>NC_135332.1:137786128-138529878 GCF_023851605.1 Tamandua tetradactyla
GATATTCCTAAAGTTTTGAGGATTTTAGCACTATCATAGCAATCACTATACACTGAATGAAAGATGGACAATTTCTTTCTTATTTGTTTCTGTTTTTTATTAGGTTATTCAAGAGAAAAATATAATTCTCCCTTAAATAGTTCAAGACTTCTCTAAAGAGGGGCTAAAAAGAATATTTTCACTAAAATGACAGGAAAACAACATCCTCAAAGTCAAAATATCTATTGTAGCCCCAGAGCCTAGAAGAGAAGCAGTTACCCCCAAACCCTCCTTCCTCAAAAAAATAAAAATTACTTTTACTAGAACAAAGGGTAATAATTAAATTTTGAGATTTCAAAATTAAACTGTGAGAATCCAGAGAATTAACTTTGAAATCCTTCCATTTGCAAAAGAGCAGCAGTAGAGAATAAGAACTTGTCAGACTCCTTGGGTCTGAATCTTAAGTTTGACACTTACTAGTTATATTATCTTGGAATAGGCTATTTAAACCCTCTGTACCAGTTTATGATATCTCCCTCATAAAATAATTGTGAGCTAATAATTAGCTAATATAGTAACAGAGCATAAAAACGTAGAAAACGTTCCCTTAATGTTCACTATCATCATCATATTGCCCTTGTTCCTTTCCTATTTAGTCCCATTGTAGATTATGTAGGCCACTGGTCAGTTAGGGAGAGGGTAAATAATTCCAAAAAGTAGAATGAAAATAACTGGGAATTAACTATATATGGAGCATAACCACTTTTAATACTTGAAATACTGCAAATTTCTTATGTCCCAGATAACCATCCCTACAGTTCCACTCTAATCATAATTTTTATTTCTAAACTTGGTTCTGAACTTGGTGCCCCTTTGGTCCTATAATGTACTTCCCAAATCACTATAAAAAAAAAAAGTCTTTATAAACAAGAGACCTGAATGCCTTATCAGTAAGATTCTTAAGATGAGGATGCTCAAAAACATGCTTTGATAAAAGATTATGTCATCATAATATTAATAGTGGACATTATCATCCTAATGAATGATTGCTAAGCAATCACTCGAGGGTTGGTTGATTTAATTATACATTTCCAAGAACCCAAACATTCTTATTTTCCGTCAACAATTCTAAATGTACACATTGTTTTCAACGGAGCAAATGATTTAAAATGTCATATAAGCAAATTCAGTAAAAAATGTGAATATTTCTTGCATATTGTAGTTATTGTTTAAAAAACTTAAACTGACCAGATTTTTAAAAAAGCATTAACACAAAACGACAATATAAATTTAAGACTGAAACATAGTTTTATTAAACTAAAAATATACAAACAGGGGGTACAAGGGTAGTTCAGTGGTAGAATTCTTGCCTGCCGTGTAGGAGACCCAGGTTCGATTCCCAGCCCCATGTACTTCCCAAAAACAAAAACAAAACAAAAAGCACACAAAACCCAAACAAACAAAAATTCAACAAATGTGCTGCAATAACAGGATACACACATGGAAAAAGAATGAAATGTGACCCTTGCCATATATAGCATACAAAAAAAAAACTACATATATATGCATACACACACACACACAAACATTAATATGTAAATACCTTAGAACTCATAGTCATCCACATTTTATCTAATAAGAGGATTTGAATGTTTGGGGGAAAAAATCTTTGTAACAGAGTTAAATTCACACACGATTTTAAAAAACCAAAGACTTTACTGACAAAGAGTAGGCCTAATGATAAATCAATTTCAGCCCAAATCGTTTGTGCTGATTTGGGTGGTTTGTTTGTTTTTGTTTTTGCTTTATACTATTTATAAAACAATTGAAAACTAAAAATAAATTATATGAATTCAAATTAGAGCTACTAACTTTAATCAAACAATTTCTAAGATATATAGAACTAACGTCTCGAAATCATATACAAAAATGTAGCATGACTATTAATGTTTAGTTGGGGTTGTAAATGATTAAAATTTACTTTTTTGTATTTTTTAAGAACTGCAACCATATTTCATATAATTATTTTTTAAGCATTTAAAATCAAATTCACAAGGCGGTACAAAGGTAGTTCACTGATAGAATTCTAGCCTGTCATGCTGGATACCCGGATATGATTCCCAGAGGCTGCACATGCAAAAACAAACAAACAAAAATCAAATTCATAAATATTTGATTGATTGAGAATCTGTGGGTCTTAACATTTGAAAGAAAGAAATTTGTTATATTTAAATACAACGCAGTTGGCATATATTAAACTATCTAAATAAAACTATTTCAATTGTGCTTATCAAAAATTTTTACTTCTATAGTACTGAATTCTGTCACAACACATAAAAAGTACATAAATCCGTACATAAATTTAAAAGAAACTATATTAAGAAAACATTTAACTACCATCATGTACAGTATATATTAAATACAACTTATCATGCTCTAAATTATTTAAACATATCTACTTAAAATTTAACATTACTCTGAAAGGCACACAGAAAAGGATTTACATGTTAAACATTTTCACATAAGATGGAATACAATAGTGTGAATCTTTCAAAAATGAAATAACACCATGCTGATATCTTATTATACAAAAAATAAAAGTATTTAATTTGTATATTTTAAGAAGTCTGCTAGCATTGGTTAGAAAAGGAAGCACTTCATGACCTTTTTTCAGGATGCCATTATAAATTATGCTTAGTTTAGGAAACCACAAGCTATAATAATGACAATATATCATTTAAATTCATATGTACAAGGGAAAAATAGGAAAGTGGCAAAACTAAGGGTATCTACTGTCTAAAAGGCCAATGTATTAGATGAAATTATATTTTGACTCAGTAGACCTTTCACATTATATTTCCACAGAATCATGTCTACATTTTAAAAAATAAAATCACTTTCTTCTACGATGTTTTCCCCAGCATTACATTTTGTAGGTGTAATCGAGAAATTAGGGTTTAAGAGATGATTTTGATTACTGAATCATTATACAGACATTCCTTTTTGCTTTCTGGTATACCGGAGTAGACAGAGGGAAATATCTGAACTCTCTAAATTGTCATCTAGTTGCCTTGATCTCTGATAATGATTAATTGTATAGCCTTTATCTTGTGCCCCTGTAATTATAAAAACCTTGTGACTAACCTTCATTTGTGCAATTTATCCAGTAATTACCTTTGTAATCACTAAAGATAGCCTCTAATGTTTATTAATGAAGGGTCTTGGGTCATCCCAGAACTAACCCACCCCAAGTCAAAATTATCTTGATAACCAAGACTGGATCTAAACAAAACAGGCCCCACTGACATGCATAGCAGCTTCGACTTTAGCCCACAAAAGTCACTTGTACCCATTAAAATGGTGAAATCTGCCCATCCTTTGATTCTATAAAACTATCAAAATTACTAAGTTCAGGGAGACAGATCTGGTCTCCTGCCTAGCAATAAACTTTTTCTTTCTTTGAAACCTCAGTGTCTCAGGAATTTGTCACTTGAGCGCATCAGGCAAAAGAACTCAACGCCTTTGTCCAGCAACATAGGCAAAGCATATGGCCCCAAACAGTTCTCTATGATACATGCAGGTTGTTCAGCAGCTTCAGTGCATTCCACTACCACTAACCAGTTGTTTTCTCTATACACAGTCCTTAGTGAAACTCATCCTCAGCAGAAACTGCTAATATAAGCTGGTTAAGTATTCCCCAAACTCAAAAGAAGTCTCACTCAAAAGAAAAATAAAATACCTTCAGCTCAGAATTTCCCTAAAATATTCTGCAAAATGACAATAAACATTGCATCCAAATAGGATTCTTTTTGTGTGTGTGCGTGTGTGTGTTTCTGTTTTTTTTTTTTTTCTTTTGCATGGGCAGGTACCAGGAATCGAACCCGGGTTTCCAGCATGGCAGGCGAGAACTCTGCCTGCTGAGCCACCATGGCCCGTCCCCAAATAGGATTCTATGGTCAGATAAGTAGTTTTCTTTATACTGGAATTCTCTTAAACTGTGCATAAATATGATGGAATAACAAAAGGCAAGGAGGTGTATTTATATAACGGAGCATAATCAGATAGTGCAGAAAACTCACTGCAATGCGTGTAATTCTGGTGTTTAGTAAGATGTAAAGATTTATAAAATTCTACAGTCCTTTCATGCCAACAAATTATGCCATCCAACACAACCAAAGAAACAACAATCTTTGACAATGCTGGAAAGAAATATGAATGTAGCAGTCTATGTTTACACTATTTTAGGAGCAGCAAAAGGATATTCAAGGGAAATTTTGTTTATAAATAATTTTATCTTCCATGCTGTTTGTAAAACTTAAGCTCCAAAAAAGAATGTGGTTTATTGAACACACAAACTCTTTTCTAGAAACATCTCACAGAATTAATATTCCACAAATCATGCTTTAGAAAACTCTGATTTAGTTGTACAACGTCCACATTCAAGATGAATATCCATTATCAATTCTCAGTAGTAGCATGCTAAGATTGTAATATGGATTATATTTTATATAGTAATTTATTTTCAATAATTTCAAAAAGTTAAGTCTTATTATAAAGATGTTAAACAGTTCCTCAAACAAGAATCATAGGATTTCTTAGACTCAGAGATAACATAAAGGAGAATAGATAAAAATTGATGAAGTATACATATTATATTCAAGGCATTTCTATATCAAAGCATAGTAGATATAAAATGCCTTTTAATATAACCAATGAAATTAGATAATAACAAACTATTATAAAAGTAAATTTTATTTTTATTCTATATCTATAGGCATAAACTAAGTTTTGGATTTAATTATCTCTCACTTCAATGCCTACTACTAAATGCCAATTTATAACATTCTTACTAAATCATAGCTCTAATCATATCATTCCCCAACCAAAAGCCTTCAATGGCTTCCCATTATATATTCAATTAAATAGGACTCCTTAAAAATTGCATTTAATAAAGTCTAAGATCTGGCACCAAGTAGCTTCCAAACTGTCCTACCTCAATTCATCTCACCCACTCTTGTTTTCAACAAGAACTTTGTGGGAATCAAGTATGATTCAGAAGGTTCCAAAATATTCTATTCAGATAGTTCTCAAACTTTAGCTTACATTGGAATCATACAAAGGGCCTGTTAAATACAAATTTCTGGACCCTACCACCAGAGCTTCATATTCAAAAGGAAAGAGGTGGGGCCTGAGAATTTACATTTCTAATAGTTTTTCAAGTGATGCTGCTGCTGCTGGTCAGGATTTACAAATGGAGAACCAGTGCTCTAACTCAAAGGTCACAAAAATGGAAGCCCACAGGCTGAATGAGACCAGCTCACATATTTTGTGGTCTATAGTGTTTTAAAACATTTTTAATTTAGCTGTAAACTTTTAAAAACTGGGAAATTTCACATAAAAATGCAGACCTCTGGCTTATTTTTTTTTATGGCTTATTATTTTATATAAAATTTCAGCTGGTGCTAAACCGTAGCTACTTCATTTAGAAGGGGAAATGTCCTGGGCCAGTTTACCATGGCCATACTTAGCTCTCTCAGCAAACATATTACCTGGTTAAGCACTATTTTTGGGCTTGCACTCCTGATCCACTTTTTCCCATGCTTTATGCCTTTTTTCATGCTGCTCACTCTGATTTTGAATATCCTTTCTCCTGAAATTCAATCTATCCCATTCTAAAGCTTGGTTTCAAACCCTTCCTCAATGGACCCCCAGCAAAAACAGAAATTCTTATGTAATGGACAAATGAATGATTTAACATAAATACATCTGTTTTAAGTGGGGAAGTTTTATTTACTTATTTTCACCAATACTAGAATAGCAATATTTACAAAAACCAGAGTTCAGATTGTGTCATGAATTATAAACATACACATACATTTTTCCCACTATTTTCATTCTAAGTAAAATTTTAATTTTGTCCATTCTGATTTTTATTGTGAAAGAAATACTTTTAGAATAATACATTAAAACATATTTTTAAATTGTACAGCCCTATATAACAGCTTCATTAGAATATCTGATCTTATTTTGGTAGGCAAAAAAAAAAAAAAGGAAGGGTAAAATGGGGTAAAGTGATAGTTTTCCTGATTTCAAAAACTAACAACCTTTAAAAGCAATTTTAATTACTTAAATGTTTCTTGTTTTTAAATCTAGAGCATTATTTTAGAGGATTTTTACTTCTATGGAATAGTAGGAGAAAAAATTACACACATCCATAAAAGCTGGGTGCTGTTCCCAGCTCTGCTTTCTTATATCAAGTCATTGACTGCTCTCTAGACCTCAGTGGCATTACCTCTGAATTGAAGAGATGAGAAAAAAGGGTTCTTCAAATACCTTTCATCTCTAACAACCTAAGCCTTACCCTTTCAAAAGATGAAAGCATAAAATATCAATGTCACTGTTAATGTATTAAACACCACTGCACTATATACTTGACTGTGGCTAAATAATTAATTTTAGTTTATATATATGTTACCAGAATAGAACTGTACAACACAAAGAGTGAACTATAATATAAAATATGGACTACAGTAATACAATTATAATATGTTTCATCATTACAACAAAGGTAACCATATTAATACATGTTAATAATAGGGAAAACTGAGGGTGGAGTACAGGATCAGAAAAGGACTTGGGAACTCTATACTTTCTGTATGATTTTTCTATAAACCTACAACTGCTCTAATAAAAAAAATGTTTTTTAATCAATATCAGAAAGACTGGCTTCTTGGTACCAACAGCTTTTAAATCTGACTGACTTAAAAACCTTCAATGAGTTTCAAAGCTCTAATTAAAAGTGTTGAAGACTCAGAACTTGAAAAAATATGACTGAATACAAATAATGTATGTTATATTTTAATGATCAAAATAAAACATCGGGCGGGCCACGGTGGCTCAGCAGGTAACAATGCTTGCCTGCCATGCCCGAGGACCCGGGTTCGATTCCCGGTGCCTGCTCATGTAAAAAAATAAAAATAAAATAAAACATCGTTTATAAGGTCAACAATTAAGATTCTTAGAAAGAAAATATGGGGAAGACAATGAAAAATGTAACCATGCCAACCAATCAATAAATTTGAAAATATCTCAAAGGCAAATTAAATAAGTAGAAAATCATATCAAGAAAGTTTTTCCATGATAAAGGTTAACAACATTTTTCAAGAATAGGCATTCAGGATTTCCCCAAATGAAAAAATTTTGGCCAAAGCTAAAATGATCAAATTGCAAAAATTGAAAAAAAAAATTTTTTAGAGACTATTATATTCTGACAGATCATGTCGTAAGCGAATTGCTTTCAGCTTCTCCACTTCAATTTTTGCTCTTAACAGCTCTTCCTCTAGCTGTTGCCTTCTTTTCAATCCATCCCTCTTCTCCTGAACATATAATCCAAATTTTTTTTGATTTTCTAAAATTATCTGATGCTCTTCTTTCAGCATTTGCAGAACCTGTGGATCACAACCTAATAGAGACCTAAAGTGTTCTCCATTCTCATGCTGAAAAAATTCATCTCTTCTTGGAATAGAAGATGGAGACGATGTCATTCTCATATCAACGGAGGAAAGTGATGGCGATAAAGATCTTTCCAGAACATGTACTAATTCATGTTCTTCTCTTTGCTCTAAAGCATCACTAGCTTGAGAACTTAAAACCAGTGGAGGAGGTGGTTTAATGTCTTCTTCTTGCTTCACCTCCACTGTAATAGCAACAGGATGGTGATCCAACATTACCTGTAGTGAACTGGTACCAGCCTGTGCTTCCTCATCCAAGTTTGCACTACAGCACACAGAAAAGCATTATAAAATGTAAATCAAACAATGACAAACAGATTTTATTGCATTAATATCATAATTTAAATACATTAAGTCATCAAGCTTTATCAATAAAGTATGAAGGAAAAAATTTTTGCTCCTTGAAATAAGAAAGTTAAGTATTGAGATAAAAATTTAAATGATACATACATATAGGTCCCTACCTTCATTCATTCACTTTAAAGTTGGACTGTTAAAAGGATAGCCCAATATTACATAGGCCCAATGAGGTAAATTAAAAATAGAAACCCTCTTTTTTTTTTTTTTTTTTTTACAAAGAACTGCCAATTGTCCCTACAACCCTGAGTTTCTTAAATGATGTAATGGACCATTTAAGGCATCCTGGGGCCTGCAATCTCCACATCTCAGCCCCAAAATTCCTTTTTCTAAAAATCACCAAAGCCTTAGTCAAATTTATCACTAACAGGTCTAAAGTTCCAACATATGAGTACTAGGAGGCAAGACCACCTATGGGAAATGCTCACTTCTATATTTGTCAAAAGAAAAATAATCAAGATTGTGTATGATTCTGGAGTGTGCCCAAATGTCATGTAGTTATTCTACCTATCCTATTTCAGATGCAATGGCATTTCACCTTAATCTAACCTTTACCACATGACTCAGTTCCTCTTAAGTCTTTCAACCAATGGGAAGTAAAGCCAACAAGTTTTCATCCACCACTGGATATCCACCTAGCATAATATCATACTCAGAACCTAGTAAGAGCTCATCTGTTGAATGAATGACTGAATGAATAAATACAATTTTTAATCATGTTTTTAAATGGCCTACATGCATTATACTGGAAGTTAAAGCATTTACATGTAATTTCCATAGAAACTGTACTCCTATTAGAAGCAACTACAGTTTTATCATAATTTAAACTTTGTCATAAAAAGTTATGACATTATAAACTCAACATAACTTAAAATTCTACTACTGTATTTTAAAAATAGTTTTGTGTATATAATGTTAATTAAAAATATATAATCTTTTTCTTTAGCTGCTTTTTTAATGATACTTATGCCTAACTTAAAAATAAAAGTTTTAAACAAAACAAAATAAAATAAATAAATAAAAATTATAGAGGCACAAGTAATTATTTGAACATTAATGTAATTGTTTTTCATAACAGTATTTAGAGAACATTTTACAAATAATAATAAACATAGTTAAGAATGCATTCTAGGTGGATGATTAAATTACTGAAGTAAGTTTAAGAAGAGTCTAAGAGGAAAAAATGTAAGCTCCCCATCAGTCGCTTACTAGTGGCATTAAACTGCCAGAAATATCAGATATTTGCCTAAGAAATATAAATGAAACAATTCAACAAAGTATAAGCATGTTATAAAACTTCCTTCATTTTAATTCATCTTTTTTAGTCATTTAATAATTTTCAAAAGCAAAGCAAAGGAATATAAATGTAATTCAAATTAGTAAGGTTGGCATAGAAAAATGGATGAAACTATGTTTTTTTAAAAATCCACACAATTGGGCAGGCCATGGTCGCTCAGCAGGCAGAATTCTCGCCTGTCATGCCAGAGACCCTGGTTCAATTCCCGGTGCCTGCCCATGCAAAAGAAAAAAATCCACATAATTACTATTCCAAATTAGCATGTATAATAAAGAGTATGAAACACAATTAAGAAAAACAGACATTATATTCCTAATTAAATTAATAAAATGTCTTATGTCTGGAATATTCCACTCCACTTTGGTTAAAAACATAAGCATAACAAAGAAAAAGAATCATTTAAAGAAGGTGACGAAAATGATAAACTGGGAAGGACTTCTAATCTGAACTTTGAAAATCAAATAGGCTACAAAATTACCAAGTATAATTTGATATTTAGGGAGTGGTGAAAGAAAAGACATAACTCAATGAAAGTTGTAGAAATAATAGCCTTACAAAACTGGTATATATTTTCAAATACATCAAACAAAATAGCAGAAATATTTTTCTTATTAAGAAAGGAGAGTTTGGAGATAAATATGAAACAGGCATATTTATATAAAAGTATAATTAAGCTTATACAATAATTACAAACTTCTGAGATTAAGATTCAAGATATCAATAAAATATACATAAGCACATTAAACATATAAACATATTCAGTGAAAAGGCTAATATGGAGAAAATGGAAGTACAGACTAACATAAATAAGCATTTAAGTGGCACATTTCCCATATCCCCTTACAAATCTGAGTTCATATTGTTTAAATAGAAAGTTCAAATATGCATAAATCAATTTAATCATTTTATCAGAGAAATTATGGTACCTCAAAAGATCTCACAATATATACATACCAATTACCAAAAAATGTAAAGACACTTGCATATTTATATTTATTTATCTTCTATACACTCACTATATATAGAAAATACGCAACTAAAACTATTTTCTATGTATAGTTACAAATTAAGAAATTATAAACTCAGTACCCCAAAGGCACAGCTTTATATCTGTAATGCAAAACCTTTATGTCTATATACCTCTTTTCTGTACAGTACAAGGGAGAATAATTTTGAATAAGTAGCAAAGGATAAAAACAATTTTACTGCGGAGTTTTTTTGACATCTAGCATATTAGGATTTAATCATTTCTCATCAGTCTAACCCCCTTGAATTAATCCACTATATATCCATGTCCTGGATTCCCACTGGTGATATGTTTTACCGTGCTATCAACTAGACATGACCAGTATATGGCAAGAAGCTAGGCTCAAAAACATTTTCCTAGAAAATTACAAAATAACACATAATGTTTGGCTACGAAACAGTTCTTTTCTTCCTGTTCCCCTCCCAACTTCAAAGGGATTTCACAGGTAATCAATAATTGTGCTCCACAATAACTTTTTTTTCTACCAATAGGAAAGCACATTGTAAAGCTTTGTTTGAAAGATCCCTCAACTTGCAAGGTTACAATGAGCTTAAATTAATCTAAATGGTTCAGAGTATAAGAACTATAGCTGCCAGTTTTATCTTTTGCCAGGAGTTAAAATATGAATTAATGGCAAGACAAAAATTTTGAGGATTCCTAGGCAAATAGGTTTACAGAGTACTAATTTAACCCAAAAACTGACTATTTTTAACACTCAAAATACCCAGTTGTTCTTATGAGTATGTTAAGATTAATAGTTTGAAAAAATATTAGTAGTTTGATATCCTTGCAAAGCAATATATGAAAGATTACCTTTTTTGTATGACCCATGTTCAAAGTGAAACTAGACCATTAATGAACACTAAGAACAACAACAAAAACAAAAAAAAAAACCCTTAATTTTATTAAGTAATTTGAATCCCTAATTAGGCATATACTTCCTGTCCTTGGGTCCATCTTATAATTAAAAATATGTTAGAAAAATAATTTAAACTCTTTTAATATACAATCATGCCATTATAAAGTTTACTTAATTACTGATTTTAGATCTATTTATAGTTCAATGTAAATATATTCAATAATCGCAGTGGAAATTCACAAAAAAAGGTTAAGATTATAAAAGCAAAAGTTCCCTCTCTCCTTAAACTTTTTATAAATTATATATAAAATTGAAAATCCCAATGAAATATAGTTTTTAATGATATAATTCTCTTAGAAGAAATTTAAATCATTTAATTTTAAAGCTTAAAAAGTTTATAAAATGATGTTACAAATTTCATCTCATTTATTCTCTACTTCACCTTTAGAAACTACAGAAGGAAGGGTGAAGAGAGGGAAAGACAACAAAAAGTAGCTCAAATAAAATGCAACAGAAAAATTCCTTATAGCCTCACTTTCCTCTTTTAAGAATGCAAAACAAAGACTCTATTCATTGCTCCCCTAGTGGGGATGCTTACAATGCATATCTATCACAACTAAGCCAAACCCCAATAGATAGGAGGCGCCATAATTTTCCACAACAACGTAAAATAAAGCTTACCTTTGTATGTGGTTCCTGTCTCTTACCAGGCAAAAACTGGAAATCTGGGGAATCATCTCCATAACTTTCTTGGTTGGCTCAGAAATATTGCTTTTAAAATCTGACTGGGTCTCTTTTTGCTGCAATATCTCCTGTTTGGCATATTCTTTGAGCCTTTTGTAAAGGGTGCGTAGGCCCTGCGCTGTACGAGGAGGGCGATCTACTCCAATTGCATTATAGTTAACCGCTATGATATCCCAACATCTATTCTTTTCCACTATTACTGAATGTTTATTAGTATGTTCTTCGAGAATTTTAACATATGGTTTCACAAGCTTTAGCAAATCAAGCTTTTCAGATAAGGTAAAATTCGAAGATCTAGCTTTTCCTACCATCGTTCTTTTCAAATTAAGTAGGCAGTTTCTAAAACCACCATGCAGCTTTCAGCTCTGCTCAGCTCTTTTCACAAACAGAAAAAGATCAGGCTTAACTAGGCTAGCCTCATTTAGGCCCACGCCTACAGGGGAGGGTTTATTAAAATTCCTCCAGCTTAAGCTGACGCAGGTTCAGGAAATCTGCTTAAGCCAAGCCTGACCTACATAAAGCTTCTCACTGAAGACAGGAAGGCACAAGCAAAACACACTTGTGTATAAAGAGAACAGCTCGAGATAGGATTTAATACACAAAGGTCTAGAGATAAGCATGGAACACAGCTAAAAATTAGCTAATTTAGTGAGTATCTGATTTCTGTACATGTATGCCTAGCTGATAGACTGAAACTGCATCGCAGAACCATTTTAATAAAAACAAAAGAAGAATGTTTTGTGCCATTTGTTTACAAATTCAGTACACAGAAAAATGAAAAACTAAAGATGTGAGTGGCAAATGTAGTGATTCCACAGAGCCCCTAATCACTGTTTCTGAGCGGCAGTTCTCTCATACAAAATTTGCATAATGCTGGTCCTGCTGTCAATCAGGAATTGCATATCCTCTAGCTAGTTAGGTTACACCCACACTCAGAATTCACAGTAAAGCTAAGCTTCTCCTTCATTTTACAGTCTACATGAGCCCCTACATATTTTTTTCAGCTTTTAACAAGAAATTTTGGGAAAAAACCAAAATCTAAAAAACAGATAAAAATGGATATTTTTAAAGCAATGGATTATTCCATGTGAATATGCTCGTCTGCTTTACCATTTGTAAAAAATCACCATTCATGGTGAGAAACAACGTAATCACGCGGTAAGACCGCACACACCAAATTCTCATTTGCTATTAAAATGGAGTAGGACTTTTTATTTAGCTCTACTCACACAATTTGAGCTATGAAAGGAAAGAGTTAGGCTAGATGCTTGCAAGGGTACCATTTTACATACTTAGAATATATTTTCTAATCCCAGTCTGAAAACATGATAAACAACAATGTAAACAAAATGAACCTATTTTCTCATGTTTCTGCAGATATGGGGAATGAATTAAAACAGACTTTAACATATTCCATCCAGTCACATACTAAATACCTAATAAAAATGTCCCTAACCACCATTCAAAGCACTATGAAAACAATGTGAGATACAGCCCCTATTCAGGGGATTGTAACTCTACAGAAATTTTCAATTATCCTGTTTTTCATTCTCTCAACAGAAGAGAAGCAAATTAAATTTACTGAGCTCTCACTATAAACCAGACAATGGCTAGAAACTTTAAGTGTGTTAACTAACTGACAGGAAAAAAAAGTAAAAGACTGCTGAATATCTTAAGAAATGCCAGGCGTTGTTTAGTGTACCCTACTGGGTAATCTGATTCTACAATGGTGGTAGCCTTTCATTGTTTTAGAGCAGTTTTACAGCTCCATAAATTGTAGAAAACTAATAGTAGTGCCAATAATTTCTCTCCCTACAGGTGCAAATTGCAAATGACCTGCCCCAACAACAACTTGACCACAGGTACTAAAAGTCATTTTAACTTTTTCTGAGCTTTTTAAAAAAAGAAAACAAAGGTAAGTAAGAACACTGTCAGGGTATATACTTCCTAAAAATAATATTTTGTTATTTTCAAAAGATATACAGATATTATGTTAAAAAATGAAGTGATGAAAATATCAAAAAAATGTTCAATCTCCACTTATCAGGAAAATGTATACTAAAAAAGATTTTCATCCAAAGGACTGGCAAAATGCTGGAAGACTGAAAATGTCAAGAATGGATGATGATGTAGGGGAAAGTACTGTTCTGTACTGATAACAGGAGTTTCACTGTGATTACTGAATCATTATATAGATTTTATTTTTTACTTTCTAGTATATTGTAGATTAGCCACAAGTTAATACTTTATATTACTGAAACTTGTTCAACTAGTCTGAGCCCTTGTTTATACTTGTTATTGTAATGTTATCTTCCCTTCTTTGAATCCATAAAAACCCTAAACTCCTTAGACTAGGGGAGACAGATTTTTAGGCCATTAGGCTATCTGGTCTGCTTCCCACTTAGCAATAAACTTTCTCTTTGAAACCCCAGTACCTCAGGAATTCCTCATTTGAGTGTATCAGCTGAGGACTCCCTGCTTTTGTTTAGTAATATGTCTATTAATATTTTACATACATAAAATTTTCAAAATTTTCCTTCTTAGAATCTGTAACTGAGAAATTAGGATTTCAGGGATGATTCTGATTACTGAGTCATATTCCTTTTTGCTTTCTGGAATACTGGGGTAAAAACAAGGGAATATCTGAAAACCCTAAACTATAATTTAGCTGCCTGATAACTGAAATGAGTGTAAAAGCCCTCATATCTTGTGCCTTTGTGACTGTAAGAGCTGTTAGGCCCTTTATCGGGTCATTCTCTTGTAGAGCAAAGGCCCTAATGCTAATGAAGTCAGCCATTAACTACTTCCTTCCTTTTGGCTTACACCTTGAGTACTGAAGTGACAGCTCTACCTCCCCTCCTGTCAGTTTATGTTCTCCTATTGAAATGATAATGATAGCACAGTCCCCTTTTCTGTTTTGGACAAGGTATTTGAAATGACCTCATCTTCCCTTGCTAAAATCCTCAAAAACCTTGAACTCCCTAAACACAGGGAGACAGATTTTGAGCCCTAAAGCCATATGCTCTCCTACTATGTGCTATAATAAACTCTGTATTTGAAACCCTGATGTTTCAGGAATTGGTTATTGAGCGCATCCGGGAGAACAATCCACGGTTTCTGTTCGGTAACAATTCTACCTTAGAATATACTCAAATGAGCATTTTATGCACTTGCATGGTAATAAAAGTAACTTCAAAGGCCATCATCTGCAGACTATGCACTGCTCTACTCCAGGCAGCACTACAATGAAAGAACCCAGTTTTCCATGAACTAACATAAAACAAGCTCCAAGTTTGTTTCATCCGGTAAGTGGAAAGAGCAAGTAAAATAACAATAAATACAGTGTAGGTCATTATGCTTACAAAATATATGAAAAGTTATATATTTCTGAGGGTGGAGAGTGTGTATCTGTAGGTGCAGACTACAGATGCATACATACATGTGAAAATGTTTCCTAAAAAAAGTCTAGAGTTCCATTATCCAATATATAGTAGCTGCTACTCAAATATGGATATTGAGTATGTACTATGTGCGTGCTAAAATTATTGTGCTTAATATTCCGAAGCAGACCCTATGAAAAGTACCATAAATGGAGTTGTTGAACTCATTCAGAATATGTGTGCAAATGCGATGACTCACTGACAGTTTATGGATGTTGAAAGAAATAGAGAACTGATTTATGATTTCATCGTTCTTCATCAATTCATACTGGCTAAGTCATGAAAAAGTTTTATACAAGATTACTGTACTGTTAACTTCAGTTCAGGACTTTTTTAAAACAAAAGGAATGCCTGCCAAATATTCAATAATCAAAGACAAAAAATGGCAGTGCAATTTATGTTTTATCATCAATATCACACTGCACATGGATGAGCTAAATCTAAAGCCTCAAGAAAAGGAAAGGTTTATTTGTGACCTAGTTAGACAGGTAAGAGAATTTTGATTTTAAATGAAAATCTTTACAATAATACAAATCAATAAATGCTGATACATTTTTCTAACGTGAATCAAATTGCAGAAAATGTTTTTTTAATTTTTATTAATAAAACCAATCAACATACAATATGAACATTTCTTTTTACCACACAGTTCTATATTCATCATCATGATCATTTCTTAGAACATTTGCATCAGTTCAGAAAAAGAAATAAAAAGAAAACAGAAAAAAATTCCTACATACCATACCCTTACCCCTCCCTTCTATTGATCACTAGTTTTTCAATCTACTAAATTTATTTTAACATTTGTTTCCCCTGTTATTTATTTATTTTTAATCCATATGTTTTACTCATCTGTCTATAAGGTAGATAAAACAAGCATGAAACACAAGGTTTTCACAATCACACAGTCAACTGCGAAAGCTATATCATTATACAATCATCTTCAAGAAACATAGCTACTGGGACCCCGCTCTACATTTTCAGGCAGTTCCCTACAGCCTCTGTTACGCCTTAACTAAAAAGGTGGTATCTATGTAATGTGTAAAAATAATCTCCAGGAAAACCTCTCGACTCTTTTTGGAACCTCTCATAGCCATTGACACTTTATTTTGTCTCATTTCGCTCTTCCCCCTTTTGGTCTAAAAGGTTTTCTCAATCCCTTGATGCTGAGTTTCAGCTCATTCTAGGATTTCTGTCCCATGTAGCCAGGAAGGTCCACACCCCTGGGAGTCAGGTCCCAGGTAGAGAAGGGGAGGGCAGTGAGTTTGCTTGTGGTGTTGGCTGAAGAGAGAGGCCACATCTGAGCAACAAAATAGGTTCTTTTGGGAATGACGTTAGGCCTAATTTTAAGTAGGCTTGACTTGTCCTTTGTGGGGTTAAATTTCATATGAACAAACCCCAAGACTGGGGTGTCTCAGCCTACTGCTTTGGTTGTCCCCACTGCTTGTGAGAATATCAAGAATTCTCCACTTGGGGAAGCTGAATTTTCCCCCTTTCTCACCTTACCCCAAGGGGACTTAAGCTGCAGAAAATTTTAATTTTAACTGGTAGTGTCAAGTAAATTGCCTGCAAAAACTACAAGAAAAGTTTAAGAATGCCTTGTTGATATATATTTATTAATTTATGCAATATTACTTTAAAATGTAATGTTATTAATATTGAGTTGACACAGAGATAGTAAACTGGCTTGGGCAGACATATTTTTTTAAAAATCTTTCTTGTGATAGTATAGTAAGCAGGCCCCTTGCAGAAGGTGGGCCTGTCACCACTCCTTACACATTTAAACTACCTCCTCTTTAAAAATCGTCCAAATTCCTCTGAGCAGTCAGAACTACACATAAACAGGGCACCTGTGCTGAGCATGGGTAAAATTGCACATAGGCAAGATAAGACAAATTCCTGTAAAGAAACCCCTCCCTGGATGTGGAGAAAGATGCATGCTTATCCACTGTTGGTGGGAATGTCAAATGGTACAAGCACTGTGAAAGGAAGTTTGGGAGGTCCTCAGGAACCTAAGTATAGAATTGCCATACGACCCAGCAATACCATTCATTGGACATGAGGGCAAGGACATAAACGGACATATGCACACCAATGTTTATACCAGCATTATTTACAATTGTGAAGAGATGGAAAAAGCCAAAATGTCCGTCAACAGAGGAGTGGCTAAACAAGCTGTGGTAGATACATACGATGAAATATTATGCAGCTGCAAGACAATAAAATTATGAAGTATGTAACAACATGGATGGAACTTAAGGACATTATGCTGAGTGAGATTAGCCAGAAACAAAAGGACAAATATTGTATGGTCTCACTGATATGAACTGATATTAATGAATAAACTTGGAGAATTTCATTGGAAACAGAGACCATTAGGAGATAGAAACAGGGTAAGATATAGGGTAACTGGAGAATTTCACTGGAAACAGAGACCCTTAGGAGATAGAAATAGGGTAAGATATAGGGTAATTGGAGCTGAACAGATACAGACTGTACAACAGGACTGATCATAAAAACTCAGAAACGTATAGCACAATACTACCTAACTGTAATACAATTATGTTAGAACACTGAATAAAGCTCAATGTGAGAATGATAGAGGGAGGAAGGTTGGGGAAACAAATGAAATCAGAAAGAAAGACGATTAAGACTGAGATGGTATAATCTAGGGATGCCTAGAGTGTATAATGATAGTGACTAAATGTACAAACTTAAAAATGTTTTTGCATGAGGAAGAACAAAGGAATGTCAATACTGCAGGGTGTTGAAAATATATGGTAATTAATATTTTAAAATTTTAACTTCTGTGTGAGACTAAAGCAAAAAATGTTTATTTGGTACAAAATTTATATTTTGACTGGTGCAGTTCCTAAGATAACTTATATGGACAGTTTAATTGAACACCGTAAGTACATGGAACCTTGAGTAAAGCATAAGATTTCATAGGCTTGCCAAGAGTGATGCCCCAATAAATCCCAGAGTGATCTGAACAGTGAGTAAAAAAGTATTTGCAAAGTTCGCTTGGGGGAATGGTGAGAGAGGGGGAAAATTCAACTTCCCCAAGTGGAGCATTCTTGATACTCTCACAAGCAGTGGGGACAAACAAAGCAATAGGCTGAGCCCTCAATCTTAGGGGTTGTTTATATCAAACCTAACCCCACAAAGGATAGGTCAAGCCTACTTAAAATTAGGCCTAAGAGTCACCCCCAAGAGAACATCTTTTATTGCTCAGATGTGGCCTCTTTCTTCAGCCTACACAACAAGCAAACTCACTGCGCTCCCAGTGGTCTACGTGAGAAGTGATTCCCAGGGGTGTGGACCTTCCTGGCGACATGGGACAGAAATCCTAGAATGAGCTGAGACTCACCACCAACAAACTGAGAAAACCTTCTTGATCAAAAGGGGGAAGAGTAAAATGCGAAAAAAGTCAATGGCTGAGAGATTCCAAACAGAGTCGAGAGGTTATCCTCGAGGTAATTCTTACGCATTAAGTAGATATCACCTTGTTATTCAAAATATAATGGAGAGGCTGGAGGGAAATGCCTGAAAATGTAGAACTGTGTTCCAGTAGCCATGTTTCTTGAAGATGACTATATAATGATATAGCTTGCACAATGTGAGTGGGAAAACCTTGTATCTTTTATCTACCTTATCAACAGACAAGTAAAACATATGGCATAAAAATAAATAGGTATTGGCATAAAGATAGATATATCGACCAATGGAATCGAATAGAGTGCTCAGATATAGACCCTCTCATCTATGGACATTTGATCTTTGATAAGGCAGTCAAGCCAACTCACCTGGGACAGAACAGTCTCTTCAATAAATGGTGCCTAGAGAACTGGATATCCATATGCAAAAGAATGAAAGAAGACCCGTATCTCACACCCTATACAAAAGTTAACTCAAAATGGATCAAAGATCTAAACATTAGGTCTAAGACCATAAAACAGTTAGAAGAAAATGTTGGGAGATATCTTATGAAACTTACAATTGGAGGCGGTTTTATGGACCTTAAACCTAAAGCAAGAGCACTGAAGAAGGAAATAAATAAATGGGAGCTTCTCAAAATTAAACACTTTTGTGCATCAAAGAACTTCATCAAGAAAGTAGAAAGACAGCCTACACAATGGGAGACAATATTTGGAAATGACATATCAGATAAGGTCTAGTATCCAGAATTTATAAAGAGATTGTTCAACTCAACAACAAAAAGACAGCCAACCCATTTACAAAATGGGAAAAAGACTTGAACAGACACCTACCAGAAGAGGAAATACGGATGGCCAAGAGGCACATGAAGAGATGCTCAATGTCCCTGGCCATTAGAGAAATGCAAATCAAAACCACAATGAGATATCATCTCACACCCACCAGAATCGCCATTATCAACAAAACAGAAAATGACAAGTGCTGGAGAGGATGCAGAGAAAGAGGCACACTTATCCACTGTTGGTGGGAATGTCAAATGGTGCAACCACTGTGGAAGGCAGTTTGGCGGTTCCTCAAAAAGCTGAATATAGAATTGCCATACGACCCAGCAATACCATTGCTGGGTATCTACTCAAAGGACTTAAGGGCAAAGACACAAACGGACATTTGCACACCAATGTTTATAGCAGCATTATTTACAATTGCAAAGAGATGGAAACAGCCAAAATGTCCATCAACAGACAAGTGGCTAAACAAACTGGTATATACATACGATGGAATATTATGCAGCTTTAAGACAGGATAAACTTATGAAGCATGTAATAACATGGATGGACCTAGAGAACATTATGCTGAGTGAGTCTAGCCAAAAACTAAAGGACAAATACTGTATGGTCCCACTGATGTTAACCGACATTTGAGAACAAACTTGGAATATATCATTGGTAACAGAGTCCAGCAGGAGTTAGAAACAGGGTAAGATAATGGGTAATTGGAGCTGAAGGGATACAGACTGTGCAACAGGACTAGATACAAAAACTCAAAAATGGACAGCACAATAATACCTAATTGTAAACTAATCATGTTAAAACACTGAATGAAGCTGCATCTGAGCTATAGCTTTTTTTTTTTTTTACTATTATTATTACTTTTATTTTTTTTCTCTATATTAACATTCTATATCTTTTTCTGTTGTGTTGCTAGTTCTTCTAAACCGATGCAAATGTACTAAGAAACGATGATCATGCATCTATGTGATGATGTTAAGAATTACTGATTGCATATGTAGAATGGTATGATTTCTAAATGTTGGGTTAATATCCTTTTTTCCGTTAACAAATAAATAAATAAATAAATAAAAATAATAAATAGGAGGAGGGTGGGCCACGGTGGCTCAGCAGGCAAGAATGCTTGCCTGCCATGCCAGAGTACCTGGGTTCGATTCCCGGTGCCTGCCCATGTTAAAAAAAAATTTTTTTTAAATAAATAAATAGGGGGAACAAATGTTAAAATAAATTTAGTGGATTGAAATGTTAGTGATCAATGAAAGGGAGGGGTAGGGGGTATGGTATGTATGAATTTTTTTCTGTTGTCTTTTTATTTCTTTTTCTCGATTGATGCAAATGTTCCAAGAAATGATCATGATGATGAATATGCAACTATGTGATGATATCGTGAATTACTGATTATATATGTAGAACGGAATGATCATATGTTAAGAATGTTTGTGTCTGTTATTTTTTTAATTATATATTAAAAAAAAAAGAAAAAAGAAACCCCTCCCCTAACCACTCATTCACTTCTGTAAACCGAGCTTCACACCCTTCCCGATTTAAACCTGCCAATCGCTTCCTTCCAACACCACCAGTTACCATATTAAGCATACCTTGTCATTAACATGTCATCCTGACTATAAAAACTGATGTTAAGCTTCTGTTCAGGAATCAGACTTTCAGAGGCTACTCGGCTGAGCCCTATGGCCATAGATGAATAAAAACCTATTACCTGAAACTTCAGAGCCTCACCCCCAGTTTGTTCTGTTTCCACGTAACATTTCTGGAGGCTTGCAGCCCTGTCCCTGGTTTCGTGCAACATTTCTGGGGGATCATTCAGGATCAAGAGGCCAGTGATATTTTCACCCCCCTCACCCACAGTGGCAGTGTGGCCCAAACCAGAGACCCGACAGATCCAATGCCGGCAACAGGGCTTTTCCCCATCTTTCAGATTCCTGACCTCCCCGGCCAGGACACTCGTCACCACAGGAGCAGCAACGGATCCTGGACAGTTTCTGGAATCAGGTTCCTGACAGCACCACCTGTTTGAATGGTAAGCACCCGGGTATGTCAGTTTCAGCCAACATGTAAAAGGGTAAGGGAGCCTGAATAGAAGGGGAGCCTGATCACCTCCCAGAGAGTCTCCAAGTACTGGTCTTCAGTTGGAGGTCCAGAGGAAATGGAAGTCTTCAGGTTCAGTTTCGGGAAGGGTGGTGCAGGAGGGGTGTTGGAATATGTAAGTGATTGTGTGAGTGAAAGGAAGTCCTGGGCCATAGGAGCTGTGCACCAGGCCGTGAGTGAGTTCAGATTCTATGATTTCGTGGCAATCTTCATACAGCTCAGGGTGGGCAACCCCCAAAGCGGGGTCAGCCAGGGGTTTATACGGGACCACCAAAGCCAAGAGGCACCCAATGTCCCTACTAGGGGAGTGGCCAAACCGAACAAAGTGAGTTTATTCAAAACCCTTTCTTGTCTATCTGTAAGCCCTCCCCCTAATCATTGGTGCCACTGATATGGGAGGGGAAGTTAGTAAAACACTGTTGCAGTGCATGATGTCTAACTTTAAGAAAGCTTTTACTGATGAGTGGGGAGTCAAGCTGACCCTTGGCGAACTTAGGAAACTATGTGAATTAAAGTGGACCACTTTTAGGGAAGATAAAAAGAAATTATCTTGCACTATGGTTTATCATTACTCTGTTTTATAAATTAAAATTTTCACATTTCAGAGTAAGAGGAGAACATCTGTGTAGGGGTTTTAAAATTTATCTCATTAAGAGAGTTGTTCTGTACAACTGATGTGGCCATCGCATGACCTTGGAAAGAAACAGTTGAAATGTGCCCTCTAGCTGAGAGGGCTGGCTATCCTCCTGGAAGCAGGTGTACTTTAATAAAAATATCTAGGCCCCAGGAAGCTCCTCTTGGTCCCTAGCTAGTTCCCAGAGGACCACACTGGGCACAGTCACATAAGCTAATTGGAAGTTGGCCACTATTCCATGAAGATACTATTAAGGAAAAAAAAAAACTTCACACAAGCAGTTAGAGAAAGAAAGAGGAGAAAAGAGAAGAAGACAGAGAAGAATCTTATGAGAGAGGAAGAGCACCTCATCAGAATCTTATGCTCTGCTACAGATCTTAACTAGGGAGACTGAATGCTGTCCCCAAGATTGCTGTGGATTTTTACTAATGAGAGTTGAAATGCTGCTTCTAAAACTCTTCAGTACTTCTCTTCAATGTTGGTGCCATCTTATCTGGTGATGTAAGTATGCTTTATTTTTGAACTCTTTTAATTACTATCTTTTAATTATTTTCTTTAATTACTTTCCTAATAAATTTGGTTTTATATCACTTAAGTCTGTGTTGTCCATGACTCCTAAACTTTAAATCAAATAGCCACAAATATCATGTTGCTTTTCATGCGACAAAATTGGAGCTGTGAACAGGATTTGCATTTCAGCACGGTTTCGTAATGGTAAAAGTTAATAAGACAAGTTTTAGAAAATTTGTGCAGAAAATATGGACTGTGCTCTGAATATTGTAATGCTTTATTAGGACCATTCTTGATAAATTTAAAGTTGCTAGTTTGTTAATCCTTTTTGGATTTACATTTTACATTTCAGCATGGCTTTGTAATGGTAAAAATCAGTAAGACAAGTTTTAGAAAATTTGTGCAGAAAATATGGACTGTGCTCTGAATATTGTCATGCTTTATTAGGACCATTCTTGATAAATTTAAAGTTGCTAGTTATCCTTTTTGTATGCAGAATGTTTTGGATTTAAACGTTTTGTCTTCCTGGTTTGTACTTTCTAATGCTGTAAGACATTTAGGAATTTTTAATTCAGTAATCCCTCTTCAAGATTTACTTGAGATAGATTAATAGTCAGCCATAAGAAAGTCCCCTTCGGGGAATGGTGAGAACAGGGGAAAATAACTTCCCCAAGTTGAATTCTTGATATTCTCACAAGCAGTGTGGACAACCAAAGCTATAGGCTGAGTCCCCAGTCTTGGGGTTTGTTCATATGAAATTTAACCCCACAAAGGATAGGTCAAAACTACTTAAAATTAGGCCTAAGGGTCTCTCCCAAGAGAACCTTTTTTGTTGCTCAGATGTGGTCTATCTCTCCAGCCAACACAACAAGCAAACTCACCACCCTCCCCGTCTACATGGGACATGACTCCCAGGGGTATGGACCTTCCTGGCAACGTGGGACAGAAATCCTAGAATAAGCTGAGACTCAGCATCAAGGGATTGAGAAAAACCCTAGAATGAGCTGAGACTTAGCATCAAGAGATTGAGAAAACCTTCTCCACCAAAAGGGGGAAGAGTGAAATGAGACCAAGTGTCAATGGCTGAGAGATTCCAAACAGAGTGGAGAGGTTGTCCTGGAGGTTATTCTTATGCATTAAGTAGATATCACCTTGCTAGTCAAGATGTAACGGAGAGGCTGGAGGGAACTGCCTGAAAATGTAGAGCCGTGTTTCAGTAGCCATGTTTCTTGAAGATCATTGTATAAAGATATAACTTTCACAATCTGTGTCATTGTGAAAACCGTGTGTCTGATGCTCCTTTTATCTACCTTGTCAACAGACGAGTAGAACGTATGGAATAAAAATAAATAATAGGGGGAACAAATGTTAAAATAAATTTGGTTTGAAATGCTAGTGATCAATGAAAGGGAGGGGTAAGGGGTATGGTATGTATAATTTTTTTTTTCTGTTTTCATTTTCTTTTTCTGTTGTCTTTTTATTTCTTTTTCTGAATTGATGCAAATGTTCTAGGAAATGATCATGATGATGAATATGCAACTATGTGATGATAATGTGAATTACTGATTATATATGTAGAACAGAATGATCATATGTTAAGAATGTGTGTTTCTTTCTTGTCATTTTTTTAATTTAAAAATTAGTTAAAAAAGTAAAAGAAAAAAACATTAAACCCCAATGATGCAAAAATATAGTCTAATTTCTAAATGGTTTTTATTTTTAATTCGTCATTAATTTCTAGCATTCCCAATTATGTTGGAGTAAGATGTACCATACAATTCCTGTATTTAGAAATGTGTTGAATGATTCTTGATGGTCTAACATTAACGGGCCAATCATAATTTGCTGTGGATACTTTATATTTATATCCCACAACCACTGATTGTCCATTTCTACTTATGCTGTTATAAACATTTGCCTTAACTATTTTAATTGTGTTCACTGCCACATGTCTTGATACCTGTTGCATCTTTATTGTGGATTTTATTCCTTAATAAAAATGACCTTCTTTTTAACGTTTAATAATCACAGAAGCTATTTTGTCTAAAATTAATATTGTAAACTTTGCTCTCATTTTGTTTGTTTCCAAGATTATCCATCCATTTGTTTTAACTTTGTGCTATATTTTATTTTCACCTGTTTCTCTTGTTTGCAAAAAAATAGTTGGATATTTTGCTTTCTCCTTATAGACTTTTGTATTGTGTTTATTGTCATAACAACTATGTTCCATTCTACTTCTATCAGCTTACTTTTGTAATCTATAATTTTTATGCTACTTTGCTATTTCCTTTCGTTTCTTTTTGTTATGATCTGCAAATTTTCCATTTTTTCTTCTCTCATTATTTAAAAGGTATAAAACCTGTTTTATCACTCTAATGGAGGTATCCTTTAAATTAAAAAAAAATCATCTTTTCTTTATCCCAAGTTTTCAAGGTATTAAAGTAAAAACTGAAACAAAACAAAACAAAACAAAAAGTTGGCCATAAGGTTTGGACATAGATTAGGAGATAATGCCATTTTTTAAAAAGTCCTCTAAGCTCAAAGTAAAAAAACAAAAAATCCCAGGATGGATGATTTATCTTACTCCTCACTTGCAAAGGAATGGGCAAAATGCACAGGACCCTGTGAAGACTGGGGGAATAGAATTAAACAGGGAGAGCCTATTCAGGTCTAATGGAATGTCTAGGAAACATTCCATTAGAAAAAGGGAAAGAAATGATTGAAGTATGTAGAAGAGGATGGACTTTGGTAACAGAATATAGAAAGAATGTGTGAATAAAAGATTGAGCAATCTCTGGGTAAAAAAAAAAAGAATTATGAAAAGGAATTGGTAGAATTACCGGAAAAACTGTCCATGTTGCAGAATCAAAATTTTGTCTTGGAAAATCAAATTTGTAATTATCAGTCAGTAGCTGAGAGGGCCACAGTGCATGTGGCCCAATATAAATATAAAAAGAGATGAGGTAAAGTAAACAAAGGGAAAGTACATATGGTACTAGCCACTGCCATTTCTAATTGAGACCCTGATAAGTGGGATAGTAATGTGTGGGATGAGGCAGATGATGGAAAAAAAAGGGAATATTTTAGATGAGAAATTTTGTCAGAAAAAAATAAATAAATATCCTCCAAAAATAGGAGCTGGCCCAATTCAAAAGCAAAAAGAGGAAAAACAGGGCAATCAGGTTACTTTCAAAACCACTATTAAAAAAAACAAAAAATAATAACTGACATTGATAGCATTTTACTCAGAAAACTGGTGAGCCATTAATTACCTGGGTGGTCAGAATTGCTGATGCAGGGACTGGAAGACTGTTGCTAGACTATGTTGACTGCATAAAACTTGTAGGAATTAGCACCAATCCCTTTATACAAACTGCTTTTCAGGAATTTAGTCAGCAGGCTGGAAAAAGTTCTAACTTGCTGGCATTGGCTGCACAAAGGTGTAATGAGCAATGCCCTCCTGACACTATGTGGCCACAAAATAATCTACTCTGGTACACTTTGCAAGATGCTATGTAGAAAATAAAAAAGAAAATTAACTCATATTGGGAGAGGCCAATACATACTACCTCCTCCCTGTCAATGCTTCCTATAGAAATGCTATCATTAAAGCAGCACCTCCAACATATAAACACTTGATAATAACTTTATTATTAGGAAAAACAGCAACACACTTAACAGTGTCTTAAATAAAATGGCAGAGCTGAGAGACATAGGAGTCTGGAATACAGGGAAAGGAAAGGACAAAACATATAATGGGAAATGGTCCCCTATTACCAGTAACAGGATTTCCCACAGAGACATGTTCAAAGCCCTTCTGGAAGCTTGGGTCAACCAAAAGAGTATTAATGTTTTGTCAAATAATGAGATAAAGAGAATGTATGAAGAAAAATGTAAACCAAGTTATACCCATAAACTCCTGGCAAAGCAGAAGACTTGTGTTCAGCAACCTTGGCACATCTGTATTCTCATTTAGTTCCTTTCTTCTAGGCAAGGGATTAGGCCAAACCCCACTACCTCTGACTCAAAATTTGTGGCTCCCCTTTGGTTTTATGTTTCACATTTTTTAATTGGGGATGCTGTTTAATATTGAGAAACTCCTTGCTTGCAAGTTTTATCCTTATAGTTTTTTTAAAAAGTCTTGCTATGTACCATTAATTCTTATTTAAAAAATTGTATATTGATGTTTCAAATATACATTGACTAAAGCATTTTAAGTATTTAACATTATTCTGACAAATTCAATTTTGATGGTAATTGTATGTAGTGAAATGTTTGTTTGAAGTAATGACTTAAGTATGAAGGATATAAGGGATATGTTTTTACTAAAAGGAAAAAAAGTAGTTTGTCCTAAGATAAAATAAATGGATGTTACAAAATGAGAAAAATGTAAGACAAAGCCTGAACAAACATAGTAAATTGCTGAAGGTTTGTGAAAAAGGAAATTATAGTCAAAGTTAGGAAAAGTTTTAGGTGAACTAAAAGGGAAGGTGTTGAAAGTAGTATCTGAACTCTTTAGCATGTACCCTCCCATACATGAGGCTGAGCCAGGGGACACGGTATGGGTAAACGACTACAGAAAAAAATTAAGGCTCCCTCCATCCTCAATGGAGAGGTCCCTACTGTATTGTTTTAGTAACCCCAAAAGCTGTCAGAGTCACAGAAACCATCCCATGAATTCAGCACTCTCAGGTGAAGAGGGCCACCGCAGATGACCCCTGGGAGCACACCCCTGATCCTGAACACCTGACGCTCATCATTCTCTGGAAGCCACCATACCCTTCTCCATCGCAGCCGAGATCAGCTGACTAGCCCATGACTGAGGCCTAAATAACTGTCACTGCCCTGCTGTAGCTCACCAGAAGCATCTAGTCAATGCATGGCTGAAGCCTGAGGAGACCTCCAAGCCCTCCCTTGGAAGCTGACTGATCTATGCACAGCCGAAAATTAAGGAATCAATGCATGAACATCCTGGCCTGCTGGGTCTGTGGACTAATTGTCTTTTCTTGCTCTTTATGTCTGTTTTTTGTTTAGCAGTTTTAGCCCTCCTAGAAATAGGTCGCCTAGAGTTTTTTTCGAAAACCAACTTTACTCTAATTTGGTGGGATCCCTCTTACCCAGGTAACTTCCCTCTTCCTAGCCACTGCCCAGAGTGTGTGTCTCCATTCCTTCCCTAAGGTTAATTGTACATTCATGTGGTGGCACCCCCTATAGCCAGCACCATGCGCCTCATTCCTCTGTTTCTGCTCTCGGCATGGCCATAAGCCCTTCCAAGGGGAACGAGGCATGCCAAGCATGCCTCAAGACCACCTATGTTGGGAAAAAAGGTAAAAACTATAACCAGTATTCATGCCAGAGCAGTTCTCAGACCTGCATTATTCTGTATGTACCCTAAAGGAAGGTCCCACAGTATGCTATAATCTCAACTCGCCAGGTTCTATAATGCTGTTTTCGCTACTCTAAGGCAGCAAGGCTATCACCATAACCCCTAGAAAGGGAAACAGTTCCCAAGTCCACCTGGCCTTCAACACATGTACAGTTTTACCCCCCACCGAATCCAAGACCTTTCCCAATGCAGTCCTCCTGGTAGTGCAATGTGTACAAGTTTGGGGGGAGCTCTTGACTGTGCTGAGGTGGAGACCTCCTGGGAGCTGGTGCCATGCTGTTTGTCTTTTGTCCAAAGCTATGAGCTGGGCCCTCACTGAAGGAAAAAAAAACAAAAACCTGGGTTCCTGAAAACATGTGACCAGAGCTGGGGGCCCACCAGTAGGTAAGGAAATCCTAAGGCAGGTGCTAGGTGCGGAGGCCAGGGGGCATAGGCAGTTGAGGAAGCAGATAGGACTCTCTCAGGGGGCACTGCCCTCCCTCACTTGCATACCTCACATCACCCTGCTTGGCCTCAGAGGATTGCTGGTTAGCCAAAGACAGGTAAGACTGCTCAGGGAAGGAACAACCTAAGATAGGCATAGTAGCAAAGGGGCCATCAGGAGAAAACTTGGGGCAAACAGAGGGGGAAAATAGACTCTCACCCCCCCCCCACCACCAACTTTGCAGGGGCCTAAATCCTGCATGCCTACCTTGCTTCCCAGACCCAACTCAAATCAGGACATACCAACACCTGCAACAATTAATGAATGAAATATAGGTGATGCTATAATTTCTTCTTCTAAGTCGGGGTAAGGATCAAAGGGGGGAAATGTAGCAAGCAGGCCCCTTGTAACAGGCAGGCCCCTTACCCCTCCTTGCACATTTAAACTACCTCCTCTTTAAAAATTCCCCAAATTCCTCTGAGCAGTCAGAACTTATGCAAACAGGAAGCTTGCCCCAAGAACAGGCAAACCTATACTGTTCTAGTTTGCTAGCTGCCAGAATGCAACATCCCAGAAACGGAATGGCTTTTAAAAAGGGGAATTTGCATATGGTGAACACAGTCAGGTTTCCTCTCTCATCTGGAAGGGGACATGATGAACACGCATCATCTGCTAGCTTTCTTTCCTGGTTTCCTATTTCATGAAACTCCCCGGGAGGCATTTTCCTTCATCTCCAAAGGTTGCTGGCTCGTGGGCTCTCTGCTTCTCGTGCTGTCATTCTTCTCTGGCTCTCTCTGAATCTCCTATTCTCCAAAATGTTTCCTCTTTTATAGGACTTCAGAAACTAATCAAAACCCACCCAAATGGGTGGAGACATGTTGCCACCTAATCCAGTTTAACAACCATTCTCGATTGCATCAAATCTCCAGGGAGATGATCTAATTACAGTTTCAAACATACAGTATTGAATAAGGATTAGAAGAGATGGCTGCCTTTACAAAATGGGATTAAGATTAAAACATGGCTTTTCCAGGGGACATACATCCTTTCAAACAAGCACATGCACATAGGCAAGATAAGACAAATTCCTTTAAAGAAAACCCTCCCCTAACCACTCATCCACTTCTGTAAACCCAGTGTTGTGCCCTTCCCGATTTAAACTAGCCAATCATTTCCTTCCACTACCACCAGTTACCATATTAAGTATACCTTGTCTTTAATGTGTCATCCTATCTATAAAAACTGATGTTAATCTTTTGTTCAGGGATCAGACTTTCAGAGGCTACTCGGCTGAGCCCTATGGCCATAGAGAATAAAAACCTACTTCCTGAAACTTCGGAGCCTAGGCCCCAGTTTGTTCTGTTTCCACATAACGTTCCTGGAGGCTTGCAGCCTTGTCCCTGGTTTCGTGCAACAATAGCATACAATCAACAAAAATGTTCTAGGGAGGGCAACAGTGGCTCAGTGGCAGGGTTCTCACCTGCCATGCCGGAAACCTGGGTTCGATTCCCAGTGCCTGCCCATGGTGTTTTCTGCACAACTTTGTGAATATACTAAAAACTATTCAGTTGTATATTTTAAATAGCTGGCTTTTATGCTATGTGAATTATACCTCATTAAAATTGCTATATAAGTTAAATATAAATAAGATGAATAAAATCCAAATTTTGCATTAATTTAATATAATAGATGATATTTTGCTGAAATTAAACTGCTAACAGTATAAAAATATGATACCAACCGATTTGGCATGGGGGGGGTCCTGTATTTGGACGTGGAATTAAACTAGGGTCTCGCACATGGCAGGAGAGCATTCTACCTCCGACCCACCATTAAACCCACTTATATATATATATAGATATAGATAGATAGAGAAATAGATATAGATATAGATTTAGATATATTTTTTGGCACAGGTTCTTTTGCATTCAACAAGTCTTTACTCCAGTAGGGCATCTGATGGCTCAATTCTTTCATCATCCCTGTTTGAATGTGCAAAATCTTCATCCAGCAGAAGCACACAACTTACACATTATATCCCTCTCTGTTATCAACTGCAGGCATGAAATCTTGTAGTAGTACTCAATTACAAGGTCATCCAAAAAAGATCCTGAATATGCTTATGCACATTTATTCATATTATTTAAAAGAAAACACAAAATTATAAATTTCTCTGAAAATTTTTAAATTTCTAAGAATATGACTGACTATTGCCAAGGACCTCTGACCAGAGAGAAGTTTTATCATTCCCTTTCTAAACTTTAATCCTTCCCTCTTCACTACCTTTTTCCCCTTAATCTATACCACACTCTCTTTAAAAACAAAAACAAAAACAAAAAAACTCTGGTTTCTACCATCCCTCAAAATACAACTTCTTCCATTCACAATGAAATTTCTAAATTTCTGTGAAAGAATAGCTTACATTCACCACATATCCATTTATAATCTCACTTTTGTTCCAAACACTTTCTGAAGCTATTCTCTCAAATATCAACAAAACCTGAAACTGTATGTTCCAGTAATCTCTTCTTGACTACTTTACTTTTCTCAAGTACTTCAAAGCCAAGGGACTCAACTATAGAAAATCATGTCTCTCAAGATCCCTTTAGTCACTCAAAACATTTTTTAACCCATACTATTTGAGTTAAAACCTGAACAAGAGAACAGCCCTGCCTTTGAATCTTTAGTGAAAAAAAGCCAGGTAAAGATATAAAATATAAAACTAGATAGTGTGGTCAAACTGCATGAGGGAGAATTAAAGGTCTCATCCCATAGCTCATCAGAATAAGAAAGAATTAGAACAGATGAATTTTTCCCCCTTTCTATAAAAGGAAAGTATGGTTCTGAATATCCAGGAGTTCTAAGGCTTCCCCTCTCCCAGGCTTTAAAGTACTTTAAAGCCCCATGTCAGAAGTACTGAGCTGGATGGTTCGTGAATAGGGGCTCTAGAGCTTGGACAAAAAGAGGCAGAAATGAGACCTAACACAGTTACCATAATGGGCACATTCCCTGAGTCTTGGGAGAAGTCAGTATGTTACCTCTACCCCTTCAATTCTCACACAAGGAATAACATCTGCAAGTGCTTCAGGTTATAAAAACACCTGAAACGCCCACTGAAGTTCACTAAATTGAAATTGTATCTATCAGGGCTCTTTTAGTTAAGAAAGAATCCAAACTCAAACAAGCTTAAGCAAAAATGGTATTACTGAACAGTCTGAATATTAAATATTATGAATTACTGTTTATCTTCATAAGTATTGATAACAATAGTGAGTAATGTAGGAGAAGGCATTTATTTTAAGAAATATATGCTGATGTATTTAGGGGTGGAGCGACATAATAATCTTCAACTTATTTTCAAATGGTCTGGGGACAGGGGGATGGGGGGTGGGAGGTGGCATTTCTGTGCCTGTGTGAGAGAAAACACACCTAAGTGCACACATGCATATTTGGCAAAATGCTATCAACTGTTGGATTTAGAATGCTAACTGGAATATTCTTTCAACTTTTCTAAATGTATGAGTTTTTGTTTATTTTTCAAAATAAAAAGGTGAGGGGGAAAATAGGGACATACTTTAACTGGAACATAAAAGCTTTGATGGGAGAACTTTCTCGACCAAAGGGGGAAGAGTGAAATGAGACTAAGTGTCAATGGCTGAGAGATTCCAAACATGGTCAAGAGGTTATCCTGGAGGTTATTCTTATGCATTAAGTAGATATCACCTTGTTGTTCAAGATGTAGTGGAGAGGCTAGAGGGAACTGCCTGAAAATGTAGAGCTGTGTTCCAGTAGCCATGCTTCTTGATGATGATTAAACAATGACATAGCTTTCACAATGAGACTCTGTGAATGTGAAAACCTAGTGTCTGATGTTCCATTTAGCTACTATATCAACAGAAGAGTAGAACATATGGAATAAAAATAAATAATAGGGGGAGCAAATGTTAAAATAAATTTAGTTTGAAAGGCTAGTGGTAAATGAAAGCGAGGGGTAAGGGGTATGGTATGTATAATCTTTTTTCTCTCTATTATCGTTTTATTTCTTTTTCTGTTGTCTTTTTATTTCTTTTTCTAAATCGATGCAAATATTCTAAGAAATGATGAATATGCAACTATGTGATGATATTAAGAATTACTGATTGTATATGTAGAATGGAATAATATCTTAATGTTTTGTTTGTTAATTTTTTTTAATTAATAAAAAAAAGCTTTGATGGATGTGAAAAGGTGAGTATATACTATACAGGTCTCTCACATCTAAGGTTTACTACATGCTACATCTCTCTCAAACCACAGAAAAGCAAGATGTTTCTCACAAAGCTCTTTTCCCCAATTAACCATTTTCCCTGAATAAGAGGTAAGAAAGTTGGCACAGGTTTCCAAGTCTGATGAATATACTACACAAAAGGGATTATGGGATTATGGTTTGAGTATATTAACCCCCTCTTCAATTTATCTTAATTTTCTCATATTCAGCTGGAAAGGGAAAGAGAAACTAGAGCAGAACACAAATAAAGTACAAAATTAAATCAGTAACACAGAATGTGTTGTATTCTAGATTCTACAATATAATTCTCTGGCAAAGAAATTAGCCACCATGACAGAAATGAAATAGGTATACATGGACTATTATCTGCTGTAGGCTGCCAGGAGAAAAGAAAGCCTGGGGAAATAGGACATTCACCTAATGAAGATGGAAGAAAGAAAAGAGGAAAAGAAGGAAAAAGGAAGAAAAGAAGTTAGAAGAGAGAAAATCAAAGGGAGAGGGCTAAAGTGCCCAGAATTATCCCTATCTCCCTAAATTAATACCAGCTCCAAGAGTTCTTTTCAACCTTATTCCAACACTAGTTACAGCTAGTAACTTAGTTTGCACTAAGGACCCTGGACAATCGGGGGAAAAGCAGAAATCCTTTCTGCTCCAAAAGCAATGAACTCATTCAGAAGTAAAATGTATTAATTGTGAAGATCAAGAAACACAAAACACTGAAGGTGCTTTGCTGATCTGCAGTTATCTTAAGAATGGCAATAACTATTTTCTTTGAATGTTTATTCATTCAAACAAGAAGAAATTGTAATTTTTTAAAATGTAGTCTTTGGTACAACCGCCGTGGAAGGCAATTTGGAGGTTCCTCAGAAAGCTAAATACAGAATTGCCATATGACCTGACAATACAATTGCTGGGTATCTACTCAGAGGACATGAGGGCAAGGACACAAATGGACATTTGCACACCAATGTTTATAGTAGCATTAATTACAACTGTGAAGAGACAGAAACAGCCAAAATGTCCATCAACAGAGGAGTGGCTAAACAAGCTGTGGTAGATACATACAATGGAACATTATACAGCTGTAAGACAGAATAAAGTTATGAAGCATGTAACAACATGGATGGACCTTAGGACATTATGCTGAGTGAGATTACCCAGAAACAAAACGACAAATACAGTATGGTCTCACTGATACGAACTGACATAAGTGAATAAACTTGGAGAATTTTGTTGGTAACAGAGACCATCAGGAGATAGAAATAGGGTAAGATAGTGGGTAACTGGAGCCGAAGGGATACAGATTGTGCAACAGGACTGAATGTAAAAACTCAGAAATGGACAGCACAATACTACCTAACTGTAACACAATTATGTTAAAACACTGAATGAAGCTGAATGTGAGAATGATAGAGGGAGGAGGGCTGGGGAAACAAATGAAATCAGAAAGAAAGATAGATGATAAAGATTGAGATGGTATAATCTAGGAATGCCTAGAGTATATAACGATAGTGAATAAATGTACAAATTTTAAAATTGTTTTTGCATAAGGAAGAACAAAGGAATGTCATTACTGCAGGGTGTTGAAAATAGATGACAATTAATATTTTAAAATTTCAACTTATGTGTGAGACTAAAGCAAAAAATGTTTACTTGGTACAGAATTTATATTTTGACTAGTGCATTTCCTAATACAACTTATGTAGATAGCTTAATTGAACACCATAAGTACATGGAACCTTGAGTAGGACATGAGATTTTGTGGTTTGTCCAGAGTGATGCCCCAATAAATCTCAGAGTGATTTGAACAGTGAATAAAAAAGTATATGCAAAGTCCCCCTCAGAGAATAGTGAGAAAGTGGGAAAATTCAACATCTCCAAGTTGAATTCTTGATATCCTCACAAGCAGTGGGGACAAACAAAGCTATAGGCTGAGCCCCCAGTCTTGGGGTTTGTTCATATGAAACTTAACCCCACAAAGGATAGGTCAAGACTACTTAAAATTAGGCCTAAGGCTCACCCCCAAAAGAACCTCTTTTGTTGCTCAGATGTAGCCTTTCTCTCCAGCCAATACAACAAGCTAACTCACCACCCTCCTCCTGCCTATGTGGAACATGACTCCCAGGGGTGTGGACCTTCCTGGCAATGTGGACAGAAATCCTAGAGTGAGCTGAGACTCAACATCAAGGGATTGAGAAAACATTCTCAACCAAAAGGAGGAAGAGTGAAATGAGACAAGGTGTCAATGGCTGAGAGATTCCAGAGTCGAGAGGTTATCCTGGAGGTTATTCTTACGCATTAAGTAGATATCACCTTGTTAGTCAAGATGTAATGGAGAGGCTGGAAGGAACGGCCTAAAAAGGTAGAGCTGTGTTCCAGTAGCCATGTTTCTTGAAGATGATTGTATAATGATATAGCTTCCACAATGTGACTGTGTGATTGTGAAAACCTTATGTCTGATGCTCCTTTTATTTACCTTGTCAACAGATGAGTAGAACATATGGAATAAAAATAAATAATAGGGGGAACAAATGTTGAAATAAATTTAGTTTGAAATGCTAGTGGTCAATGAAAGGGAGGGGTAAGGGGTATGGTATGCATAAATTTTTTTCTATTGTCTTTTTACTTCTTTTTCTGAATAGATGCAAATGTTCCAAGGAATGATCGTGATGATATATATGCAACTATGTGATGATATAGTGAATTACTGATTATATATACGCAGAACAGAATGATCAAAATGAAAATGTTTGTATTTGTTTGGTGTTTTTTTGGTATTTAAAAAATAAATTAAAAAATTTTTTTAAAATGTAGTCTTAATGATACCTTTTCACAAGGCTAAACAAACATCTGTGAACCACTCTGATTTTTTTTTAATTACCTAAAAAACAATGATCTCTTACAGATAGAACATGAACCATAATTCCTTTGGTAACCCAATTCAACAATTGGGGACAAGGGAGAGAATATTCATTAAATGCCTGCAATTTCTGCAGTTATAAAACCTTAATAACTCAAATTCAACTAACTTCAAGTTATGCCATAGATGAGTTAAAGATCTGTCATTTAAACTTCACCAATCAAGTTTTAATACTATTAAATATTTAATAGTATTTAGTATTTAAATAGAAATATTTAATAATATTTCTAGAACATTTTTTAGAAATACATGTTTTAAATCATAACTTTAAGCAATTTATTTTGGCAGGTGAGGAAAATACCATATATGACATGAGTTTTTGATGAACACTCTTAAACATATTGCTAGTCTAAAGGACAAAATTCAAATAGCTTGGCTATTAACATTAAAAGTAAATTATGGGGGGTGGGCCATGGTGGCTCAGCATGCAGAGTTCTCATCTGCCATGTGAGAGACCTGGGTTTGATTCCCAGTGCCTGCCCAGTCATAAAAAAAAAAAAAAAAAAGAGTAAATTATGGGGGTGCATGGGTGGATCAGTGATAAAATGCTTACCTTCCACACAGGAGACCTGGGTTTGATTTTCAGACCATGCACCCCCCACCCCCAAAAACAAAGTAAATTATGACAACAAAAATCTGAACCACTGACAATCTAGAGATACGACATCAACCATTTCCAAAAACAACATATTCATTTTTGAGAATAATCAACAAAGTATACTGTAATAATACTGGCCAAGTATAAACCTGATCGATAAAAAGCAGTCTTACTTGTATGAGCAGGATCCAATGTTTCCATTGCAGATACTTCAAAACAATCTTTTGTACTATAGTTATTCCCATGATTAATTTCTCTAGTACTTCCTTTAGTAGGCATAAGACTTAAATTGCATATTCTGGGATCATTTCTCTCTGGGAGAATTTTTTTCTTATTTGCAGCAACCTAAAAGAACAAAATATGTATCTCAAGCAGATATTAATTCGATTTCCCATGTTTTTACCAGATGGGTTCCTGATTTAAAATATGAAATATTTAAAATATGAAATACGGTTTCTCTGTATTTAAGTAGGGGACAGTTAAAGTAAATATATAGCTAGATTACAAATTCAATTTTTATTGTTTTTTTAAACTAATTGTACTATAAAAACTGAAAGACATGACAATGAAAATTACATTTACAACTACAGTGTACTTAACATATCAGAAGAGTTTTGAACAAGTCAATAAGTAATTCTAATCAACTACTTTTTCTTGCTAAATTTCTCAATATTAAAATCAACACTTAAATGTTAGTTTTTAGATGTGAAAATGGTACTGTCATTATGTTTTTGGTCTTTTGTCTTTTTTTAATTTTTTATTCTTTGTTATTTGTCATCATAGTTTTTTCGTTTGTTTGTTTTTTAGCATGGGCAGGAACCGGGAATTAAACCCGGCTCTCTGGCATGGCAGGCAAGAATTCTGCCTGCTGAGTCACCATGGTCTGCCCTTTCACCATGTTTTGTTTTGTTTTTTAAGAACCCTTATATTTTAGAGATATATACTAAAATATTTATAAATGAAGATATATTCTCCGGATTTATCGTCAAAACATCTGATGGGGTAGTGATTAGGTAGGAAGCTGAAAGGTAGAGATGAAACAAAATTGGTCATAAAGTGATGACTGCGGATGTCAAGAAATGGTCCATTGATACTGTTTTCCCTACTTTTGTATATATATTAGTTTCCTAATACTGCTTAACAAATTACCCCAAATTAAGTGGTTTAAAACAACACAAATTTATCACTTTACAGCCAGTAAGAAAGAAGTCTGACCTGGGTCTCACTGGGCTAAAATCTAAATGTTAAGATTTATATGTGGTCCTTTCTGGATACTCGAGAGAAGAATATCATTAGTTGCCTTTTTAAGATTCCTTGACTTTTCAGGCCATAATCACATCTCTTTCTCTTTCCCTCTCTTCTGCCTCCTTCCTTCATGTTAACAATCACTGTCATTACATTGAACCCATCCAGATAAATCAGGATAATCACCCCATCTTCAGGTACTTAATTTTAATCATATCTGAGTAGCCCCTTTTTATATGTAAAATAGCATATTCACAAATTCTAGGGAATAGGCCACGGGCATTTTTTTGGTGGGGCAGGGGCACTGTTCTGCTTATCTAGTGTATGTTTGAAATTTTTAAAAAATAACACAATCATATCTCTATAAACATCCATTAAAATAAATTTCACAAATATTCAAAAAACCTATGTGATCAAAGGACATGAGGGCAGGGACACAAGAGGACATTTGCATACCAATGTTTATAGCAGCATTATTTACAATTACCAAGAGATGGAAACAGCCAAAATGTCCATCAACAGAGAGGTGGCTAAACAAACTGTGGTATATACATACAATGGAATATTATGCAGCTGTAAGACAGAATAAAGTTATGAAGTAGGTAACAACATGGATGGACCTTACGGACATTATGCTGAGTGAGATTAGCCAGAAACAAAAGCACAAATACTGTATGGTCTCATTGATGTGAACTGACATTGGTGAATGAACATGGAGAATTTCGTTGGTAACAGAGACCATCAGGAGGTGGAAATAGGGTAAGATATTGGATGATTGGAGCTGAAGGGATGCAGATCGTGCAACAGGACTGAATGTAAAAACTCAGAAATGGACAGCACAGTACTACCTAACTGTAATACAATTATGCTAAAACAATGAATTAGGCTGAATGTGAGAATGATAGAGGGAGGAGGGCTGGGGAAACAAATGAAATCAGAAAGAAAGACAGACGATAAAGATTGAGATGGTATAATCTAGGATTGCCTAGAGTGTATAATGACAGTGACTAAATATACAAATTTTAAAAATGTTTTTGCATGAGAAAGAACAAAAGAATGCCATTACTGCAAGGTGCTGAAAATAAATGGTAATTAATATTTTTAAATTTCAACTTATGTGTGAGACTAAAGCAAAAAAAAGTTTTAAAAAAAACTGTGATAATATTTTAAAGGAAATCAAGTAATAAACTAATAAACTAATTTTGTTTTTTGTAATTTCATTTTGATATAATTTTGAATCTATAGAAACTTTCCAAAAATAGTACAACTTTCATATACCCTTTTTCCAGACTCATCATTTGTTTATATTTATTTCATATATTTTATCTCCCTTTCTATGTATGATGTGAGTATACATTTTTTAATCTAAAACATTTAAGAATAAATTGGAGATTCTGAGTTCCTTTACCTCTAAATACTTCAATGAATGATTCCAAAAAGTAAAGACACTCCCGTCCATAACCACAGTAAAATCATCAAAATTGGGAAATTTCACATTGCTATTATACTATTATCTAATCCACAGTTCAAATCTCAATTTGGTGACTTATCCCAATAACATCTTTTGTAATTTTTTCCCCCAAATCAACTCTAATCCCAGATCACACATTACATTTAATCAGCATGTTTCTTTAGTCTCCTTTAATGTGAAACAATTCCGCTCCCTTTTGAACAGTATAGGTCAGTTATTTTATAAAACGCCCCTCAATTTGAACTTATCTGATGTTTTCTTATGATTAATTTCAGGCTATGCATTTTAGGCAGGAATACCATTGTTCTTCATATCAGTATGCCCAAAATATCAGCTGTCCTGTTCCTGGCACTATTAACTTTGATCACTTAGGTGTTTAGTTAATAGTAACATATTAATATTGGTTCAACAATTGTAACAAATGCACCATACTAATGTAAGATCTTAATAGGGAAAACTGTGGGCAGGGGAAAAAAAGTATGTGGGATTTCTCTGTATATCTGCTCAATTTAGCCCCCTGATATAAATAAGAGAAGGGGAAAAAAACCCACAATAAATCAGCAAATTGTTCTGGAATTAATCCTTGGAAACAGTATCAGAAAATGCACATTAAGACAAGAGTGTCAAGATAATTCAATGGGGTAAGAATAGTCTTTTCAACAAATGGACCTGGGAAAATTAGTTATCTACATACCAAAGAATCCAGTTTCATTCTTGGTATGGGACCCCTATCCCATGCCATACACAAAAATTAACTCAAACTTCATCAAAGACTTAAATGTAGGAGGTGAAATTATAAACTCTTAGAAGAAAATACAAAAGTAAATCTTCATGGCATTAAGTTAGACAAAACTTTCATAGATATTACACCAAAAGCACAAGCAACAAAAAATAAAATAGGTAAATTGAACTTCACCAAAACTAAATGCTTGTTACATATGATACAATCTTGTGAAAAAGCCCACAGTGTGAGAGAAAATATTTCTAAATCATAAGTTATTCTGATAAGGGACTTGTATCTAGAATATGTAGTCTTACAACTCAATAAAAAGACAATCCAATTTAAAACGGAACAAAGGATCTGAAGAAACAGCTCTCCAAACAAGACACACAAATAGCCAATAAGCACAGTAAAGATGTTCAACATCATTAGCCATCAGGAAAAACGGAAGTCAAAACCACAATGGGATGTAACTTTACCCACTAAGATGGTTATAATAGGGGAGAAGAAAAAGACGCAAAAATTATCAATGTCAACAAAGATATTGAGAGTCACAATCCTCAACCCTCAAAATTCACTGCTGTTGGGAATGTAAAATGGTATAGTCACTGTGGAAAATAATTTGACCATTCCTCAAAAGGATATATAGTCACCATATGTATTAGTTAGGGTTCTCTAGAGAAACAGAATCAACAGGGAACACTCGCTAATATAAAATTTATAAAAGCAGAGTCCAAAATCCACAGGGCAGGCTGTGCAGCCGAGGATTCCAATAGAGGGTCTGGAAGAATTCCACAGGAGAGGCGTGCCAGCCGAAGCAAGAAAAAAGAGTCTGTCTCTTCTAAATCCTCCTTAAAAGGCTTCCAGTGATTAGAATGAGCATCACTCACCGTAGAAGACACTCCCCTTGGCTGATTACAAATGGAATCAGCTGTGGATGTAGCCAAGGTGCTCATGATATAATTCTGTGAAATGTCCTCCTTGCAACAGACAGGCCAGCACTTGCCCAACCAGACAAACTGGTATCACCACTTAGCCAAGTTGACACATGAAGCTGACCATGACACCATATAACCCAGCAATTCCAGCTCTAGGTACACACCAAAGAAAAATGTTGACATATGTCCACACAAAAACTTGTATACAGATGTTTATTCATAAAAGCCAAAAAGTAGAAACAAAATACCCAGCAAATGATGAATGGATGAAATGTGATATACTGGGTGGGCCACGGAAGCTCAGCAGGCAGAGTTCTAGCCTGCCGTGCCAGACACCTGGGTTCAATTCCCAGTGCCTGCCCATGCGAAAAAAAAAAAAAAAGATGATATATCAATAAAATGGAATATTACTCAGTTTGGTAGGTACAATAACATCTCCCAAAGATGACAACGACCTAATCCCCAGAACCTGTAAATATGTTGCCTAATATGGCAAAAGGAGCTCTGCAAATATAATTAGGGTTAAAAACCTTGAGAAGGAGAGATTATCCTGGATTACCAGGTGGGTCCAATCTAACCATATGTGTACCAGTTACAGAGAAACAGAAAAATGGCAACAAGTGAAGACTCGCTCTGCTATTGCTTTGAAGATGAGGAAGAAGACTATTACCCAAAGAACATTAGCAGCATATGAAAGATGTAAAAAGGCAAGGAAAGAGATTTTCCCCTACAGCCACCAGAAATGAATGCAGCCATGACTACATCACAGCCTAGTGAGAACTGTAACAGAACTTTGCCCACAGGCCTGTAAGAAAATATGTTTTAAGCCGCTAAATCTGTGGTAATCTGTAACAGCAGTAATAAAAAACTAATAGACTATAAATAGAAATAGAATAGTAACAGAAAACTTTTCATTACATTCAGTAATGAAAAGGAATAAAGTACTGCTATATACTATAGCATGAATGAACCCTGAACATTAGGTTAAATGAAAGAAACCAGTCACAAAAGACCACATATTGTATGATTCCATTCATAGGAAATTTTCAGAATAGGTAAATCTATAGAGACAGAAAGTAGAATAGTGGTTACCAAGGGCTAGAGGGCTGGGAGAAACAGAGAATAACTACTAATGCACAGGTACAGAGTTTCGGTTTGGGTTGATAAAAATTTTCTAAAATTGAACATATTAATGGTTACATAACTCTGTGAATATACTAAAAGCCAAAGGTATAATATCTAAATTATATCTCAGTAAAGCTTTAAAAAAAAAAAACAAAAAAATATGGAAAAACACTAAACTATGTATTCTCCTCATAGTACAGTCAGGATTCTTTTATTGGTAAGATCTGAAAATCTACTTGGGAGGTTATAGGAAACCAAAGAGAAGTGGGCTAAAGCAGACACGTGCAGACTAAAAACGGCAAAGTCAAAAATAAATAGACATCTAACCTCATAACAGAGTATTACAGAGTACCAGAAAGTGTGGACTGTCCATTTTATAAATCTTCTAAACCAAAACAATCCTTTCTCTTATTGGTAAAGAACATATATTAAGACAACTTCAAGTATTCAGTTTTTATAGATAAAAATGAAAGGAAATATCCAGAATGGTGATTAAAAGTCAGTATTTGTATATTTTCTCTCTTCAAACCACCCTATTTAAAGAAATTTCCACTCATATGGTTAACTTTAAAAAGAATACTTATTAGAATAATTTATTTTTTTATAATCTCTTCCCCTTCTCACATAGGTATTTATCTACTGTTAAAAGTTTATTTTACAGATCCAAACGCACTTCACTCCTCAAAAAAGAAACTGTTTAACTCTATGGTTTGAGGATGACTTCATCAAAAACAGTGAAAATTCATAAGGTAGTAAGTACTGTAGCCTCTTTAGATGGCATTTTTTAAATGACAAGCTTCTTTACATTAAGATTCTTTCACTTTTTTTTTTGGTACCTCAAATAATTTTATATCAGAACTCAGCTTTATATCCTCTTCATTTGGATTTGGATTATTTCTTCCTGGTGGTATAAATTTTGATTTTTTGAAGGGATTCCCCTGCAATTGACTTGGTGCTGCAGATCGTCTCATATTTCAGCATAAGTTACCTAAAAAATATAAGAAACAGAAATCATGCATCACTGTGACTAGAATTATCCACAAATATAAAAATAGTTTGTCACCATGACCACAATATTTTAAAAAGTGTACAAGAGATTAGCCCTGCTCCACAGAAAAGTGAGAGAAGGGACAAGAGGGCAACTGAGGTAGCAATCCAGAGTATGGCTGACCTGAGATAGCCTTCTGCACTACATGCAGCAGCCCTAGTTGCAAAGGCCAAGTAAACAAGAGGTAGAAAGCTGTAGCCTGGCATGGAGGAGCGGAGCCCACGGGAGTGAATGGGTGGGTACATGGGACAAGGAAGCAAGCTAGGCCACGTTCCTTGGGTGCGCTACCCTCACCAGCACCCAAGGTACGTGTCCAGTGACTCATCCTACACCCTATGTACATGAACCCCCTCACCCGCTCCCATTCCCCGCGCTCCAGGTGCCCACACCTGACCAATCCCCAGTGCACATACCTGCCCCACACCCCCAACCCAAGCACAGCCCACCCCACCTATCCGACACCCTTCCCAAGCAGTACCTCTCCCTCCCTATTCCCTGCAGGTTGTTACCAGCACATAAAGGCTGTGGGCATTAACCTCCAGAGCAAGGCTACCACCATCCCCACACCCCGAGACACCCCCAAATCCACATAAACAACCCCGCCCACAGTGTCGCACAATATCACACCACCCTCCCTGAGCTCAGCACATCCGTTTACAGCACATCCGTTTATAGCACTCCCTGGCCCACACATGCACACAGGCCCCCAATCACATCATTCAGCTCTGGGAACTGCACTTTACAACAGTCCTAGAACTGCACATGCGCATAGCTGTCAGCCTCACTTCCCACTTCTGAGAAAGTGCCAACCTGCACAGCCAGGTCACATTTGCCCCCAATCCATGAAGGTGTAATGACGACTTGCTGCCACAGCTGTACACATGTGCACAAAGGGCCCCATGCCTTAGACTAGTGCACACCAGGGTTACGTCCCCCAGACCGGTGCACCTGCACAGCCACATCCTCCCTGGCCGCTAGGCGCCCACATTCACAAGCACCAGCATAACATCCCCAACATGTACCCATACCTGCCCTGAAACAAATCACTGTACTGTACTGAGTGCTCCACCTCATACCCTGCTCCCTGCTGTACAACCATCCTGCAAACACAAGGCCTTAGACTACTGAAAGAAATCAACTCCCAAAGTAAATCAATCAATATATCTGCATGTGATGAAGACAGCAGAAGATCACTAAGTATATAACAATGCAGACAGATACAGCCTTGTCTAAAGACCAAATTAAAACACCTGAGGAGACACAGATGGAACAACTAATCAAAGATCTTCATATAGCTCTACTTAACAAAACAAGCGGGATAGCAAATGACTTAAAGGAGATCAAGAAAACAGTAGAAGAGCACCAAGAGGAATTTGAAAGAATAAATGGAAAAATAGCAGAAATCACAAAAATTAAAGACTCTGTTGACCAAATAAAAAACATACTAGAGGTCTACAACACCAAATCTGAAGAGTCAGAAGAAAGAATAAGTGATATAGAGGACAGAATAATTCACTTCGAAGACTCAAAATAGCAAATGGCAAAAAAGATGGAAAAAATGGAATGGGAACTCAGGGAATTGATAGAAAAAACAAAGAGCACAAATATAGGAATCACTGGTGTCACAGAAGGAGAAATAGAGGTGTAAAGGGCTAGAAAGAGGAGCTGAGGGTATAAAGGGGGAAAACTTCCCAATGCTCATAAAGGACATAAATACACAAGTCAAAGAAGCCCAAAGAACTCCAAACAGAATAAATCCAAATAGGCCTTCCCCAAGGCACATAATAATAATATGTCAAATGTTGAAGAGAAGCAGAAAATCTTGAAAGTGGAAAAAGAAAAACAATCTACTACATATAAGGGAAATCAAATGAGACTGAGTTCATACTACTCAATTAGCACCCTGGAGGTGAGAAGCCAATGGTATGATATATTCAAGATCCTGAAAGAGAAAGACTTCCAGCCAAGAATTTTGTACCCAGCCAAGTTGTCCTTTAAAATTGAGGTAGAGATTATGAAAGCTTTCATAAACAAAGAAATCCTGAAAGAATTTGTCAACAAGGGACAGGCCCTACAAGAAATACTAAAAGAGGTTCTGCCAGCTGAAAAACAAAAGTCAGGAAGAGGGAGGTCTGGAGGATGGCACAGAATTGAAGAGTACCACTAAGGGTAATTTAAAGAATACAAAGAGAAAGGGGGAAAAGAACATATAGATCTGACAAATAAAATAAAAAAGATAAGATGGTGGATTCAAGAAACGCTTTTCCAGTAATAACTTTGAATGTTAATGAACTAAACTTACCAATTAAAAGATAAAGATTGGCAGAATGGATTAAGAAACATAATCCAGGTATATGCTGCTTACAAGAGACTCATCTAAGACACAAGGATACAAATAGGCTGAAGTTGAAAGGATGGAATAAGGTCTTCCACGTAAGTTGTAACCAAAAGAAAGCAGGAATAGCTATACTAATATCGGACAAAACAGATGTTAAATGTAAAGACATCATAAGAGACAAAGAAGGACACTATATACTAATTAAAGGGTCAATTCACCATGAAGATATAACAATCATAAGCTACAAAGCACATGAGACAGACACTGGCAAAACTGAAGGGAGCAATAGATGTTTCGAAAATAATAATAGGAGACTTCAATACACCACTCTCCTCTATAGATAGAACAACCAGACAGAAGATCAACAAGGAAATAGAGAAGGTAAATAATTTGAAAATGAATTACACCTAACAGATATATATATAGGTCATTGCACCCCAAAGCACAAAGTTATACATTCTTCTCTAATGCTCATGGAACATTCTCCAGGATAGATCATATGCTGGAGCACAAAACAGATCTTTCTCAATTTTAAAATACTGAAGTTATTTAAAGCACTTTCTCTGATCACAGTGGGATGAAGGTGGATCTCAATAACCACCAAATAATGAGAACATTTCAAATATATAGGGATTAAATAACACACTCTTAAACAACCAGTGGGTAAAAGAAAAAATTGCTAGAGAAATCAGCAGCTAACTGGAGATGAAGGAAAATGAGACTAACTTATCAAAACTTATGGGATGCAGCAAAGGCAATGCTGAAAGGGAAATTTATTGCCTTAAATGCCTATATTAAAAAACAAGAAAGAGCAAAAATCAAGGACTTAACAGCAAACCCGGAGGAACCTGAGAAAGAACAGCAAACTAACCTGAAAGCAAATTGAAAAAGAGAAACAACAAACATTAAAGCAGAGATAAATGAATGGGAGAAAAAAAGAATAGAAAGAACCAATGAAACCAAAAATTGGTTCTTTGACAAGATCAGTAAAATTGATGGGCCACTAACAAGGGTGACAAAGAGAAAAAGAGAGAGGATACAAATAAACAAAATAAGAAATGAGATGGGGTCCATTACCATAGGCCCTGAAGAAATAAAATCATAAGAGGATACTATGAATAACTATATACCAAAAAACTAGACAACTTAGATGAAATGGACAAATTCCTGGAGACGCACAAACAAGCTACACTGATTCAGGAAGAAACAGAAGATCTCAACAAAACAACTACAAGTAAAGAAATTCAGTCAGTCATCAAAAATCTTCCTACAAAGAAAAGCCCAGGGCCAAATGGCTTCACAAGGGAATTTCATCAAACATTCCAGAAGAACTAACACCAATCTTGCTCAAACTTTTCCAAAAAATTGAGAAAAAAAGAACTCAACCTAACTCATTTTATGAAGCTAATATCATTTTAATACCAAAACCAGGTAAAGATGCTATAAGAACGGAAAACTACAGGCCAATCTCCCTAATGAACATAAATGCAAAAATTCTCAATAAAATATTTGCAAATCGAATCCACCAACACATTAAAAGCATGAACAAGTGGGGTTTACACCATGAATGCAAGGATGGTTCGACACAAGAAAATCAATTACTGTAATACAACACATTAACAAATCAAAAGGGAAAAGTCACATGATCATCTCAATTGATGCTGAAAAAACATTCAACAAAATTCAGCATATTTTCTGATCAAAACACTCCAAAAGATAGGAATCAAAGGTAACTACCTCAATATGATACAGGGAATATATGAAAAACCGATAGCCAGCATCATACTCAATGGAGAGAGACTAAACGCCTTCCCCCTAAGAACAGGTACAAGACAAGGATGCCCACTGTCACCACTATTATTCAACATTGTCCTAGAAGTTCTAGCTAGAGCAATCAGGCAATATAAAGAAATAAAAGGCATCCAAATTCGAAAGGAAGAAGTAAAACTTTCATTATTTGCAGATGACATGATACTCTACTTGGAAGATCTTGAGAAATCCACAGCAAAGTTATTTGAGCTAATAAACAAATTCAGCAAGGTGGTGGGGTATCAAATTAATATGCAAAAATCAGTAACATTTCTATACACAAGCAATGAGCTAGGTGATGAGTCAGTTAAGGAAAAAATTCCATTCAAAATAGCAAGTGAAATAATCAAATACTTAGGAATGAACTTCACTAGGGACATAAAGGACTTGTGCACAAAAAACTACTTGGGAAAAGAAATCAAAGGAGAGCTAAATAAGTGGAAAGACATTCCCTGCTCATGGATAAGAAGGCTAAATATAGTTAAGAAGTCAATTCCCCCCAAACTGATCTACAGATTCAACACAGTACCAATCAAAATTCAAAAAAACAACTTCAAAGATTTGGAAAAAATGACTACCAAATTCATTTGGAAGGGAAAGAGACCCAAATAGCTAAAAGCATCCTAAATAAGAAGAATGGGGCAGGCCATGGTGGCTGAGTAAGCTGAGTTTTCGCCTGCCATGCAGGAGACTTGGGTTTGACTTCCAGTGCTTACCTATGCAACAAAAAAGGAAGAAGAAGAAGAAGAATGAAGTGGGAGGATTAACAATCCCTGACTTTAAAACCTATTATAAAGCCACAGTGGTCAAAACACCATGGTACTGGCACAAATACAGAAGTACTGACCAATTGAATTGAATCGAGAGTGTAAAAATAGACCACTGAATCTATGGTCAACTGATTTTGGACAAGGCCCCCAAACCCTCTGAACTGGGACAAAATAGTCTTTTCAATAATTGAACATGGAAGAACTGGATATCAATAGCCAAGAGAATGAAAGAGGACCCCTATCTTACACCCTACACAAAAATTAACACAAAGTGGATCAAAAACCTAAATATAAGAACTAGTACCATAAAGCTTCTAGAAGAAAATGTAGGGAAACATCTTCAAGACCTCGTAATAGGAGGTAGCTCCCTAAACTTTACACCCAAAGCACAAGTAACAAAAGAAAAAAATAGATAAATGGGAACTCCTCAAAATGAAATGCTTCTGCACCTCAAAAGACTTTGTCAAAAAGGTGAAGAGCCCCCAAGAGAACCTCTTTTGTTGCTCAGATGTGGCCTCTCTCTCCAGCCAACACAACAAACAAACTCACTGCCCTCCCCCTGTCTATGTGGGACATGACTCCCAGGGATGAGGACCTTCCTGGCAACGTGGGACAGAAATCCTAGAATAAGCTGAGACTCAGCATCAAGGGATTGAGAAAACTTTCTTCACCGAAAGGGGGAAGAGCAAAATGAGACAAAATAAAGCCTCAATGGCTGAGAGATTCCAAACAGAGTCAAGAGGTCATCCTTGAGGTTATTCTTATACATTAAATAGATATCACCTTGTTAGTCAAGATGTAATGGAGAGACTGGAGGGAACTGCCGGAAAATGTAGAACTGTGTTCCAGTAGCCATGTTTCTTGTAGATGATTGTATAATGATACAGCTTTCATTATGTGAACATGATTGTGGAAAACCTTGTGTCTGATGCTCCTTTTCTCTACCTTGTCAACAAAGGAGTAGAACATATGGAATAAAAATAAATAATAGGTGGAACAAATGTTAAAATAAACTTAGATTGAAATGCTAGTGATCAATGAGAAGGAGGGGTAAGGGGTACGGTATGTGTGAATTTTTTTTCTGTAGTCTTTTTCTTCATCTGAATTGATGCAAATGTTCTAAGAAATGATCATGATAATGAATATGCAACTATGTGATGATATTGTGAATCACTGATTATATATGTAGAACAGAATGATCATATGTTAAGAATTTTTGTGTTTCTTGTCATACTTTTTTTTAATTTAAAAATTACTAAAAAAATTTTTTTTAAAAAAGGTGACAAGGTAGCCAACTCAATGGAAAAAAATACTTGGAAATCACACATCAGACAAAGATTTGATTCCCTGTATATACAAAGAAATCATACAACTCAACAATAAAAGGATAAACAATCCAATTATAAAATAGACTAAGATATGAATAGGCATTTTTCTGAAGACCAAATACAGATGGCTCAAAAGCACATGAAGAGATGATCATTTTCACTAGCTGTAAGGGAAATGCAGATCATGACTACAATGAGATACTACCTCACGCCTATAGGAATGGCTGCTATTAAACAATCAGGAAACTGTAAATGTAGGAGAGCATCTGGAGAAACTGGGACACTTATGCACCACTGGTGGGAATGTACAATGGTGCAACCACTATGGAAGGCTGTTTGGCGATTCCTCAGTAAACTAAATATTGAGCTGCCCTATGACCCAGCAATAGCACTACTCAGTATATACCCAGAAGAGCTGAAAGAAATGACACAGACATTCGCACACTGATGTTCACAGCAGTGTTACAATAGACAAAAGATGGAAACAAACCAAATGCCCATCAACAGACAAATGGATCAACAAAATGTGGTGTGTGTATATATATATATATGGAAGAATATGCAGCAGTAAGACAAAATGATGCCCTGAAGCACATGACAAGATGGGTGAGCCTTGATGACATGATGCTGAGTGAAATTAGCCAGACATAAAAGGACAGATACTGTATGATTCCACTTTTATGACCAGCATAAAGGTATAATCAGAGGTGTGTAATACAGAATACAGGGGACTTAGAGACACATAGAAGCTAGAGATGAGTGAACCATTAGCTAATGAGGTTGAACTCCAATGTAAGGACTATAGATAGGAGTGAAGATAATTCTCTAGTGGATCTAGAAATAATATTGCCATATTGAAGATGAACAAGATTGAAAGGGGTTGTAGAGACCTACGTGTCCCACTGACTCACACTAGAAATATGAATGAGTTCTTGTAAGAGTTAATTCAAAGATATGATTCTTGTATAAAGAGTGTTTAAGTCCAGGGCAAGGGGGAAAACTGCTACTGCATGCAATGAGCTATGTTCAAAAGGAAACCATCAGCACTACCACAGTAACAGCAGAGGTAAATAATAGGGGTAGGGACAAGAGTTAAGAGGAGGTTTAGATCTCCTATTTGGTGAGTGTGTGTTTATTGGTTTTCTGTCTCTTGGGAACAATGAAATATCTAAAATTGAGAATGCTGATGGACTGCGAACTTTGGGCCCTCTACATGATGCCGGATGAATGCAGGTGGCTGAAGGATGCACTGAGGGAGAAGTAGAATGGTGAACAATGGTATATACTCATGAACAAAAGCTGTGCTGCTACAAAAAGGAAAAATGTCATGAGACATTTAACGATGTGAATGAATATGTGGGACATTTGGTGAGACAAAATAAACCAGAAACAAAGAAACAACAATGGTATGGTCACCTTTAGAAAATACTTATAAGAAAACAGGGGCCTAGATTGTCAGCTTTTAGAGCAGACACATAAAGTCCGGAGTGCTGATTATTATTTCTGGATTTTGAGCACCTGTTTTTTATATATAATCTGATATTCAGAGATAAGAATGAAACCGAACAGGTTGGGGATAAAGTAATTCAGAACATAGGGGTAAGAAAGACAGTGTCCATATTTTAGAACCACATGTACTCTTTGAGACCAATGGCAGAAAGGTTTATGTGATTAGATGGTGTGCCAAATTGAAAGTATTATGTACCCAAGAAAAGTCATGTTTTACTCATGATTCCACCTTGTGGAGGAAGCTGTTTCTTTTAATCCTGATTTAATAATGTAGGTTTTAAGCTTTTGATCAGATTATCTCCGTGAAGACATGGCACATTCAATTGTCAGTGTTGACTTCTGCTTAGGTGGAGATATGACTCCACCATTCCAGGTGGGTCTTGATTAATTTACTGGAATCCTTTTAAAAAGGAACCATTTTGGAGAAATCTCAAAAACAGAGCCTAGAGAAATGACAGAAGACTCAAACGCAAAAGAAACTTCACAGAGAGAACAGCTGTAGATGCTTGGAGAGTAGTTACTTCAGAGAACACAGACACAGGTGTCTGGAGATGATTGGAGCCCAGCAGATATTGCCATGAAACGTTAAACAAGCCAGAACCTGGAGAGAGTCAAGGGAAGCCAAGAGATGAAAGCCAGCCCTGGAAAAGTAAAGTGAGAAACCTCTACAGGGACAAAGGCTGAAAGAAACAGAGTCCAGGGGCAAGAAACCAGCAGATGCCAGCCATGTGACTACCCAGCTGAGCAAGGTGTTCCTGATGCATCAGTCTTTCTTCAGTGAAGGTTAACCTCTTGTTGGTGCCTTAATTTGGACACTTTCACTTCCTTAAACCGTGAACTTATATCTTACTGAATTCCTCTTTATAAAAGCCATTCTAGTTATGATATATCACATTCTGGCACACTGCAAACAAACACAGATGGTTTCCATGGAGATGTGTCTCCACCCATTCAAGATGCGGTTGCTTACTGGAGCCCTTCAAGAGGGAACCATTTTGGAAAATACTTAAAGCCAACAGAAGCAACAGAGCCCACACAACCAGAGACCATTGGAGATGCATTAAGAAAATGCCCTGGGGGAAGCCACTGAAGAAGACTGGAGAGAAAGGTAGTAGATGTCACCATGTGACTCTTCAGCTGATAGAGACACCCCAAATGTCATCAGCCTTCTTGAGCCAAGGCATCTTTTTCTGGATGCCTTAGTTTGGACATTTTTATAGCCTTGTCTTAATTTAGAAATTTCCACAGCCCTACAACTGTAAGCTTGCAACTTAATAAATTTCCCTTTTTAAAAGCCATTCTGTTTCTGGTATATTGCATTCTCCAGCTTAAAAACTAAAACAGAGAAGTTGTGGGTTTACAGAACAATCACGCATAAAATAGAAGATCTCCATTTACCACCCTATTTTAATGTTTTACATTGTATGGAACCTTGGTTACAGTTGATAAAAGCACATTTTTACAATTATGATATTAACTATAGTTCATGGATTAACTTAGCGTTCACTGTATACTGTAGTTCCATGAATTTTTTTATTGTTACCAAATATATCCTCAAACATTTCCCATTTTAATCACATTCAGAAATAAAGTTCAGTGTTGTTAATTACATTCACAATGATGTGCCATCATCACCATCTATTATCAAAACATTTCCATCATTCCAAATAGTAACTCTGTCCATTGTAGACTGAACTTCCCATTCCCAATCCCCACACCATCCCCTGGAAATTGTATTCTAGACTCTGAAATAATTATTGTAATTATTTCAAATATGTGCAATCATACAATATTTGCCCTTTTATGCTTGGCTTATTTCACTCAACATGATGTCTTCAAGGTTCATCCATGCTATCGCATGTAAAAGGACTTCATTCTTTTTACAGCTGAATGATATTCCATTCTAAGTATGGACCACATTTTATTTATCCAATCATCACATGATGGACACTTGGGTTGCTTCTATCTTTTGGCAATTGTGAAAAATGCTCTTATGAATATCAGTGTGAAAATAAATGTTCGACCTTGAGTAGGACATGAGATTTTGTGGGTTTGTCCAGAGTGATGACCCAATAAATCCCAGAGTGATTTGAACAGTGAATAAAAAAGTATTTGCAAAGACCCTTTGGGGAATGGTGAGAATGGGGGAAAATTCAACTTCCCCAAGTTGAATTCTTGATATTCTCACAAGCAGTGTGGACAACCAAAGCTATAGGCTGAGCCCCCAGTCTTGGGGTTTGTTCATATGAAACTTAACCCCACAAAGGATAGGTCAAGACTACTTAAAATTAGGCCTAAGAGTCCCCCCCAAGAGAACCTCTTTTGTTGCTCGGATGTGGCCTTTCTCTCCAGCCAATACAACAAGCAAACCCACCACCCTGCCCCTGTCTACATGGGACATGACTCCCAGGGGTGTGGACCTTCCTGGCAATGTGGGAAAGAAATTCTAGAATGAGTTGAGACTCAGCATAAAGGGGTTGAGAAAAACCCTAGAATGAGCTGAGACTCAGCATCAAGGGATTGAGAAAACCTTCTTGACCAAAAGGGGGAAGAGTGAAATGAGACAAAGTGTCAACAGCCGAGAGATTCCAAACAGAGTTGAGAGGTTATCCTGGAGGTTATTCTTACACATTATGTAAATATTACCTCATTAGTCAAAATGTAATGGAGAGGCTGGACGAAACTGCCTGAAAATGTAGAGCTGTGTTCCAGTAGCCATGTTTCTTGATGATGATTGTATAATGATAAAGCTTTCACAATGTGACTGTGTGATTGTGAAAACCTTGTGTCTGATGCTCCTTTTTTCTATCTTGTCAAAGGTAGAAAAAAGGAAAATTGAAGAAATGGCCCAGTGAAAAGAACACATCAATTCACATGAGATACAGGAGTTGAAACAATTAATTCAGAATGTCCGAACAGACATGGAAAACCTCATCAAATATCAAATAAACAAACTAAGGGAGGATATAAAGAAGGCAAGGAATGAACAAAAAGAAGAAATCGAAAGTCTGAAAAAACAAATAAAAACAAATAATAGGGGGAACAAATGTTAAAATAAATTGAGTTTGAAATACTAGTGATCAATGAAAAGGAGGGGTAAGGGGTATGGTATGTATAATTTTTTTTTCTGTTTTCATTTTATTTCCTTTTCTGAATAGATGCAAATGTTCCAAGAAATGATCATGATGATGAATATGCAACTATATGATGATATCGTGAATTACTGATTATATATGTACAATGGAATGATCAAAATTGGAATGTTTGCATTTGTTTGGTGTTTTTTGGTATTTAAAAAAATAATTTAAAAAATTATTTAAAAAACAAGGCATCAGTGGCCAAGAGAGATTATGTGGAGCAGAGAGGCTATTCTGGAGGCAACTCTAATGCAAGCTTCAATTAGATAGTGCTGAATGCCATGGTTTGCTAAAGGCCAACCAGAATCACTCCCATTGATTCTTGAGAACACTTAGGGCTCAAACTGAGACTCTATAAAGGTTTCACGTACTAAGTTTGCTTTCCTGAAACCTATAATTGCCAGAGAGTTGCTAGGTGAGATAAATCCTGAAACCCAGAGGGGCATGGCCCTCAGAGATGAGTATGGCCCTGGCACAGTAGGATCAACAACAAGGTCTTCCTTAGCAAAAGGGGGGAAAGAAGTGTAAAAAAACAAGGCATTAGTGGCTAAGAGATCAAACAGAGTCAAGAGGCTATTCTGGAGGCTACCCTTAAGCAAACTTCAGTCAGATAATTGCCGTGGTTTGCTAAACCCAACCAACAGCACTCCTGTTAACTCCTAAAAACACTGAGGGCTCAAACCGAAACTTTATAAAAGTTTCATGTACTAAGTTTGCTCTCCTGGAATCTATAACTCCTGGAGGGTTCCTAGGTCAGATAAATTCCGAAATCCAGAGGGACCAGCCTCTCCAAGATTATCAACTAATTTCATCACCCTATCCTTTAGTTTCAAGCATCTAGAAGGAAAAACCTGAAATAGTGGAATGGTAACCCATAACAAACTCTGAAATCTGTTCTATAACTACTTGTTGAAGGGTACTTCGAAAATTATTGTTCTTTCTTTCCTTTGTTTATCTATTTCACAACAAAACCTGTTTTAAAAAAATAAGACTCGAGGCACTCAATGGTGTAAATGAACATGTGGGACATTTAGTGAGGCAAAATAACCAGGAACACAAGAGCAAATATTATATGGTATCATTTAGAAAATACTTATCAGAAAACTTAACCTAGACTGTAAACTCTTACAGCAGTCATATTTAGCCTGGAGTAGTAATTGTCATTTGTGGATTTCGAGGGGCTGTTTTACATACATACAACCTGGTATTTAGAGATAAGAACAAATATGATCAGGTCAGGATTAAGGTAATTCAGAATACAGGGGCAAGGAAATCATTGTTTGTATTTTAGAACTTCACCTACTCTTTGAGACCAAAGGAAGAAAGTTTTATTATGGCCAGAACCTAGATTTTCTGTAGCACATAATCTAACTCAACCTTTGTGGACAGATCATTTAAACAATCTAAACACAGGGAGCCCAGAATAAGAATGAGAGGCTTTAATCCTGTATAGTTTAATGTAATGTGTGGATATATTTCAGAGTATATTAAGCAGATAATCAAACAGTATTGGCAAAGTCCCTTGAGGAATGAGAGAAAAAATATGAACTATTAAACTTTACCACTGGGGAAACCCTGAATACTGTGTCAAACATTAGGGTAACCCAAATCAATACGCCAAGCCCTTGATCTCCAGGCTTACTCTTGTGAAGCTTACGTATATAGGAGAGAAGTTTAGCCTACCTTTAGGTATGCCTAAGAGTAACCTCCGGAGGACCTTATTTGTGGTTCAAATGTGGTCTCTCTAAGCCCAACTCTGCAAGTGAAATCATTGCCCTTCCCCTTATGCAGGGCATAATATCCAGGGATGAAAGTATCCCTAGCCACATGGGAGATGACTCGAGGGATGAGTCTGGCCGTGGCACCATAAAATCGACAATACCATCATGACCAAAAGGAGGGAAAGTGTAACAAATAAGGTATCAGTGGCTGAGAGAGTTCAAATAGAGTCTGGAGGTCACTCTTATGCAAGTTTCAATTAGACATTACTACTATTATAACTTGCCAAACCCCAGCGAAAACCATTACTGCCAATCCTAAAGAAAACCTAGGGCATTCATTATATAAGATTTTACAAAGGCTCCAGAGTGACAGTAGGGAGAATTGACTCAAGAAATCAACTCCGCCAACCATGATTCAGGTAAGAATTTTAAAGGGAGTTGGAGGCAAGGTAGATATTGAGCAAGAGAATTCATCACAAGAATGTGGTTGCCAGATTTCCAGGCCAAGATGGAGGCTTAACAATGTGCGCATTTTAGTTCATCCTCCAGGAGAACTACTAAATAACCAGAAACAGTACAGAACAGCTCCTGGGACAGGACATATAGCGTACCCCCCCAGAACCGTGAGTTCCCCAAGCCGCCACAGCAGGTGCCACTCCCCACAGGCGGCTTCCTAGAGGGGAAAGGAAAGAGACTTTACCAGCAGCAGGGGCTGAGCCCAACTAAACGCCAATTGTGGAATTAATTAACAAGTTCTGACTACTAAAAATAGACCCCCAGCTCAGGCAAACCTGGTCAAAGGAGAGGTTGCTCATTTTTGTCCCCGGAGCCGAGGGGGCAGGGCTGACAGAAAAAGAAAAGAAAAGGAAACAGAGGTTTTTGTGGCTGTGTTTCTATAAAGGCTTGACTGCCTCTGGATTTAGCGGCAGGACTTCTCAGGCTGCAACTGCATCAGACATAGGCATTTAGAGAGCTTGTCTGGAGCCTTTGCCTTCCCCAGGGGAGGGGTGAAGCCCAACTCAGGGGGAATCCCTCCCTCAAGGAATTCAGACACCAGGGTTTGGTAATTTGAAGCCATTAAAACCAGCCTACAACCTCTCCTCCATCTCTACCACGTTCCCAGCAGGGACAGTCTGCCAAAGTTAAAGGCACCACATCATCTTATGCTGGTGGGACCAGCAGGCAGACAAGCACCACATACTGGGCAGGATAAGAAAACGGAGTCCAGAGACTTCACAGGAAAGTCTTTCAACCTGCTGGGTCTCACCCTCAGGGAAAACCGACACAAGTGTCTCTTTCCTCCTGAAAGGAGGCTAGTTTGGTCTGGGAAAATCCGGCTGGGGTCTATAATACCTAAGTAGACCCTCCTAAGTATGGAGGGGGAAAGGCACCATACAAGCAGGGCAAGAAACAAGAGAACAAGAACTGAAAACTTCTCCTCTGCTAAACAAAACCTAAGCTAGAGGACCAGATAAAGCTGAACTGAATGTCAAAGAACAGATAGACAACAAATTCATCCAGCAAGAAAACCCTAGGTAAAAGAAGTGCAAGCAATCTCCAGATTAATTAATTAAGGGAATTAAATGCCTAGACACCAGCAAAAAATAACAAATCACACTAGGAAAATTGAAGATGCGGCCCAGTCACAGGAACAAACAATTCAAATGAGATACAGGAGCTGAAACAGTTAATTCAGAATATACAAACAGATATGGAAAACCTCATCAAAAACCAAATCGATGAATTGAGGGAGGATATAAAGAAGGCAAAGAATGAACAAAAAGAAGAAATCAAAAGTCTGAAAAAACAAATCACAGAACTTATGGGAATGAAAGGCACAGTAGAGGAGATGAAAAATACAATGGAAACCTACAATGGTAGATTTCAAGTGACTGAACATAGGATTAGTGAACTGGAGGACGGAACATCTGAAATCCGACAAGAAACAGAAACCATAGGGAAAAAAATGGGAAAATATGAGCAGGGACTCAGGGAATTGAAGGACAATATGAAGCGCACAAATATACGTGTTGTCGGTGTCCCTGTAAGAGAAGAAAAGGGAAAAGGAGGAGAAAAAGTAATGGAGGAAATTATCACTGAAAATTTCTCAACCCTTATGAAAGACTTAAAATTAGAGATCCAAGAAGTACAGTGTACCCCAAAGAGAATATATCCAAATAGAAGTACTCCAACACATTTATTAATCAATATGTCAGAGGTCAAAGAGAAAGAGAGAATCTTGAAAGCAGCAAGAGAAAAGCAATCATTATAGTTGAAGTTAGACTTTCCCCCATCCCCACAACCAGGTACTACCATCATATTCTCTTTCACTATTAATTTTGGTTGTCTTTCACCTCCCACTAGAATATAAGCTCTGTGAGAGTTAGGTCCTTTTTCTCTTGTTCACTATTGGTTCCTCAGTTTCTAGAATGATGGCTAGCAGAGTCGGCATGAGATAAATATTTCTTGAATAAATAAATAATTTAGATTCTTTATGTAATATTGAATCCCATGTTATTTAAGTGGAAGATAGAATCCTTTATTCAACTAACAAACATCACAATATGACACTGAATGTAGACTCAAGTATCTCGCTGTTTTTTTTTTTTTGGTAGGGCATGAAAAACTATTGTGAAAAATAAAAAGCTTATTTGCGGAGGAAGGCTTTTTAGGTTGGAGCCTGAATAGATTGTGCTGTAGAAATGGGAAGGAAATGTTGATGGTGTACCAAATTATGGAAGGGACTTAGAGTGGGTCTGCTGCAGGAAAGGTATAAAATTAGGCAGAGAGGAAAGCCTTCTGTGCCCCAGAGCCTTTTTAAAAAAAAAAAATTAGAGTAATAGATTTACATAATTTAAAAAGTAAAGAACTACAAAATCTCCCAATAAAACACTTATTAATTTATAGAAAAGTAAACATTTTTTAAAAGATACTTATTAATTACAAAAGAAAAAACCTGGCAGTGACTTCGACCTTGCCAATGGTAACAGTTAATATCACCAGTAATGGAACAAATCAACATCATGTGCCTCCTGATATATGATGTACTGAGAACACATCACATCCGTGGCATTCTCGCGAAAAGAGAATAACCCATGTCGAATCCTGCAGAAATCCCAAGCTAAGAATATTCCACAAAGTAACTGGCTTGTACTCGCCAAAATGTCAGTGCCATAAGAAGCAAGACAGACTGAGTGACTTCCAGATTATAGAAGACAAAAGAGACCTGACAAATAAATGTGTTTTTCTTTGGCTGTGAAGGACATGATTGGGACAATTGCTGGGATGTGAATAGGGTATGTAGATTGGATGAGCCTGATTTTGATACACTGTAGAAATGATCTTGTTTTTAAAATATATACACAGATATATTAAGGGGTAAAGGAATAGTTTGCAATATAATCTCAAACAGTTCAGGAAAAATAATATATTATGTATGTGTTGTGTAGGTATAGTGAGGGCAGAGAGAAAGGGAGAAGGGGAAGAGGGAATGAGGTAAAATGTTAACATGTGGAGAATCAAGGTAAAGGGTACATAGTAATTCTAATTTTTTTTTGTAACTTTTCTATAAAATCAAGATTACATCAAAACAGAAAAATTAAAGAAAAAACAAGAGTTAAAAAAAAAAAAGAGAAAAGCAATCCATCACAAACAAGGGAAGCCCAATAGACTATGCGTAGATTTCTCAGCAGAAACCATGGAGGCGAGAAGACAGTGGGATGATATATTTAAATTATTAAAAGAGAAAAACTGCCAACCAAGAGTTCTATATCTAACAAAATTGTCCTTCAAAAATGAGGGAGAAATTAAAACATTTTCAGACAAAAAATCACTGAGAGAATTTGTGACCAAGAGACCAGCTCTGCAAGAAATACTAAACGGAACACTAGAGACAGATATGAAGACAGAAGAGAGAGGTGTGGAAAAGAGTATAGAAAGGAACACTATGAGTAAACGTAAAAAGAAGGAAAATTAGATATGACATATAAAATCCAGAAGGCAAAATAGTAGAAGAAAGGACTACCCGTGCAGTAATAACACTAAGTGTTAATGGATTAAACTCCCCAATCAAAAGACATATACTGGTAGAATGGATTAAAAAACAGAACCCATCTATATTTTGTCTCTACTCAAAGGACATGAGGGCAAGGACACAAAAGGACATTTGCACACCAATGTTTATAGCAGCATTATTTACAATTACCAAGAGATGGAAACAGCCAAAATGTCCATCAACAGATGGGTGGCTAAACAAATTGTGGCATATGCATACGATGGAATATTATGCAGCTGTAAGAAAGAATAAAGTTATGAAGTATGTAACAACATGGATGGACCTTAAGGACATTATGCTGAGTGAGATTAACCAAAAACAAAAGGACAAATACTGTATGGTCTCACTGATATGAACTGACATTAGTGAACAAAACTGGAATATTTCATTGGTGACAGAGACCATCAGAAGATAGAAATAGGGTAAGATATTGGGTAATTGGAGCTGAAGGGATACAGATTGTGCAACAGGACTGAATATAAAAACTCAGAAAAGGACAGCACAATACTACCTAACTGTAATACAATTATGTTAAAACACTGAATGAAGCTGAATGTGAGAATGATAGAGGGAGGAAGGTTGGAGGCATAAATGAAATCACAAAGAAAAATAGATGATAAAGATTGAGATGGTATAATCTAGGCATGCCTAGAGTGTATAACAATAGTGACTAAATGTGCAAATTTAAAAAATGTTTTTGCATGAGGAAGAACAAAATAATACCATTACTGCAGTGTGCTGAAAACAGATGGTAATCAATATTTTAAAATTTCAACTTATGTGTTAGACTAAAGCAAAAAATGTTTATTTGGTACAAAATTTGTATTTTGACTACTGCATGTCCTAATATAACTTATGTAGATAGTTGGTTGAACAACATAAGTACATGAAACCTTGAGTAGGACACGAGATTTTGTTGGTTTGTCCAGAGTGCTGCCCCGATGAATCCCAGAGTGATTTGATCAGTGAGTGGGAAAGTATTTGCAAAGTCCCCTTTGGGGTATGGTGAGAACAGGGGAAAATTCAACCCCCCCTAGTTGAATTCTTGATATTCTCACAAGCAGTGTGGACAACCAAAGCCTGAGGCTGAGTCCCCAGTCTTGGGGGTTGTTCATATGAAACTTAACCCCACAAAGGATAGGTCAAGCCTACTCAAAATTAGGTTTAAGAGTCACCCCCAAGAGAGTCTCTTTTGTTGCTCAGATGTGGCCTATCTCTCCAGCCACCACAACAAGCAAACTCACCACCCTCCCCCTGCCTACATGGGACATGATTCCCAAGAGTGTGGACCTTCCTAGCAACGTGGGACAGAAATCTTACAATGAGCTGAAACTCAGCATGAAGGGGTTGAGAAAAACCCTAGAATGAGCTGAGACTCAGCATCAAGGGATTGAGAAAACCTTCTCGACCAACAGGGGGAAGAGTGAAAGGAGACCAAGTGTCAATGGCTGAGAGATTCCAAACAGAATCGAGACGTTATCCTAGAGGTTATTCTTATGCATTAAGTAGATATCACCTTGCTATTCAAGATGTAATATAGAGGCTGGAGGGAACTGGCTGAAAATTTAGAGCTGTGTTTCAGTAGCCATGCTTCTTGATGATGATTGTATAATGATATAGCTTTCACAATGTGACTGTGTGATTGTGAAAACCTTGTGTCTGATGCTCCTTTAATCTACCTTGTCAACAGATGAGTAGAACATATGGAATAAAATTAAATAATAAGGGGAACAAATGTTAAAATAAATTTAGTTTGAAATGCTAATGATCAATGAAAGAGAGGGGTAAGGGGTATGGTAGGTATAATTTTTTTTTCTGTTTTCATTTTACTTCTTTTTCTGAATTGATGCCAACATTCTAAGAAATGATCATGATGATGAATATGCAACTATATGATGATATTGTGACTTACTGATTATATATGTAGTACATAATGATTATATATTAAGAATGTTTGTGTTTCTTTGTTGTCATATTTTTTTCATTTAAAATTAATTTTAAAAAATTTTAAAAAAAGAATGTGGCTGCCAGAGGGTGGAGATTGAGTAAGGGAGTATTATCACAAGAAGGTAACTGTGGAGGTTGAGGAGGAGTGCCAGAAAGTCTCGAGACATTGATTCTCTGTGATGGTACTTTCCGTCCTTGCTTGGCTCAGTTCTCACATATTCTGGTCTTTTTCATAATATAGGAAAAAAAAATTAGAGGTTGGGAAAAGGTAGAGGATGGTGTGGTGGAACGGGGGCATCAGCATCAGATCTGGTTACTCCCTGCTGTTAGGGGGTGCCGGATGGGGTGGTTTCCTTTACCTCTTCACTGGAGGAGTGGAGATTTAATTCTAATTGATTATATTGCTCACTGGAAGTACTGAGATGCTGATATCTATAATCCTGGAGAAGGAGTACATGATTAATTTGGGTTTGGGTTATAGATCTATTAGTTTTTTTTTTTTTTTTTTTTTTGCAGAAATTGGGTAGAAATGAAAGCATATGGTCCTAGAAATAGGAAAAGGGGTATTAATAGGAGGGGAGTACTAACTCTTAGTAATGGCAGAAGTCAGGTATTCAAGAGGAGGGTTGAAGCCAGGATTTGGTTGATCACTGTCTAATTTTGGCTGCTCTGCCTACTAGGTTTTTTTGCTGCAGTTCTAACTATTCCTGACTGGTTAACACAAAAGTAACATTCTTCACCTAAGAAGAGACATAAACCTCCTTTCTCTGCAGTGAGGAGATCAAGTAAGTCTCCTTCTATTTTGAAGTAAGACAGCTGCTAGGGAATCTATTTGATCTTGTATTTGAACTATACAAGTGGCTCTTTCATCTAGGCTTTGTTGAAAGTCATCAGAAAGTTGTTGGAAATAAGTGAGGAAGGTAGTAAGACCCCCATTCCCATTCCTATCTCTGCAATTATTCCTAGTGTGGTGAAGAGGGGGACGAGTGGTATTCTTCAAGGTCAAGTATGGGCTACGAGCTGAACCGGGAAGCTTTGGTTTTGGGGGGCTATCATCAATGTTGGGAGAAGGTAGAGGAGGGTTTAGCTGTCCAGTTGGTATGCAGACAGAGATAAGCAGAGGAACCACAGAGGAAAAGAACCCTTGGCCTTGTAAATGGACCCCAAATGCAGGGAGAATACATGTTGTAGTGACTATTTCCCTCGGCTGGAAGGTTCATTTTCCCATATGGCTAGGTTCCTGCCAGTGTCATTCCTTCCAGAGGTTGGAAATGGGAATGCGTAGGTGAATAAGAGCTTTGTGAAGCCACTGATGTCCAGGGCCAGTGACAGGAAGGCAGCGAAGCAAAAGCTTGGCAATTTTATTATACGTCTGGTATAGCTTTGAGGCCCGGTTTGCTGCCGCAGTGGGATAGTTGCCTAGGAGGGTGTTTGCTTTAACTTGAAAGAAAGTGCTGATTTTCTTTTTGAGTGTTAGCGCACTCAGGGTGGAAGTCCAGAGGAAAAAAAGGGTAAGGATGGCCGAGTATGCTGATGCTGAAAGAGAGAGACAGAGCCAATAGTCATGAGTAAGTGAGGAATTTGCTTTTTTTAATGTTTTTGAGTTAGATTCAGTGTGGATTTGAGGTGTTGGGAGGATGAGTTGCTAGACTGAGTGGCAGCATGACACAAAGGATAAGGATGAGATAGGGAGGAGATAAAAAGGCAGGGGGTGACAGGGAGAGCGATGTTCAAGAAAGTAGATCTATGATGCATACTGAGAGAATGAAAGGACAGAATTGAATTTCTTCAGGGGTGAAGTCCTGTAGGTCATGCTCTAAACAGGTTTCCCAGATAAAATGGAAATTGGCGATGCAGGTGGGTGGATGTACTGACCTTAGTTCTGTAACGATTATTTCAAGAAATTTTGAGGCTTTATGGAAGGACATGTGGTGGTTCTGTCTTAATTTAAAAGGTCTGGACATCTTTATTATCAGTCTCCCACGGGAGTACATGTATATAGTTGGTTCAGTCTCTGAATTCATCAGTTGGGCCATCAGATATTCTTCTGAACTATTATCAAGCGCAAATAGCTGTGTGGATTTTAAACAAGATAGATGAATCTAGGAGGCCTGACCAGCTATTTTAGTTGCAGGTGGAGTGGTAAGGAGAACTAAACAGGGGCCCTTTCATTTTGGGGTAAGTTGCTTGGGGTGTGCTTCTTTTAGGTAAACCCAATCCCCTGGTGAGATGTGGAAGTTGGGTATATTGGTAGTGAGTGAGGGTAGGGATTTATTGGCTATTTCCTAGAGCTGATCTCTAATTTGGGTGAGGACTGGAAGATAATTCCCAAGGGTTGATTGAGGTGGACATGTAGTACTTAAGATGAACAGTCTTCCATACATGAGTTCAAAGGGACTTAGTATTTGAGGCTTGGGAGGTGTTGCCCTGATTTTATTTTTTTTTAACCTTTTTTTTATTGTATAATATAACATATATACAAAGCAAACAAAGAAAAAAGCAATAGTTTTCAAAGCACTCTTCAACGAGCAGTAACAGGACAGATCACAGAGTTTGTCATAGGCTAATATGCCATCATCTCAGATTGGAGACTTCAATTCACCACTCTCGTCAATGGACAGAACATCTAGACAGAGGAGCAATAAAGAAATAGAGAATCTGAATATTACTATAAATGAGCTAGACTTAACAGACATTTATAGGACATTACAACCCACAACAGCAGGATACACCTTTTTCTCAAGTGCTCATGGATCATTCTCAAAGATAGACCATATGCTGGGTCACAAAGCAAGTCTTAACAAATTTAAAAAGATTGAAATCATACACAACACTTTCTCGGATCATAAAGGAATGAAGTTGGAAATCAATAATAGGCGGAGGGCCAGAAAATTCACAAATACGTGGAGGCTCAACAACACTCTTAAACAACGAGTGGGTCAAGGAAGAAATTGCAAGAAAAATTAGTAAATGTCTCAAGGCGAATGAAAATGAAAACACAACATATCAAAACCTACGGGACACAGCAAAGGCAGTGCTAAGAGGGAAATTTATTGCCCTAAATGCCTATATCAGAAAAGAAGAAAAGGTAAAAATTCAGGAATTAACTGTCCACTTGGAAGAACTGGAGAAAGAACAGCAAACTAACCCTAAAGCAAGCAAAAGGAAAGAAATAACAAAGATTAGAGCAGAAATAAATGAAATTGAAAACAATAGAGAAAATCAATAAGACCAGAAGTTGGTTCTATGAGAAAATCAATAAGATTGATGGGCCCTTAGCAAGATTGACAAAAAGAAGAAGAGAGAGGATGCAAATAAATAAGATCAGAAATGGAAGAGGAGACATAGCCACTGACCTCACAGAAATAAATGAGGTAATAACAGGATACTATGAACAACTCTACGCTAATAAATACAACAATTTAGATGAAATGGACAGGTTCCTGGAAAGGCATGGACAACCAACTTTGACTCAAGAAGAAATAGATGACCTCAACAAACCAACCACAAGTAAAGAAATTGAATCAGTCATTCAAAAGCTTCCTAAAAAGAAAAGTCCAGGACCAGACGGCTTCACATGTGAATTCTACCAAACATTCCAGAAAGAATTAGTACCAACTCTGCTCAAACTCTTAAAAAAAATCGAAGTGGAGGGAAAGCTGTCTAATTCATTCTATGACGCCAACATCACCCTCATACCAAAACCAGGCAAAGATATTACAAAAAAAGAAAACTACAGACCAATCTCTCTAATGAATATAGATGCAAAAATCCTCAACAAAATTCTAGCAAATCGTATCCAACAACACATTAAAAGAATTAGACATCATGACCAAGTAGGATTCATCCCAGGTATGCAAGGATGGTTCAACATAAGAAAATCAATTAATGTAATATACCATATCAACAAATCAAAGCAGAAAAATCACATGATCATCTCAACTGATGCAGAGAATGCATTTGACAAAATTCAACATCCTTTCCTGTTGAAAACACTTCAAAAGATAGGTATACAAGGGAACTTCCTTAAAATGATAGAGGGAATATATGAAAACCCCAGTTAATATCATCCTCAATGGGGAAAAATTGAAAACTTTCCCCTAAGATCAGGAACAAGACAAGGATGTCCATTATCACCACTATTATTTAACATCGTGTTGGAGGTTCTAGCCAGAGCAATTAAACTAGAAGAAGAAATACAAGGCATCAAAATTGGAAAGGAAGAAGTAAAACTATCACTGTTTGCAGACGATATGATACTATACGTCGAAAACCCGGAAAAATTCACAACAAAACTACTAGAGCTAATAAATGAGTACAGCAAAGTAGCAGGTTACAAGATCAACATTCAAAAATCTGCAGCATTTCTATACACTAGTAATGAACAAGCTGAGGGGGAAATCAAGAAACGAATTCCATTTACAATTGCAACTAAAAGAATAAAATACCTAGGAATAAATTTAACTAAAGAGACAAAAAACCTATACAAAGAAAACTACAAAAAACTGTTAAAAGACATCACAGAAGACCTAAATAGATGGAAGGGCATACCGTGTTCATGGATTGGAAGACTAAATATAGTTAAGATGTCAATCCTACCTAAATTGATTTACAGATTCAATGCAATACCAATCAAAATCCCAACAACTTATTTTTCAGAAATAGAAAAACCAATAAGCAAATTTATCGGGAAGGGTAGGGTACCCCGAATTGCTAAAAACATCTTGAGGAAAAAAAAACGAAGCTTGAGGTCTCGCGCTGCCTGACTTTAAGGCATATTATGAAGCCACAGTGGTCAAAACAGCATGGTATTGGCATAAAGATAGACATATCGACCAATGGAATCGAACAGAGTGCTCAGATATAGACCCTCTCATCTATGGACATTTGATCTTTGATAAGGCAGTCAAGTCAACTCACCTGGGACAGAACAGTCTCTTCAATAAATGGTGCCTAGAGAACTGGATATCCATATGCAAAAGAATGAAAGAAGACCCGTATCTCACACCCTATACAAAAGTTAACTCAAAATGGATCAAAGATCTAAACATTAGGTCTAAGACCATAAAACAGTTAGAGGAAAATGTAGGGAGATATCTTATGAAACTTACAATTAGAGGCGGTTTTATGGACCTTAAACCTAAAGCAAGAGCACTGAAGAAAGAAATAAATAAATGGGAGCTCCTCAAAATTAAACACTTTTGTGCATCAAAGAACTTCATCAAGAAAGTAGAAAGACAGCCTACACAATGGGAGACAATATTTGGAAACAACATATCAGATAAAGGTCTAGTATCCAGAATTTATAAAGAGATTGTTCAACTCAACAACAACAAAAAGACAGTCAATCCAATTACAAAATGGGAAAAAGACTTGAACAGACACCTCTCAAAAGAGGAAATACAAATGGCCAAAAGGCACATGAAGAGATGCTCAATGTCCCTGGCCATTAGAGAAATGCAAATCAAAACCACAATGAGATATCATCTCACACCCACCAGAATCGCCATTATCAACAAAACAGAAAATGACAAGTGCTGGAGAGGATGCGGAGAAAGAGGCACACTTATCCACTTTGGTGGGAATGTCAAATGGTGCAACCGCTGTGGAAGGTAGTTTGGCGGTTCCTCAAAAAACTGAATATAGAATTGCCATACGACCCAGCTATACCATTGCTAGGTATCTACTCAAAGGACTTAAGGGCAAAGACACAAACGGACATTTGCACACCAATGTTTATAGCAGCGTTATTTACAATTGCAAAGAGATGGAAACAGCCAAAATGTCCATCAACAGACAAGTGGCTAAACAAACTGTGGTATATACATATGATGGAATATTATGCAGCTTTAAGACAGAATAAACTTATGAAGCATGTAATAACATGGATGGACCTAGAGAACATTATGCTGAGTGAGTCTAGCCAAAAACTGAAGGACAAATACTGTATGGTGCCACAGATGTGAACCGACATTCGAGAATAAACTTGGAATGTGTCATTGGTAACAGAGTCCAGCAGGAGTTAGAAACAGGGTAAGATAATGGGTAATTGGAGTTGAAGGGATACAGACTGTGCAACAGGACTAGATACAAAAACTCAAAAATGGACAGCACAATAATACCTAATTGTAAAGTAATCATGTTAAAACACTGAATGAAGCTGCATCTGACCTATAGTTTTTTGTTTGTGTCTTTTGTTTTTTTCTTTTTCCTTTTTTTATATATATATATTTTATTTTTTATTATTATTTTTATTTTTATTTTTTTCTCTATATTAACATTCTATATCTTTTTTTGTTGTTTTGCTAGTTCTTTTCCTAAATCGATGTAAATGTACTAAGAAATGATGATCATACATCTATGTGATATTAAGAATTACTGATTGCATATGTAGAATGGAATGATTTCTAAATGTTGTGTTAATTTCTTTTTTTTAATTAATAAAAATAAAATAAAATAAAACTTCCATTCATTCTTTCAATTTTTCCCAATGATTGAGGCCTATAAGAAATTTGTAATTTCCAGTTGATACTGAGTGCTGTGGAGATTTGAGTGGTTATGTGGGAAATAAATGCAGGCCCATTATCTGACTGCATGGAAGGGAGGAGCTCAAAATGGGGAATAATTTCTTTTAGAAGCCCTTCAATTATACATGTAGCTTTTCCAGAGATGGAAGGGAATGCTTTGACCCAGCCAGAATATATATCAACAAAAACTAAGATGTATTTGATGGTTAGAATGCCCACCTTTCATACGGGAGACCTGGGTTCAATTCCTGGACTATACCCTGCCTTTAAAAAAAATTAAAAAAAAAAAACAAAACTAAGAGGTATTTGAGTTTTTTCATTGGTGGCATGTGTGGAAAATCAATATGCCAATACAGGACTTTGGTCTATTGTTTGGTGGGTAGGAAGGGGGGGTGATTTTCTTTTACCCTGAGAAGTATTTTTCTGACAGATCTGGCAAAAGTCTATGTTATTTGAAAGACAGCTGATTATAAGCGAGGATGAAAAAGGGTTTGGGAAAGTAAGGTGGTGAGGGGCTTGGCTGAATATAAAACCGATTATGGAAGGTGTGCAAAATCTGTATGGCATGGTCCTGTGGAAGGATTATTTTGTTGTTTAGGTAGTACCAACCCTCAGAGAAAACAGTCCCTTGTTTGGCAAGATTATCCTGTTTCTCCCTGGAATATATGGGGACAGGTGTGGGTAATGCTAGGAGCTGTGTGTTTTGAGCTCGCCTCTTTGCTTCTTGGTCAGCTAGATTATTTCTTTGAGTTATGTGGTCTTTGGTTATTTGGTTTCCTTTGCAGTGAATGATGGCCACTTTTTTTGGTAATTGGGTAGCTTGCAAAGGTTTGAGGATGAGATTTTTGTTAATAATAAGGGATTGTTTGGAAGTGAGATATCCTCTCTCTCTCCAAATTGGGGTGTGGGAATGAATAATGTGATAAACATATTTTGTACATTTGTGATACTTGTATTTTGTACATAATGTGATAAATATATTTTGTGCAGTGTATATGTTGACTTCTAGCCTTTTAGAACAAACTAAAGCTCTAGTTAGTGCTATGAGTTCTGCTTGCTGGGACGTTGTTCCTGGGGGTAGAGGTCCTCACTCAAGGGTATTGTCTATGTGATGATGGCTTATCCAGCTGTAGTGTGAAGTCCCTTTGAGGAGCTGCCATCTATGAACCAAGTGGGCATTGGGGGGCTAGGTATATCAGGAAAAGGATGTAGAAAATGATCTATGATATCAAGGTAGTTATGTGGGAGCTCTGGGTTTTTCAGTGAGGGGAAAGGTAAGAGAGGCTGGATTGAGAGGGAGAGGTGATTGGTGAAGGGTTATTTGGGGGGTTTGAAGGAGAAATGTGTGTAAGAACTGAACTTGTAAGGGTGCTGAGTCATTCATGGCTTGATGGGTTATGAGGGATGAGACAGAGTGTTTGAAGAGTGGACCCTAATGGTTGCATATGGAACTAGTTTTAAAGTTTCATGTATTAAAATGGCCACTGCAGTGAGTCTTAGACATATGGGCCATCCAAAGAAAGGGAGATCTAGAGGTTTTTTGGGTCCATAGTTTTGTGTTAGGATTCCCAGTGTATATCCATCCCTACTGTCTGTATAGAGGGACAGTTTTAGAAGTTTAGGTAAGGCAATGACTGGAGCTCTATAGAGAGCTTCTTAGAGTTTGTTAAAAGAGAAGGCTAAGGTGTGTGGTGTTACTAAGGGTTCATTCATGAAGGTCTCCAGCAGTGGCCTGGTATAGGCCTTTGGTTAAGAGGCTGAAATTAGGAATCCAGGCCCGAAAGTAATTAGCTAATCCTAAAAAGGAAAGGAGCTCTAATTTGGATTTAGGTAATAAGGTGTTTTTAATGAGTTCTTGCCGTTTAGTGGTGATACCCTTGTGGGTGGGTGTGAGTGGTAAACCTAGGTAGGTGACCTGAGTTTGGAAGAACTGCCCTTTATCTTTGGAATCCTGATATCCTTTTTCCACAAGAAAATTGAGTAAAATGATGGTATGCTGTTGGGAGAGTGATAGAGAGGGGCTACACAATAAGAGGTCATCTACATATTGAAAAATACTGCTGGGGGTTAAATTTAGCTCGATGAGATCTATAGCTAAGACTTGCCCAAAAAGATGTGGGCTATCCCTAAATCCCTGGGGGAGAACCGTCCAGATTAGCTGTTGGGTTCAATGGGTTATTGGATGGGTCCACGTAAAAGCAAAGAGGTTCTGAGAGTTAGGTGAGAGAGGTATAGTAAAGAAAGCATCTTTAAGGTCCAGGACTGTGAAATGTGTGGTTGTTTGTGGATTTGCAATAGGAGAGTGCACAGGTTAGGGACAATAGGGGTGATAGGTATGGTAGCCTCATTAACTACTCTCAGATACTGGACTAGCTGATAAGTACCATTAGGTTTTTTAACCACTAAAATGGGAGCACTGGCAGGAGAGTTAGTGATCTTTAGGAGTCCTGCCACAAAGAGCCTATCTATAATTTGTTTAAGACCCAGAACTGCTTATTGAGTTAGGGGGTATTCTGACTTATTAGGTAAGTAATAGGGTGTTTTAAGGTGATCTGAACTGGAGTGTGGTGTTTGGTTACCTTGGGTTGTTCAGTGTCCCATATGGTAGAATTTATATGGGCTGTGAGAAGCAGAAAGGGGAGGTTTGGGGGAGGATTGAAGGTTTTTAAGGAGAGGAGCAGGACTAAATTTGAATGCAAATCTGGTTGTTGCAGAGTTATAATTGAGAGGTGCAGGACTGCATGTAACTTAAGTTAATATGTCTCTACTGAGTAGGGGAATAGGGCAGGAAGGTATTATTAGGAAAGGACGAGTAAAGGTGTGCTGGTCTAAAGTGGAAGTTAGGGGAGGGGTATTAGGTTTGGAATGTATTCCATCTACCCCATCAATAGAAATGGAGGAAGGAGAGACAGGTCCAGCAAATTCTGTTAATATGGAATAGGTGGCCGCAGTGTTTAAGAGAAAAGAGACTGGCTTACCTGCCACCACGATTGTTACCCTGGGTTCAGCCCCAGGGATGGGAAGTGTTGGGGCTTCAAAGCCCAGGCCTCATCAATCGTCTATAGCGAGTGTGAGAAGGTTGAAAATAGCAAAGTTTCCCTCAGGGTCCACGGCTGGGATGTGCATCCGGGGAGGGTGTCTTATCCCTGGGTTAGAGACTGATGGAAAACCCACCTTCCAATCCCTGCTCTGTTTGCACAGAGGATAGGGACCGAGAGGAGGTCGGGAATTAGGACAGGCCTTCTTTGCCACATTTAAAACAAGGTCCCCAGGGGGGACTTGGTATTGCTAGAGGGTCTTTCCTGAGGCTGACAGTTCTATAGAGCCATGGCTAGCATTAGAAATTTAGCCTGACCTCTCTTCTCCCATGCCTGTTCCTTTTTTTCCTCTTCCTGTTCATTGTTAAATACCCAGAAGGCTCCCTTAATTAGGTCCTACTATGGAGTTTGGGGCTGTCCTCTAGTTTTTAAAGCTTTCTGTTAATATCGGGGGCTGATTGAGATACGAAGTTGAGTATGAAGATACAGACAGCCAGACTTCCGGAGAAGATGGCGGCTTAGTAAGACGCGCGGATCTTAGTTCCTCCTCCAGAACAGCTACTAGGGGAGTAGAAACGATACAGAACAGGTCCCGGAGCCATGACAGAGATCAAAAAGACAGTGTACCCCATCCTGGAACGGCTGACTGGCTGAGAGAACTCGCTCCGGTGAGATCGCCGAGGGGCGTGGGCTTTCCCGGGCGGGGCGGGAAGGGGCCGGAGTCCCTCCCTTCCTCCTTCCCGGGCCAGCTGGCAGAATTGGGCAGGCGGTCCCCTCAAGCTGCGGCGGCTGGTGCCCCCACCACACGCGGCCCCCCGGACCAACTGAGAGAATTGGATCGGAAATCCCCAGGCCACGGAGAACGGTGACGGGGGGGATCCCTTCCAAACACGTGAGACAAACGTGTGCCACGAGCGCCACCTACTGGGCAGGATAAGGAAAACAGATGCCAGAGAATTCACAGAAAAGTCTTCCAAATTGTTGGGTCCAGCACCCAGGAAAATCTGACTAAATGCCCAGACGCCAGCAGAAGATAACGGATCACGCTCAAAAAATTGAAAATATGGCCCAGTCAAAGGAACAAACCAATAGTTCAAATGAGATACAAGAGCTGAGACAACTAATGCTGAATATACGAACAGAAATGGAAAACCTCTTCAAAAACGAAATCGATAAATTGAGGGAGGACATGAAGAAGATATGGGCTGAACAAAAGGAAGAAATAGAAAAACTGAAAAAACAAATCACAGAACTTATGGAAGTGAAGGATAAAGTAGAAAACATGGAAAAAACAATCGATACCTACAATGATAGATTTAAAGAGACAGAAGATAGAATTAGTGATTTGGAGGATGGAACATCTGAATTCCAAAAAGAAATAGAAACTATCCGGAAAAGAATGGAAAAATTTGAACAGGGTATCAGGGAACTCAAGGACAATATGAAGCGCACAAATATACGTGTTGTGGGTGTCCCAGAAGGAGAAGAGAAGGGAAAAGGAGGAGAAAAACTAATGGAAGAAATTATCACTGAAAATTTCCCAACTCTTATGAAAGACCTAAAATTACAGATCCGAGAAGTGCAGCGCACCCCAAAGAGATTAGACCCAAATAGGCATTCTCCAAGACACTTACTAGTTAGCATGTCAGAGGTCAAAGAGAAAGAGAGGATCTTGAAAGCAGCAAGAGAAAAACAATCCATCACATACAAGGGAAACCCAATAAGACTATGTGTAGATTTCTCAGCAGAAACCATGGAAGCTAGAAGACAGTGGGATGATATATTTAAATTACTAAAAGAGAAAAATTGCCAACCAAGAATCCTATATCCAGTAAAATTGTCCTCGAAAAATGAGGGAGAAATTAAAACATTCTCAGACAAAAAGTCACTGAGAGAATTTGTGACCACCTCTGCAAGAACTACTAAAGGGAGCACTAGAGTCAGATACAAAAAGACAGAAGAGAGAGGTATGGAGAAGAGGGTAGGAAGAAGGAAAGCCAGATATGATATATATAATACAAAAGGCAAAATGGTAGAGGAAAATATTATCCAAACAGTAATAACACTAAATGTTAATGGACTGAAATCCCCAATCAAAAGACATAGACTTGCAGAATGGATTAAAAAACAGGATCCTTCCATATGCTTTCTACAGGAAACACATCTTAGACCCAAAGATAAACATAGGTTGAAAGGTTGGGAAAAGATATTTCATGCAAATAACAACCAGAAAAGAGCAGGAGTGGCTATACTAATATCCAACAAATTAGACTTCAAATGTAAAACAGTTAAAAGAGACAAAGAAGGACACTATCTACTAATAAAAGGAACAATTAAACAAGAAGACATAACACTCATAAATATTTATGCACCGAACCAGAATGCCCCAAAATACGTGAGGAATACACTGCAAACACTGAAAAGGGAAACAGACACATATACCACAATAGTTGGAGACTTCAATTCACCACTCTCATCAATGGACAGAACATCTAGACAGAGGATCAATAAAGAACTAGAGAATCTGAATATTACTATAAATGAGCTAGGCTTAACAGACATTTATAGGACATTACATCCCACAACAGCAGGATACACCTTTTTCTCAAGTGCTCATGGATCATTCTCAAAGATAGACCATATGCTGGGTCACAAAGCAAGTCTTAACAAATTTAAAAAGATTGAAATCATACACAACACTTTCTCGGATCATAAAGGAATGAAGTTGGAAATCAATAATAGGCAGAGGGCCAGAAAATTCACAAATACCTGGAGGCTCAACAACACACTCTTAAACAACGAGTGGGTCAAGGAAGAAATTGCAAGAAAAATTAGTAAATGTCTCAAGGCGAATGAAAATGAAAACACAACATATCAAAATCTATGGGACGCAGCAAAGGCAGTGCTAAGAGGGAAATTTATTGCCCTAAATGCCTATATCAGAAAAGAAGAAAAGGCAAAAATTCAGGAATTAACTGTTGGAAGAATTGGAGAAAGAACAGCAAACTAATCCCAAAGCAAGCAAAAGGAAAGAAATAACAAAGATTAGAGCAGAAATAAATGAAATTGAAAACATGAAAACAATAGAGAAAATCAATAAGACCAGAAGTTGGTTCTATGAGAAAATCAATAAGATTGATGGGCCCTTAGCAAGATTGACAAAAAGAAGAAGAGAGAGGATGCAAATAAATAAGATCAGAAATGGAAGAGGAGACATAACCACTGACCTCACAGAAATAAAGGAGGTAATAACAGGATACTATGAACAACTTTACACTAATAAATACAACAATTTAGATGAAATGGACAGGTTCCTGGAAAGACATGAACAACCAACTTTGACTCAAGAAGAAATAGATGACCTCAACAAACCAATCACAAGTAAAGAAATTGAATTAGTCATTCAAAAGCTTCCTAAAAAGAAAAGTCCAGGACCAGACGGCTTCACATGTAAATTCTATCAAACATTCCAGAAAGAATTAGTACCAACTCTCCTCAAACTCTTAAAAAAAATCGAAGTGGAGGGAAAGCTGCCTAATTCATTCTATGAAGCCAACATCACCATCATACCAAAACCAGGCAAAGATATTACAAAAAAAGAAAAGTACAGACCAATCTCTCTAATGAATATAGATGCAAAAATCCTCAACAAAATTCTAGCAAATCGAATCCAACAACACATTAAAAGAATTAGACATCATGACCAAGTAGGATTCATCCCAGGGATGCAAGGATGGTTCAACATAAGAAAATCAATTAATGTAATACACCATATCAACAAATCAAAGCAGAAAAATCACATAATCATCTCAATTGACGCAGAGAAGGCGTTTGACAAGATTCAACATCCTTTTCTGTTGAAAACACTTCAAAAGATAGGTATACAAGGGAACTTCCTTAAAATGATAGAGGGAATATATGAAAACCCCACAGCTAATATCATCCTCAATGGGGAAAAATTGAAAACTTTCCCCCTAAGATCAGGAACAAGACAAGGATGTCCATTATCACCACTATTATTTAACATCGTGTTGGAGGTTCTAGCCAGAGCAATTAAACTAGAAGAAGAAATACAAGGCATCAAAATTGGAAAGGAAGAAGTAAAACTATCACTGTTTGCAGACGATATGATACTATACGTCGAAAACCCGGAAAAATTCACAACAAAACTACTAGAGCTAATAAATGAGTACAGCAAAGTAGCAGGTTACAAGATCAACATTCAAAAATCTGTAGCATTTCTATACACTAGCAATGAACAAGCTGAGGGGGAAATCAAGAAACGAATCCCATTTACAATTGCAACTAAAAGAATAAAGTACTTAGGAATAAATTTAACTAAAGAGACAAAAAACCTATACAAAGAAAACTACAAAAAACTGTTAAAAGACATCACAGAAGACCTAAATAGATGGAAGGGCATACCGTGTTCATGGATTGGAAGACTAAATATAGTTAAGATGTCAATCCTACCTAAATTGATTTACAGGTTCAATGCAATACCAATCAAAATCCCAACAACTTATTTTTCAGAAATAGAAAAACCAATAAGCAAATTACCTGGAAGGGCACGGTGCCCCGAATTGCTAAAAGTATCTTGAGGAAAAAAAACGAAGCTGGAGGTCTCACGCTGCCTGACTTTAAGGCATATTATGAAGCCACAGTGGTCAAAACAGCATGGTATTGGCATAAAGATAGACATATCGACCAATGGAATCGAACAGAGTGCTCAGATATAGACCCTCTCATCTATGGACATTTGATCTTTGATAAGGCAGTCAAGCTAACTCACCTGGGACAGAACAGTCTCTTCAATAAATGGTGCCTAGAGAACTGGATATCCATATGCAAAAGAATGAAAGAAGACCCGTATCTCACACCCTATACAAAAGTTAACTCAAAATGGATCAAAGATCTAAACATTAGGTCTAAGACCATAAAACAGTTAGAGGAAAATGTAGGGAGATATCTTATGAAACTTACAATTGGAGGCGGTTTTATGGAGCTTAAACCTAAAGCAAGAGCACTGAAGAAGGAAATAAATAAATGGGAGCTCCTCAAAATTAAACACTTTTGTGCATCAAAGAACTTCATCAAGAAAGTAGAAAGACAGCCTACACAATGGGAGAGAATATTTGGAAATGACATATCAGATAAAGGTCTAGTATTCAGAATTTATAAAGAGATTGTTCAACTCAACAACAACAAAAAGACAGCCAACCTAATTACAAAATGGGAAAAAGACTTGAACAGACACCTCAGAAGAGGAAATACAAATGGCCAAAAGGCACATGAAGAGATGCTCAATGTCCCTGGCCATTAGAGAAATGCAAATCAAAACCACAATGAGATATCATCTCACACCCACCAGAATCGCCATTATCAACAAAACAGAAAATGACAAGTGCTGGAGAGGATGCAGAGAAAGAGGCACACTTATCCACTGTTGGTGGGAATGTCAAATGGTGCAACCACTGTGGAAGGCAGTTTGGCGGTTCCTCAAAAAGCTGAATATAGAATTGCCATACGACCCAGCTATACCATTGCTAGGTATCTACTCAAAGGACTTAAGGGCAAAGACACAAACGGACATTTGCACACCAATGTTTATAGCAGCGTTATTTACAATTGCAAAGAGATGGAAACAGCCAAAATGTCCATCAACAGACGAGTGGCTAAACAAACTCTGGTATATACATATGATGGAATATTATGTAGCTTTAAGACAGAATAAACTTATGAAGCATGTAATAACATGGATGGACCTAGAGAACATTATGCTGAGTGAGTCTAGCCAAAAACTGAAGGACAAATACTGTATGGTGCCACAGATGTGAACCGACATTCGAGAATAAACTTGGAATATGTCATTGGTAACAGAGTCCAGCAGGAGTTAGAAACAGGGTAAGATAATGGGTAATTGGAGCTGAAGGGATACAGACTGTGCAACAGGACTGGATTCAAAAACTCAAAAATGGACAGCACAATAATACCTAATTGTAAAGTAATCATGTTAAAACACTGAATGAAGCTGCATCCGAGCTATAGGTTTTTGTTTCGTTTTGTTTTGTTTTGTTTTTACTATTATTGCTTTTATTTTTTTCTCTATATTAACATTCTATATGTTTTTCAGTTGTGTTGCTAGTTCTAAACTGATGCAAATGTACTAAGAAACGATGATCATGCATCTATGTGAGGATGTTAAGAATTACTGATTGCATATGTAGAATGGTATGATTTCTAAATGTTGGGTTAATTTCTTTTTTTCTGTTAATTAATAAAAAAAATGATTAGAGATCATGTATGTCATTGTAACTTGATGTTAAACTACTAGATAGACAATGCTAGAAATAAGTTTTGGTTTACCTTATGTGATAAATTCAAATTACTCCTGAACCAAAAGCTTAATGGGTAAACTTTAGGCATTTATTTTAAGTAAATTTATTTAAATTCATTGATTTGAATCATTTTGAAAAGAAGATAAACTTTATACTTTAAAATGAGTTTAGATTATGTGTAGCTAAAACTATGTTCTAATCATTTATGTCTCTTCTATATTTTGGATGAATACTCAGTGTGATAAAATATTCATTTCTGTACATGTTAGTCCACTTCACTATTAAGCTGGTAATTTATTACCTTATGTATAATGTTAAGACGGTGACTGATTTGTTCATAAATTTTTGCTCAGATCATTGAGAAGCATCATGGCATTTTATAAATCATGTTTTCATAGAAAAAATCAAGGCTAATAAAGGTATATACTAAGAATGGAAAAAAAAAAAAAAAAGATACAGACAGCCAGCTTCAGAGTTGGGATCTTGAGTACTGCCTCTGTAAGGTGACTCATGAAGACTGCCAGGTTTTCATAGGATTCTTGGGTTATTTCCTGAATTTTATCAGTTAACCACCTTAAGGATGGCCTTTTTCATACCTTCAATTAAGCAAGTAAGAAAACGTGCCATTTTCGCTAAGTCTGGAGAATGGGGTTGACAGTTTCATTCCAGAGGTATGGGAACAACTGCTATAAGGGCCAGCTGGATTGGTGGGGTTTTGGATATGGAGGCTATCAGTGTATGCTATGGCTGCAGCTAGATTTAGCCCTTCTCTCTTCTAGGGTGCTGGATAAAGTGGCAATTACCTAAGTATAATTATAAATTAGATTATAGGTTAGATTAAGGGTCTGAGTTAGTTATTGAAATTCCTTAGTGAACTTGATAGGGTTGGCCTAAAAGGACCCAAGTATTGTTTAATTTGCCCTAGGTCTGAGAGAGAGAAGGGGGCATGTACCCACATGACGCCCTCTGGTTCTGCTACTTTGCTGAGGGGTAGGATGGGTTGGGAAGAAATGCGGGTTCTTGAATGCATGTGTTGTGGTGAGTCTAGGGGTTAGGCATGGAGGAGTCGGGAGTTGAGGTAGGAGGAGAGGAAAAAAAGGAAGGATAGCAGCACAGGGTGTTGCCTAGGAGCTAAAGGAGCTGAAGGAGGTGAAGGAAGAGATTCAGTAGGGTCCAGATCCACTACAACCTCCAGATGGGTCCCTGGACCAGATAAGTACTGAAATGCAGAGGGGCCAGCCTCTCCAGGACATTAACTAGTTCCATCCCCCTATCCCATATTATTGACAGCCCCTTCCAACATGAAAAAGTCAGAATGGCCATAGCCCAAATACTCCTAAAGAGTGAGAGATCAAAGGTGATGCTGGAGTTATACAAAGAAGGTAGGATGTAACAAATGAGTATGAGTGCTGAATCAGTATATTGATATTTCTTTTCATCTCCAGTACCTTAGAGCAGCTAGAAGTAAAACCTTAAACCGTGGAATCGTAACCCATACCAAACTTTGTTTCTGCTCTATAACTAATTGTTGCAATGTACTCTAAAATCTATTGCTTTTTTGTATATGTTATTTTTCACAAAAAAAGAAAAAGAGAGAAAGAAGAGTATAATAGAGAGGATAGGATTTAACAAATGAATATAACTGCTGAATTAATATATTGATATTCCTTTGGGTCTCCAGTGTCTTGTAGCAACTAGAAGAAAAAATTTAAAAATCATGAACTGTGAACCATACCAAACTTTATAATCTGATGTATAACTACTCTTTAAAATGTATTTTGAAATTTAGTGCTTTTTCATATATATATTTTTTACAATAAAAAAAGAAAAACAAGGATTTAGCAAATGAGTATGACTGCTGAATCACTATACTGATATTTCTTTTAGTCTCCGGTATCTTGGAGGAGTTAGAAGGAAAAAATTGAAATTGCAGAACTGTAAACCATACCAAGTTCTGAAATCTGTTCTGTAGGTACTTGTTAGAATGCACTTTGAAATATATTGCCTTTTTGTATGTATGTTATGTCACAATAAAAAATAGAAAAAAAAGAGTAATAATAAGACTCAAGGATTAGACTGTAGTTTAAATGAAGCTGATGAGTCTGCTTAAACTAATACTACATAGCATGAATTAAAATATTACCTACACATAAGTAAATCAGAATGGGCCTTAATCCTATTACTGGTGGCCTTATGGGGAAGGCCACAGAAAGAGAATTCATAGGGAGCAGCCCAAAGCTAGAATCAGCAAAACTCGGAAGAGAGAGGAGAAAATGCCTCTATGATCATTGTCATATGATAAAAAAGCCAAGGAACCACAAGACTGCTAAGAGGCCAGAAGATATTAACCCCAGGAGGAATCAAGCCTTCTAAGACTCAGAAACCATGATCCAAAAAATTGCTGTTGTTAAGCCACCCCATTATATGCTATTTGTTTTGGTAGCTAGGATACTAAAATTCTAGACAAATAAGAGTAGCTAGAAAAGTCCACTGTAGAAATAAAGGAAACCTAAGTCTAATTCTGATTCTGCTACTTAAAGGGTGCTTAACTTTGGGCAAGCTATTTAGTCTCAGGACCCCAATTCCCTCACTGGTAAAGAGAACGAGTAGGTGGCTAAGATTTCTTTCAACATCAAATCAGCATCCTAAACCCTTCTACACCCAATACATGATTTCTATTTTTTCTACCCTGTACACATTCTACAAGATAAATGTATCCTATAAACTAGTTTTAAAAATAATATATTTGAGGATGTAGGCATACGAGAATGTAGGCATTTGAGTGTCTATTTAAAAATAATTAATTTGAGAGCACAAACTAGTTTTAAAATAATGTATTTGATAGAGTCAAGAGGCTACTCTGGAGGTTGCTCTTACACAAGCTTCAGTTAGACATTGCTACCTATTATAACTTGCCACCCCAACCAGGACCATTCCAGTCAATCCTACAGAACACCTAGGGCAATATGTAGATTCCACAAGGGTTCCATGCACTAGTATAACTTTCCAGAAACCTATGACCTCCAGATGGGTCCCTGGACTAGATACGTCCTGAAACCTAGAGGGCCCAGCCTCTCCAGAACATAGATAATTCCATCTCCATATTAGTGACAGACCCTTACAACATGAAAAATTTAGAATGGCCATAGCTCAAACAAGAAAGATCAAAGGTGATGGTGGAGTTAGATAGAAAAGATAGGATTTAACAAATGAACATGATTGTTGAATCATTAAACTGATATCTCTTTTAGTCTCCAGTATCTTGCAGCAGCTAAAAGTAAAAACCTAAAATTGTGGAATCGTAACCTATACCAAACTCTGAAATATGTCCTACAACCAACTGCACTGTGCTTCGAAATTTATTGCATTTTTATATATATGTTATTTTTCACAAAAAAGAAAAAAAAAGTCAATTGTGATGATAAAAAAATATTTATGTCTTCTAGCCTCCTAGATTCTGGAGCAGCTAGAAGGGAAAATCTGAGCAGATCATATGGTAGCCGATGACAAACTCTAGGATCTGTCCTGTAACTACTTGTTGAAAGAGTGCTTTGAAAACTATTGATTTTTCTTTTTTTGCTTTGTATATTATACAATAAAAAAAATTTAAACAATAATAATAAATAATGTATTTGAGAATGTAGACAAATGCGAGCGGTCATTAAGAAAACAGACTCTGGAGCCAGCATGCCTGGGCTTGAATTCTAGCTTTGTCACTTACTAGCTATATGATCTTTGGCATCCATCAATCTATTTGCCAACACATTTCAAAGTAAACTGTAGACATATGTACATTTCCCCTTAAATACTTCAGCACCCTTCTTGCTATTTGGGCTCTTTTCCCAGGCTCTGGAAATAAAGGGCATGTGGCAGCCCTACTTTGACAGCAATAGACCAACATCTACCAGCTTCTGTGCTTCCAAGGAATATGGCAGCACGCTAATAGTTACAACACATCAGAAAGTATGAAGTTCTTGACATTAAAGTGGAGTAATTAAAAGCAACACTTTGGAGGCTATTACCTAAATATAAATTTGGACTAATGCTTCCTAGCAATATCTTGAACGATTTCATTAACCTCTTTGTGCCTGTTTCCTCGTCTTCAAAAGGCAGTACAATAATCATACTTACTCATAGGATTGTTGGATCAAACGACCTATGTAAAACACTTAGAAAAGAGCCTGACACACACTCATTGATATCTGTAATATCACTATCTATTATTATTATTATTAGGTGTTTAATACTAAGGTCCTATTAGTAGAGGTGGTGGAGGTCTGTGAAGGGGGTATAGTAAAGGATGTACTTCAACAAAGAGGATCATAACCAGAAACTAGAGCTTTGTTTAGGCTCTGAAGGGGAAGGGTGCAACAATCTCTCCTGTAAGATGAAAGAATGCAAATAAAACACCATTAAGAACCAGCAACAGATGTCTTGTTTCTGTTTTTCACCTTGCAACTACGTTAGATAGTAGTTATTTTACTTGAAGGCTAAGTTGGTCCTTTGTGCAGTCCTGGTGTAGCTTACAAAATCCTCCATAAAATAAACAATTTTTTTTTTAATCATTAAAAAGCGCTGACCAGTGAAGCGGTAGAAGCCCCTAGAGAAGCTGCTAAATCTTATGCATCGTTTGCATGACTTATTACCATCCAGGGCACTCAGAGCCTTCACGTCCAGGCCCTGAGGAACTAGTTTCACAGTACAGGAGGGCACAGGTTATTCCTGGGAGAAAAAACCCACACGCCCTGCGCGCCTGCACCCCAGAGCAAGCAAGCACCAGTGGACAGAGCACCACAACCCGGAACGTCCTCTCTCGGCGGCCTCCCCACCACAAACCGCTCTTCCATTCCCCCAGTCGGCCGCGGGCAAGGCCTTCACATTTCAGGTCGCGGCCGCTCCAGACCCGGCAGCAGAGACAGCCTAGCCCGAATCCTGCCTCCTGTCTGCCTGCTTTGGGGGGGGGGGGGGCTGAGCGGCACCTCTCCACGCACAGAACCCGAAGAAGCTCACAGGCTGTCGCAGCCTCCCATCCAGAGACTCACCCGCGAGAAATCAACACAACCCGGAGTCCAGCGTACTCCAGCCGCGGGTAGGCAGCGAACCCCTCCCCACCTGAGGAACTCAAGGCTCCCGCCTCGACGCAGCCAATCGTGACGAGACTGCTGCGCCTGCGCACTGCCTCTCCGCGGCAGCGTCTGGTTGGGCGAGAAGATTGGGTCGCTTCATCGCGTCACTGCGCCTGTGTCTTTGCGCTTCTCTTAAGCCGCTGCCGAGTAGAATTTAGTTCTGAATCGATTCTAGAAAGTATGTATTTGGTTCCTGCTGTGTGCCACGCACTGATATGGATGCTGAGGCTACAGACTGCACAATGTACGTGTATGTGGACATATGTTTGATACATTATAATTCCGTGTGTGAAGTAAACTAATGAAAGGCGTGCATCGCAGAGTAAACTACCCCGTGTAGTTTATTCATTAATTTTTTTTAAGAAAATGTCGATTTAGTGCCGCCTGCAAGATACTTTCCAAATCCTGTATTAGATTCTAGGGATATAAAGATGAGTAAGTGATTATTGTAATATCAAAAATGGCGTTCCTCCTCAAGACTTGGGAAGGTATTAAAGGATTTTAAGCAGGGAAGTGACTTCATTCCATGATAATTTACTGAGCACCCCTCAAGTGGCAGGTAATGGCACATTCTGTCAGCTGTGAGAAATGTGGAGTTAGAGAGGCAATATCGAAGGGAGTGAGAGCAGTTAGATGGTCATTCCTTACATTTTATCCAACTGTTTTGAATGGGAACCCCCCCCCCACACACACACACACACACAGAGTTCTTGGAAAAATGGAGACTTCAACCAAGGGCGGGCACCATGAGGGTTCTTGACTCAATCACAGGAAAGAATTTAAGGACTTGTCAGTGTGTACAGCCAAATAGCTTAATAGCTCAACGCCAGAGAACCCCAGGAGTTCTAGGCTAGATGACATAGAGCTCCAGGAATTCTCTGCTTGATGCCAGAGAGTTGCGACATTTCTCAGAGAAGTCTAGACCCGGACCAGGAACTGACGCCATGAAGTTTCTTGACTTGGCCACAGGAAACTCAGCTGTAGGAAAGAACTCAAGGACCGGTCATTGTGTACAATGAAAGAATCCAAAGACTAGCCAGTGTGTACACCTCAAAACTTTAATGTATAGTGAAGGTAGAAGCTAGATGAGTGTGGGAATTCTCCAAAGGAAAAGCAGTCTGAGTTCGGGATCCTTGCATTACAAAGACTTGCAGGGGCCCTTTACCCTCTGGCTATGCTAATAAGGGATTGATGCGCTGCACTTTTCATTGGTTATTTTCAGTTGCTGACCTGACTGGGGGATGGGGGGTGGGGGGGAGGGGATGAGGGTGGGGGGAGGGCCTGGGTATGTGCGCCAAAAGGAATTTTTTGTTAAGGGATTTAGGGTCACTTCCTCCTTTCTTCCCTGTCTAACCTGCCTCAGTTTGACAAAACTAAAAACTCAAAATATCAAGGGTTGATGAAGATGTGAAGCAATGAGAACTCGTACCCAGGTTGTAGGAATGTAAATAGGTACAGTTATTAGAAAGAGCAATTTGACAGTGTCAAGTAAAAGGAAAAATGTGCTTAAAAAGCTTTTACCCAGGGTCTAGGCATACAAGAGTTGGAATCGGAGGCCTGCCAAAGTGGGCATCCTTGGAGACCACACCATACCCTCCTTTGTGCTGGGTCACAGGAGTAAGGGTGACCAGAAAATACGTCAGCCCTCATAGCTCTGCAGCCTAGAAGGCCAGAAAATCTAAAGTCCTAGATTTTCCTTAAGGCGTTCTGGGAGTTTCCTCTTTCAGATTTGCTCCAAACTTGCCTCTCTCATTTTATCCAGATACCTACAGGGCTTTATCCTACCACCCCTTCTCTTGTTTCATGCTCTATCTTTTACCCTGTTTTAACTTTCTTTATCACTTTCCACTCCTTAATACACAGTTATGGGTCTGTTACCTTTCTACTCCTCTCAGAAAGTAAGCTCCATGAGCTCAGGGCCTTGATTTTGTCCCCTGCTGTACCTATGTGCCTCTTACAGTACCAGTCCATTAGCAAGCAACAAACAGATATATGTTGAATAAGTAGTGGTGTGAAAATCAATTGGGCTCCTTTCTGCCCAGTAGAAGAGACAGACTAGCACCCAGGTTTTTTCATGTCCGGGACTAGCAAACATTAGAATCCCCTAGAGGACTTGTTCAAACACAGATTACTGAGCTCCCCAGCAATTTCCAGATTCAGTAGGTCTCAATGCTGCTTATAATTTCCATATCTAATAAGCCCCTGGGGATACTGCTGGGGATGCTGCCACTACTGGTGCAGAGACCACACTTTGAAACTAGATGCTCCTTCTGGACTCACAGTGGTCAGGGATGACTCCCACAGGCAGGTGAGAGAGCTGGGGACAACTGCAGCTGCTTTGTGACCACTGTCCCCACCTGGGAGTTTGGATGAGCCTTGATCCAGTGGCAGCAGGGGCAAAGTCCCCCCAGGGGAGAATGAAGAGGAAGAGTCCTCGCTGGTAGCCCCAGACCAAAGCCAGCTGCAACCTGGAATGCTGGAACAGGTCTTGCTGGGTCTGGGGTGATGTGGGTCTTTATCACATTCACTGTACTGTATAGGGGTATAGGTCCTTTTAGTCCAGAAATTGGTTGGTTTTTTCCAGTGTTCATTGGTCAGTTCAGTTGACTGGTTGGCATAGTCCCTTAAACAGTAATTGTCACGAACCTGCCACAGGATATCCTGTATATATTATGGGAGACAAAATATTTGTGACATGATCATATAAATTTACTGGCAAAGTCTCAGTGATGGTATAAGAGAAAAAATGCTGGCATCAGGTACAATGACACCCATTTATCAAATACTATAAACCAAACGTGTCACATATTTACTTAATTCTTTCAACAGTATATGTGAGAGGTATTATTCTTCTTCCCATTTTACTGCTGCAGAAGTAGCAACGTAGAGATTCTGTCACTTGCCCATAGTCACAGAGTTCATAAAGGTGCAGCAGAGAGTCAAAACCAGGCAGTCTGACTCCAAAGGTAGAATCTGAGACCACAAAGAAGCTGAAGCTAAAGGGGATAGGAGAATATAACATTCAGACTAGTGACAGCCAAGAAGAAACATAAAATAGACTTACAGGCCAAGATGGTGGCTTAGCAATGTGCGCATTTTAGTTCATCCTCCAGAAAACTACTAAATAACCAGGAACAGTACAGAAGAGCTCCTAGGGCCACGTCAGTGACTGGACACACAGCGTACCCCAGTCTGGACCAGCTGGACTGGCTGCGAGCCCCCCCAGAACCATGAGTTCCCCAAGCCGCGGCGGCTGGTGCCACTCCCCAACAGGCAGCTTCCCAGAGGGGAAAAGGAAAGAGACTTTACCAGCAGCAGGGACTGAGCCCAACCAAATGCCAATTATGGAATTAACAAATTCTGACTACTAAAAAAAGGCCCTCAGCTCAGGTGAACCTGGTCAAAGCAGAGGACACTCATTTTTGCCTGGGCGCCAAGGGGGCAGGGCTGACAGGAAAAAAAAAAAAAAAGAAACAGAGCTTTATCTGGCTGTGTTTCTCCAAAGGGATTCTCAGGCTGCAACTGTCCCAGGCATAGGCAGAAACAAGCTCGTTTGAGGGCTCATCTGGAGCCCGTGCCTTCCCCAGGGGAGGGGTGAAGCCCAACTCAGGTGGAATCCCTCCCTCAAGGAATTCAGACACCAGGGCTTGGTAATTTGAAGCCATTAAAAGCAGCCTACAACCTGTCTTCTGTCTCCACCACACCCCCAGCACGGAAAGTCTGCCAAAGTTAAAGGTACCGCATCATCTTATGCTGGTGGGACCTGCAGGCAGACAAGTGCCACATACTGGCAGGATAAGAAAAACAGAGTCCAGAGACTTCACAGGAAAGCCTTTCAACCTGCTGGGGCTCACCCTCAGGGAAAACGGATGCAGGTGACTCTTTTCTCCTGATAGGAGGCCAGTTTGGTCTGGGAAAATCCAGCTGGGGTCTGTAATACCTACATAGACCCTCCTAAGAGGGGGGTGGGGGAAGGCACCATACAAGCAGGGCAAGAAACAAGAAAGCAAGAACTGAAAATATCTCCTCTGTTAAAAACCTAAGCTAGAGGTCCAGAAAAAGCTGAACTGAATGTCAAAGAACAGACAGACAACAAATTCATCCAGCAAGAAAACCCTAGGTAAAAGAAGTGAAAGCAATCTCCAGAATAAACTAATTAAGGGAATTAAATGCCTAGACGCCAGCAAAAAATAACAAATCACACTAGGGAAATTGAAGATATGGTGCAGTCAAAAGAACAAACCAACAAGTCAAATGAGATACAGGAGCTAAAACAATTAATTCAGAATATACGAACAGACATGGAAAACCTAATCAAAACCAAATCAATGAATTGAGGGAGTATGTAAAGAAGGCAAGGAATGAACAAAAAGAAGAAATCAAAAGTCTGAAAAAACAAATCACAGAACTTATGGGAATGAAAGGCACAGTAAAGAGATGAAAAATACAATGGAAACCTACAATGGTAGATTTCAAGAGACAGAACATAGGATTAGTGAACTGGAGGACAGAACATCTGAAATCCGATAAGAAACAAACTGTAGGGGGAAAGAAGGAAAAATATGAGCAGGGCCTCAGGGAATTGAATGACAATATAAAGTGCACAAATATACGTTTTGTGGGTGTCCCTGTAGGAGAAGAGAAGGGAAAAGGAGGAGAAAAAGTAATGGAGGAAATTATCACTGAAAATTTCCCAACTCTTATGAAACACTTAAAATTAGAGATCCAAGAAGTACAGCATACCCCAAAGAGAATAAATTCAAATAGATGTACTCCAAGATACTTACTAATCAGTATGTCAGAGGTCAAAGAGAAAGAGAGAATCTTGAAAGCAGCAAGAGAAAAGCAATCCCTTACATACAAGGGAAGCCCAATATGACTATGCATAGATTTCTCAGCAGAAACCATGGAGGCGAGAAGACAGTGGGATGATATATTTAAATTATTAAAAGAGAAAAACTGCCAACCAAGAATTCTATATCCAGCAAAATTATCCTTCCAAAATGAGGGCGCTATTAAAACATTTTCAAACAAAGAATCACTGAGAGAATTTGTGACTAAGAGACCAGCTCTGCAAGAAATACTAAAGGGAGCACTAGAGACAGATACAAAAAGACAGAAGAGAGAGGTGTGGAAAAGAGTGTAGAAAGGAAGACTATGAGTAAACGTAAAAAGAAGGAAAATTGGATATGACATATAAAATCCAAAAGGCAAAATGGTAGAAGAAAGTACTACCCATGCAGTAATAACACTAAATGTTAATGGATTAAACTCCCCACCAAAACACATAGACTGGTAGAATGGATTAAAAAACAGGACCGATCTATATGCTGTCTCTACTCAAAGGACATGAGGGTAAGGACACAAATGGACATTTGCACTCCAATGTTTATAGCAGCATTATTTACAATTACCAAGAGATGGAAATAGCCAAAATGTCCATCAACAGATGGGTGGCTAAACAAACTGTGGCATATGCATATGATGGACTATTATGCAGCTGTAAGACAGAATAAAGTTATGAAGTATGTAACAACATGGATGGACCTTAAGGACATTATGCTGAGTGAGATTAACCAAAAACAAAAGGAGAAATACTATCTGGTCTTACTGATATGAATTGACGTTAGTGAATAAACTGGAAATATTTCGTTGGTAACAGAGACCATCAGGAGATAGAAATAGGTAAGATATTGGGTAATTGGAGCTGAAGGGATACAGATTGTGCAACAGGACTGAATATAAAAACTCAAAAATGGACAGCACAATGCTACCTAACTGTAATACAATTATATTAAAACACTGAATGAAGCTGCGTGTGAGAATGATAGAGGGAGGAGGGCTGGGGGCATAAATGAAATCACAAAGAAAGATAGACGATAAAGACTGAGATGGTATAATCTAGGAATGCCTGGAGTGTATAATGATAGTGACTAAATGTACAAATTTAAAAATGTTTTTGCATGAGGAAGAACAAAGGAATGTCATTACTGCAGGGTGCTAAAAACAGAGGATAATTAATATTTTTAAATTTCAACTTATGTGTGAGACTAAAGCAAAAATGTTTATTCGGTACAAAATTTATATTTTGACTGGTGCATATCCTAATATAACTTATGTAGATAGTTGGTTGAACAACAAAAGTACACGGAACCTTGGGTAGGACATGAGATTGTGTTGGTTTGTCCAGAGTGAATCCCAGATGAATCCCAGAGTGATTTGATCAGTGAGTGGAAAAGTATTTGCAAATTCCCCTTCAGGGAATGGTGATAATGGGGGAAAATTCAACCTCCCCAAGTTGAATCCTTGATATTCTCACAAGCAGTGTGGACAATCAAAGCTATAGGCTGAGCCCCCAGTCTTGGGGTTTGTTCATATGAAACTTAACCCCACAAAGGATAGGTCAAGCCTACTCAAAATTAGGCTTAAGAGTCACCCACAAGAGAACCTCTTTTGTTGCTCAGATGTGGTCTCTCTCTCCAGCCACCATAACAAGCAAACTCATCACCCTCCCCCTGTCTGTGTGGGACATGACTTCCAGGGGTGTTTACCTTCCTGGCAATGTGGGACAGAAATCCCAGAATGAGCTGAGACTCAATATCAAGGGATTGAGAAAAACTCTAGAATGAGCTGAGACCCAGCATCAAGGAATTGAGAAAACCTTCTCGACCAAAACGAGGAAGAGTGAAATGATACAAAGTGTCAATGGCTGAGAGATTCCAAACAGAGCCGAGAGATTATCCTGGAATTTATTCTTATGCATTCAGTAGATATCACCTTGTTAGTCAAGGCTGGAGGGAACTGCTTGAAAATAAGCAGTTTTTCAACTGCTTCAGTAGACCTGTGTTCCAGAAGCCATGTTTCTTGATGATGATTGTATAATGATAAAGCTTTCACAATGTGACTGTGTGATTGTGAAAACCTTGTGTCTGATACTCCTTTTATCTACCTTCTCAACAGATGAGTAGAACATATGGAATAAAAATAAATAATAGGGGGAACAAATGTTAAAATAAATTTAGTTTGAAATGCTAGTGATCAATGAAAGGGAGTGGTAAGAGGTATGGTATATATAATTTTTTTTCTGTTTTCATTCTATTTTTCTGTTCTCTTTTTATTTCTTTTCCTGAATTGATGCAAATGTTCTAAGAAATGATCATGATGATGAATATGCAACTATGTGATTATATTGTGAATTACTGATTATATATCTAGAACGGAATGATCATATATTAAGAATGTTTGTTTTTCTTTCTTGTAATTTTTTTAATTTAAAAATTAATTTAAAAAAAATTTTAAAAAGAAACATAACATAGCTAGAAATTAGCCTTGGTTTGGCAATGAGAGTAAGTCAGAACACCTTGCTGCTTACTCACCATGTACAAATAGTTTCGGTTTTTGTTATAAATCACCTCATTTCATTTTTTTGGAAATAAAGGGGACGTGAACTATAAGTAAGGTATTATTAAATCTCTTTCTAAATTCCCCTCTGTCTTGAAAGATCTCACTTTCTTGGACCTTCATTCTGATTCATAAATTAATTTTTGCTTTATAATACCTGGAAGAGGATTTGGTGTTGTAAACTTTTTCATTTGAAAATGATGTATTATGACTTGTATACTGTCGTGCATTGTTTTTAAAAATTGAACATTAATTTTGATTCGTTAGTGTTTGTGTTTAGTCTTTATTGTATATCAATTCTTATTTTAAGTCATCTTTAAAAGCATCCAGTTGGGTGGAACTGACTTTGAAGAATAGAGAAAGTTGAAACTCCAGGGGCAGCAGAGGGAAAAAGCTCCTAAGAAGCAAAGCAAATTCATACCTTGAAGGGCAGGAATGGAAGGCACCAATACATATATATTTTTTTAAGTTGGGCAACTTTTTTTAAAATTTGTTTTTCATTTTTTTGATACAATGTACAAGCACGTACATTCTTAATATACAAACATTCCATACATGGTGTATAATCAGTGGCTTACAGTATCATCACATAGTTCTGTATCCATCACCATGATCATTTTTTTGAACATTCACATCACTCCAGAAAAAGATATAAAAAGAAAAACTCATACATACCATACCCCTTACCCTCACTTGACCGCTAGTATTTCCATATATCCAATATATTTTTTTTAATTTTTAAATTTTTTTAAACATACAAATACGAACTTCTTAATATATGATCATTCCATTCTTGGTATGTAATCAATAACTCACAATATGATCACATAGTTGTATATTCATCACCATGATCATTTGTTAGAAAATTTGCATCAACTCAGAAAAAAAAATAAAAAGAAAAGAACTCATTCATACTGTCATGGTCAGGATCATGTGTCAACTTGGCCAAGTTGCGGTACCCGTTGGTCTGGTTGGGCAAGTACTGGCCTGTCTGTTGCAATGAGGACATTTCATAGAATTAGATCATGATTCTAATTCTGCATCCACACCTGCATCCACAGCTGATTCCATTTGTAATCAGCCAAAGGAGAGGGTCTTCTCCAATGCATGATGCTTAATCTAATCACGGGAAGTCTTTTAAGGAGGATTCAGAAGAGACAGGCTCTTCCTGTTTCAGCTGGTGAGCCTCTCCTGTGAAGTTCATCCAGACCCTCCATCTAAATCATCGGCTTCACAGCCCACCCTGCAGATTTTGGGCTATGCATTCCTGTAGTCATGTGAGACACTTTTATAAGTTTTCTATTTTTGAGTGTTCCCTGTTGATTCTGTTTCTCCAGAGAACCCTAACTAATACATCTTGGTACCAGGAGTGGTTCGTAAGAAACAGAATCTTAAAAATGGGTTTTTATGAATGGTTTTCTATTCTGAGTGGACTCAAGGATACTAAGGACTCTGATCCTCATAATTAGAATGACACTACTAATCCATAGATTGAGTTGGCAAAAGAGATAGTCAAAATATCACCATGTGATTCTCCTAATGCTTCACTTGTATGAAACCAGACTCTGGGGGGATAATGTTTTTAACACCTTTACAGAGGTTTGTAGAAATAAGAGGTATAGAGATGTTGGTTGGTTGTTGTTAGATACACTGGCTACATTAAGGAGTGAAAGGGATGAGCTTAAGTCTCCAGTGAGAAGCTTAAGCGCCGTCTGACAGATGTAGACATTTCTATGAGTATCCTGAAGGAAAATCTTATTTCTTATAGCTGTAGACTTGAGATCTCTGAAAATCAGACTCAGAATTTTATTGTTAGAGTAGCAACTTTACAACGTAAACTGAAATCTCAGTCTTGCATGGTGTCTGCCATTAAAGTGAGGGCATTGATTGGAAAGGAATGGGACCCTGAAAAATGGGATGATGACATATAGATTGATAATGATGTCAGGGGTGAGGTCGAAACCCTAGATCATGCTGAGTCTTCTCTAGGTAACCCTGTAATAGTTTGCCCTGAGGACATAACCACCCCATCTCCAGCCCGCCTTGAGGAGTTGGCCACCCAACCTCCTCCTGAAGGGATTAGCCCTAGAATGATTAATCCTGTTTCACCAGATGAAACTGCAAACGAAGACCCTGAAGCAAATTCTTTTCATGACCCACCCCCACCACCCCTCATTTCTTCCAGACCTGTAACTAGACTAAAGTTCCAACAGACCCCTAAAGGTGAGGTACAAAGTATCACACATGAGGAGGTATGTTATACTCCGAAAGAACTGTGTGAGTTTTCTGATTTATATAGACAGAAATCAGAGAAATATGTGTGGCAATAGATTTTAAGGGTGTGGGATAATGGTGGGAGGAATATAAGGCTGGATCAGGCTGAATTTATTGATATGGGCCCACTAAGCAGAGATTCTGCATTCAGTGTTATAGCTCAAGGGGTTAGAAGAACCATTAACAGTTTGTTTGGATGGTTGGTTGAAACATGGATCAAAAGCTGGCCGACATTACCTGAAGTTGAAATGCTAGAAATGCCCTGGTAAAATGTAGATGAGAGGATCCAGAGGCTTAGAGAGATTGGAATGTTAGAGTTGAGTTATCATGCAAAGCCTGCTCTTACACCCCAGGAATGTCTGGAGGATGCACCTTTTACCAGAACAGTGAGAAATAAATTCGTGAGACTATCACCATCATCCCTGAAGAGCTCTGTGGTTGCACTTCTCTGTAGATCAGATATTACTGTAGGAACTGCTGTCACTGAGCTGGAATCTTTAAACAAAATGGGGATGATGGGATCCCAAGTTGGCAGAAGCCAGGTGGCAGCACGTAATCACCAAAGACAGGGTAGATGTGGCTATCATAATAGACAGCAAACTCAAAGTAGGCATCAAAATTATATGACTCACAGAGATTTGTGGCATTGGCTAGTAAATCATGGGGTACCTAGAAATACAATAGAAGTTCAGTCTACTAAATTCTCGTTTGAGCTGTATAAATAAAAGAGTTCTAGGTCAAGTGAACAGAAGTCTAACTTGAATTACAAAAACACAGAGTCACGGCCCCTTAATCAATTTCCAGACTTGAAACAGTTTACAGACCCAGAGCCCCATGAATGAAGGGGAGGGCAGGTCCCTCTGGGGGAGAACCGTTACACTGCCACAAATTTATACTGTTAATCTTCCTCCAAGCCTTCCCTAAGGAGACCGGCGGCCTTTTACAAGGGTAACTGTGCATTGGGGAAAAAGAAATGATCAGATATTTCAGGGATTATTAGACACTGGTTCAGAAGTGACATTAATTCCAGGGGACCCAAAATGTTATTCTGGTCCACCAGTCAGAGTGGGGGCTTATGGAGGCCAGGTGACCAATGGAGTTTTAGCTCAGGTCCATCTCACAGTGGGTCCAGTGGTCCCCCAGACCCATTCTATAGTTATTTCCCCAGTTCCAGAATGTATAATTGGTAGAGACATACTGAGCAACTGGCAGAATCCCCACATTGGCTCTCTAACTTGTGCAGTGAGGGCTATTATGGTCGGCAAGGCTAAGTGGAAGCCACTAGAACTATCCCTACCAAGCAAAATAGTAAATCAGAAGCAATACTGGTATCCTGGAGGGATTGCAGAGATCACTGCCTGTTGCTTCCTATTGAAATGGAGCTCGAAGGATATTAAGGAATGATGAGAAAAAAAGAAAGGAAGAAAGAAAGAAAGACACAGACGGGCTCAGGGGGTCTGAAGCTTGAGTTTACTTCAGACAGACTTCAGACCACTTTATTCTCAACCAGATCCTTGTTATATACCACAGGATGTCAATAGATATGCAGGCATTTCCTGAGGGAGCAAGATTCTTATCTCACAGTGTTCTTCATACTTAACATAACTGTTTTGGGTAAACATTCTCTTCCTCCCAGACTGCTCTACATAACAATCTCCACAGTTTACTGCTGCCATCCCGAGGCCAGCAGCTTGCAACAAATTCTGTAGGTCTTGCTTTAAACTCTTGGCTTCTACAACTGCCACTCTTAAGGACTTGAAGGATGCAGGGGTGATGATTCCTACCACATCCCCATTCAACTCTCCTATTTGGCCTATGCAGAAAACAGATGGGTCTTTAAGGATGACAGTGGATTATCATAAGCTCAAACACATGATAACGCCAATTGTGACTGCTGTTCCAGATGTGGTATTACTGCTTGAGCAAATCAATACATCCCCTGATACCTGGTATGCAGCTATTGATCTGGCAAATGATTTTTTCTCAATAGCTGTTAGTAAGGACCACCAGCAATAGTTTGCTGTCAGCTGGCAAGGTCAGCAATATACCTTCACTGTCCTACCTCAGGGGTATATCAGCTCTCCAGCCCTATGTCATAATCTTGTCCACAAGGACCTTGATTATTTCTCCATCCCATGAGACATCACCCTGGTCCATTATATTGATGACACCATGTTGATTGGACCTAGTGAGCAATAAGTAGCAACTACCCTAGACTTACTGGTAAGGCATTTGCATGTCAGAGGATGGGAGATAAATCCAATAAAAACACAGGGGGCTTCCACCTCAGTGAAATTTCTAGGTGTCCAGTGGTGTGGGGCATGTCGAGATATCCCTTCTAAGGTGAAGGAGAAATTGCTGCATCTGTCCCCTCCTATCACCAAAAAAGAGGCACAACATTTAGTTGGTCTCTTTAGATTTTGACAACAACATAGTCCTCATTTGGGTGTGCTCCTCTGGCCCATTTATCGAGTGACCGGAAAATCTGCTAATTTTGAGCGGACACCTGAACAAGAGGAGGCTCTGAAACAGGTCCAGGCTGCTGTACAAGCTGCTCTGCCACTTGGGCCATATGATCCAGCAGATTCAATGGTGCTGTAAGTTTCAGTGGCAAATAGAGATGCTGTTTGGGGCCTTTGACAGGCCCCTATAGAAGAATCACAATGCAGACCCTTAGGATTTTGGAGCAAAGCCTTACCATCTGTGGAAATAACTACTCTCCTTTTGAGAAACAGCTTTTGGCCTGCTACTGGGCCTTAGTAGAGACTGAACGCTTAACCATGGGCCACCAAGTTATCATGAGACCTGAGTTGCCTATCATGAGCTGGGTGTTGTCTGACCCACCAAGTTATAAAGTTGGGTGTGCTCAGCAGCACTCTATTGTAAAATGGAAATGGTATATACAAGATAGGGCCAGACCAGGTCCTGAAGGCACAAGTAAGTTACATGAAGAAGTGGATCAAATGCCCATGGTCTTCACTCCTGTCACATTACCTTCTCTTTCCCAGACCAGACCTATGGCCTCTTGGGGAGTTCCTTACAGTGAATTGACTGAGGAAGAGAAAACTTGGGCCTGGTTTACAGATGGTTCAGCATGATATGCAGGTACCACCCGAAAGTGGACAGCTGCAGCATTACAACTCCTTTCTGGGGTGTCCTTGAAAGACAGTGATGAGGGGAAGTCCTCCTAGTGGACAGAACTTTGAGTAGTGCACTTGGTTGTTCATTTTGCTTGGAAGGAGAACTGGCCAGAGGTGCGTTTGGATACTGATTCATGGGCTGTTGTTAATGGTTTGGCTGGATGGTCAGGGATGTGGAAAGACCATAGTTGGAAAATTGGTGACAAAGTGGTCTGGGGAAGAACTATGTGGATAGACCTTTCTGAGTGGGCTAAAAACATGAACATATTTGTATCCCATGTGAATGCACACCAGAGGGTAACTTCAGCAGAGGAAGGTTTTAATAATCATGTGAATAAGATGACCCGTTGTGTGGATACCAGTCAGCCTCTTTCCCCAGCAACTCCTGTCATTGCCCAGTGGGCTCATGAACAAAGTGGTCATGGTGGTAGGGATGGAGGTTATGCATGGGCTCAGCAACAAGGACTTCCACTCACGAAGGCTGACCTGGCTATAGCCACTGTTGAGTGCCCAATCTGCCAGCAGCAGAGACCTACACTCAGCCCCCAATATGGCACCATTCCCCAAGGTGACCAGCCAGCTACATGGTGGCAGGTTGATTACATTGGACCACTCCCTTCATGGAAGGGGCAGTGATTTGTTCTAACTGTAATAGATACATACTCTGGATATGGGTTTGCTTTACCTGCACACAATGCTTCTGCCAAAACTACCATCTGTGGGCTCACAGAATGCCTTATCCATCATCATGGTATTCCACATAGCACTGCTTCTGATCAAGGAACACACTTTACAGCAAATGAAGTGCAAGAATAGGCACATGCTCATAGAATTCTCTGATCTTACCATGTTCCCCATCATCCAGAAGCAGCTGGATTGATAGAACAGTGGGATGGCCTTTTGAAAACTCAATTACGGTGCCAACTAGGTGGCAATATATAGAAAGGCTGGCATAATGTTCTCCAGGAAGCTGTATATGCTCTGAATCAGCATCTGCTGTATGATGCTGTTTCTCCCATAGCCAGAATCCATGGGTCCAGTAACCAAGGGGTGGAAATGGGAGTGGTACCACTCACTATTACCCCTAGTGATCCACTAGGAAAATTTTTGCTTCCTGTCCCTGTGACCCTGAGCTCTGCTGGTCTACAGGTTTTAGTTCCAAAAGGGGGAATGCTTCCACCAGGAGAAACAACAATGATTCCATTGAACTGGAATCTAAGACTGCCACCTGGTCACTTTGGGCAACTTATGCCACTGGATCAACAAGCCAAGAAGGGGATTACATTATTGTCTGGGGTGATTGACCCTGACTATCAGGGGGAAGTAGGACTGCAACTACATAATGGAGGTAAACAAGAGTTTTCTTGGAATATAAGAGGTCCCCTAGGGCGTCTTTTAGTACTACCATGCCCTGTGATTAAAATCAATGGAAAACTGCAACAACCCAATCGAGGCAAGACTACAAATGGCTCTGAAACTTCAGGAATGAAGGTTTGGGTCACCCCAAGAGGCAAAGATCCATGGCCAGCTGATGTGCTTGCTGAGGGTAACGGGAACATGGAATGGGTAGTGGAAGAAGGTAGTGATAAATATGAACTTTGACCACATGATCAGTTACAGAAGTGAGGACTGTAATGCTGTTTTGTTCGTGTTATACTATTTAAGTTGTAAGATATCAAGTTTGAGAATGAATGTTGCTCAAGGATTTGCTCCCTATTCTGAAGAGACTTAATGTGTTTCCGGTTATATGCAGGACAGTTGAGTATTGTTAGGTAAAAGAAAAAATGTGTGTTTTATTGTTTTTATTTGGAAATTGGGTATGGTTTAAGGTGATATATATAGCTGCCAAGTTGACAAGGGGTGGACTGTCATGGTCAGGTTTATGTGTCAACTTGGCCAAGTTGTGGTACCTGTTTGTCTGGTTGGGCAAGTGCTGGCCTGTCTGTTGCAATGAAGACATTTCATAGAATTAGATCATGATCACGTCAGCTGCATCCTCAGCTGATTCCATGTATAATCAGCCAAAGAGAAGTGTCTTCTGCAATGAGTGATGCTTAGTCCAATCACAGGAATCCTTTTAAGGAGGATTCAGAAGAGACAGGCTCTTCCTGTTTTGGCTGGTGAGCCTCTCCTGTGGAGTTCATCCAGACCCTCCATCAGAATCATCTGCTTCACAGCCTTTGGACTCTCCATTCCTGTGGTCACGTGAGACACTTTTATAAATATTCTATTTGTGAGTGTTCCCTGTTGATTCTGTTTCTCCAGAGAACACTAACTAATACACAGACCATACCCTTTACCCCTCCTTCTCATTGACTGCTAGTATTTCCATCTATCCAATATATTTTAGCCTTTGTTTCCCTGACTTTTTCTATACTCCTTCCCACTCCCTTTTATTCATTACTAGCATTTCAGTCTACTACATTTATTTTAACATTTGTTCTCCCTATTATTTATTTAGTTTTAATCCATATGTTTTACTCATCTGTCCATACCATAGATAAAAGGAGCATCAGACACAAGGTTTTCATAATCACACAGTCACATTTGGAAAGCTATATCATTACATAATCATCTTCAAGAAACATAGCTACTGGAACACAGCTCTACAATTTCAGGCACTTCACTCTAGCTTAATACACCTTGATCTAAAAAGGGGATATATATATAATGCATGAGAATAACCTCCAGGATAATCTCTCTTCTCTGTTTGAAATCTCTCAGCCACCGACACTTTATTTTGTCTCATTTCTCTCTTTCTCCTTTCAGTTGAGAAGGCTTTCTCAATCCCTTGATGCTAAGTTCCAACTCATTCTAGGATTTCTGCTCCACATTACCAGGGAGGTTTACACTCCTGGGAGTCATGTCTCATGTACAGAGGGGGAGGGCAGTGAGTTTTCTTGCTGTATTGGCTGAGAGAAAGATAGTCCACATTTGAGCAACAAAAGAGGTTCTCTAGGAGTGACACCTAGGCCTAATTTTAAGTAGGCTTAGTCTATCCTTTGCAGAGATAAGTGTCATGGGAATAACCCCAAGATTAAGGGCTCAGCCTATTGATTTGATTCTCCCCACTGCTTGCAAAAGTATCAGGAGTTCTCCAAATATGGAAGTTGAATTTTCCCCCTTTCTAACCGTCCCCCCAAGGGGATTTTGCAAATACCTTTTTATTCACTGTTTAAATCACTCTGGTATTTATTGGGGCATCCCTCTGAACAAACCTACAAAATCTCATGCCCTATTCAAGGTTCCATGTACTTACGGTGTTCAATTAAACTGTCCATATAAGTTATATTAGGAACTGCACTAGTCAAAATATAAATTTTGTAACAAAGAAACATTTTTTGCTTTAGTCTCACACATAAGTTAAAGTTTTGAAATATGAATTACCATTTGTTTTCAACACCCTACAATATTGATGTTCCTTTATTCTTCCTCATGCAAAATCATTTTTTAATTTGTACATTTAGTCACTATCATTGTTCACTCTAGGCATTCCTAGATTATACCATCTCAGTCTTTTTCGTCAACAATACCTCTTAAAGCAGAGGTGTGGGGTGGAATAGTTAGACCCATAGACCTCTTCCCCAGGGCCACAGAGACAGCAGATGCCCCTCCATCCAAGCAGAAAAAATAAAATTTACTCTAAAGGTTGGACCAAAGAAGCTCAAAGCTCAGGGACACCAAACACAGGTAAGGATGGAGGAAATATCAAGACTCATCCAAATGGGTGGAGACATATCGTCAACTAATCCAGCTTAACAACCACTCTCGATTACATCACATCTCCAGGGAGATGATCTACTTACAGTTTCAAACATACAATGCTGAATAGGGATTAGAAGAAATGGCTGCCTTTACAAAATGGGATTAGGATTAAAACATGGCTTTTCTAAAGGACACACATCCTTTCAAACCAGCACAAATAATAAACACATTGCATGATAACATAACATATTTTATGAAAAATAATTATATTTTCCAAAACAAAATATTTTGTGAGAAGACAGTATGGTTTTACATTTTTGCAAATCACTGGTTTAATAGAAAACAGCTCAATCCACATACCTACTTCTGCATTCAGTCTACAGTGATACTGCTTTGGATGAAGTATATGAAGACAATACAATCACACACAGATATGTAGTTGAAAAAGAGAGGAGTATTTTATTAGCCCCTGTGGGTAAGTGTAGATATTCTTCTTTGATACAAGCCAAACTCAACAAAAGGTAGTGTCTTGAAACACGCAATGTACAATTTGCTATACTATTAATGAAAATTTTGTACTTGGGTACATTAAAATTCATTGTTTTACATTGCACTTTGAACGTATTTTTTAGTCATGTATGATTTTTTAATGTCATACATTGGTCATTTTGGAAAATGTTGATTCACTGAGTTATGCAGATCTTCTAAATTTTTTAAACAAATATGCCTATATTATATTTATTTATTTATGTACAAATAATTGATGAGGCTTTATTTTGTTAAAAAAATATGAGCAATACAGAAACCCATATTATTACTTCCCTTTATAGAATAAACAATAAATGAGTATTATGAAGACTCCCTATTCTAGTTTGCTAGCTGCCAGAATGCAATATACCAGAAATGGAATGGCTTTTAAAAAGAGGAATTTAATGAGTTGTTAGTTTACAGTTCTAAGGCCGAGAAAATGTCCCAATTATAACAAGTCTATAAAAATGTCCAATCTAAGGCATCCAGGGAAAGATATCTTGATTCAAGAAGGTCGATGGAGTTCAGGGTTTCTTTCTCAAGTGGAAGGGCACATGGCAAACACAGTCAGGGTTTCTCTCTCATCTGGAAGGGCACATGGCGAACACAGTATCACCTGCTAGCTTCTTCTCCTGGCTTCCTGTTTCATGAAGCTCCCCAGGAGGCATTTTCCTTCTTCATCTCCAAAGGTAGCTGGCTAGTGGGTTTTCTGCTTTTCATGGCTATGTCATTCTTCTCTGACTCTCTCTACATCTCTTTCATTCTCCAAAATGTTTCCTCTTTTATAAGGCTCCAGAAACTTATCAAGAAGCCACCCAAATGGGTGGAGACATGTCATCACCTAATCCAGTTTAACAACCACTCTTGACTAAATCACATCATCCAGGAAGATGATCTGATTACAGTTTCAAACATACAGTATTGAATAGGGATTATTCTACCTTTATGAAATGGGATTTTGATTAAAACCTGGCTTTTCTAGGCGGCATACATCCCTTCAAACCAGCACATTCCACCCTCTTTCCCCTAAAAGAGACATGTTTTCCCCATGTACAGAATACATTAATTTCATAACAATATCAGAAATCGTTAAGCCACTTCAGTAGCAATACAAATGAGATACAAAGTCAGAAACAGTACAAATGCCTATCAAAGTTAGTTACAGGCATGGCTGTTCTAAGGCAAAGTTCTCTGGCTCTGGACCTTTGAAAACTTATAACAAGTTATTTGCTGCCAACATACAAAGGAGGACCAGTCATGGGATACATATATGCATTTCCATAGGGAGGAAAGAACAAAGGAGTCAGCGGACCCATACAATTTCGAAAACCCACAGAGTAAAGTCCATTAGATTTCAAAGTCTGAGAATCATTTATCCTCTGGGCTTCTGAAAGCAGCAGTCCCACCTTTTCCAAGGGCCTAAGCAGAGGCCTGCCTCTCTTTGAATGCAACCTTGGGGAACATTGGGGAGACCACCTTTTTCTAGGCTCTACCCTCTCCAAGCACTGGGGCTGCACCCAGACTCTCTGCCATCTCCAGGGCACATGCTCAACCCTTCCATGTGGTGGCAGCCAGGCTTTCCCCAAACCCCAAGGAATGTGCTTCATCCCCTCCAAGGCCTGAGGTGGCATGACTCTTCTACTGCAACCAGGTGGAAGGCCCATTCTCTGCCTTTGGGGCAAACTCACCCTCTCCACGGGCTTGGGTGGGTCTGTTGTCTTGGTCCAAGTTTTCTTGATTTCAGACCGTAGTCTCCATGGTTTTGCCTCTGAAGTTATTTTTCCTCCAATGTGTCCCTTTTCTGAGCCCCCCAGTCCAGACAAGCAGCAGCTCTGTTTATACAGGTCCCACAGCATTCTCAGTGGCTTTCTATGCAGTAGCCTTGGATCATGCCCATCAGATATGAGGAGTTTTCACAAATCCTTCCTGGATAACTCCATGTCCAATCCTGGCTTTCTCTGAGATGACTAACTGGTTCCACATCTGGTCAAATCCTCACATGGAGCACTATTCTCTGGGATCTCCATTTCTGGAGGCCCAGAATTTCCCAGGACATCAATTTCTGGTTTCTTTGTACTCAAGAGTTCAGATTTCAGCTTATCTCTCTCCTGTCACATTTCACTATAAGCTGTGAGGAGAAACCAGGCTGCATTTTCCACATTTAATTTGGAGATCTCTTCTGCTAAATATCCAAGTTTATGGCTTTTAAAATCTGCCTTCCAGCCAAAGCCACTTGTCAAATTTTGCCAGATTATCTGCCATTTAATGTATTTCCAGTTATATGCAGGATACTTGAGTATTGTTACATGAAAGAAAAAATGTGTGTTTTATTGTTTTTTATTTAGAAATTAGGTATGGTTTAAAGTGGTATGTATAGCTGCCAAGTTGACAAGGGGTGGACTGTCATAGTCAGGTTCATGTGTCAACTTGGCCAATTGGTGGTACCTGTTTGTCTGGTTGGGCAAGTGGTGGCCTGTCTGTTGTGATGAGGACATTTCATAGAATAAAATCATGATCATGTCAGTTGCATCCACAGCTGATTCCATTTGTAATCAGCCAAAAAAAAAAAAAAAAGATTTTTTTCTGCAATGAGTGATGCTTAATCTAATCACTGGAAGCCTTTTAACTCCAAAGGGGGCTGAATTTTAGCTGCTTCCCCCGTTTTTTATTTTTTGTTTGTTTGTTTGTTTGTTTTAACATGGGCAGGCAACGGGAATCGAACCCGGGTCCTCGGGCATGGCAGGCAAGCATTCTTACCTGCTGAGGCACCGTGGCCCACCCTGGAAGCCTTTTAAGGAGGATTCAGAAGAGAGTTTGTCTTCCTGCTTCAGCTGGTGAGCCTGTCCTATGGAGTTCATCCAGACCCTCCATCGGAATCATTGGCTTCACAGCCTGCCCTGCGGATTTTGGACTCTGCATTTCCATGATCATGTGAGACACTTTTATAAATTTTATATTTGCGAGTGTTCCCTGTTGATTCTGTTTCTCTAGAGAACCCTAACTAACACATCCCCTTTCTTCTCCTACCACCTAGCCCACCCCAATGTGGACCCTTTCCTTCAAAAAGCATAAATACATTTATTATTTTTTTATTTCAAAATTAAATTCAGTATTACAAAAGTAAAGGGCAACTGGATTTAGAATCTTCAGATTTGAGATATGTTAGGACCTTAGAGACCTTCTAGTTTTACCCTCTCATTTTACCTATAAGAAAACCGAGGCCCAATAAAGATTAGTAATTGCCTTGCCCCAGGTCAATCAACCAGTTAGAAACAAAGCTAAAATTTCAGGCTTCTTATTTGTGTCTTTTTTTTTTTTTTTTAATGAAGATACCGATCTATTTTAAAAACAAGAACTAAAGGCAAGTCAGGTTTCAGTTGCAGAGAACTGACTACTTCGATCTAGGCATTAAAATGCTTATAAAAATCATTAGGAGATCTAGAGAAACCTGTAGGTTGTGCTGTCAGAAACACCTCTCAGATCCACATAGTAGATCCAAGTTTCCAAGTAGCTGCTCCTCTTCCATTATCTGGAAGCCACTGGAAAATGCAACCAGGTACAGAACTATGGCCATTCTCCCCGCTCAGGAAACCACCACTACTGCTGTCATCTCGCCATGATCTTCCCCAGCAAAATAGATTCCCCATGAATAGTCAGAGGACACCCAGGATACTGCTGCAGAGTAACCAAATGCCCACCTGACCATGTTGCCAGTGGAAACACTCAAAGCACAGAATCCACTTCACTTCCCCTTTCACATTAGCTACAAAAGAGCCAGAGACAGTTATCCTTAACTTTACAGTTCCTGTAGAACAGAAGAGTACTGGGATAAGAGGTTGGAATGGAGGATGGATCCCAATTTATCAAATTTCCTCAGCAATTTAGTAAACAGATCAAATGATAAGAAACACGCTTGTGATCTATGTTATGACCATGTAAAGTAGACTAGCAGAGAATCAAAAAATGAAAACAAAAATGGAGAGAATTGTACAAAATAAAAGAGACAAATAGACAAAGAAAGAAGCTATATGTAGAAGCATAATGTCCTGGGGTGGCAGTAGTTCCTTGTAATGTTTTAGGATATATCATTTGAGATCTTCTAAATTTTAACACATTCATTTATAGCACCACCAATCTTATCAGAAGTTTTTAAGTTTAGCAAGGTTGTCAAACTCACAGATATTTCCCCAAATTTCTCATTTGCTTGAAAGCTTGAATTTTGTCACTGAGAACAAATATTGTCAGTTTTTCTGGAAGTATTGAACTCACCTTTTGTTTGGGGTAGAATGCCTGAAAATACCAGTGTCTAACTAACCAGAGTTTGTCAGTCTTTCTTTCAAGTAAAAATCATGTTCCATGAAAATAAGGGCCTAATTCAACCAGCAAGTCTGATGTACAAATGCTTATTCATGAAAACTTCATGGCATTTCAAAGTGCAACGGAAGTGCTTTTTGTGTATTTCACGTTCCATCAAACAGAACTACATGGAGTCTATGGACCACACTTTGAGAATAATTGACTAAAAGTTTCCTTTCTGGGAAAACCAACTGTTCAAGTTAAATGATACATATCCTGACAGCAAGACCTCAGTGAAATGGCCAGATCTCTATCTAGTCATCCCCAAGAGTGTATTTCCAGATCTTCCATCCATCATGTTAATGTTTATTCTTTTTTTATTATTATTTTAATTTATTTTATTTATTAAACATACCAACATACAAACACAAACATTCCTACCATATGATCATTCCATTTTACATATATAATCAGTAATTCACAATATCATCACATAGTTGTATATTCATCATCATGATCATTTCTTAGAACATTTGCATCAATTCAAAAAAAGAAATAAAAAGACAACAGAAAAGTATTCACACATACCATAACCCCTACCTGTCCCTTTCATTGATCACTAGCATTTCAATCTACTAAATCCATTTTAACATTTGTTTCCCTTATTATTGATTTATTTTTAATCCATATGTTTTACTCATCTGTCCATAAGGTAGATAAAAGAAGCATCAGACACAAGGTTCTCACAATCACATAGTCACATTGCGAAAGTTATATCATTATACAATCATCTTCAAGAAACATGGTTACTGGAACACAGCTCTACGTTTTCAGGCAGTTCCCTTCAGCCTCTCCATTACACCTTAACTAAAAAGGTGATATCTATTTAATGTGTAAGAATAACCTCCAGGATAACCTCATGACTCTGTTTAGAATTTCTTAGCCATTGACACTTTATTTTGTCTCATTTCTCTCTTTCTCCTTTCAGTTGAGAAGGCTTTCTCAATCCCTTGGTGCTGAGTCCCAGCTCGTTCTAGGATTTCTGTCCCACATTGCCAGGAAGGTCCACACCCCTGGGAGTCATGTCCATAGAGAGGGGGAGGGCAGTGAGTTTGCTTGTCGTGTTGGCTGAGAGAGAGAGGCCACATCTGAGCAACAAAAGAGGTTCTCTTGGGGGTGACTCTTAGGCCTAATTTTAAGTAGGCTTAGCCTATCCTTTGTGGGGTTAAGTTTCATATGAACAAACCCCAAGATTGAGGGCTCAGCCTATTACTTTGTTTGTCCCCACTGCTTGTGAGAATATCAAGAATTCTCCACTTGGGGAAGTTGAATTTTCCTCCTTTCTCACCATTCCCCCAAGGGAACTCTGCAAATACTTTTTTATTCACTATTCAAATCACTCTGGGATTTTTCAGGGTATCTCTCTGGACAAACCAACACAATTTCATGCCTTATCCAAGGTTCCATGTACTTATGGTGTTCAATTAGACTGTCCACATAAGTTATATTAGGAACTACACTAGTCAAAATACAAATTTTGTACCAAAAATAACCCCCACACTTTTTGCCTTAGTCTCATACATAAGTTAAAATTTTAAAATGTTAATTACCATCTATTTTCAACACCCTGCAGTACAGACATTTCTTTTAATATTTATTCTTTAAGGAAAACTTCTATGTGAAGACCAAGACAAACCAAATGATAAAGACTTGGAGGAAATAGAAACAAAACAAAGCAAAAGAAAGTTTTAAAATATTTCATAGAGGTGAGAGATTGCATTCTTGAAACTAGAATAGCTTAATGGCAAAGGGGAGCATTCAGAGAGCAAGAAAAAATGCAAACAAAAATATAATAGCTAAAATTAAAGGTTCAATGGAAGAGTTACAATATAAAAAAATAGTAAATACCTTTTAGGTGTGTAAAGTGTCTCATATGATGGAAAGTATCTAAAGGATAAATCTCTCAATAAGTAGAACCAAAAGACAAAGTAATAGTAAAGAATATATAAGAAATTATGGGGCCTACTATGTGACTAGTAAAAATTCCTTCAAAAGAAAGAAAACTGAAAGGAGTTACATAAAAATGTTCTCCAAAACCAAAGAATTCCACTTCCCAAACTAGAAGGGCCTACCTATAGATAGCACAATAAATGTCAAAAGGCCAAAGGCATTTGTTATGGATTAAATCGTGTCCCCAAAAAGATACATTGAAGTCTTAATCCCCAGTACCTCAGAATGTAAACCTATTTGGAAACAGAGTCATGACAGATGGAATTAGACAAATTAAAATGAGGTCACCTGGAGTAGGGTGGACCATTAATCCAATATAACTGGTGTCCTTATAAGAAGGAGTGAGGAGATGCAGATAGACACACAGAGAGAAAACAATCATGTGACAATGAAGGCAGAAATTGATTTATGTCACAAACCCGGGATTATCAAGGATTGCTGCTACTGCCAAAAGCCAGAAGAGAGGCATGGAACAAATTCTTCCCTAAGATTTCAGAGGGGGCATAGCCCTGCTGACACCTTGATTTCAGACCGCTTACATTCAGAAATGTGAGACCATAAATTTCTCATATTTTAAACCCTCAAGTTTGTGGTACTCTTTCATGGCAGCCCTAGTAAACTAAGACAGCATTCTCTCATGAAATTTCAGAATATCAGAAATGAACAGACAATTCTAAAGTCTTCCAGAGAGGATATGAAAAAGAGTGAGACCTGATGGAAATGAATTTCTCAACACCAGCTGATATTATTTTAATATTTATATAAATTTAAAATGTTAAACATATATTATAATGGTGACTTAAAACTACCATATAGAAAATGTGTAGTTCTAAGTCTTATATGAATTTAGGAATTTTTAACTTCTCATATTTGAGAACACTGATCTTTTGTTGCCTTTTTCAACAATTAGCTGATTTTGTGGGGGAAATCAAGCCTTAGAACACCTGAGCCATTAATTTTTTGAGTTCTTACAGAAGATAATGTTAATGTTACTGTCAACTTAGACATTTGAAAGTATTTATATGAGAATTTTTTGGTATTAGACCATTGAAGTTTGAGAATTGATATTTAGAATGGATATCATAATAAATGAAAGAAATAAAATTTGAAATGTAACTGGGAAATTCAATTAAACAAACATTTCAAAGCACTTTATATGGCGTATATCATACTTGATTCTGAACTAGACACTGTTCTTGTCCTCTAGGCAAGAAGAGAGGAGAATGAGGGAGATAGAGAAACATACACATAAGCATTTGAGATACAATATAAAATGAAACATACCATACAAGTAGTAAGAACAAATGTCTGTGAAAGATCAGAAGAAAGAACAACTAATTTTGTTCTATGTATTGTGGTGGTGGAATAATAAAAAGAAATAACGTATTGTAAACGTGAATTTTTCAAGATAGCTGTTATACAGAATTGTTCACTAATATTACCTGGTTGTTAATAATGCTAAATTATAAACAAGATTTTTTTTAGTGTTCCTACAAAGAAGTAATCAAACAAAATGCCAGAGCTAACCATATTGTTACTATGGTATTAATAGCAGCATTAAGTTTTCAGTTAAAAAATTATACATCGAAACTTTCTTCAGTAGAAGCAAATTATGATATTTTTAATTCGTTCTAAGCTTGCACTCCTCTGAACAAAATGTATTTTATAAGTCCTGGTTATCTAATCTCAAATTATTTAGTTTTTCAATTTAATCCAAGAATACTTTAAATTTAAACTATACATAAAAATTTTACTACAGATTGAAATTATATAAGGAATGTCTATTTAGATCATTTTTCAAAGAGATTTCATTATTGATTTATGTTTAGTTACTAATGGAGAAATGAAAATATTTTTTTATAAGGGCTTTTCTTTTATAAGGTACTATGAATCCCAAGGACAATGTTATGATGAAACTCTGATATCTCTTTTAAAAATGCATTATATGGGGGAAAAAATACACTAGATAGTCTTTTCACACACAAAAAAGGACTTCAGTAATTTTCTTATAAAACTCAAAGCTCGGTACAATGGTGGCTCAGTGGCAGAATTCTTGCCTGCCATGCTGGAGACCTGGGTTCAATTCCCAGAGCCGAGCCTGCCCATGAAAAAAAAAATTAAAACTATTATAAATAAAATAGTTTCCTATTTTTAATTGCTTTGTTTATCCTGGTAGATAGAAGTCTAGTGAAAATGGGTTGTGAAGGCAAATGTTTTGTTACTGTGTTAATGAAGGCCTGTTATGCTGCACCTGTCAGTTGTTTTAGACGGTCCCACACCTTTAGAAGGAATCTTCTAAAACACCTGACGCTCTCCCTTGAACATGCTTTCTGTGCCTTCAGCTATCCAGAAGATAGACAAACACTTGCTATGTCCATGCTCCGACGTCTTTTCCAGTATATTACATTTCATATTATAGAGCTATGTTTTGAAAAACTTTCCATTTGTGATATGTCTGTGTTTTTAGTTTGCTAATGCCACCAGAATTCAATATACCAGAAATGGATTGGCTTTTGCAAAGGGGATTTGTAGGTTACAAATTTACAGTTCTAAGGCTGTGAAAATGTCAAAAATAAGCCATTAACAAGATGATGCCTGGACTCTGAAGAAACATCATCTGGAACACTTCTGTCAATTGGGTAGGCACATGGCTGGTGTCTGCTTGTTCTTGCTTCTGGTGTGTTCTTTCAGTTTCTGATTCCAGTGGCTTTCTCTGTGTGTCCTGTGGCTCTTCTCTTAGCGTCTCCAGGGCATTTCTCTCTCTATGATTCTGTGGGTCCTCTCTTAGTTTCTCCAGAGCAAAAACGCTGGATTTCATCTCTTAGCTTCTCTCAGCTCTCCTCAGATTCTGGATCTTTCAGGTTCCATGGGTCCTTGCTTAACATCTCCCAGGGCATTTCTGTCTCCAAGCATCTGTGCTTACTCCAAAATGTCTCCCTCTTAAAGAACTCCAGTAAGTAGATTTAGACCCACCTTAAATGTATGGGGTCACATCTCTGAAGAAATGACCTAATCAAAAGGTCCCACCCACAATAGGTCTTGCCCCACAAGATTGAATTAAAAGAGCATGGCCTTTCTGGGATACATAACAGTTTAAAATCAGCACAGTTACTATATAAGTAATTACTTATTTATTTGTCTGCATTCCTCATTGGACTTGAACTCCAAAAAAGCAACAATTGTTTCTTCCTTGTTTTCCATAGTATTCCCATTGCTGAGCCCTGATCAAAGAGTAGATTCTCAATAAAAGGTGTTGAACAAATAATGGAAACCAATTATTGAGAGTTATGTTCCTATTTCAGAGATGGGAATGAAAGGCTTTTTAAAAATTTAAATTTTGAGTTATTTTACTACATTTTCTTGCTCTAACAGGTCTTGCTTGCCAAGCAACCTTTTCATAAATGCCTTCCTGTGTGTTTTTTTTACCACGTTTTACTTTACCAGTCTGCTATGACAAAAGCCATATAATTCAAACACTAGAATTTTATTGGCTTACAGTTTTGAGACAAGAAGTCCAAAATCAAGAAATAAGCAAGGCTTGCTTTTACATGGAGTCTGCAGCATTTTGCTGCTGGCTGTTGGTAAATCTTTGTGATTCCTTAGCTTGTATCTATGCCTCCTGTCCCGTGGTGATGTCCTATCTTTTCAATTTACTCTGACTTTTGGTTCCAGCTCCTTCCTGTGGCTTTCTCCAACTTCTAGCTTCCTGTGCCTTCCTTTTTTTTTCTTATTAATTAAAGAAAAAAAGAAATTAACACAACATTTAGAAATCATTCCATTCTACATATGCAATCAGTAATTCTTAACATCATCACATAGATGCATGATCATCATTTCTTAGTACATTTGAATTGATTTAGGAAAAGAACTAGAAACACAACAGAAAAAGATATAGAATGTTAATATATAGAAAAAAATAATAATAATAGTAAAAAAAAAGAAAAAAAAAGACAAACAAACAAACAGACAGACAAAAAAAAAACCTATAGCTCAGATGCAGCTTCATTCAGTGTTTTAACATGATTACTTTACAATTAGGTATTATTGTGCTGTCCATTTTTGAGTTTTTGTATCTAGTCCTGTTGCACAGTCTGTATCCCTTCAGCTCCAATTACCCATTATCTTACCCTGTTTCTAAATCCTGCTGGACTCTGTTACCAATGACATATTCCAAGTTTATTCTCGAATGTCCGTTCACATCAGTGGGACCATACAGTATTTGTCCTTAAGTTTTTGGCTAGACTCACTCAGCATAATGTTCTGTAGGTCCATCCATGTTATTACATGCTTCATAAGTTTATTCTGTCTTAAAGCTGCATAATATTCCATCGTATGTATATACCATAGTTTGTTTAGCCACTCGTCTGTTGATGGATATTTTGGCTGTTTCCATCTCTTTGCAATTGTAAATAACGCTGCTATAAACATTGGTGTGCAAATGTCCATTTGTGTCTTTGCCCTTAAGTCCTTTGAGTAGATACCTAGCAATGGTATTGCTGGGTCGTATGGCAATTCTATATTCAGCTTTTTGAGGAACCGCCAAACTGCTTTCCACAGTGGTTGCACCATTTGGCATTCCCACCAACAGTGGATAACTGTGCCTCTTTCTCCGCATCCTCTCCAGCACTTGTCATTTTCTGTTTTGTTGATAATGGCCATTCTGGTGGGTGTGAGATGATATCTCATTGTGGTTTTGATTTGCATTTTCTAATGGCCAGGGACATTGAGCATCTCTTCATGTGCCTTTTGGCCATTTGTTTTTCCTCTTCTGAGAGGTGTCTATTCAAGTCTTTTTCCCATTTTGTAATTGGGTTGACTGTCTTTTTGTTGTTGAGTTGGACAATCTCTTTATAAATTCTGGATACTAGACCTTTATCTGATATGTCGTTTCCAAATATTGTCTCCCATTGTGTAGGCTGTCTTTCTACTTTCTTGATGAAGTTCTTTGATGCTCAAAAGTGTTTAATTTTGAGGAGTTCCCATTTATTTATTTCCTTCTTCAGTGCTCTTGTTTTAGGTTTAAGGTCCATAAAACTGCCTCCAATTGTAAGTTTCATAAGACATCTCCATACATTTTCCTCTAACTGTTTTATGGTCTTAGACCTAATGTTTAGATCTTTGATCCATTTTGAGTTAACTTTTGTATAGGGTGTGAGATACGGGTCTTCTTTCATTCTTTTGCATATGGATATCCAGTTCTCTAGGCACCATTTATTGAAGAGACTGTTCTGTCCCAGGTGAGTTGGCTTGACTGCCTTATCGAAGATCAAATGTCCATAGATGAGAGGGTCTATATCTGAGCACTCTATTCGATTCCATTGGTCGATATATCTATCTTTATGCCAATACCATGCTGTTTTGACCACTGTGGCTTCATAATATGCCTTAAAGTCAGGCAGCGCGAGACCTCCAGCTTCGTTTTTTTTCCTCAAGATACTTTTAGCAATTCGGGGCACCGTGCCCTTCCCGATAAATTTGCTTATTGGTTTTTCTATTTCTGAAAAATAAGTTGTTGGGATTTTGATTGGTATTGCATTGAATCTGTAAATCAATTTAGGTAGGATTGACATCTTAACTATATTTAGTCTTCCAATCCATGAACACGGTATGCCCTTCCATCTATTTAGGTCTTCTGTGATTTCTTTTAACAGTTTTTTTGTAGTTTTCTTTATATAGTTTTTTTGTCTCTTTAGTTAAATTTATTCCTAGGTATTTTATTCTTTTAGTGGCAATTGTAAATAGGATTCGTTTCTTGATTTCCCCCTCAGCTTGTTCATTGCTCATGTATAGAAATGCTACAGATTTTTGAATGTTGATCTTGTAACCTGCTACTTTGTTGTACTCATTTATTAGCTCTGGTAGTTTTGTTGTGGATTTTTCCGGGTTTTCGACGTATAGTATCATATTGTCTGCAAACAGTGATAGTTTTACTTCTTCCTTTCCAATTTTGATGCCTTGTATTTCTTTTTCTTTTCTAATTGCTCTGGCTAGAACCTCCAACACGATGTTGAATAATAGTGGTGATAGTGGACATCCTTGTCTTGTTCCTGATTAGGGGGAAAGTTTTCAATTTTTCCCCATTGAGGATGATATTAGCTGTGGGTTTTTCATATATTCCCTCTATCATTTTAAGGAAGTTCCCTTGTATTCCTATCTTTTGAAATGTTTTCAACAGGAAAGGATGTTGAATCTTGTCAAATGCCTTCTCTGCATCAATTGAGATGATCATGTGATTTTTCTGCTTTGATTTATTGATATGGTGTATTACATTAATTGATTTTCTTATGTTGAACCATCCTTGCATACCTGGGATGAATCCTACTTGGTCGTGATGTATAATTCTTTTAATGTGTTGTTGGATACGATTTGCTAGAATTTTATTGAGGATTTTTGCATCTATATTCATTAGAGAGATTGGTCTGTAATTTTCTTTTTTTGTAATATCTTTGCCTGGTTTTGGTATGAGGGTGATGTTGGCTTCATAGAATGAATTAGGCAGCTTTCCCTCCACTTCGATTTTTTTGAAGAGTTTGAGGAGAGTTGGTACTAATTCTTTCTGGAATGTTTGGTAGAATTCACATGTGAAGCCGTCTGGTCCTGGACTTTTCTTTTTAGGAAGCTTTTGAATGACTGATTCAATTTCTTTACTTGTGGTTGATTTGTTGAGGTCATCTATTTCTTCTTGAGTCAAAGTTGGTTGTTCATGTCTTTCCAGGAACCCGTCCATTTCATCTAAATTGTTGTATTTATTAGTGTAAAGTTGTTCATAGTATCCTGTTATTACCTCCTTTATTTCTGTGGGGTCAGTGGTTATGTCTCCTCTTCCATTTCTGATCTTATTTATTTGCATCCTCTCTCTTCTTCTTTTTGTCAATCTTGCTAGGGGCCCATCAATCTTATTGATTTTCTCATAGAACCAACTTCTGGTCTTATTGATTTTCTCTATTGTTTTCAATTTCATTTATTTCTGCTCTAATCTTTGTTATTTCTTTCCTTTTGCTTGCTTTGGGGTTAGTTTGCTGTTCTTTCTCCAATTCTTCCAAGTGGACAGTTAATTCCTGAATTTTTGCCTTTTCTTCTTTTCTGATATAGGCATTTAGGGCAATAAATTTCCCTCTTAGCACTGCCTTTGCTGCGTCCCATAAGTTTTGATATGTTGTGTTTTCGTTTTCATTCGCCTCGAGGTATTTACTAATTTATTCTTGCAATTTCTTCTTTGACCCACTTGTTGTTTAAGAGTGTGTTGTTGAGCCTCCACGTATTTGTGAATTTTCTGGCACTCCACCTATTATTGATTTCCAACTTCATTCCTTTATGATCCGAGAAAGTGTTGTGTATGATTTCAATCTTTTTAAATTTGTTAAGACTTGCTTTGTGACCCAGCATATGGTCTGTCTTTGAGAATGATCTATGAGCACTTGAGAAAAAGGTGTATCCTGCTGTTGTGGGATGTAATGTCCTATAAATGTCTGTTAAGTCTAGCTCGTTTATAGTAATATTCAGATTCTCTATTTCTTTATTTAACCTCTGTCTAGATGTTCTGTCCATTGATGAGAGTGGTGAATTGAAGTCTCCAACTATTATGGTATATGTGTCTGTTTCCCTTTTCAGTGTTTGCAGTGTATTCCTCACGTATTTTGGGGCATTCTGGTTCGGTGCGTAAATATTTATGATTGTTATGTCTTCTTGTTTAATTGTTCCTTTTATTAGTAGATAGTGTCCTTCTTTGTCTCTTTTAACTGTTTTACATTTGAAGTCTAATTTGTTGGATATTAGTATAGCCACTCCTGCTCTTTTCTGGTTGTTATTTGCATGAAATATCTTTTCCCAACCTTTCACTTTCAACCTATGTTTATCTTTGGGTCTAAGATGTGTTTCCTGTAGACAGCATATAGAAGGATCCTGTTTTTTAATCCATTCTGCCAGTCTATGTCTTTTGATTGGGGAATTCAGTCCATTAACATTTAGTGTTATTACTGTTTGGATAATATTTTCCTCTACCATTTTGCCTTTTGTGTTATGTACATCATATCTGATTTTCCTTATTTCTATACTTTTCTCCATACCTCTCTCTTCTGTCTTTTCGTATCTGACTCTAGTGCTCCCTTTAGTATTTCTTGCAGAGCTTGTCTCTTGGTCACAAATTCTCTCAGTGACTTTTTGTCTGAGAATATTTTAATTTCTCCCTCATTTTTCAAGGACAATTTTGCTGGATATAGAAGTCTTGGTGGGCAATTTTTCTCTTTTAGTAATTTAAATATATCATCCCACTGTCTTCTAACTCCATGGTTTCTGCTGAGAAATCTACACATAGTCTTATTGGGTTTCCCTTGTATGTGGATTGTTTTTCTCTTGCTGCTTTCAAGATCCTCTCTTTCTTTTTGACCTCTGACATTCTAACTAGTAAGTGTCTTGGAGAACGCCTATTTGGGTCTATTCTCTTTGGGGTGTGCTGCACTTCTTGGATCTGTAATTTTAGGTCTTTCATAAGAGTTGGGAAATTTTCAGTGATAATTTCTTCCATTAGTTTTTCTCCTCCTTTTCCCTTCTCTTCTCCTTCTGGGACACCCACAACACATATATTTGTGCGCTTCATATTGTCCTTGAGTTCCCTGATCCCCTGTTCAAATTTTTCCGTTCTTTTCCCTATAGTTTCTGTTTCTTTTTGGACTTCAGATGTTCCCTCCTCCAAATCACTAATTCTTTTTTCTGTCCTTTTAAATCTATCATTGTAGGTATCCATTGTCTTTTCCATGTTTTCTACTGTGTCCTTCACTTCCATAAGTTCTATGATTTGTTTTTTCAGTTTTTCTATTTCTTCTTTTTGTACCGCCCATGTCTTCTTCATGTCCTCCCTCAGTTTATCGATTTCGTTTTTGAAGAGGTTTTCCATTTCTGTTCGTATATTCAGCATTAGTTGTCTCAGCTCCTGTATCTCATTTGAACTATTGGTTTGTTCCTTTGACTGGGCCATATTTTCAATTTTCTGTGTGTGATCTGTTATCTTCTGCTGGCGTCTGGGCATTTAATCAGATTTCCCTGGGTGTTGGACCCAACAGGTTGAAAGATTTTTCTGTGAAATCTCTGAGTTCTATTTTTATCATCCTGCCCAGTAGGTGGCGCTTGTGGCACTCGTCTGTCTGCGGGTCCCACCAGTAAAAGGTGCTGTGGGTCCTTTAACTTTGGAAAACTCTCGCCGTGGGGGAGGTTCGCCAGCTGAAGCGGCTTGGAAGAGTGCCAATCCAAATCTCCCAGCTGGGCCCGGGGATCCGAACGTGGGGAGGGTTGCCAGCTGCCGCAGCCCGGGAGAGCGCCCGGCCGAATCTCCTAGCTGGCCCGGGGCGCCAAGCGTGGTGGGAGGGCACCAGCCGCCGTGGCCTGGGGGAGTGCACCGTTCCCCGCCGGACCGGGAAGCCACGTGTTTGGAAGGGATCCCAGTCACTGTTCTCTGAGGCCTGGGGATCTCCGATCCGATTCTCCCAGCTGGTCCGGGGGGCCACATGTAGGGGGGGCGCCAGCCGCCGCGGCTTGAGGGGACCACCTGTCCAGTTCTCCCGGCCTGCCCAGGAAGGAGTTAGGGAGGGACTCCGGCCAACCTGCCACCCCGGCCTGGGGAAGCTGCGCCCCTCGGTGATCTCACCAGAGCAGGTTCTCCCAGCCAGTCAGCCATTCCAGAATGGGGTACGCTGTCTTCTTGATCTCTGTCGTGGCTCCAGGAGCTGTTCTGTATCGTTTCTACTCCCCTAGTAGCTGTTCTGGAGGAGGAACTAAGACCCGTGCTTCTTACTAAGCTGTCATCTTCTCCAGAAGTCCTGTGCCTTCCTTTTTTATGACCTCCAGAAATATGAATTAAGATCCACCCACATTCAGTTTGGCCACACCTAAACTAAAAGTAGCAGTTTCAAGAGATGCTATTTATAATGGGTTCACACCACAAGAATGTGAATTAAGATTAAGAATATGTCTATATTGGGGAGCTCAATCTACCACACGCAGGTAGATAATGGCTTTATTAGGGCAATGCATTTGGTCCATTTGAGCTATGTTCTCCATTTAAAAATATTAAATTGGCATTTTGAATTATCTAGTTTAGTTATTTATGAGATTTTTATAGTGTGAGTGAGCAACCCTAAGGCTTCTAAACTTTGCTGCACTGACAAGATTGTGTTTCTATTTATAGAAGGCTCCAGACTGGGAATGTGTTATATTTGCCAAGATTATGCCGTATATTGAAGGATTTTGGTGACCAGCATATGTCTCACTTTTTGCCACCTAAAGTTTGCCAAAGGCTTTTTGCAACTCCTTCAATATTTATCTAAAAAGGTAATACCAGCTTTGCATTTCGTTGTCCAATTAAGAATTGCAATTGTAAAAATATAGAGTTTCTGACCTGGATTTTCTTTATCCATCTGAAATGTATAGCCAATGGTGTCATAGAGTAAATTAAAACTCCACATGTATACTTTTTATGTTTTATTCCACATGCAAAATTTGGAACCAAATTAGAGTCTTCTGTGTGTGGTCATGCTGCAGGTACATGCAAAATGATCTAATTGACTTCAGCTTCACTGGAGAAATGGGCAGTATGATGATTCTCTGGAACCAGTGGAATAAAATGCAAGAAAGTGAATATGACCACATTTCCTGCACAAATGTTGATAAATAAATTTAATATTCTATGTCTTATCAGAAAACAACTCATTATTTAAATCCACATTTCTTAAGTTATTTGCCCATAAGCAGGGTCCCATTAATTTTTTAAACAGGTATTTCTTTTTTTTACTGAAGTAAGTTATATATTCACATACAATTAAATCATCCACATTGTACAATCACTGGTTCACAGTGTCATCATATAATGTGCATCTGTAATCACAATTGATTTTTAAATATTTTCATTACTCCAAAAAAATAAAAATAAGAATAAAAGTAAAAAAGAATACCCAAAACATCCCATAGCCCCCATGTTCACTTATTTTTTGTCTTTTTTTATTATTCATGTGTCCATCCATTGGGTAAAGGGAATGTCAGTCACAAGGTTATCACAGTCACATGGTCACGCCTTCAAAACTCTAGAGTTATTTAGTCATCTTCAAGAATCAAGGCTATTGGATTACAGTTCAACAGTTTCAAGTATTTCCCTCTAGTTACTATAATAACCCCAAAACTAAAAAGGAATATCTGTATACTACATAAGAATAATCTCCAGAGTGACTCTATTTGAAATCTCTGAGCCACTGAAACTTCGTTTCATTTATCTTCCCCCTTTTGGTCAAGAAGGCTTTCTCAATATCACAATGCCAGGGCCAGGCTCATCCCCATGGGTCATGTCCTACATAGCCAGGGAGATTTACACCCCTGGGACTCATGTACCATGTAGGAGAAGGGCAGTGAATTCTCCTGTGGAGTTGGCTTAGGGAGAGATTGGCCGCATCTGAGCAACAAAAGAGGTTCTGTGGGGGTGACTCTTAGGTATAAGAGCTGTAAGTCAATAATAAGAAGCAAACAATCCAAATAAAAATAGGCAAAAAGACGTAAACAGATATTTCACTCTTTAGTAAAGAAATATGGATGGTAAATAAGCACATGAAAGTAAGTTCAATATTATTAGTCATTAGGGAAATGCATATTAAAACAACAATGAGATACAAGTACACACTGATAAAAATGGCTAAAAATATCTGCCAATACCAAGTTATCACAAAGGTGTGGAATAACTGTAACTCATACATTATTGACTGGAATGCAAAATGGCAAGAATCACTTTGAATAATGATTTAGCAATTTCTTATAAAGATAAAATACACTAAAATATGACCCAGGAGTTCACTCTTAAGCATTTATCAAAGAGAAATGAAGATATATGTCCACACAAAAACATATACACAAATACTTATCATTACTTTATTCATAATACAATTTTGATGCTTTCATAATTCATAATAAATATTCCAAATTCTGAAATTTGGAAACAACCCAAATGTTCCATACCAGGAATGGAATATTATTTATAGAAACAAATTACTGATAACTACAACATAGGTGAACCAAAAACATTATGTGAAGAAGGAAGCCAGACTTAGAAGTTACATATTGTATATTCATATTTATATTAACATTCTGGGAAGGGTAAAATTATAGGGACAGGAAAGAGTTCAGTGGTTGCCTCAGGTGGGGTGAAGTAATTAAATACAACTGGCCAGAAGACAACTTCTGGGGGTCATGGAAATATCTATATCTCAATTATGGTATTTTCTTCAGTATAAATATATGTAAAAAAAAATACCCATAGAACTGAACATTTAAAAAGGGCGAATTTTACTGAATACAAATTATAGCTTAGTAAACCGGAGTTAAAAGGAAAAAACAAAGCAATAATGTGAAGGATGCAAACTAGAGGAAGATCTGGAATCCTGGGAAAATTTCTTAAAAGATGGAAGAAACTTGATGTTGATATACATCAGAGCCAGTGTAGGTAGGAAAACTGAAAGTACAGGGATAAAAAAGGGAAAGATATTTGAAAGGGTGGTTCTAAAGATGTTTTACTTAGAAAGAGCTTATTCAGAAGTCAAATTTCTAAACTAAAATTGCATACATTTAAATGATCTTAGCATTAAAAAAAAATTCCAGAACATTTTCTGAAAAGAATAATCATGAAAGAAATACTAGAATTTTGAATTCAATTTGTGGTGTCTCTATTAGCTATTGTCTCCATCCCATTCCATATCCATCTTCCATTTCAATCACTGGAGAAGCAATATTATAAAATGTTAAAGAGAAAAAATTAAATAGTCCACTCATAGGCTATCATCCTAACAAAATTGTATTCATTTTTTTTTTTTTGGTATTCCCTTCCTATTTTTAATACCTGCAACCCTTACACTGCCTTTTAAAAGATATTAGTAAAAGAGATTAAGTAATTCACAATTCAACCATTAAGTAGCTCATTTTCTTTTTTTAGGCTTTATAAAAAAATTTAGACAACAATTTGATAGGTTGTAGTTTTGGAGTGGAGAAAGCCATTCCATATGCCTTAGATTAGACTTTACTTGGGGATTAGTTTGAACTTTTCCAGAAAACAATCTGCAAAGGATAGTGAGAAATCCATGACATCTTATATGATTAAGTACAAGACCTGTTGTGTAGGCTTATTCCACGAAACGAGAGTGACTATGCACTTTAAAACAGTATAATATGTCATCTGGCAGAAATATGTAATACCACTATAAAGTATTCTTATTTAAAAAATGAATACTAAATCTGATCAATCTTCTAGCTCTAACTACCAATTTATAGGAAATACAGAGAATGAGAAACTTCTTAAATGACACCATGGGGACTACAATCAGCAAAACATGGACTCTGAGTAACTCAGGACAAAAAAACCTGATCTCTTCTACAAACCTGATCTCTTATAATACAAAAAGAGAAATGGAAATGAAACATAGTTACCATATGGTACAGCCATTCCACTGCCAGGCATACAACCAAGAAAGGATGTATGAACCCTAGAAAAGCCATGTTTTAATTCTAATCACATTTTGTGAAAGCAGCTATTTCTTCTAATCCGTATTCAGTACTGTAGGTTTGAGACTATAATTAGATCATCTCCCTGAAGACATGATTTAATCAAGAGTGGTTTTTAAACTGGATTAGGTGACGACATGTCTCCACCCATTTAGGTGGGTCTTGATTAGTTTCTGGAGTCCTTTAAAGAAGGAAACATTTTGGAGAATGAAGGAGAGTCAGAGAGAGCAGAGAATGCTGCAGTTGCATGAAGTAGAGAGTCCACCAGCCAGCACTTTGGAGATGAAGAAGGAAAACGCCTCCCGGGGAGCTTCATGAAACTGGAAGCCAGGAGAGAAAGCTAGCAGATGACGCTGTGCTTGCCATGTGCCTTTCCAACCAAGAGAGAAACCATGACTGTGTCACCATGTGCCTTCACACTTGAAAGAGAAACCCTGAACTTCATCGGCCTTCTTGAACCAAGGTATATTTTTCCCTGGATGCCTTTGATTGGACATTTCTATAGACTTGTTTGATTGGGACATTTTCTTGGCCTTACAACTGTAGACTAGCAACTTATTGAATTCCCCTTTTTGAAAGCCATTTTGTTTCTGGGATATTGCATTCCAGCAGCTAACACACTAGAACAATACCCAAAAGAATTAAAAGCTGAAATTCAAACAAATATTTGCACACCCATGTTCATAATAGTTTTATTCACAATAGCCAAAAAAATAGAAGCAACCCAAGTGTTCCTCAAAACAAAATATGATATGTACATACAATGGAATATTATCAGTTGTAAAAGAGGAATGAAATTCTGTTACAAACAAGCAACAACATGGATGACCTTGAAGATACCACATTGAATGGAATAAGCCAGACACAAAAGGACAAATAGTGTATGATCTGGAATAATTTATATTAAATAATTAGAATGAGCAAATTTATAGATTCAAAAACTAGAATACAAGTTTCCAGGGGCCTGACTGGGGGTAAGGAATAGGGAATTAATGCTTAATTAGTACAGAATTTTGTTTGGGAAAATGGAAAAGTTTTGGTAATGGATGGTTGTGATGGCAGCACAACACTGTGAATGTAATTAATACCACTGAATTTATATTTGAATGTGATTAAAAGGAGAAATTTCAAGTTCTATACATGTTAATAGAACAAATTTAAAAAACAAACCAACCATAGGACTATACAACACCAACAATAAACCCTAATAAAACTACGGGGTACAGTTAAGAGTACAAATTTATTAATATTTCAATTATAACAAAGTCACCACACTAATGCAAAAACTTAATAAGAGGGAAAACTTTTCTGAGACAGATAGTATATGGAAACTGTATTTTCTGCATGACTTTTCTGTAAACCTACAGTTTCTCTAATAAAATAAATAAATGTTAAAAAGGAATGAAGTACCAACACACGCTTCAGCATGGATTTACCTTGAAAGCGTTATGCTGAGTAAATGCTGAGTAAATGAAGTTAGACACAAAAGATCATATATTGTATGATTCCAATTATATGAAATATCTGGAATAGGGAAAACCATAGAGACAGAAAATAGGTTAATGTTGCCAGGGGTTGCGGGGGGAGAATGGAATAAGGAGTGGCTACCCATAAATATGAGGTTTTTTAGGGGGCAAAAAAAAAAAAGATGTTCTGGGATTAAATAGTGGTGATGGCTGCACAATTCGGTGATTAGCTAAAACCATTTAATTGTACACTTTAGATGAGTGAATTGTATACTACATGAACTATGTAATTCTTATATAATGAATTAGATTTCAGTATACAAGTGGGGGTATGAACAAACTAAAATTTTAAAACAGATTTTCACATCAATTCCCAGGATTACAGAAAGCATCAACAATGCATTGAAAACTAGTTACCACTTTATCTATCAGCAGCAAGTAACTAAAATGACAAACTACAAATTCCATTTTATCTGTTTTCTTCAGATATAATCCAAGAATCAGACTATATGCTTTTGTAGGAAAACAAAATTACTCATTAGTGTCCTCTGCATTACCAGGGACCTCATATTCAATTAATATTTGTTGCAATAACAGAGAAGAACTTTTTAGCTATTTTGAAATGTTTTACTTAAAGAAAAGTTTAAAAAACGTACATCAAGTTTATATATACCCTTCATCCAGTTGTCTTTAATATTAACAACTGACATAACCATAGTACAATGATCAGAGCCAGGAAATTAACATTGGTACAATACGGTTGACTAAATTGTAGGCTTTATTCAAAATTCACCAGTTTTTCACCTAATGCCCTTTTTCTGTTTCAGGACCCAGTCCAGAATCCCACAATGCATTTAGTTATTATGTCTCTTTTGTTTCTTCCAATCTGTTACAGTTCCTCAGTTCTCCTTTGCTTTCATAACCTTGACACTTTTGATATATACCGGTTTATCATTTCATAGAATATCTGTCAATTTATGTTTCTCAGATTATTTCTCATGATTAGATTAAGCTAATGCTTTTCAGCAAGAATACCACAGAAGTGATGCCATCTCCATCTCAGTATATCGTATCAAGGGGGACATGAGGTTGTAATGTCTTATAATGGGTAATGTTAACCTTGATCATTTAGTCAAAGTGGTTCTTCTGGGTTTCTCCTTTGTAAAGCTATATATTTCTTCTGTAATTAATCAGTATCGTGGGGGGGATAATTTTAGGTGATGCTAATATCCTGTTTATCCTCAAACTTCTACCCATCCACTGATGGATTTTAACATCCACCAGTGGATCTTGACTACAAGTATTATTGTGATTTTTACCTGATGGTGATTTTGCATTTCCCTCATTACTTCTACATTTATTAAATGAAATTTTCTGTAAGAAACAGCTGTCCAATCCCCTCATTTATTTACTCAATTATTTCTTTATATGAGGATGGATTTGGGGGATATTTATTATATTCTTGAGTTATAATCCCAAACTATCATTATTTATTTTGTTGTTCAAATTGTTCCTGCTTTGGCCATTGGGAGCTCCTTCCAGTTGGCTCTTGTGTCCTTTTTTTTGTTTACCCACCCCATTAAAAAAATCCTTTCCTTATTTTTTGGCTCCACAAGATGGTCTTATATTTTTCCTACCCAGCCCTGGAATAAACCTCTTTTCCAAAGTCTTATTGAACAATATTTAGAAACCAAGATCTGGGTAGTAGGTATGCTCATTGTTACTGGATATCGTTTTTTTTTTTTTTTTTTTTTTTTTTACATGGGCAGGCACCGGGAATCGAACCCGGGTCCTCTGGCATGGCAGGCAAGCGTCTTTGCCTGCTGAGCCACATGGCCCGCCCTGGATATCATTGTATTTAATTTTTAAAAGGGTCGTATTTACAAATGCTCACACCTATGTGATTCGATTAAGTTTGTGGGCATGTTTTTCTGGGGTACATAGCTCCAAACCCACACGCAGAGTATTTGTACAGTTCTTTTTCGTCTTTAGCCTTATATATAGTATCTAGTCAAAATAATGTTTTACTGTTAGCTACTTTTTTCTTCCCTATCCCCTTCAGTGTGATTATCTTATTCATTTGTAAAATCATTAGGTTCATCTGTTACTGTTTATACTCCATTTTAGATTTTCCATCACAACTTTGTTAATTTTAAGTATTTATTTCTGTATGTGAAATATTACTAGGGTTCCAATCATCAAAGTTATACTAAAAGTACATTCCAAGAAGTGTAGTGCTCTCCTTGTCTCTATTAACCAAGTCCCATCACCTCCTTTCTTTCCATCACTTTGCCACTCATCTGATAGAGTAACCAATGTCTTTAACTCTGAATTTATCTTTCCTGTATTTCTTTTGCACAAATGAACAGATACATGCATGTTATATATCTCTAGAGGTTTTTATATTAGTGTTTCCATATGATGTAGTATACATACTATGTTACTAGGTTTCTCTAGAGAAACAGAACCAACAGGAAAGATCTGTAAGTATGAGATTTATAAAGGTATCTCACACAACGATAGGAATGAAAAAAGTCCAAATACATAGGGCAAGCTATGAAGCTTGTGGCTCCAATGAAAGATGTGAATAAACTCCACAGGAGAGGCTCGCTAGCTGAAGAAGCAGTGAAAGACTCTCTTCTCCCTTAGAAGCCTTCAATTGATTGGATTATCTCATTGTGGGAGATGTGCCTTAGTTGATCACAGATGTAATCAGCCACAGATGCAATCAAATGACTGATGACTTAATACACTAGTCCTCCGGTTCATCAACCAGTCATGAAATATCCTTGCAGCAACAATTAGGCCAGTGCTTGCCTGACCAGGCAACTGGGCATCATCACCTGGCCAAGTTGACTCCAGAATCTAACCATCACACACACCAGTAAAAAATAAAAAATAAAAAGCACCTATACTGGTCTGCAATAATTTTTAAATAGTGCTTCAGAACAGAACATACTTCCTGAATACGAGAACCTCCACATATATATATGTTTATGAGGTTATATGATCTGCATTGCAGTATTTGTTTTGTATGTGAATTTAATGGATTCTAACATAAATTTCTTAAATTATGCTATATTTAAGAATGCAGTGACTTCAGCAATTGTTAAAATATATCTTTTGAAAGTTCCTGGCATAAATTAACAAGCTGATATTTGATTCAATATCTTTTTTTTTTTTTAACATGGGCAGGCACTGGGAATTGAACCTGGGTCTCTGGTGTGGCAGGCAAGAACTCTGCCAGTAAACCACTGTGGCCCGCCCTGATTCAATATCTTTTAATGTAGTAAAAACAAGGAAAAGATACATAGGACATGGATCTTTTATGCAGAAATATTTCTATGATAAATAGTGATAAATAGTAAAATATTCCAATTTGAATATTTTCATCATGTAGCCTGACTTTTCCTAAGTCATTAACTATGAAATTCCATGAAGAATTTGAAAGTACTAGATTTTAATAGACTCATATCATACTTTGATATACTAAACTGCTATAATGGATTGGACTTTATTTTAGGAAAAATAATGTTTCAAATAAAGATGTTATTAGCTATATAATTGCATAAGTTCCTGTGCTCATGTTTTAAAAGTGATGGCTAATTTTCTACAATAAAAATAAAAGGCGGGCCATGGTGGCTCAGCAGGTAAGAATGCTTGCCTGCCAAGCCCAAGGACCTGGGTTCGTTTCCCGGTGCCTGCCCATGTGAAAAAAAAAAAATAAAAGGCAAACAGCAAAATTATGACTGATGAGTATAATCTGAAAGAAATGCAGGTCCATTTAGAACATAACAAATAATTTTTACTTTCTCTGAAATAGTAAATACTGCACTTCAGAGGAATTATTTACATTTACTGGAAAGTGTATGTGAATAGGGAGAAGTCAACTTCACATTTTTTGTTCTTACTAGTAAATATTATCACCATGAATAACTTATTTACTTATTTGATTGTTTCATGATATAAAATGAAGATGGGCTGGAAAGATATATCTCATTTTAATCAAAAAGTAAAATGCAACTATTTCTCAATACTAATTACTTAATTTATTGTGCATGTTCCTAAGTAACTTATAACATTTTTGCATTGTAGTACAGTCTACCAGCAATGTAAAGTCTACCAGCAATGTAAAATATGTTCATTTAATCACAACTTTTGATAACCTACTATGTGCCAGTCACTGTAGGTGCTGGTGACATAGTGGATAAAACAGATAAAGATCCCTGTCTTTATGGACTTTGCATTCCAATGGGGAGATAGTCAATAAAGAAGATAAATAAATAAAATATATGGCATGCTAGATAATAAAATGTGGTAAAGAGAATAAAGCAGGAATGGAAGGTGCTAAAATTTTAGATAGGGTAGCCTGGTGTTGGGGATTGAATCATGCACTCCACAAAGACATGTTGAATACTTGGAATGAACCTATTTGTAAATAGGACCTTTAAAGATGCCATTAATTAAGGTATGAATAAATGAGGTGGTCCTTAATCCAATATGGCTGACATTCTTATAAGCAAAGGAAATTGACATGTGTATTAGTTTGCTAATGATGCCTAAAAGCAATATACTTGAACTGGAAGGGCTTTTAAAATGGGGAATTTAGTAAATTACAAGTTTGCAGTTCTAAGGCCATAAATATGTCCTAACTAAGGCATCCAGAGAAAGATACCTTGGCTCAAGAAAGGCTGATCTGGGAAGACATGTGCCTGGCATCTGCTTGTCCTTGTTCCCAGTTCATTGCTTCCAGCTTCTGATGCCAGTGGTTTCCTAAGTATCAGTGGGCCTTCACTTAATTCCTCAGGTACACAACTCTGGTTTCTGGCTTGCTTGGCATCTCATGGGAAGGTACATGGCAACATATGCTGGGCTCTGCTTGTCTAGGCATCTGTTCTCTCTGTCGGCACTCCAAGCATCTCCAAACATCCATGTCTCTGTCAACTCTGAAACAACTGTTCTCCAAGCATATGCATGTGCTGAGATTTCTCAAAAATGTTCCCCCTTTTAAAGTACTCCAGTAAACTAATCAAGATCCATCTTGAATTGGTAGGGTCACATCTTCATCAAATCAAAAGTTCACACCCACAATTGGGAGCGCCACATTGGTATGGAGATAATTTAATCAAATTTCCCACCCTGCAATATTGAATGAGGATTAAAAGAAATGACTTCCTGGAGAAGATTGGATTAGGTTTAAAACATGGCTTTTTGGGGTACATGATACTGGCACAACATGGAAGAAGAAGCCAGAGAAGAGAAAGATTACATGTGACAGAAGCAGGGATGTATCTACAAGCCATAGAACCCCAAGAATTGCCAGCAAGCCAACCCTATAATGCTACAGTCTATGGGAGAAAGCATGACCTACCAACGCTTTGATTTTGGACTCAGTCTACAAAACTGTGTGTGCTGGTTTGAAAGGATGTATGTACCCTAGAAAAGCCATGTTTTAATCCTAATTCCATTTTGTAAAGGCAGCCGTTTCTTCAAATCCCTATTCAGTACTGTAGGTTTGAGACTATAATTAGATCACCCCCCCTGGAAATGTGATTTAATCAAGATTTGTTGTTAAACTGGATTAGGTGGATATGTCTCCACCCATTTGGGGGGGTCTTGATTAGTTTACTGGAATCCTATAAAAGGGGAAAAATTTTTGGAGAGAGATTCCGAGAACAGAATGACATAGCCACGAGAAGCAGAGAGCCCACCAGCCAGTGACCTTTGGAGATGAAGAAGGAAAACGTCTCCCAGGGAGCTTCATGAAACGGGAAGCCAGGAGAGAAAGCCAGCAGATGATGCTGTGTTCACTATGTTCCCTTCCAGCTGGGAGAGAAGTCCTGATTATGTTCGCCCTGTGCCTTTCCACTTAAGAGAGAAACCCTGACCATGTTCGTCATGTACCTTCTCGCTTGAGAGAGAAACCCTGAACTTCATCGGCCTTCTCGAACAAAGTATCTTTCTCTGGATGCCTTTGATTGGACATTTCTATAGACTTGTTTTAATTGGGACATTTTCTCGGCCTTAGAACTGTAAACTAGTAACTTATTAAATTCCCCTTTTAAAAAGCCATTCCATTTCTGGTATATTCCATTCCAGCAGCTAGCAAACTAGAACACTGAGATAATCATAAATTCCTTTTTTTAAAGCCAATCCATCCTGTGGTATTTGTCATAGTAGTCCTGCTAAACTAAGATACCAGGGAAGATCTCCCTGAACAAAGGCCCTATGGCAATAATGTACTTAACACATTGTAGGAACTATGAAGAGGTGGTGGCTGAAGCATAGTGAGTTAGGAATGCAGTAGACGGTGTCAAAAAGATAATAGGGATGGGAGAAATCATGTAGAAACTTGTAGGCCACAAAGCCACAAAATTTCTGGCTTTGCCTGGGGTAGGAGGACATTGACGGGTTTTGAACAGAGTTATGAGGCTAGTACATAAATCAGTGATGAGACAATGGTGACCTGCACTAGGATGGCTGCAGCAGAGATAGTAAGCAAAACTTGAATACTGGATATGTTTTAGAAATAAAAGCCACATCAGAGATAGGATGTTAGAAAACAGAAGAGCAGGTAAAGATGATGTTTTAGTTTGCAATATACCAGAAATGGGTTGGCTTTTATAAATGGGGTTTATTAAGTTACAAGTTTACAGTTCTAAGGTCATAAAACTATCGAAACTGAGGCATCTAGAGAATGATACCTTGACTGAAGAAAGGCTAATGTCTGTCACATGGGAAGGCACGTAGTTGGCATCAGCCGGTTCTTGTTCCGGGTTCCATTGCTTCCAGCTTCTGATTTAGTGCCTTCCTCTCTTAAGCGACAGTGGGTCCACCCCTAGCTGCTTGGGGCAAAACTCTGGTTTCACAGGTTAGCTTAGCATTTGCCAGGGCCGGAGATTTCTTCTCTTTAGGTTCTGGCTATTTTTGTGAGTTCTTGCTTAGCACCCAGGCTATTTGTCTCAATCTCCAAATGTCTGCACCTATGTCACTTCTGAGCTTTCTCCAAAATGCTTCCCATTTTAAAGGAGTCAAGTAAACTAATCAAGACCCCACATTGAATGGGTGGAGTCACATTTCCATCTAATCAAAAGGTCACACCCACAATCGTGTTTGTCACATCTCCATGGAAACAATCTAATCAAAATCGTCTACCCTAGGATAGGCCATGGTGGCTCAGCAGGCAGAGTTCTCGCCTGCCATGCCGGAGACCTGGGTTCAATTCCCGGTGTCTGCCCATGCAAAAAAAAAAAAAATTCCACCCTATAATATTGGATCAAGATTACAGAACATGGCTGCCCCCACAAGACTGGATCAGGATTGAAAGAACATGGCTTTTCTGGGGTGCACAACAGTTTCAAAGTAGAACAGATGACTCTAAGGTTTGATAGATAAACTGCAAACACAGAGTTGCCATTTACAGAGGGGAAAAAAAGACAGCCAGAGGTGCAGTTTTGATGTGGGGATATTAAGAACTTAGGTTGCATTATGTCAAGTTTGAGTTGTAACAAATTTAGTAGAGTTGTTGATAACCAAATCTGGAAGTCACAGGAGAGATTTCAGTTGGAAATTGAAAGAAATCGGTATATAGATGCTATCTAAAGCCATGAGATGATGAGATCACCAAGTAAGCAAATGTAGTTAGAAAAAAAGTTTGGAAGCAAATATATCGGTAAGCTTAAATTCTTTAATCACTAAATAAATACCTAAGTTTATCACCACTATTTATAAGGGCTGTATTACATTACATTACATTACATTATATTATATAAGGGCTGTATTACATTACATTACATTACATTACATTATATTATATTATATTATATTATATTATATTTGGAGGTAAACATTTATGACTCTAAATTTTAAATAACTTACCAACAGCAGTACTTTTGGAGGGGGAGGGAAAGAGGAAGAGTTCAGATACTTCCTTTTACTTAGCATGATTATCTTTCTCTTTACAGCTGTCTGTTCATTGTTTTTCAGTTCATTTTTCTCTGAGCCACTATACTTAATCAATTTTGGATTGCCAATTTTTTACTTTAAGTCTAGAAAAAATATCTGTACGCATTTCTCTTCTAGTTCATACTCTCTTCTCTACCACATCCATTCTTAGTTCTATGTTATATCTCAGCATATATGAGAAAATAGAGGTTCATTGAAGATTTAATTTGTTCATATCACAAAGTAAGTTAATGAATGACAAAGTCAGGATTAGCACCTAGTATTTCTCATTTCTGATCTTCCTACCTTTTTATCCAAATGACTTTTGGAGATAAAGTTATTCAATAGCTTTTTTTTCTTTCCAAAATAGCTTTTAAAGTTTCAACATGCCCAAGGAGAGTTTTGGATATTTGTTTTACATGATTTTGGCTTACAGGCAACTTCTTTTAGATTTTTTATTTAAACTTAAAGAGAACAATGGTTTCAGAGGTACCTAAGTTGTTCAAGAAGGGCCAAATGAAATTTTTGTCAGAGTAAGTAGCAATTGTACCATTCTAGGATTACCAGAACATCTAAAGGCATCATTCCTAGAGTAGACAACTCAAAGCACCTGCAGACTTAGGGGGTCCGTTAGCTTTAGCTCAAAGCATCACCAGAAATTATACTTCAAGGACACTAAGGCAGCATGAAACAATGCTCATAGTTAAGAACTTCTTAGATATGAAAGTAACAGACATAAGAACATAGAGCACAACAATCAGAAATGTGATTTCCAAAGCAGTTTATAGTTGAAAGTATGGAAGCATTAAAAACGTAACTAGATCCTGCAAATACAGTCTAGAGCCACAAACCCAAAGGCAAGTTTTATAAACAGTTGGGGAGGTACTTTGGTACACAGAGCTCTCAGTGAATAATCTCTTTCTGTTCCCTACAAACTTGAAAAAGTAACCATTGCTTATACTTTCTCACTTCTCAAACATGCCAAAAAAAACCACTATGAATTCTGCTTACCTTCTCTCCAAATTTCCACTTCATTAAAATTGCCATCACAAAGATTATAAAATTCTCCAAAAATGCCAGATCTAAGCAGCACTTCATCTTCACTCTTTACAGTGTCCTTAAAGCATGTGGCAATTTTTGCCACTTCCAAGCCTCAAGTCTCTTCAGTTCTGCCCTTGTGAAATACTCATCACTTTTTCTTCATTCTGCTCCCAAGGACCTGCCTGTCTCCTCCCACTAGAAAGTTCTTTTACAGCAGTACAGTAACTGCTTTATTCGATTTTATTTCATCATGGACTGAAATAATTCTAGAAGTATTATGGTATTTTAAAATATCTTTTCTATTTGACCTTTCCATTTCCATTATCACTGTTATGAGGGCCATTACTTTTTATTTAGGCCACTAGATCCAAACATGGCTGATTATAAGAATTTGCTAAGCACTATGTTTTTTCTTTTTTTTTTTCACACGCGCAAGCTGCAGGAATCAAACTCAGGTCTCCAGCATGGCAGGCAAGAATTCTGCCACTGAGCCACCACTGCACCGCATCGCTAAGCTTTTTTAAAACAGATTTGTAGGGCCCCCAAAATGTGCATTTTTTTTGTGTTCTTTATTAATGAACTGGTAACAATAACTTATGTAACGTGATTTATAAAGCCTCATCCATCATTAAAATACCTTCTGATGTTGTATTCAAAATTTTGTTTCTTTCTTCATTCCTATTTCCAAAGAACTTGCATCTCTCCTTGTCATATTTAACTCCACCTTTCTCTTAAATACCTTAAGACACCTTCATTTATTGCTTCTCTCTGAATTTTTTTTCCCCTTTATTCTCTCTACTTCCCCTCTCTCTGTGCACAGGCATCAATTTACCATTATTCTTAGAAAAGGGAAAGAGTGCATCTTCTTTGGTATCCAAGTAGAACATTGCAAAACCTTATTCTTCCCCCAAGAAGTTTCCTCCTGTTTTATTGACACTTAACATGAGTGTACAATCATTGATATGTCTGGTTATGCCCAACAAATGTTAATTGGGCACTTACTATGTACCAACCATTGTATTTGGTGCCTGGAGTGATTCTGATTCCTTAATGGAATAAATACTCAATAAATACATGATAATAGAAAGAATGGTAAAATGAAATAAACTGTTTGACTCCTTTTCGTATGAATAAAAATTTTCAATAAATCTCCAGGCATATTTGATAAACAAACCTTCTAAGCTGTATCTTGGAGGCTGAATAGGTATTTTAAAGGGTGGAGAAGGGAAAGAAGACATTCTGAGAAACTAACAGAGTATGACCAAGGTCATGGGAAGGCTTGTTCTGGGAATCTTGAGTGCTTTGGACTGGCTAGACCTGAGTGACCAGAAATGGGACCTAGGAAACTGATTGAGGAAAGCTCATGGAGATGCCAAGGAGTCTGGACTTTACCCTTTTTGCAATGATAGATTCTTCAAAGTTGTTAAGTGTGGTTTGGGGTAACATGATAATATCTATGATTCAGAGCAGTAAACCTGAAAATAATTTGGACAATGGAAGGAAGAGGGGAAAATCTACAGACAAGGAGACTCAACATGGAGAAACCAAGTACCTAAATGTGGATAATGGCAGTAAGAATTAAGAAAAGGGGATAAATTTAAGACATTCGGAGGTAAAATATCAAGAAATGGAAAAGAGGGGGATTACAGAGAGGTCTTTTGATATCCTGTAGGATAAAGACTGAGATGGTATAATTTAGCAATGCCTAGCGTGGACAATGATAGTGATTTAATGTACAAATATAAGAATGTTTTTGCATGAGGGAGAACAAATGTTATGTCAGCATTGCAAGGTGTTAAAAAAGGGATGGTATACAGGAAAAAATACAATCAATGCATACTAGAGTCTATAGTTAATAACATTATGGTATGCTTCCATTGAATTAACAAAGGCAATATTCCAAAACTAAATGTCAAGCGGGGAATATTGGGAGGTGTTATGGGATTCTTTGTGAAACGAAAGGAAATGTCCTCATACAGATTGTGGTGGTGAAGGCACGGTTATGTGACTATACCAGAAACCATTGATTTTTTACTTAGGTTGGATTGTGTGATGTGTAAATAAGTGTTTAAAATGAACACAGAGATATGAGTGCTGGAGAAAATGTGGAGAGAGAAAATGTACCTATTCATTGTTCATATGGAAACAAAGTGGTGCAGCCCCTCTGGAAGGCAGTGTGGTGACTCCACAGGAGGATAGGGGTGGGGATGCCCTATAATCCTGCAACCCTGTTGCTAGGTGGATACTTGGAGGAACTGAGAGCAGGGACACAAATGGACATTTGCACACTAGCTTTTATGGCATCAGTGTTTATGATCTGCAATGGATGGAGGCAGCCTAAGGGTACATCAACTGAGGAATGGTAGAGGGAACTGTAGTGCATACATACAATGGATTACTGAGCACCTTCAAGAAGGGAATTGTGAGGCAGGCCCCACTAGGTGAATGAACCTTAAGGACAGTATGTTGAATGAAATGGCAGAAACAAAAACACAAATATTATCATGCCTCACTCATATGGACAAACTAATATACAAAGTCAGAGAACTGAAATCAAGAGCATAGGTTAACAGGTTAGGCCTATTGTAAAGGTTACTAGATTGTTAATTGTTACAACAGTCACATCTATTCCAGAGTTTTAACTGTTATTTTCTCAATTCTGACATGCTGAATTTTGTGTACAACCTGTTCTTTCCCTGGAACTTCGCTTATTTGTGTGACACCTGAGACTCAGTGTTAGAGCCCTGAAGCTATGAAAGTCAGGATTACCTCAGACAGCAACTTAAAAAAGTTGAAAATGTGATCAGACTTCAAGTAGAGATATGAATGAAATTGATCTGGATAAGACTAATGTAAAACGGAATACAGGGTGATGAATGATACCGCCCATATTCAAAAACTTCAACTTCTGTGTGAGACCAATGGAAGGGATGTTTATTTAGTGCAAAATTTATATTTTGGGTAACACATTATCTAATTTAACTTGTATGGTCAATTTACTTGCATGGAATTTTGAATAGGGAATGAGATCTTGTCGATTTGTACAGGTCAGTGTGATGCTCTGATACATCCCAGAGAATAAAATGGGCAGAGAATAAAATATTATTTGCAAAGTCACCTAGAGGGGCTGGAGAGAAGGAGGAAATATTAAACTTCCCCACCTGGGGTATTCCTGATATTCTCAGAAGCACTTGTGAGAATACTTGTGATAAGCTCACAAGCACCAAGCCCTTGATCTTGGGCTCTGCTCCTATGAAACGTGTGTCTGCAAAGGAGAAGCTAAGCCAACTATTATGCCTAAGAGTCAACCCCCGGAGAACTTCTTTTTGTCCACATCCTCTCTCTTTAAGTCAACTTGCAGGTGAACTCACTGCCCTGCCCTCTATGTGAGACATGACTCCCAGAGGTGTAAATCTCTCTTGCAATGTGGGACACAACTTCTTGGGATGAGCTGGGACCAGGCATCATCGGATTGAGAAAGCCTTCTTGACCAAAAGGGTGAAGAGAAAAATGAGACAAAATAAAGGTTCAGTGCCTGAGAGATTTCAGATTTGAGAGTTTTTCTGCAAGTTATTCTTATGCATTATATAAATATACTGTTTTAGTTTATGGTGTATTGGTGTGGCTAGAGGGAAGTACCTAAAACTGTATTCCAGCAACCTTGATTCTTGAAGACAATTGTGTAACTATATAACTTTTACAATGTGACCATGTGATTGTTAAAACCTTGTGGCTGGGGTGTATTGGTGGTTTAGTGGTAGAATGCTCACCTCCCATGCAGGAGAACTGGGTTGATTCCCGGACCATGCACCCAAAAAGAAAAAAACCCTATGACTGACAATCCCTTTATCCAGGCTATGGACAGATGAGTAAAAAATAAGGACAAAAAAAAATAAATGGGTTGGGGGGAGGGTTAAGGGGTAAAGTAAAATGAGTAGATTGCAATACTAGTAATCAATAAGAGGGAAAGATAAAGGGTATGGGATGTATGGGTTTTTCCTTTTTCTCTTTCATTTTCTGGAGTGATACAAATGTTCTAAAAATGATCATGGTGATGAATGTACACCTATGTGATGATATTGTGAGCCACTGGTTATATGCTTTGGATGGACTGCACGGTACATGAAGATATCTCAATAAAAATATATATTTTTAAAATATGCGATTTGTTATAGGAGCTACAGAAAATGGGACAGAGTAACAGAAGGGTACCTGAACATAATCTATGTAGGCTATTGAAGTTAGTATTAAAGCAAACAAGATTACTATGGATTTAGGATGTTAAAATTTAGCCCATGCTACCAACAAAGTAAGTATCAGAGAAACTGCAAACTTATAGGAACAGAAAATATAGTACAGTTTACCAGGGGTGAAGGGAAGAGGTAACGGGGAGTTAATGCAAAATGAGTGTCAAGTTTATCTTTAGGGTGAAAGGAAAGTTCTAATAATGGTTGGTGGTGAGGATACTGCCACACTGTGAATGTGATTAATTTCACTGCTTGGGAGGGGTTAAGATGGTAGGATTTAAGATGGTAATAAGTTGTATATGTGTTTACACACACACACACACACACACACACACATACACAAAGTGAGCAAGAAACTAAAGAGATAATGACAATTAAATGCAATACATGATACCAGATAGGTTCTAAGAATGGAGGTGAAAGGCTCAAAAGGACATTAATGGGACATAAGAAAATTTGGAAAGGAGAATGTAAGCTTTATATCAATATCAAATTTCTTGAACTGATAAATGTACTAAAGGTGATTAGATATGTGGCATATCCTTGTTATTAGGAAATATACATGGAAGTATTATGTGTTCATATAATATATGTAACCTGCTCTAAACAATTCAGAAGATAGACAGATAGATAGATGATAGAATGATACGGCAAAGATGCAAAATGTTAAAATTAGTGGATCTGGGTGTCCAGGCCACTGAGAATATGTTGGAGTTTTCTGTATGGGGTTTGCATAGTATTACAACTGTCATAAGTTTGAAATTATTTTGAAATAAAAAGTTAAAAAAAAAAAAAAGGAATCAAGGTGGCACAGAAAATGAGACTGGTTGACTCTGATTCCAAGGTTTGAGAAGCTGTCTATAATTACTTGTGGCTGTTTAAGAATGAAATGAAATAAAATAAAATAAATTATTCTTTCAATTTATTATCCAAATGATTACTAAGCTGTTAAACTTATTAACTTCTTTAGACCTAACTGCTTAATAAACAGAAGTTTTAGGCATATCATTTGACCTAGGTGTGCTGTAGAAAAATTAGTGAGACCCTAAAAAGTGCCATGAGCCAAAAAAGTTCTGTGGTACAGGCAAGAAATGTACTGAATTAAAAGTTATTTAGTTTTTCACTTTCTATCTAAGAAACTTCCTAAATAAGGATCTTATATAGGAAGGGGAAAAAATATATACAGACATACATAAAAAAGTTTTGGATTTTTATTGAAATCTCTTATTAGGTATCAAACAAAATCTGCTTTCTTCAGATAAAAATATTCTCTCAGATGTCTCCAGATAACTGCTAAGTCTAAATTGGTCCTTTTATGTCTTATTTTTACTGTCCTCATGAAATGTTCATATACATTTAAGATGTTCCCAAAATAACTTTTATCGTGTAAAGGACCGTACATGACGACCTCTACCACTGCCTCCACTAACAAACTTTCCTCTTGAGCCTCCACTGCCACTATTCGCACTTGCCCAGGAAGGTCCGAGTCCCCCACGACCTCTGGAAGCACGGTCACGAGGACTAGGGCGATAGCCTATAAAAAGAAAAACACAGGTTTTAGTTTCAACCTTCTTTCCCACTACATAATACTAAATAATAACAATGAGCTCTTCACTCTCTTAAAATCATACGTAAACTCTGTGAATGTGCTGACAGACCCTGAATTGTAGATCTTAAATAGGTAAGTTGTATGCTATGTGAGAATTATATCTCAACAAAACTTGTTTAAAAACAAATAAAAACAAAAAATCATGTGTATTGGAACCTGTTCTAGTCTGCCAAAGCTGCCAGAATGCAACACACCAGAGATGGACTGGCTTTTAATAAAAGGGGGTTTATTTAGTTAAAAACATATAGTTCTTCAGAGGAAAGGCAGCTAACTTTCATCTGAGGTTCTCTCTTACATGGGAAGGCACAGGGTGATCTATGCTGGCCTTCTCTCCAGGCTTCTGGGTTCCAACAGCTTTCCCTGGGGTGATTCCTTTCTGAATCTCCAAAGGCCTGGCTGAGCTGTGAGCGCTGAGATGAGGTGTACTGAGCTGCTTGGGCTGTGCTGCATTGACAGCTGTCATTTAACCATCCGGCCAATTAAATCAAACATCATTCAATGCAGTAGACACTCCCCCTAGCCAACCACAGATGTAATCAGATGAGCTTCACATGCCATTGGCTCATGTCTGTCACAGCAACAGAACTAGGCACCTTCACCTGGCCAAGTTGATACCTGAACCTAACTACCACAGGACCCAAAAGTTACCTCTAACCAGCAGAATTCTGGACTTCATGTAGCACTATTTTAGAAAAATAAGGTTGCGTGGTTTTATACACTAGTCAATACTGTAAACAAAAAAATAATATGCTGTCTAAAAATACCTCTGTTTTTATAATATCTGGATCAAAAAGGTACCTTATGGATTGGCTTTGATTATTATAATATGAAAATAGAGCACATTACCATAAAACTCTTTAGATTATACATATAGGTCAATATTTATAGTTTGGTTATTTTTACAGAATATGTACACTGGGCATTCATTCATAGATATAAAATTCAGTTTAGAGTTATAAGTCTACATTCTAAAATATTGTCTCCCAGAATGAGAGTATACAACATTCAACAATTTGAAAAGGAGGAATTTGTCTTCTTTCTCTCAACAAGATCAAGAAGGGAGGATGCATACCTGTGGAACTAAGTGGTCGTAATGGTGGAAGAGGGCCCCTGTTAAAATTGCTCTGGCCTCCACGACTTTCATTGTAGGTTCCTCGAGGAGTATTCTGAGCACTCCAACTGGAGCCTCTTGTTCCCTCCCGACGACTGTAGTTTCCTAAACACAAACAACACAATCAAAATCTACTTTTTTCACAATTTCACTTGGATTAAGGAAGAGCTGACAGGCTTTTCTTAATCCCCAAAAGTAATGCAAGAGAAACTATAAAATACTAAATGGAATATACTACAGAGTTGCAGCATCACTTAACTATGATTAAAAGACGAGGCCTGTAGACAGATTGCCAGAGTTCAAATATTGGTTCTGCTGCTTATATTTATGTCCTGGCAAGCTGACTCTTAGTTTTCTCTTAGGTAAGGTGGGAACATGTGGGGGAAACTGCTTTTAATAGTTCCTGACAAACCTAGGTAAGTGTTGTCATTAATATAAATTCCTACTCTCTTTCACTGCCACCCTCCTAAAATGGCAGGTATTAAAATAAATCATCAATCTGCTAGCGAAGTATAATTTTTATAAGTTACACCATTCTACATCTTTAAACAATTTAAAGCAGATTAAAAATAACATTAAAAAGCAAATAGATAAAGAATCAATGGTGAGCTACACAAAACAATCTTAAGAAAACTGTTGATAAGTATAATTACTATGAAAATAATGTGTGGCTATAATACAGAAAGGATAAACACAATTCTCAATATAAAAAAGAAAATTACCGACCAAGACTTTCTTTTAGATTCATCGATCATAGTACAAATAATAAAGGTTAACTAAAAACAAAATTTTTCTATATAACAGAGTGCTCAGCAAATAGTACTGTTGGTCTACAATTACCTTAAAGTACTTTTCTGTTACTACTTTATTATCTGAATCATTGTCTTCCAAGGAACAGAAACTATACAGGAGAATGCTCAATTACAGTCAATATTCTGGCCCATCAGAAAACATAAATAAGTAGTTACCTTTTGAAGCAGGTGGTGTGAAAAACCTGTTCTGACTGTGAAAAGCACCACGTCCTCCTCGATTGCCTGAAAACCCACCACGAGAAGAAATCTTCTGTGATACTTTGAGTGGCCGTTTTGGTGGGGGTATTCCATCTTGAGGAACGACTTCTTTACTTTCAGCAGCAACAAAGTCATCCACATGCATAGATGGTGGTCTACTTGTATTCTGTTTTCTCTGACGAAATATATCATGGGGCCGTATACCTTGTCCAAATCCTCCCCTTCCCCTTCCTCTTGGTGGTGGCACAACATGGGCTCGTTTGGCAGGTTCAATGTATTCAGATTTTCCACTTTGAGGACAAAAACAGAGGCAATGTGATCAAGATGGCAACATATCCCCAAGAAAAGTCTCTCCTCAAAAACAACTAATAAAAGGACAAATCCCACTTTCTTAAATCTCTGGAGGATGACAGACTGCAGGAGGGCTCCACAAATGCTGATTGAACAAAAAGGAAAAAAAGCACCAAAAAAGAAGGTAGGAGATCTTCTCCAGAACACACAGAGTGCATTTGAAACTCAGCAGCTGTGGAAACTTCTGAAAGTTACTCCTACAACCTTTTGAAGAACCAATCCCTCAACTGACTTCCATAGTAGTACTTCTACAACAAGAACAGGTGAAATCGACATATCCCTTTGGAAAATGGACTGAGACATCCCACAAGCCTTCCAGCAAGAACTAACCTGCCTCATCTGCCTGAACTACCTTGTAGACTTAGTCATTATAGGCTGTGGGCTTTTGTAGGCCCTGTCTCTGTTTCCTGGGAAGCAGCAGAAACTCCTGCCAAGTGTCCCACATGTAGGGAAGAAACCTCTCAGCAGACAGATTTCAAAACCAATCTTCTTCTGAAGAACATGGTGTCCTATGTTAGACAAACAAGTCTCTGCCAATTTCTGAGCTCAGAGGAACATCTGTGTGGGACACACAAGGAGACCCAGAAGATCTTCTGTGAAGAGGACAAGAACCTGCTGTGTTGACCTTGCCCTAAGTCTCAGGAACATGAGACTCACAAACACTCTTCTATAGAAGGAGTGGCAGAGGACTACTGGGAGAAGCTCCTAAAGCAAATGAGCATATTAGGGGAAAAGAGCCAAGAAAATCAGAGAAATTTAAATGAAAGTGGTATAATCAGTATGTGGAATGATTATGTAAGTCTAAGGAGAATGATTTTCAAAGCTGCATATAGGAAGTTGCATCCAGCTCTCCCCGAGGAAGAAAAACAATCAGACTGAAAAAAGGAAGGCAAAAAGATTTTACAGAAACTCAAGAAAAATGAAACCACAATGGCTCAAAAGAGGAATAAGTAAGAGTAATGTATGAAGAGCTGATGGAAATGTGCCATAAACCAGATGTGGATTTGGGAGACATATTGACAAGAAGTGAGTCAGTGCAGTTGCACATGCCCCAGCCTGTGAACCGAGAGCTCATCACTGGACTGACAGACAATTTCAACTGTGGAAATTTCCTTCAATAATGAAATATGCAACACAATAACATGCTATTTGATGATCTGAGAAAATTGACAGCGACAGATGGTCATAAAGATGTAACTTTCAATTCTCAAAGATCTAACAATTTTGCTTCATGGGGGACCCAGACTTTCAGGTCTGGTATACATTACTGGGAGCTGGATGTGGATGATTCTTGCAATTGGGCTCCAGGAGTCTGTAAGGATTACCAGATAAGGAAGAATGGCACTTGAACTGAATCTGAGGAAATATTTTTTCTTTTATGTGTTAAGAAGGATAATCATTAACAGTTTCTTCACCACTGCCCCAATATTTAGTCAGTATATTCAGAAACCTCTGGGCCGTGTTGGAGTGTTCCTTGATTTTAACACTGGAAGTGCAAGTTGTTTTTTTTTTTAACCACCAAAATGTTTTTATTTTTGTCACTGGCAACATGCACACACTGCAACTGCATCATTATTTTGACTTCCTTAAATATTACACAAGCATACATTAAAAATATGTTTAAATTTCAGAAATGTAATACAAACATAATCCCTTTTCAATATATTTTTTACTGCTTTGTTTTATACATAAATAACCTAATCTACAAAATCATAAATAAAACTGTCAATTCTTAAGGCCTAAAAGTCCATACAAATTTTGCTCAAATTAAGAGTCTGACAAAAATGTTTTCTTTATATGATTTAATAAGTAACATGCAGTGTTTATTATCAATCAAATGACATATTATTGTCACAGGTTATTGTCTTTAAACCAGTTATTTTAAAGACCTTCTAATGCGCTTGATGAGGCTGTCATGTGCTTAAAAAGTTAAAATAGTCAAAAGACTAGATTTTTTTGAAAACAACAGAGAAAGTTATTATTTAAATATTACTAAGCTTTACTGAAACCACTCCAGCATGTTTGAACAAAAAAAAAAAGTTACTAAAGAGTGAATCATTTGACTGTCAATTTAAAAAAGTCTAAAATTTAAGAAATAAAATCAGATTAAATTCATATTAATCTTGTGAAAAATTTCCTATTGAGATTGTTACAGGAAGAGAATCAACACTATCCTAACTTTTATTCAAGATTTACTAGCTAAGCACTCAAATTACTTTTATGTAATGAATCAAAAAGGAATTTTGCATGGTTGGCTATGTTTCACATCATAAATTATTTTTTTAGGCCTTAATATACAGAGAGACTAAAACTCAGAAAGTAAAACATTCTCATTAGATTTAAATGAGTCAAACTACAAATAATTCTAAGCTAAATATTGTCATTATTTTTAAAATCTAAGTTTCTAAAAATTTTATTTTTAAGTATAAAAATGATCAGGTTCACATTAACTACTGCCAGCCAAATTGTTTATAAAACTAAATATTCTTCATTAAAGAGCTCATAAGAAATGCTTTCCATGCTCTTATTTTAAAAAAACAAATTCTAATATTCATAATGAACCTAAATAAAAATTCACAAATGGAGGCTGAAATTCAGTCAACTTTCAGCCCAATACAAATTAAATTCAAAGTTATTATGCACAAACTCAAAATTAAAGTTTATAATCAAAATGCCAAATCATAACTACTATATCGCTAGTGGTGGGTTCCACTAGACTTTGAATCAAGCACAGTAGATGTGCACATTCGACAGACATACTGCTCAGAAAATTAAAGCTATCAGAGCTATAAATAAGGAATATATAAATATGAACACAGCAATGCCAAAGCATTAGGGCCTTAAAAAATAAAAAAGATGTGAAATAAACATATTTGATAGTTCTCTCTTAAGTCACTTTCCATTGATTTATAAAGATATGGTTTATAATTCTTTTAAAAAGGAAAATGTTTCTACACTGCTGCATGCAGTAATTTAATTCTACATTCTTGACTGTAATGCAATCTTCAAATCCTCTTGCAGAGCTTGTCATATCTCATCAGAATTTCTTTAGAAGTATTGTCATATTTTGAAAATATTGTCATATTTTCAGCAGCCTGTAGTGCTTCAGTGGCCTTATGAAGTTCCTTAATAACCGATGATAAAGCTTCTGGGTTAATGTGTTGTTCATAAAGCCATAGGCAAATAGAATTTCCATCTCTAAGCCAGTATTCAAAATTCTTGAAATCTCAAGCAGAATGCCCATGGTGTCTCGAAGTTTTTTGAATGTTGCCCAAACATCCTCACACGGAGCTACCCCACTTGCTCCTTCAATTACCCTCTCAAGGTTTTCTTCTTCACTAACTACACATAATCAGGGTTAAGACAGGAACCTGATTGTATGTCTGGGAGCTCCTTAAATGATGGAGTCCTTCTCTATTGAAGTATATCAATAAAACTTTGTATTTAAGCTTGTTATACTTTAATGCAGTAAAATTTTATTGTTATTAAATGAAAAAAAAAAAAAAAGTAGGAGATCTGAGATTGGGACCTGCCAGCCTGGATCCCTTCCCCTGTACATGGTCCCATGCAGTTTAAGAGTCACACAATGGCAATACCACCCAGGCACTTCCTGCCATGGACGAGTACTACAGAATCACTCACAGCAGTGAGTCAGAACTCCAAATACATTCAGGTACAATATCCCAACGTTTGCAGAGAGCCAGGTGGAACTGAAGCAGCTAATGACCACTGTGTATACAAAAGGGACCCGGCAAACAAAAGAGGACTGAAGTGGAATTGTTGACAAGAGGTGCACAAACCCAACCCAGTCTTTAATTGGAAGCACCTACACATACATGAAAAATAGGCATTAAAAGTTGACCTCATCTGGCTTCCTGAGGTAGGATACCCTAACACGAAAACAAAAGAGACCTGCAGCAGAACTGCTGCAGGTGAAACAACTGCACATAAAAGGGCATTCTTAAAAGTTGCACCACATGTCCAGAGCCAAGAAAATCTCAATAGTTAAACACTATAAAGGTTCAGTGTAAGCTGAACCAAACATCAAAGAAGAATCTTAATGCACAGGCATTCTACAATAAAACCCTAGGAAAGAGGGAGAAATTGACTTTCAGGGTTAAAACTTCAAAATAACCAGATGCCCAGATATTAGTAAAAAATTACAAGCCATACTAAGAAACAGGAAGATATGGTTCCATCAAGGGAACAAATTAAAATTTTAAAGGAGACATAGACTTTGGAACAACTAATCAAAAAAGTGCAAACAAATTTTCTAAGTAAATTCAAGGTGATGAATGGAAACATGGTGTCATGGTCAGGTTCAGTGTCAACTTGGCCAAGTGGAGGTACCTGTTTGTCTGGTTGGGCCTGTCTGTTGCTATGAGGACATTTCATAGAATTAAATCATGAGCACGTCGGCTGCATCCACAGCTGATTCCATTTGTAATCAGCCAAGGGGGCAATGAGTGAGGCTTAATCTAATCACTGGAAGCCTTTTTTTTTTTTTTTTTTTTTTAAGAAAGGGAAACATTTTCTTATTTTATTATATTTTGTTTGTTTGTTTGTTTTTTACATGGGCTGGGGCCGGGAATCGAACCGAGGTCCTCCGGCATGGCAGGCAAGCACTCTTGCCCGCTGAGCCACCGCGGCCCGCCCCACTGGAAGCCTTTTAAGGAGGATTCAGAAGAGACAGGCTCTCTTCCTGCTTCAGCCAGCGAGCCTCTCCTGTGGACTTCATCCAGACCCTCCATCGGAACTGTCAGCTTCACAGCCTGCCCTACAGATTTTGGACTCTACATTCCCACGGTTACATGAGACATTTTTATGAATTGTATATTTACAAATATTTCCTATTGATTCTGTTTTCTAGAGAACCCTAACTAACACACGTTGATAGAAAGAAAATAAATTTGGATATAGAACTAAAGGATATTAAGAAAACAGTATGTGAGCAAAACAAAGAATTAGAAAGTTTTGAAAGCAACATAACAGAAATTATGAGGATGAAAAGCACAGTAATGGAGACTAAAGATACACGAGAAGCACATAACAGCAGATTTAAACAGTATAAAGAAAGATTCAGCAAACCGGAATACAGGACAATCAGAATTAAACAATCAGATAACAAGTAGAAAAAAGAATAGAAAAAAATTGAACAATGTCTCAAGAGCTTGAGCGACAGCATGAAGTGTACAAACATAGCCATTATGGGAGTCTCAAAAGGAGAAAAATGAAAAGAGGTAGAAAGAATATTTGAGGGAATATAGTTGAAAACATCCCAAACCTTACAAAAGACATGAACATACATGTCCAAGAAAGTACAAAATACTCCAAATAGGATAAATCCAAATAGACTATTCCAAAACACATGCTAATTGGAATGTCAAATGCCAAAGAAAAGAATTTTGAAAGCAGCAAGAGAAAAGCTATACAAGGGATCCTCCATAGGACTAAGGGCCAATTTCTCATCAGAAACGATGGTGGCAAGAAAGTAGTGGTATGATATATTTAATGTACTGAAACAGAAAAACTGCCAGCTGAAAATTCTTTATTCAGCAAAACTGTTCTTGAAAACTGAGGAAGTGTTTAAAACATTCACAGATAAACAGAAACTGAGAGTTAGTCACCAAAAGATCTACTCCATAAGAATTGCTAAAGGGAGTTCTTCAGATTGACAGAAAAGAGGAAAAAGTGGCTTGAAGCAGTATAAAGAAGTGAAGGTCTTCTGTAAAGGTAACTAAATGGATAATTGTAAAACCTAATAGTACTGTATCTTCAACATATAATTCTACTCTTTAATTACTATGAATTAGAATACAATCAAATAAAAAACATTCATTTTTCCTGATACTGGATACACAAAATATAAAGAGGTAAGGTTGAACAAAAACAACATAAAGAGGGGAAATGAAGGGATACAAGTGCAGAGAATGTGTATGCTACTGAAGTAAAGCTGGTATCTAGTCAAATGAGTAGGTTATAGACTCAGGTTGTATAATACAAACCTCAGGGAAACCAAAAATATATTTAAAACACATAAGAAACAAAAATGAGAAAGGAATCAATCAGATATATCACAAAAGATCAGCTATACACAAAAGAGGCTGTATTAAAGGAAAAGACTATATATATATATATAAAACAAAGGACAAAATGGCTTAAGTCCTGCCTTTACAGTAATAACACTCTGTTAATTGATTAAACTCCCTAGTCAAAGGACACACTTGAAGAAGCGATAAAAAAGCACAATCCAACTACATGCTGTTCATAAGAGACTACCTTAGACCCAAAGACACAAATAAGTTGAAAATGGAAGGATGAAAAAAGATAATCCATGTAAACAATAATAGTAAAGATCTGGGATAGCTATATTAATATTGTACAAAACAGACTTACAAAAGCTGTTACTTATTATACGGTGTATTTAATATATATAATAAAAAGGTCAATCCACCAAGAAGAAATAATAATTATAAATATTTAAGCACCTAATAACCGCTGTGCCCCAAAATACATAACGCAGGACTTTCTGGAAGATGGCGGCTTAGTAAGACGCGCGGATCTTAGTTTCTTCTCCAGGACACCTACTAGGGGAGTAGAAACGATACAGAAAGTGCCCAAAGCCACAACAGAGATAAAAAAGACAGCGTACCCCATCCTGGAACGGCTGGCTGGCTGAGAGAAGCAGCTCGGGTGAGATCGCCGAGGCGCGCGGGCCTTACCGGGCGGGGTGGCAAGCGGCCGGAGTTACTCCCTTCCCCCTTCCCGGGCCGGCTGGGAGAATTGGAGAGGTGGTCCCCTGAAACCAAGGCGACTGGCGCCCACACCACGCGCAGCCCCCCGGACCAACTGAGAGAATTGGATCGGAAACCCCCAGGCCGCGGAGAACGGTGACCCTGTGACTCCCGGGGAACGTGCACTCTCTCGGGCAGGCCGCTGCCGCTGGCGCCCTCCCGCCACGCTTGTTGCCCAGGGCCGACTAGGAAATTCGGACGGGCTCTTTCCCTGGCTGCGGCGACCAGCAACCCTCCCTGCGTTCGGACACCCTCCCTGCGTTCGGACCCAGGGCCGGCTCAAGCCGCTTCGGCTAGCGAACCCCCAGGACGGCGAGAGTTTTCCAAAGTTTACGGTCCCACAGCACCTTTTACTGGTGGGACCTGCAGACAAACGTGTGCCACGAGCGCCACCTACTGGGCAGGATAAGAAAAACAGAACCCAGAGATTTCACAGAAAAATATTACAACCTTGCTGGGTCCAACACCAAGAGAAATCTGAATAAATGCCCAGACGCCAGCAGCAGAAGATAACTGTCCACGCTCAAAAGATTGAGAATATGGCTCAGTCAAAGGAACAAACCAATAGCTCAAATGAGACACAAGAGCTGAGACAACTAATGCTGAATATACGAACAGAAATGGAAAACCTCTTCAAAAATGAAATCGATAAATTGAGGGAGGACATGAAGAGGACATGGGCTGAACATAAAGAAGAAATAGAAAAACTGAAAAAACAAATCGCAGAACTTATGGAAGTGAAGGATAAAGTAGCAAACATAGAAAAAATAATGGATAGCTACAATGATAGATTTAAAGAGACAGAAGATAGAATTAGTGATTTGGAGGATGGAACATCTGAATTCCAAAAAGAAACAGAAACTATAGGGAAAAGAATGGAAAAATTTGAACAGGGTATCAGGGAGCTCAAGGACAATATGAACCGCACAAATATACGTGTTGTGGGTGTCCCAGAAGGAGAAGAGAAGGGAAAAGGAGGAGAAAAACTAATGGAAGAAATTATCACTGAAAATTTCCCAACTCTTATGAAAGACCTAAAATTACAGATCCAAGAAGTGCAGCGCACCCCAAAGAGATTAGACCCAAATAGGCGTTCTCCAAGACACTTACTAGTCAGAATGTCAGAGGTCAAAGAGAAAGAGAAGATCTTGAAAGCAGCAAGAGAAAAACAATCCATTACATACAAGGGAAACGCAATAAGACTTTGTGTACATTTCTCAGCAGAAACCATGGAAGCTAGAAGACAGTGGGATGATATATTTAAAATACTAAAAGAGAAAAACTGCCAACCAAGACTCCTATATCCAGCAAAATTATCCTTCAAAAATGAGGGAGAAATTAAAACATTCTCAGACAAAAAGTCACTGAAAGAATTTGTGACCAAGAGACCAGCTCTGCAAGAAATACTAAAGGGAGCACTAGAGTCAGATACAAAAAGACAGAAGAGAGAGATATGGAAAAGAGTGTAGAAAGAAGGAAAATCAGATATGATATATATAATACAAAAGGCAAAATGTTAGAGGAAAATATTATCCAAACAGTAATACCAATCAAAATCCCAACAACTTATTTTTCAGAAATAGAAAAACCAATAAGCAAATTTATCTGGAAGGGCAGGGTGCCCCGAATTGCTAAAAACATCTTGAGGAAAAAAAACGAAGCTGGAGGTCTCGCGCTGCCTGACTTTAAGGCATATTATGAAGCCACAGTGGTCAAAACAGCATGGTATTGACATAAAGATAGATATATCGACCAATGGAATCGAATAGAGTGCTCAGATATAGACCCTCTCATCTATGGACATTTGATCTTTGATAAGGCAGTCAAGCCAACTCACCTGGGACAGAGCAGTCTCTTCAATAAATGGTGCCTAGAGAACTGGATATCCATATGCAAAAGAATGAAAGAAGACCCATCTCTCACACCCTATACAAAAGTTAACTCAAATGGATCAAAGATCTAAACATTAGGTCTAAGACCATAAAACAGTTAGAGGAAAATGTTGGGAGATATCTTATGGATCTTACAACTGGAGGCGGTTTTATGGACCTTAAACCTAAAGCAAGAGCACTGAAGAAGGAAATAAATAAGTGGGAACTCCTCAAAATTAAACACTTTTGTGCATCAAAGAACTTCATCAAGAAAGTAGAAAGACAGCCTTCACAATGGGAGACAATATTTGGAAATGATATATCAGATAAAGGTCTAGTATCCAGAATTTATAAAGAGATTGTTCATCTCAACAACAAAAAGACAGCCAACCCAATTACAAAATGGGAAAAAGACTTGAACAGACACCTCTCAGAAGAGGAAATACGGATGGCCAAGAGGCACATGAAGAGATGCTCAATGTCCCTGGCCATTAGAGAAATGCAAATCAAAACCACAATGAGATATCATCTCACACCCACCAGAATGGCCATTATCAACAAAACAGAAAATGACAAGTGCTGGAGAGGATGCGGAGAAAGAGGCACACTTATCCACTGTTGGTGGGAATGTCAAAGGGTGCAACCACTGTGGAAGGCAGTTTGGCGGTTCCTCAAAAAGCTGAATATAGAATTGCCATACGACCCAGCAATACCATTGCTAGGTATCTACTCAAAGGACTTAAGGGCAAAGACACAAACGGACATTTGCACACCAATGTTTATAGCAGCGTTATTCACAATTGCAAAGAGATGGAAACAGCCAAAATCTCCATCAACAGAAGAGTGGCTAAACAAACTGTGGTATATACATACGATGGAATATTATGCAGCTTTAAGACAAGATAAACTTATGAACCATGTAATAACATGGATGGACCTAGAGAATATTATGCTGAGTGAATCCAGCCAAAAACTAAAGGACAAATACTGTATGGTCCCACTGATGTGAACGGACATTCGAGAATAAACTTGAAATATGTCATTGGTAACAGAGTTCAGCAGGAGTTAGAAACAGGGTAAGACAATGGGTAATTGAAGCTGAAGGGATACAGACTGTGCAACAGGACTAGATACAAAAACTCAAAAATGGACAGCACAATAATACCTAATTGTAAAGTAATCATGTTAAAACACTGAATGAAGCTGCATCTGAGCTATAGGTTTTTGTTTTGTTTTGTTTTGTTTTGTTTTGATTTTACTATTATTACTTTTATTTTTTTCTCTATATTAACATTCTATATCTTTTTCGGTTATGTTGCTAGTTCTTCTAAACCAATGCAAATGTACTAAGAAATGATGATCATGCATCTATGTGATGATGTTAAGAATTAATGATTGCATGTGTAGAATGGTATGATCTCTAAATGTTGGGTTAATTTCTTTTTTTCCGTTAATTAAAAAAAAAAAAAAAAAGAGAAAGGATAATTGGAGATGAAGGGATACAGACCGTACAACGGGACTCGATATAAAAACTCAGAAATGGACAGCACAATACTACCCAATTGTAATGCAATTATGTTAAAACACTGAATGAAGCTGCATGTGAGGTATAGGTTTTTTGTTTTTGTTTTTTTTGTTTTTTTTTCTTTCTATTATTGTTTTAATTCTTATTCTGTTGTCTTTTTATTTCTTTTTCTAAATCGATGCAAATGTACTAAGAAATGATGAATATGCAACTATGTGATGTTATTAAGAATTACTGATTGTACATGTAGATTGGAATGATTTCTAATTGTTTTGTTAATTCTTTTTTTAATTAATAAAAAAAAAAATACATAACGCAAACAGTGACAAAACTGAAGGAAGAAATAGACACCTTCACAATAATAGTTGGAGACTTTCATTAGTAGACACAACATCTAGGCAGAAGACCAATAAGGAAATAGAGAATTTGAACGATGTAGTAAATGGACTAGACCTAACAGACATATACAGAATACTCCACCCCAAACAGCAGGATACACATTTTTCTCAGCTGAGAATGCACAACAATTCTTGTGCACATCAATCATTCTCTAGGATAGACCAAATATTGAGTCACTAAACAAATCTCAATAAATTTTAAAAGACTGAAATCATGCAAAAACACCTTCTCGAAAACCCAGAAAAATCCACAACAAAATTACTAGAGCTAATAAATGAGTACAGCAAAGTAGCAGGCTACAAGATCAACATTCAAAAATCTGTAGCTTTTCTATACACTAGTAATGAACAAGCTGAGGTAGAAATCAAGAAACGAATCCCATTTACAATCGCAACTAAAAGAATAAAATACCTAGGAATAAATTTAACCAAAGAGACAAAAAACCTATATAAAGAAAACTACAAAAAACTGTTAAAAGAAATCACAGAAGACCTAAATAGATGGAAGGGCGTACCGTGTTCATGGATTGGAAGACTAAATATAGTTAAGATGTCAATCCTACCTAAATTGATTTACAGATTCAATGCAATACCAATCAAAATCCCAACAACATATTTTTCAGAAATAGAAAAACCAATAAGCAAATTTATCTGGAAGGGCAGGGTACCCCGAATTGCTAAAAACATCTTGAGGAAAAAAAACGAAGCTGGAGGTCTCGCACTGCCTGACTTTAAGGCATATTATGAAGCCACAGTGGTCAAAACAGCATGGTATTGGCATAAAGATAGATATATCGACCAATGGAATCGAATAGAGTGCTCAGATATAGACCCTCTCATCTATGGACATTTGATCTTTGATAAGGCAGTCAAGCCAACTCACCTGGGACAGAACAGTCTCTTCAATAAATGGTGCCTAGAGAACTGGATATCCATATGCAAAAGAATGAAAGAAGACCCATCTCTCACACCCTATACAAAAGTTAACTCAAAATGGATCAAAGATCTAAACATTAGGTCTAAGACCATAAAACAGTTAGAGGAAAATGTTGGGAGATATCTTATGGATCTTACAACTGGAGGTGGTTTTATGGACCTTAAACCTAAAGCAAGAACACTGAAGAAGGAAATAAATAAGTGGGAGCTTCTCAAAATTAAACACTTTTGTGCATCAGAGAACTTCATCAAGAAAGTAGAAAGACAGCCTACACAATGGGAGACAATATTTGGAAATGACATATCAGATAAGGGTCTAGTATCCAGAATTTATAAAGAGATTATTCAACTCAACAACAAAAAGACAGACAACCCAATTACAAAATGGGAAAAAGACTTAAACAGACACCTACCAGAAGAAGAAATACGGATGGCCAAGAGGCACATGAAGAGATGCTCAATGTCCCTGGCCATTAGAGAAATGCAAATCAAAACCACAATGAGATATCATCTCACACCCACCAGAATGGCCATTATCAACAAAACAGAAAACGACAAGTGCTGGAGAGGATGCGGAGAAAGAGGCACACTTATTCACTGTTGGTGGGAATGTCAAAGGGTGCAACCACTGTGGAAGGCAGTTTGGCGGTTCCTCAAAAAGCTGAATATAGAATTGCCATACGACCCAGCAATACCATTGCTAGGTATCTACTCAAAGGACTTAAGGGCAAAGACACAAACGGACATTTGCACACCAATGTTTATAGCAGCGTTATTTACAATTGCAAAGAGATGGAAACAGCCAAAATCTCCATCAACAGAAGAGTGGCTAAACAAACTGTGGTATATACATACGATGGAATATTATGCAGCTTTAAGACAAGATAAACTTGTGAACCATGTAATAACATGGATGGACCTAGAGAATATTATGCTGAGTGAATCCAGCCAAAAACTAAAGGACAAATACTGTATGGTCCCACTGTTGTGAACGGACATTCGAGAATAAACTTGAAATATGTCATTGGTAACAGAGTTCAGCAGGAGTTAGAAACAGGGTAAGACAATGGGTAATTGAAGCTGAAGGGATACAGATTGTGCAACAGGACTAGATACAAAAACTCAAAAATGGACAGCACAATAATACCTAATTGTAAAGTAATCATGTTAAAATACTGAATGAAGCTGCATCTGAGCTATAGGGTTTTTTTTTGTTTTTGTTTGCTTGTTGGTTTGTTTGTTGTTGTTGTTTTTTACTATTACTACTACTTTTATTTCTTTTCTTTATATTAACATTTTATATCTTTTTCTGTTGTGTTGCTAGTTCCTCTAAACTGATGCAAATGTACTAAGAAACAATGATCATGCATCTATGTGATGATGTTAAGAATTACTGAGTACATATGTAGAATGGTATGATTTCTAAATGTTGTGTTAATTTCTTTTTTTTCTTTCCGTTAATAAAAAAAAAAAAAAAAAAAAAAACACCTTCTCTCACCACAATGGAATGAAGTTGTAAATCAATAAAAGGCAGAGAATTTGGAAAATTCACATATATGGAAGTTAAATAACACACTCTTAAATAATTGATGGGTCAAAGGAGAAACCACAAAGGAAATCAGTATATATCTTCAGCTGAATGAAAATGAGACCACACCATATCAGTACTTATTGGATGCAGAGAAGGCAATGCTCAGAGGGAAATTCATAGCCCTAAATGCTTACAATTAAAAAAGAAGAAAGAGCACAAATAAAAAAATCTAACTGTATAGTTAGAGGAATCAAAACAGCAAACTAAACCCAAAGCAAACAGAATAAAAGAAATAATCAAGATTAGAGGAGAAATAAATGAAATAGAGAATAAAAAAAACAACAGAGAGAATTAGCAAAATCTAAAGTTGGTTCTCTGAAATGACTAATAAAACTGACAAACCTTAGGCAGACTGCCAAAGAAAAAAGATAGAGAGGACACAAATAATAAATATCAGAAAAAAAGGGGGCACATTACTACTGACCTACCAAAAATAAAAAGGATCATAAGAGGATGTAATGAGAAATTACATGCCAACAAATTATACGATCTAGATGAAATGGACAAATTCCTAGAAACATATGAACAACCTACACTGACGTGAGAAGAAACAGAAATTCTGAATAGACCAATTACAAGAGACTGATTGAATCAATCATCAAAATCCTCCCAACAGATATGCCTTCCAAGGATGAATCCAGACCTGGCACTGTGGAATCAACAATTCCATCTTGACCAAAAGGGGGAAAAGAAGTGTAATTAATAAAGTATCAGTGGCAGAGAAAGTTCAAATAGAGTCGAGAGGCTACTCTGGAGGTTGCTCTTATACAAACTTCAAGTAGACCTTGCTACCTATCATAACCCGCCAAACCCCAACCAGGACCATTCCTGCCAGCCCTAAAGAACACCTAGGGCAATATTTAAGATTCCACAAGGGTTCTAGACACTAAGAGTAACTTTCCAGAAACATATAACCTTCAGATAGGTCCCTGGTCCAGATAAGTCCTGAAACCTAGCCCAGCCTCTCCAGAACATCAGATAGTTCCATTTCCCTGCTCCATATTAGTGACAGACCCTTCCAATATCAAAAATTTAGAATTGCCATAGCCCAAACAACCCCAAAGAGAAGTAGGAAAAGATCAAAGTTGGTGGTATTAAACATAGAAGATAGGACTTAAGAAATGAATATGAGTGCTGAATCATTAAATTGATAGCTCTTTTAGTCTCCAGTATTTTGGAGTAGCTAGAAGTAAAAACCTGAAATTGTGAAATTGTAACCCATGTCAAAGTCTGAAATATGTTCTACAACTAATTGTGGTGCTGTGTTTGGAAATTTATAGCTTTTTTGTATCTATGTCATTGTTCACAAAAAAAGAAGGAAAAAAAAAGTCGACTGTGATGATAAAAAAGTATTTAAGCCCTCTAGCCCCCTATATTCTGGAGCAGCTAGAAGGAAAAATAGAGAGGATCGTACAGTAGCCCACGACAAACTGAAATCTGTCCTGTAATTACTTGTTGAAGAGTGCTTTGAAAACTACTGCTTTTTCATTTCTTTGCTTTGTATATATGGTATACTATACAAAAAAAAAAAAAGTTAAACAAAAAACCTCCCAACAAAGAAAAGCCTAGGTACAGATGGCTTTAGAGACAAGTGAATTCTACCAAACATTTCAATATCAATTAACACAGATCTGAATTTCTTCAAAAAATTGAAGAGGAGGAAACACTCCCTATGAAGCCAACATCACCCTAAAACCAAAATGAAATAAAGATACCATAAGAAAAGAAAACGACAAACCAACCCATTTTTGGTACTGTGCATCCAGTCAGCTTTAGCAAACCAGAACACTACCCAAAGCAATTTACAGATTTAACACAATCCCAATCAAAATTCCAACAGTCCTCTTCATAGAAATGGTAAAATTAATCATAACTCATATGGAAGGGTAAGGAACCCCAAATAACCAAAATCATCCTGAAAAAGAAGAGTGAAGTTAGAGGACTCACATTTCCTGATTTCAAAGCTTACTACAAAGCTACAGTAATCAAAACAGTGTGGTAATGACACAGGAACAAAGACCACTGGAATAGTATTGAGAGCACAGAAATAAGCCAATAAACTACAGTCAAACGAGTTTTGACAAGGAAGACAAGTTCACTACACTGGGAAACAACAATCTCTTCAACAAATGGTGCTGGGAAAGGAAAACTGAATATCCTTATGGAAAAGAATGAAAGTAGATCCCTATCTCAAACCATATATAAAAATTAACTAAACATGGAATAAAAACCACAATATAAGAACTAAAACTATAAAACTTTCAGAAGAAGACACAGGGAAATATCTTTAGGACCTTGTACTTGGCAACACATTCCTGGACTTCACATACAAAGTTCAAGCAACAGAAGAAAAAAATAACAGATCTATAAATCTTCGGAGGATGTTTATAGCTATGATACCAACTAAAATCAAAGTTCCAGATAAAACTAAATTTAAAACTAGATCTTCAAATCACCTTATAAGTAAGAAAAGATTAAATGAAGATTTTCAGACGATGACACATATTCAATTACAGGGCCTCCAGTCAGCAGAAAGCTTTTTTTACACTTTAAAACAAATAAAAATTACTTTTAAATAAAAAAAAAAAAGGAAAGAAAAGAAAATTACACAACACTATACTTTATAAATATAGATACAAAATCCTCAACAAAATACTGGTAAATAAGAATCCAATAGTACATTAAAAAATTATACACCATGATCAAGTGGGAGTTATCCTAGGAATGCAAGGGTGGTTCAACATAAGAAAATCAATTATGTAATACACCTCCTTAACAGAACAAAGGGAAAAAAAGCACATGATCATCTCAATCGACTCAGAAAAGGCAGATGACAAAATCCAGCATGCTTTCTTGATAGAAACACTTAGGGAAGTAAGAAAGAAGGAAGCTTCAAGTTGATAAAGGGAATATATGAAAAACCTACTGTTGCATCACACTCAATGGTGAAAGACTGAAAGTTTTTCCTATAAGATCTTGAACAAGTCAAGGATGCTTACCGTCACACTGTCACTCAACATGGTACTGGAAGTTCTAACCAGAGCAATCAGCCAATTAAAACAAATAAAAGTCATTCAAATTGGAAAGGAAGAAGCAAAACTCTCCCTATCTGCAGACAACATAATCCTATATATAGAAGTCCCAAGAAATACACAACAAAGATCCTAGAGCTGATAAACAAATTCAGCAAAGTTGCAGAATAACAAGATTGACATGCAAAAATCAGTACTATTTTTATATACTAGTAATGAACAATATGAGGAGGAAATTAAGAAAAAAAAATCCCATTTACAATAGCAACCAAAATATCAAATACCCAGGTACAAATTTAACCAAGGATGTAAAGAACATATACACAGAAAACTATAAAACACTGCTAAAAGAAATCAAAGACCTCCTCAGTAAATGGAATGCAATTCCATCCTTAAAGTTGGAAGACTAAATATTATCAAGATATCAATTCTACCCAAAATGATATGCAGATTCAATGAATCTAAATCAAAACCCCAACAGCCTTTTTTGCAGAAATGGAAGAGCCAATCATCAAATTTGCTGGAAGGTAAAGGATCCTGAATGGCCAAAACCACCTTGAAAAAGAACAAAATTGGTAGACTGACACTTCCTGATGTTAAAAACTTATTACAAAGCTATGGTGATCAAAACAACATGGTACTGGTACAAGACTAGTGCAACTGATTGAGAATTAAGAAATAGACCCTCACATCTATGCCCAATTGATTTTTTCCTTTTTTTGGTCAATTAATTTTTGACAAGGGTGCCAAGTCTATTCAATAGAGAAAAAAAATGATATCTTCAAGAAGTGGTGGTGGGTGAACTGGATGTCCATATGTAAAGAAATGAGGGGCGGTTCCTATCTCGTACCATATACAAAAATTAACACAAAATGGATTAAAAACTCAAATATATGAACCAGGACTATAAACGTCTGTGCTGGTTTGAAAGGATTTATGTACCCTAGAAAAGCCAAGTTTTAATCCTAATCAACCTTGTGGGAGCAACTGTTTCTTTTAATTCCTATTCAGTAATGTAGGTTGGAAACTTGATTAGGTTATCTCCATGGAGATGCAACTCACCCAATTAGAGGGAGATGTGACTCCACCCACTCCAAGAGGGTCTTGATTAGTTTACTTCACAAGAGGAAGCATTTTGGAGAAAGCTTCAGAACGATGGGAGAGCAACAGAGCAGAGTCAGGAGAATGACGAGAGCCAGAACCCATGTAATCAGATACCTTTGGAGATGAAGAAGTAAACCCCCCAGGAGAGCTTCATGAAATAAGAAGACTAGAGGGAAAGCTAGCAGACATCGCCATGTTTGTCATGTGCCTTTCCAGTTGAGAAAGAAATCCTGAACTTCATTGGTCTTCCTGAAACTGGATGTCTTAGATCAGACATTTCTATACACTTGCTTTAATTTGAACATTTCCATAGCCTAAGAACATGTAAACAAGCAACTTATTAAATTCCCCTTTTCAAAAGTTGTTCCATTTCTGGTATTTTGCATTTCGGCAGCTAGCAAACTAGAACTATGCCCTAGAAAAAAATGTACAGAAACATCTTCAGGACCTTCTGTTAGGCAATGGTTTCTCAGCCTTTATATCAAAAACATAAGCATCTACCTAGCTGTGCATATGTGGAGTTTAGAGGTATATCTTTTGCTTTTTGTTCCCTTTGTGCCTTGTTTAGTGAGTGAGGGTGAAGAATGGAGCTGGTTCCTGGTTCCAGTACATGTTTAATTTCAAAGCTGAAAACTCGGCAGCATAGCCCTTGGTCCTGCACTCCCCATGGTCAATCTAAATGCAAAAATTGGCCTGGTTACCATCTCATCAGTTCAAATCTATTTTTTTTCCATTTCATTCATTTTTCTGATGAAGGGAGCCTGTAAAACTTCCTACTCTGCAATTTTGCATCTTCAGTACTAAATTGTGTCTGAATATAAAGATAACTTCTTGATTCAAGACTTTTCTAACATTAGATTTCCAAATTAACCATAGTAAGCACGGAATTAATTATCATCCAAATACAGTGCATTTATTTAATATAGGATAGAATTATTTATTTTAATAACACCAGTGTTATGCATTCTTATAAAAGGTACATGAAAATAACTTGTTTTCATGTATACATTGTACATCATATATGCTATGATTGTCTGCATTTTATATCAGTACATATTGTACACTGCAGCATATACTGTATATGTTTTTTTACTGTATACTGTTTATAATTTAGGTTTCCATTTCAAATTATTCACTATTGTTGTATTCACTTATTGCATTAAAGTAAACATATTTCATAAAATAAATTACTTTTGCTGATTTTTCCTGAAAAAAAAAAAAATGTAATGGAGAGGCTGGAGGGAACTGCCTGAAAATTTACAGCTGTGTTCCAGTAGCCATGTTTCTTGAGGATGATTGAATAATGATACAGCTGTCACAATATGACTGTGTGATTGTGAAAACCTTGTGTCTGATGCTCCTTTTATCTACCTTGTCAACAAAGGAGTAGAACATATGGAATAAAAATAAATAATAGGGGGAACAAATGCTAAAATAAATTTAGTTTGAAATGTTAGTGATCAATGAAAGCGAGGGGTCAGGGATATGGTAGGAATAATCTTTTTTTTTTCTTTCCTGTATTCGTTTTATTTCTTTTTCTATTGTCTTTTTATTTCTTTTTCTGAATTAATGCAAATGTTCTAAGAAATGATGAATATGCAACTAAGTGATGATATTGTGAATTACTGATTATATAAGTTGATGTTTTATTTGGTTTCTTAATTTTTTAATTAATAAATTAAAAAAAACATAAGCATCAAAGAAATAAATGGCACCACATCAAAATTAAAAATGTTTGTGCACCAATGAACTTCATTAGGAAAGTAAAAAAAAGAACAACAACCTACAGAATAGGAGCAAATATTTGGAAACCACGATATCTGATAAGGGCTTTATTTTCAGAATCTATAAGGAAATCCTACAACTTAAGAATAAAAAACAAATCCAATTAAAAAATGGTCAAAAAGCTTGACTATATATTTCTCCAAAGAATACATACAAAAAGCACAGGACAAGATGCTCAATTTCATTAGCTATCAGGGAGATGCAAATCAAAACCATAATGAGATGCCACTTTACATCCACTAGAATGTCTACTATTAAAAAAAACAAAATTACAAGTTTGGAGAGGATGTGGAGAAACAGGAGCACACATTCACTGTTGGAAGAAATGTAAAATGGTGCAGCCACTGAAGAAAACAGTTTGGTGATTCTTAAGTATAGAATCACCATATGACCCAAAAATCTCATTTCCAGGTTTTGAATGTTCCATACATTCAAAACAGCTGAATGCAATGACTTGGACAGATATTTGCACACAGATGTGCACTGTAGCAGTAGTCACAACTGCCAAAAGATGGAAGCAGTCCCAAGTGTCCATCAGTGGATGAATGGATAAGCAAAATTTAGTATATACATACAATGGAATATTATGTGAAAAGGAACAGGTTCTGATGAATGTGACAACATGGATAACCCTTGCAGACCTCATGTTCAGTGAAATAAGCCAGACACAAAAGAACAAATATTGTATGATCTCATCAATATGTAACAATTAGAATAAGCAAATTAATTGAGTCAGAAACTAGAATACTGGTTGCCAGGGTTTGAGGAGGGTTAAGGAAAGGGATTAATTGCAGTGAGGGAAAAGTTGTGGTGATGGATGATAGTGACAGCTGTACAATATTGTGAATATAATTAAAGGGGGAAATTCTAGGTTGTACGTATGTTACTAAAAAAAAATTTTTTTTTTAAACAAAACACCCCATGAAAAAATTTATTTCCAGTGACAATATGACACTCAGCTCTTGCAATATTAAAAACTGCATCCCAATTTTTTTCTTATTCCAATAACTCTGCAAATATCTATAGAACTTTCTGGAAAAATATAATAACCTGGTTAAGAACGATACTCATCTTTTACTGATATAACTAAAAACTTAAAATAATCCAGTTCACTTCTAATTGAAACCTTCCAAATTCTCATTTAAAATATAAAAAGACAAAAATTTACAAAACAGATCCTCGCTATATTATCATTAAAAAAAATCCAAACAATATTCGAGTATCAATTTATGTAAACTTTCTTTTGTGTTTATTTAATGGCCACGTGTGTATTAAAATACATTAAAATAAGTGAGCTTGCATGATCACACTTAAGATCCTCAGTAGACTAAAACTTACCTTGAAGTTATAAAGGTCTCATGCTTGTGCTTCCCAAGTTTAAATCCTTTGGTAGTTTTGGTTCTTCCTGGAGATGATGGTTCTGACAAAAACGAGCGCTCTAATTCTGCATGCAAGTCAAAGTCACTGCAGCACTTTTCAGAAAGCTCAATTAAATCAACCTTTACCTATAGTCATAAAAAATAAACCAAATGAAAAATACATTTTAATCTAACTACTAATATAACATTTGACTATATAAATTCTTATGAACTATATTGACTTATAATATTATAGAATAAATAAATTATAGGTGTGTTTCCCCTCAGCTTTTCAAAAAACATCATCACTGCTAGTTTAAAAACAAACAAACACGCATTAAAAGCTCAGTTAATTTTTTTTAAGGGGTGGCAATTTTTCTCAAAGAAGGGCTATTAGTCTTGCAGACCCCTGCTGCATAACAGGGTATGCACGACTTATCTATATAAATTAAACTATATTAAAACTGTAATCTCTCCAGACATTTTTCAAAAAAATCTGAAAATAACATACTCTGCAAGACTGTCTTATTAACTTTCTGTTATAAAAGGGTTCTTTACTACAGATTCCAAACATTACATTGCATTTAATGAGGTTCCAATGTAAAGGAAATAAAAATTGAATACTCAGATTTAATTCAAATTTACCAAACATAAGAGAGCTAAACTTTCTCTAACTATATAAGGTCACTGTTAGGTCGGGGGAATGGGGAAGGGCACTGCAACTGGAGCTGTGGAGGCTGTGTCACCCCTCCCAACCTGACTTCCGGAACTAATGAATTGCCCCTTCTGGACATCACCTGACCTCCATCCTTAAAAGCTGCCCATGCCGAAGCCCACGTGCGCACTCACCTCCCTCCATCTTGGGTTTGTAAGTTCTGCCCGGGGGTGCAGAAATCACCCCCCACCCCCCACTTTAAATTTCCTGATCTACCTTTCTTCTTTCTCACCCTTTCGCCTCCTAAACCTTTCATCTGGTGCCGGAAACCCAGGAGAGAAGCACACGTGCCGCCTGCCTGGCCAGAGGCGCCCTGGCTTCCTCTCTCCTCCTTTCTCCACATAGCCAGCGACAAGGGATCCTTCGGCCCAACGCTGCATCCACCACAAATTGGGTAAGTCCCTTCCCTACTAGCCCTGCTGCGGGGTCTCACCGTTCCGAGAGAGCCTGTCCATAAATTACTCTCCAAAACCGTGAATTCACGTCAGGTTCTCTTCCGAGGGCTGAGGTGAACAGGGACGCCTGCAAGCCTCATAACCTTTTACTGGGACTTGAAAAGCTGTGGGGATGCCCCGCTTCGCATTTCCCTCCCAAATTCAGTTCCAGGACCTGAAAGGGCCTCAAACTAGGGTGAGACGTCCCCTGGGGAGACGAGCCCCCGCTCATAAGACTCCGAGGACTCTCTCAGAGAGTTGGGACACCAACACCCCCTGGGCCAGTCCTTTCTCCTTTGAGACCCGTCAGTATGGGCAATAGGTCCTCTCTCATGGGCCTGAGGATGGGACTTTGGATTTTAATATCCTTATGAACCTCTGCAACTTTTGCCAGAGGAACGACAAATGGGCCGAAATTCCTTATGTCCAAGCTTTTTTCCTTCTGCACTCCTGCCCCTCCCTTTGTATCCTCCTCTCCCTCCAGTGGCGCTCCAGTCGCCATCTTGTCTTTACCTCCCCACTTCTACTTCTGCGACACCTCAGTTGCCGTCTTTTCCTTCTCTTCCTCCTTCTGTTCCAGTGACGTCCCAGCTGCCATCTTGCCCTCCTCTCTCCCATTCCATGCAGGCAGCACTCCTGCCGCCATCTTGCCTTTCTCTTCCTCCTTCTCCACTGGTGGTGCTCCAGCCGCCATCTTACCCCCCACTCCCCCCCCCACCCCGTTCCAGTAGCATTCCAGCCGCCGTCTTATCCTCCCCTTCCATCTCCATCCAGTCCCCCACTGTTATCAACAGCCTTGCCCTCCTCACCTATAAGCTCTCATACCCACTCAAAGAACTCTTTACTGTCCACTACGGGGAGTTGTGGGACCTGAGGGGTTAGTTCGAATACACACCCCTTTCTCCCTAGCTGACCTCTCTAATATTGAGAAACGGCTAGGTTCATTCTCCAATGATCCAACTACCTATACTAAAGAATTCCAGTGTCTAGCTAATGCTTATCACCTCACCTGGCATGACATTCATGTAATCTGCTCTTTTTCCTTCACTACAGATGAAATGGACCGCATTTTCAGTGCAGTCAGGGCTCACGCTAACCAGGTGCATATAACCGACCACACCATGCTGGTAGGGGCCGAGGCAGTGCCAGAACAAGAGCCAGAATGGGAATATCAGGTTGACACTCCAGCGGGAAGAAACGGGAGGACTTAGACAGGACAAAATGCTTACATGCCTCATAGTAGGCATGCAGAAAGTTTCACATAAAGTAGTAAACTTCCATAAGCTAAGGGAAATTACCCAGGGTCCTGATGAAAACCTGGCCGCTTTTCTACACCGGCTCACAGAAGCCCTCTCCCAATATACCCACCTAGACCCCAACTCGGAGGCTGGTAAAACTGTTTTAGCCACACACTTTATATCCCAATCGGCTCCAGATATTAGGAGTAAACTTAAAATATTGAGGACGGTCCTCAGGCCCTTATCCGTGACCTGGTAAACACAGCCTTTAAAATTTTTAATACTCATGATGAACTGGAGAGGGCAGAAAAGGAATCCTGGGACCGCCGAAAGGCGAATTTTACAAACCCAATCCCTGATTGCGGCTCTGCAGTCCACTTCAATGGAGAAGAAGCTGGCTACGACTAATTCACCACCAGTAAAGTGCTTCAAATGTGGCCTCGACGGACACTGGTCCCACCAGTGTCCCAATCCTCGACCACCCAAGGGACCACGCTCTCTCTGTGGTACAAAGGGACATTGGAAAAGTGACTGCCCCTCAGCGCCTGGCTGTGGAGGGGCCGTCCTTCCAATCCCTAAGCCACCGCTGGCAGTCCTGGGCCTGGCCACTGATGATTGACAATGCCCAGCCTCAGTGACCCCAATCACCCTCGTCAAGCCCAGGGTAACAATCAATGTAGTGGGTAAGTCCACCTCCTTTTTAGTGGACACAGAGGCTACCTTTTCTGTCCTCCCCTCTAACTCAGGTCAACTCCTTCCTTCCCAGGTCACAGTTACAGGCATAGACGGCTGTCCTTCATGCCCCTTAACTACTGGATTGCTTACATGTTTAATAGAAGGGTACCCCATTCCCCATTATACATTCTTTCTTAGTAATGCCTTCTTGCCCCAACCCACTAATGGGGCTAGATCTTCTTGCCAAATTAGGAGCCTCACTACACTGGATAAAAAACCCTCAAACAAAACTTCACAGCAAGTGCCAAACTATCGTCACTATCCGCAACACCACCCTTGCCCCTAAAGGACAATATTTCTGGTGTAATGAACTCTTACCAAGTGCCTTAACTCCACTGCCCCAGGACCATGCTTCCTGGTAACTACTGTTCCTCAATTAACCCTCTATGGGGAGTCCAAACTAACTTGGCTACTGCCCTCTCCTCGCTCAAAAAGGGTTGCCTTTCTTCCTATCCTAGTAGGCATCAGCCTAACCGCTTCAGTCGCAGCCTCAGCCACAGCAGGAGGGGCGCTGGGACATAGTATTTTAACCTCTCAAAACTTCGAGACTCAACTACAGGTAGCCCTGGAATTGACATCAGAATCCCTTTCCTCTCTACAATGCCAACTCACCTCACTAGCCCAGGTAACTCTTCAAAATCAACGGGCCTCAGACCTGCTGACAGCCGAAAAAGAAGGAACGTGTATATTCCTCCAAGAGGAATGCTGCTATTACGTCAACAAGTCAGGTCTGGTGGAACAAAATATCCAAATCTTAAACTAAAGGAGGAACTCTACCACAGAAAGCAAGGAACCAACTCTGCCTTAAACTGGTTTTCTTCTCCTCTGGTGACATGGCTCCTTCCGCTACTAGTACCAGTTATCCTAATCTGTCTCTTTTTCCTCCTAGCTCCCTGCCTCCTCAACTTCCTTCAGGGACGCATGAAGGAACTATCCCGGGTAGCAGTCAACCAGATGCTCCTGCATCATTATCATCACCTGCCCTCCTCACCAGATTCCTACAGCCAGCCTCCCCACTCCCCTGGCCATGACGGTTCCAGCCTATAACCCCATGCCACCCCATTACAGCAGGAGTAGCCAGAAAGATCTCGGCGCCCTATTATCACAAAAAGGCTGGAATGTTAGGTCGGGGGAACAGAGAAGGGCACTGTAACTGGAGCTGTGGAGGCTGTCACCCCTCCCAACCTGACTTCAGGAACTAATGAACTGCCCCCTCCGGACATCACCTGAACTCCATCCTTAAAAGCTGCCTGTGCCAAAGCCCACATGCGCACTCACCTCCCTCCCTCTTGGGTTTGGTGAGTTCTGCCCAGGGGGGCGCAGAAATACCACCCCCCCAATTTAAATTTCCTGGTGTACCTTTCTTCTTTCTCACCCTTTCGCCTCCTAAAACTTTCAGTCACAATCTTTGTCTCAAAAGAATTGTGATTCAATTTAAAGTTATGAAACAAAGAACAACCAACACAAATATTCTAGACTTGGTTACCCAATATGGTACCCATTACCCCTGTGGGCCTATTTAAATTTACATCAATTAAAATTGAAAACTAATAAATTCACTTCCATAGTTATATTAGCTGCATTTCAAGGTCTCAGCATGAGGGTAGAAACTATTGCATTGGACAGGGAGGATTATTAACATTTTCATCACTGCAGAAAGTTCTAGAAAAATCATTGAATAATTTACACTAAAAATTATTTAATGCAATTTTAATCAAATATGTGATTTTTTAAAAAGGAAAAGCAGCCCTAATATATCTCATCACATAAATGATTCACATAAAAGTGAATCATTCTCCAGTTTTATTTCATGTGATAAACACTAGTAATTTTTTAGACCAGAAAAAACCCAAAGATGCTTTCTTTGATCAAGAAAAGCACCAATACATGGCATAACAAGTGGTTAAAATCATCCTCCCTACTACATCTCCAAGAAGCATACAAGACTGCATTAAAGTCTAAATCCTTAACTATATACTCTCAACTATTCAGCATTACATTTAAGAAGAGCAATTCCGATCCATACTATTTAATTATTTAAACATATTGTTTACAAATTCCCAAACTGAAAGCAGATACCCAAATGAAATTCCTTTTACCAAAATGCAGGAGTGAAATTTTATTTTGTGGCATACTTTTCTCTATTCTATATTGTACCAATAAGAAAATACAAAGGGCTTTAGAGTACTTAAGCAAAATTGTAATTGCCCCCCAAAAAGTCTCATTCTCAAATATACAGGTAGAAAGTAGCAAAACAATAGGTATTAAAAAAAACTGAGAATCCTAGATACCATTATGTAGGCAACTCCATAAAAATAATGCAGTACAAAGGAACTTTCAACAACCATATTATGTTCAACCTAATTTAGTGCTATTAATCTCTAAAGAAACTATAGTCAACAATAACATTTTTCCTAAATATATAATAATTAAATTATGTGTACCAAATCCAGATCTGTATCAATCTCTTCAGCCTGGAATGGAGTGAACCACATAGATTTCAACTGGTCATCCATGACATCAGCTAGCACATATGCAGTTCTAAAATAGGAAGAGTGTTCAGTGATAAACATTAATTCCCAAATCAAATATTAAGTTTATCTAAGTAAAATCTATTGAAGGTACAATTAAAGATGTTACTCTCTGAACTGTTTGGTAGAGAAAAAAAAAAAGAAAATAGCACTTAACAAGATTCCTTTGAAAAGGTAGCCAAGAATTTAAGTATTCATTAATGTGGAAACAAATAATGCTGACAAATTTTGAACTTTTAGTAATATTAAAAAAAAAAGAAAGAAAAAGTGTCCTGGTTTTATTTTTAAAAAGGCAAGTGTACTGCACTGTACTAGCTGTCACAGAAAGTGCCCATATTTAACTTTTCTAAATTTATAGAGTAATTCCAACCTATTAAATAAACACTATAACCACAGTGCTCCAGAGATCTAGAGATACATATCATATCCTTTAGAACAGGGATTGGGAAACAATTGCTTTTTTATGTATAGTCCATGAACTAAGAATGGTTTGTGTATTTTAAGAGTTATTTGAAAACAAACAAAAAATCCAAAGAATAATATGGAACAGAGGTCATATGTGCTCATAAAGTCTAGAATTTTTACTCTCTAGTCCTTTACAGAAAAGAAGTCTGCTGAACCTCTTCTAGATCCTACTACATAAAACATATCAAAACAACTGCAAAACACTGCTTGCTTTACCTATTATTAAACAGATTCTGGAGAGATTCTGGAGCTGAAAGTACTGGTTCTACATCCTGGTCACTGAGAGGTAAAGGATCACCTGATGATTCCAGCATCTGTTTAAGTCCAACTACACTGTCCAACAAAGAATCCAGATTGTCATCATCTTTTGAATGTTCCTAGATAAAAAACAAAAGCAGAATGAGAAGGTGATGGTAAAACCTGAACATTTATGCCCATAATCTACTGACTCTTTAATAGAAAAGGCTATATTATTTCATTATTAAGAAATTTAGAATACCATTTAGAAATTTTTCAACTTAACATTAAGCAAATTAAAATAAAACAAATATCAAAAATCTTATTGTTCTATTTCTAAACAATGGCAGCAGGGGCACTGTGCATCCAAAGAATAGACAAATAAAAAAGTACTGCCTTCATTTACTCTTTAAGATTCATAACCATATGGAGAAATTAACCCCAAATTATTAAATGCAAAACATTATTTGAAAGGGTATAAATATCCAACTGAGGATTCACTACTTGAAAAGGGACTACAAAAAATGTGTACTAGTAAAAATGAGGAGAAAATATGTCTCAGGAATGCACTCTTTTTCATTTGTTTCTGTTTTTTTTTCTTAAATTTCTTTTTTTTTTTACCAAAACAAGCTTCTCTAGTTCAAGGAACAAATTTTCTGGACTTTCTTCTTTGCTTTGTAGAAGCTGTTTTAACTCTGCAGCATTAATACTCATCGTCCGTGATGGATTAGCTCCCTCTACTTCCATGAGACCACTATCATCTCCACAACATCCCTGTAAATGTCATACACAAGTTAAATTTGAGAGCAGAGAAATTTGCAAATAAGCTTCCAAACTTATTCAGATATTTAAGCCATTTGCTGCAATTTTCCCCTCAATGTTTTGGTTTTACATCAGTACAAATGGCTAGGTTTAAGAATCCTTAAGAAGGATTTGACTCCTCAAAACTGAATAAGTCTTCACTGAATGACTGACAAAATAGGCAGACACATGTATTTAACTTATTTGCACCAAGATTTCACAACAAGCTATCCAATGGAAAAATAAAATGGAACCTGCAGGACATGTAAACAATGACCGATGATCAAAATACCTGCTATAATAAAGAACTGATGGAAGCTAAAATTATCTTTCTGGAGATATAGCAAACAACTAAAGAAAACAATAACTCATATTTAAGACTACATTGTATCACACAGTAAGTTAATGTTTTTTGTTTTAAAAAGTATGCTACATACTAAAATAAATTCTGGAATAAAAATAGTTCAATACTAGAAAATCCATCCAAAAACAAATCTTGATATATGACAATAAAACCATATTCTGACATATGGAAGAATATTTATGGTAGAAAGTCATAAATCTACCTAATAGTAGTTTCAAATCTTTAGAAAATACTCCTGTTTTAAATGGCTCAAAATGAATATGGTCTCACTTGAAACTGTACCCACCGAAGCAAATGCAAGGTTTAGTATTTTAAATGAGGATTATAACAATTAGAAAAATTGTTTGACACACAGCTTTTGTTTTATAACTGGTTTAAAGGTCAATATAAGCTGAAGGAAAATAATTCTTAAGAGATATTCCCTCAAACTAATAAACAGAGTTCCTGAAGTACATTTGTTCCTTGCAGAAAACACTGGACTGAGAATCTAACCTACATTGTGTTAAGGAAAGGGGCATACAGTTTTAATGAGAAATTCAATAAATGTTCAATAAATGTCTACAAAGTTTCTTTTCTTTTTTTTTTTTTCCCCTCCTACAAAGGCTTTATTTGCTCTGGAAGAGTGGGTAAATTAGTGGACAGTCTAGCCTGTGCTTTATCAAAAAAAGTTAAAAATAGTCAGATGGGATGGGAACTGACAGTGAAGAGTTCTCTTTAAAGGAACTGTACCCTGAACGTAAATATCACTTATAAATTAACATTAAATATGTTTTATAGAAATAAGTATACTGACCAAGTTACAAACTATCAAGACATCTGGCTTCTTTCTCCCTTCTAGTTATTTAACCTATTACCCAAAATTATAGCACCTTCTTTAAGAGATCAGAAGTTCTGAAAGTAGAGTTGAATCAGAAATATTAAAATTATTATTTTAATCATCAGAAAAAACAGAGCAAAATCATAAAGTTAAATGCAGAGAGGGAGCTGGCAGGTGTTGATAAAATCTGCTATAAAACAGATGAAAATTTTCATCTGTTCATACTATCTTTCTTTTACATTATTATCCAAAACACAAACAGGTAGGTCAGAAGCAAAATTTTGAAGAAAATAAAATGCTTTTAAAATTCTAAGCCACTGCTGTTTATTAAAAGCAGTCTCAGAAAATCTAGGATCAAATCTAGCAGTCTGAAAATTTTTGCATGTGTACCTAACTTGTGAAAAGAAACAGAGAATTTTTAAGAAGATCTTATTGAACTATAATGTACAAAGTTCTTTAGGTCTCTGATTTAAATTAGTTCAGATTCAGAGAGTGGGGTCATAAATAGTAAACAGATGTATAAATGATCTACGAAACAGAAACTCAATTAACAAACTGTGAACAGTACAGAAGGAAAAGTAATCCCAAAGGCTTCACAATGTATACTAGAAGGTAAGACAAAGTCAAAAGCAGGTAGTGCCATAGGAAAAAAGAATCTGAAACTTGTCCTATGCATGCTTTAGGTTATGGGTATCTATATTTATTGCTTGATTTACAAATTGTTTAAAAGTTTGTCAATTAGTTATGCTTCAATAAAGGCTACTGGAAAATAAGTCTTAGCTATGTGGTTTACTAAACTTTTTGAGATTTAAGGAAAATTTTTTCAGTTTTTCATATTGCTTCTATGTGATTTTTTTCATAATGCTTTATATTTCATATGCCTCTTCTTTGATAAAAGTGTATATTAATCTGAATACATTATCATTTGACAATTAAAAAAATGACTTTACAAACTGGGATGAATCAAAACCAGGTACTGATTGAACAGATTACAGTTCGACTGAAAAGAAAAGAGCCCAATAAGTAAAGAGAAGCACAATTAAGAAAAGGAGAAGTAAAAGCAGATCAGATTCATGGAGCAGTTTAGTACAAAATGTTTTCTAAGGGAGGAAGTGTTGCATGGTAGCTTTTTGGCTAGAAAGTAACTGGTACTGAGTGTCATGCTAAGAAGTTTGGAATTTATCCAAAGATACTAAAAGTTATTGTAGGGTAGAAGGACATGATCTGATGACTGCTGTGGAAGGTATGAACTCAAGTAGAACGATTCAGAATGTATCAAAAACATAAATGTTTGGAAGGAAACTGAAAGGAAGGCTGCTATAATATTCCCAAAGAATATCTACCAAAGACTTAAGAATTATATTGGAAGCAACCAGAAAGAAATTCAAGAGTAAAAAAACACAATAGCTGAAATGTAAAATTCACTAAAGAGGCTCAACAGATCTGAGCTGACAGAACCGGTAAACTTGAAGAAAGGTCAAATGAGACTTTAGAGAATAGAAAGTAAAAAGAATGAAGAAACATGAAAGGAGGTTCAGAGCTCTGTGGGACCACATCAAGAGTACCATACACATTATGAGAGTACCAGAAGGAGATGAAAGTAAAAAAGGGCAGAATATCTGAAAAAAACAATAGCTGAAACTTGCCACATTTCATGAAAACATTACTTGATACATCCTAGAGTCTCAGCAAATTCCAAGTAGGGTAAACTCAAGAGGTTCACAGTTAGACATTTCATAGTCAAACTGTCAAATGATAAAGAAAAGGAGAAAATTTTGAAAATATTAATAACAGTGATTTAACATGTACAAATAACCCTCAAAAAAGATTTAAAATTAACTTCTAATATTTATTCACCGTTGGTGGGAATTTATAATGGTGCAGTAGCTGTGGAAGACAGTTTAGCAATTCCTCAGAAAACTAAATTTTGAGTTGTCTTATGAACCACCAATACCAATACGTGGTGCATATCCAGAAGAGCTGAGGGCAGTGACATGAACAGACATTTGCACACCAATATGATATTAGCACTATTCACAACTGCCAAGAGATGGAAACAATCCAGTGGCACATCAACAGACAAATGGATAAACAAAATGTGGTATAGACATACAATGGACTATTATGCAGCATTAAGACAACATGATGTCCCAAAACATACGACAATGTGGATGAACTTTGAGGACATAATGCTAAGTGAAATAAATCAGGCACAAAAGGACAGATATTGTATGATTTCGTTATTATGACTCTGGTAAAGGTAATCTCAGAGGTTACATTGTAGAATATAGCACACCTAGAGATACACAGAAGCTAGACATGAGGAAAGGCTGCCCAAAGAGGTTGAATCTAAATGCAAGGGAATTGATAGAAGTGATGAAAACTAATTAGTAAGTTTATAAGTAACACTGCCATATTGAAGGTGAATAAGACTGAAAGGGGACGTATAATATGACTAAATTTATGATTATAAATAAGTTTTCACATGAATTATTTCAAAGGTTCTATAGAGGACAAGGAGAGAATCCTAATCCCATTTTGTAAAGGCAGCCGTTTCTTTTAATCCCTATTCAGCACTGTAAATTTGAATCTGTAATTAGATCACCCCCCAGGAGATGTGACTCAATCAAGACCCATTCGGGTGGGTCTTGATTAGTTTACTGGACTCCTATAAAAAAGAACGACAAGTGAGAAAGCCAAGAGATTTCTGAGAGACCAGAGAATGACACAGCCACGAGAAGCAGAGAGTCTACAAGCCAGCGACCTTTGGAGTTGAAGAAGGAAAATGCCTCCAGGGGAGCTTCATGAAACAGGAGGCCAGGAGAAGAAGCTAGCAGATGGTACTGTGTTCGCCATGTGCCCTTCCAGATGAGAGAGGAATCCTGACCATGTTCACCATGTGTCTTTCCAGCTGAGAGAGAAGCGCTGACTGTATTTGCCATGTGCCTGCTCACTTGAGAGAGAAACCCCGAACTTCATCAGCTTCTTGAACCAAGATATCTTTCCCCGGATGTCTTAGATTGGACATTTCTATAGACTTGTTTTAATTGGGACATTTTCTTGGCCTTAGAATTATAAACTAGCAATTTATTAAACTCCCCTTTTTAAAAGCCATTCTGTTCCTGTTATACTGCATTCTAGCAGCTAGCAAACTTGAACAGTTTGCTAAACCCCAATCAACATAACACCCGTTGTTTCTTAAGAGCACCTGGGGCTCGAACTGACACTCTATAAAGGTTTCATGTACTAGGTTTGCCTTCCTGGAACATAAAATTCCCAGAGGTTTTCTAGGTTAGACAAATCCTGAAACCCAGAGGGACCAGCCTCTCCAGGATTATCAATTGATTGCATCCCCCTGTCCTTCAGTGTGGCCACTCCTTCTCAGCATGAAAGAGCCAGAATGGGCATTGCCCAAAGATCCCTATAGAGTGAGGGAAGGAGTAAAGAAGAGAGAAGAGGTATAATACAGAAATAGGAATTAAGAAATAAGTATGGCTGCTGAATCACTATATTAATATTCCTTCTAACCTCCAGTGTTTTGGACCAAGTAAAAGTAAAAATCTAAAATGATAGAATAGTAGCCCATGACAAACTCTAGGATCTGTTCTGTAGCTGCTTGCTGAAGTATGCTTTGAAAAAGTATTGATTTTTTTCCTTCTTTCCTTTGTATGTATGTTATATATAACATACATACAAACATTTATATATAATTAAAAAGTTAAAAAAAACAACAAAATACTGAATTTAAAATATAAACAAAAGTAGGCATATATATATATTCCAAGAATTTAGCAAAAGTTATTTGGCTCTCAATGAACTTAGTGTTCACCTTAATTAGTATTTCTATGGGACTGATTTTTCCACTTTTCATTATCTATGAATGACGATATTTACATTAGCAAGCTCATGCAAGATTAAAATTAAAAAATGTCAAAAAGTTGGTAGCCTCTATATAAATAAAGCCTGCTGTAAAAAAAAAAAAAAGAAAAGAAATGATGGAGGCCAGAGGCAGTAGGAAAAAGTATCAACCACAACCAAGAATTCTATATCTACCAACATCATCCCTGAAAAACAAAGGAAAAGGTAAGAGATTCACAGACAGACAAAAGCAGACATCTCTAGAACTATATGGGTACTTATGTGGCACCTAAGACTCAGAGTTGGAGTTCTGCAGCTAAGAAAGTCAGCATTGCTCCATAAAGCAATTGTTTAAGAAGCTGGAAAAGAAAACAGACTTCAATTAGAGATAAGAACAAATGAAGTTGTGGAGTATGCAACTAGGCAAATGAACCTTGAGGACAGTATGCTGAATGAAATAAGCCAGAAGCAAAAAGACAAATATTATAATACCTCGCTAACACAGAGTAACTACAATGTGCAAATTTGGAGAACTGAATGCAAAAGCATAGCTTATCAGGTGAAGGCCTATTGTAAAGGTCCTAGATTGTGAGCTCATACATCAGCCACATCTATTCTGGAGTTGTAGCTGTTATTTCTAAATTCTGAGATGCTGAGCTTTTTGGGTATAATCTGGTCTTGCCCTGGAACTTCAGGTATTTGTGTAACATCTGAGATCCAGAGCTACAGTTCTCCAGCTATGAAAGTCAGCATTACACCATACAGCCACTGTTAAAAACACTGAACAAATGAGTAGACTTCAAGTGGAGATATGAATGAAGCTGATCTGGGTAGGACTAACGTAAACCAGATTAAAGGGTAAAGGATGATACTGCCTGTATTTTAAAACTTCAACATTTGTGTGGGACCAAAGGAAGAAATGTTTATTTGGTGCAAAATTTATATTTTCAGTAGCACACTATTTATCTTGTATGGTCAGGCTAATCAAACACCATAACTTCCCCTGTATAGGGAGTGAGATTTTGTTGATTTGTAACAGGTTGAAGTTATGCCCTGATACATCCCAGAGTAATATTTGTCTTTTTGCTTCTGGCTTATTTCATTCAGCGACAAGTATTTGCCAAGTTGCTTTGAGGGACTGGGGTAAAAGGAGGAAATATTAAACTTCTCCACCTGGGGAAGGCCTGATGTTCTTGCAAGCATTGAGGACGGTCAATTTGGTGGGCCAGGCACTCAGTCTTGGGGCTTGCCCTTATGAAATTTATTCCTGCAAAGGAGAAGATAAGCCTACTTATGATTATGCTGAATCACTTCCAGAAAACCTCTTCTGTTGCTCAGATGTATTGAAAGGCATGCAACACTGAATGAAACTGAGGGACATCATGATGCAAAATAAGCAAGAAACAAAAGAGCAAATATTGTATGGTCTCGTTTAGAAAATACTTATAAGAAAATTCGGTCCAAGATTGTAAGCTCTTAGAGCTGTCACATTCAGACTGGAGCAGTTACTGTTAATTCTAGATTTTGAGAGACTGTGTCATATAGGTATAACCCGGTATTTCCCTGGAACTTTGGGTGCCAGGGAAATGTGACACCTAAGACTCAGAGTAGGAGTTCTGAAAGTCAGCATTGTCACATACAACTGTCAAAGAAATTGAAAAAGAGATCAGGCTTCAATTATAGATAAGAATGAAGCCAATCAGGCTGGGAGCAGTTAAATCAGAATACAGGGTAAGGAACACATTGTCTGTATTGTAAAACTTCACTTACACCATGAGACCAAAGAAAGAGAGGTTTGTTTTGTCCAGAACCTAAATATTATGTAGCAAATAATCTAACGCAACCTGTCTGAAGAGATCATGTAAACAATCCAAACACAGGGAACTCAGAAAAGGAATGAGGGCTTGTAATTCTGGACAGCTTAATGTAATGCCAGGACACATCCCAGAGAATGTTGAGCAGATAATTAAAAAGTACTGGACTGGGGGCAAGATGGTGGCATAGTGAGGTGTGGAATTTAGCTCATTCTCCAGAGCAGCTAGTAAATTGCCAGGAACTGTATGGAACAACTGCTGGAGGTATCAGTGACTGGATACAGAGCATACACCAGTCTAGAACAGATGGAACAGCTGGGATCCCACACAGAACTGTAAGTCTCCCAAGTCACAGAGGCCAGTACCCCTTCCCCATGCGCATGGCAGGCTGGTTCCCCAAGGGGAAAGGAAAAAGACTATACTAGGAGCAAGGACTTCGCAATCAAGCTCTACTTGTGGAATTAAGAACTTCTGACTACTGAAAACGGGACCCAAGCACAGATATACCTGGGATAAGCACTAAAGGAACCAAGACTTTTCACCCCTGCAGAAAGGGGGCAGGGCTGACAAAAAAACAAACAAACAAACAAAAAACCACAGAGACTTTTTGAGTTGGACAGCATAAAATACTGGAAAGGGCTGGACCTCAAGAAAAGTGGGCACAGACAGCCTGGGTATACATAGAGCCATATACAAATTAAGCTCAACTGGCAAAACTGGGGAGCAGGAGTCCTGCTCTGAAAAGGCTTTTTGCTTTTTTTTTTTTTTTTTTTTTTTTTTTTTTTTACTGCTCAATAGCTCATTAGATAGAACTGAGAACACTCTCAGGCTGTGGCACTGCCCAAAGCAAGGCAGAACTAAGGAATGACTGACAGACACAGAAGCTAGTTAGGTGAAAGGGATTAATTTGCTAAAGGGTATATTTCCCGATGAAAAAGGAGGAGGTGGAGCCTCACTCAAGTGGGGGAGTATTCCCCCAAAAGAATAGATCCAAACAGACATACTACAAAACACTGACTAAGCAGACAGGCAAATGTCAAAGACGAAAAGGGAATTTTGAAAGCAGAGAAGAGCAATCCATTACATACAAGGGAAGTTCAGTAAGAAGATGTGGATTTCTCAGTAGAAACCATGGAGGCAAGAAGGCAGTGATATGATATAATTAAGATTCTGAAAGAGAGAAACTGCCAACCAAGTATTCTATAACCAGCAAAAATGCCCTTCAAAAATGAGGGGGAGATTAAATATTTTTAGACAGTCACCGAGAGACTTTGTGACTAAGAGACCGACTATAAAAGAAATACTAAAGGTAGCACTACAGGCAGATGGGAAAAGACAGAAGAATGTAGAAATGAAAACTATCAGTAAAGTTTACTCTAAAAAAGATTAGATATGACATATAAAATCCAAAAGACAAAACGGTAGAAAAAAGTAATGCCTTTATTGTAATAATGTTAAATGTTAATGGATTAAACTCTTGAATCAAAAGACATAGATTGGGAGAATGGATTTAAAAAACAAGACCCATCTATATGCTGCTTACAGGAGACTCATTTTAGACCCAAGGACAAACAATAGGTTGAAAGTAAAAGGGTGGGAAGAGATATTCCAGGCAAGCAACAGCCAAAAAAAGGTAGGGGTAGCTATACTAACATCTGACAAATTAGACTTCAAATGCAAAACAACTAAGAGAGAAAAAGGATACTGTATTAGTAAAAGGAATAATTCAACAAAAACACATAACAATAATAAATATTTATACACTAAACCAGAGTTCCCCAAAATATATGAGACAAAAAACCACTGAAGGGAGAAGTAGACACCTCTACAATAATGGCTGGAGACTTATAAATGGATAGAACATCTAGACAGAGGATCAATAAAGAAACAGAGGTTTTTTTCTTTTATTTTTTTTTTTTTGCATGGGCAGGCACCGGAAATCAAACCCGGGTCTCCAGCATGGCAGGCGAGAACTCTGCCTGCTGAGCCACCGTGGCCTGCCCAAAACAGAGGTTTTGAATAATATAATAAATGAACTATACTTAACAGACATTTACTGAACATTACATCCCATAACAGCAGGATATGTATTTTTCTCAAGTGCTCATGGATCATTCTTAAGGATAGACCATATGCTAGGTTACAAAGCAAGACTCAATAAATTTTAAAAGATTGAAATTATACACAGTCCTTTCTCAGATCATAATGGAATAAAGTTGGAAATCAATAACAGGCAGAGGGCAGAAGGTTAAACAGAGCAGGAGGTTAAACAGCACACTTTTTTTTTTTTAAACATAACAACATACAAAAATGAACATTCTTACCGTATGATCATTCCATTCTTGGGATACAATCAATAACTCACAGTATCATCACATAGTTGTATATTCATCACCATGATCATTTCTTAGAACATTTGCATCAATTCAGAAAAAGAAATAAAAAGAAAAAAAAACTCATATATACCATACCCCTTACCCCTCCTTCTCATTGATTGCTAGTATTTCCATCTACCCAATATATTTTGGCCTTTGTTTCCCCTATCTTTTTTCTATACCCCTTACCCCTTCCTCACATTGATTGCTATAATTTCCATCTACCCAATATATTTTAGCCTTTGTTTCCCCTTTTTTTTCTATACTCCTTACCACTCCCTTTCACTGATCACTAGCATTTCAATCTACTACGTTTATTTGAACATTTGTTCCCCCTATTATTTATTTATTTTTAAACTCTATGTTTTACTCATCTGTCCATATCGTAGATAAAAGGAGCATCATACACAAGTAAACAGCACACTCTCAAACAATTAGTGGGTCAAGGAAGAAATTACAAGACAAATCAGTACTATCTTGAGGCAAATGAAAATGAAAGCAAAACATATCAAAATTTATGGGATGCAGTAAAGGCAATGCTGAGGGGGACATTTATTGCCTTAAATTCCTATATTAAAAAAGAAGAGCAAAAATCAAGGAATTAACTGTTCACCTGGAAGAATTAGAGAAAGAACAGCAAACTAACCCCAAAGAAAAATAAATAAATAAATAAAATAATGAAGACAAGAGTAGAAATAAATGAATCTAGGAATATACAAACAATAAAAAAAAAATCAACAAAATCAGAAGTTGTTTTTTTAAGAAAATCAATGAAATCATGGACTCTTAGCTAGGCTGACAAAAAAAAAATCAGAAATGGAAGAGGAGACAAAACCACTGCCCCTCAGAAAATAAAGTAGGTAATGAGAAGATACCATGAGCAACCATATGCTAATAAACTAGACAACATAGATGAAATGGACAGAGAGCTAGAAAGGCAAGAACAACCAACAATGACCTAAGAAGAAACAGATGAAATTTAAAAAAAAATCATAAGTAAAGAGACTGAATCAGTCATCAAGAACCTTCCAAAAGGAAAAATCTAGGACCAGATAGCTTCACATGTGAATTCTGCCAAGCATTCAAGAAAGTAGTACTAATGCTACTTCAATTCTTCAAAAAAATTGAAGAGTTCAGAAAGCTACCTAACTCATTCTATGAAGCCAACATCATTCTAATACCAAAGTGAGACAAAAACATAAGAAAATAAAATTACAGATCAATCTCTTTAACGAATATGGATGCAAAAATTCTCAACAAAATAATTGCAAATCGTATCAAGATGCACATTAAAAGAATAATATACCATGACCAAGTGGGACTTATTCCAGGTATGCAAAGCTGGTTCAACACAAGAAAATCAATTAATGTAATACACCATATAAATAAGTCAAAGCAGAAAAGCACGTGATCATCTCAATTGATACAGAAAAGACACTTAACAAAATTTAACATCCTTTCTTGATAAAAACACTCCACAGAATAGAAATAGACGGGAACTGCCTCAAAATGATAAGGAATCATATGAAAAACACAAAGCTAAAAATCACCCTGAAGGAGGAAAGACTAAAAGCTTTCCCTCTAAGATCAGGAACAGGACAAGGATGCCCATTCCATTGTCATTTAACACTGTGCTGCCAAGTACTAACCAGAGCAATTAGACAAGAAAAAGAAATAAAAGTATACAAATTGGAAAAGAAGAACTAGAACCCTCACTGTTTGCAGATGATATGATACTATATGTCGAAAATCTAGAAAAATCCACAGCAAAGTGGCAAGATACAAGATCAACGTCCCCAAATCAGTAGTGTTTCTATTCACTAGTGATGAACAATCTGAGGAGGAAATCATGAAAAAAATTCCATTTATAATAGGAACCAAGAGAATCAAATATTAAGGAATAAATTTAAATAAGGACACAAAAGACCTATACACAGAAAACTGCAAGAAATTGGCAAAAGAAATAATGGAAGAAATAATTAAATGGAAGGGCGTGTTCATAGATTGGAAGATTAAATACAGTTAAGATGTCAATTCTACCCCAAATGATTTATACATTCAATGCAGTACCAATTAAAATTCCAACAACTGAGTGTGTAGAAATAGAAAAACCAATAACCAAATTTATTTGGAAGGGCTGGGGGCCCGAAATAGCTAAAAACATCTTGACAAAGAAAAATGAAGTGGGAGGTCTCATGCTACCTAACTTTAAGCATATTATGAAGCTACAGTAGTCAAAACAGCATGGTATTGGCATAAAGATAGATATAATGACCAATGGAATAGAACTGAGTGTGCAGAAATAGACCTTCTTATCTATGGACAATTGATCTTTGATAATGTGGTGAAGCCAATGCAAATGGAACAGAATAGCCTCTTCAATAAATGGTGTTTGGAGAACTGGATATCCATTTGCTAAAGAAGGAAAAAGGACTTGTATCTCACACTCTATACAAAAGTTAACTCAAAATGGATTAAAAACCTAAACATAAATGCTAAGATCATGAAACTTTTAGAAGAGAATGGAGGGAAACATAAGTATTGTTATAGAAGGTGGTTTTCCTAGATGTTACAGTCAAAGCATGCGCAATGAAAAAATAAATAGGTAAATGGGAACTTTTCAAAATTAAACACTTTTGTGCATCAAAGAACTTTGTCAGGAAAGTACAGAGGTAGCCTATGAAACAGGAGACAATATTTGGAAACCACGTATCAGATAGGGGTTTAGTATTAAGAGTATATAAAAGATTCTACAACTCAATGACAAAAAAGACAAACAACCCAATTTAAAAATGGGCAAAAGACACGAGCAGACACTTCTCAGAAGAGGAAATACAATTGGCTAAAGGCACATGAAAAGATGCTCAGCTTCACTGGCAATTAGGAAAATGCAAATCAGAACCACAATGAGATATTATCTGACAAGCACTAGAATGGCCATTATAAAAAAAAAATTAAAAAAAAAAAAAAACACAAGAAGTAGTGCTGGAGAGGATGTAGAGAAAAAGGTATACCTATCCACTGTTGGTGGGAACGCAAAATGGTACAACCACTCCGGAAGGTAGTTTGGCATTTCCTCAGGTAACTAAGTGTGGAACTGCCACATGGGATCCAGCAATCCCATTACTAGGTATATATTCAGAGGAGCATATACCTAGGCAAGGATACAAACGGACATCTGCACACCAATGTTTATTTACAATCGCCAAGAGACAGAAATAGCCCAAATGACCATCAATGGATGAGTGGCTAAACAAGCTGAGGTATGTACATATGATAGAATATTACACAGCTGGAAGACAGAATAAGGTCATAAAGCATGTAACAACATGAATGAACCCTGAGGACATTATGGTGAGTGAAATTAGCCAGAAATAAAAGAACAAATACTTATGGTCTTAATAACATGAACTAACATTAAGGATTGAACTTTGGGTGTTAAAGTTAAGAACACAGGTTATCAGAAGATAGAAATAGGGTAGAGATTGGGCACTGGTGCTGAAGGAATACGAACTATGCAACAGGACTAATTACAAAAATTCAGAAATGGATAGCACAATAGTAACTGATAATAGCACAATAATATGAGTATACTGAATGAAGCTGAATGTGAGTATGGTTGAGGGAGGAGGTCTAGGGGCACGTATGAAACAAGAAGGAAGGATAGAGGATAGACTGAGATGGACAGTGTAACTTAGGAATTTCTAGAGTGAACAATGATGGTGATTAAGTGTACAAATAAAAAAATGTTTCTGCATGAGGGAAAACAAATGAATGTCAACATTGCAAGGTGTTGCAAATGGGATGGTTGCTGGTATGAAAAGATTATGTACCCTAGAAAAAGCCATGTTTTTATCCTGATTCATCTTGCGGAGGTAGCCATTTCTTCTAATTTATATTCAGCATTGTAGGTTGGAAACTTGATTAGAGTATCTCCATGGAGATGTGACACTCCCAGCTGTAGTTATTAATTTCTGATTAGAGGGAGATGTGACTCCACCCATTCCAGGTGGGTCTTGATTAGTTTACTGGAATCGTTTAAAAGAGGAAACATTTGGAAAAAGCTTCAGTGCCACAATAACCACAAGAGCCCATGCAGCCAGAGACCTTTGGAGATGAAGAAGGAATATGCCCCTGGGGGACCTTCATGAAACAAGAAGCCTGGAGAGAAAGCTAGCAGATGTCATCATGTTCGCCATGTGCATTTTCAGTTGACAGAGAAACTCTGAACATTATTGGCCTTCTTGAACCAAGGTATCATTCCCTGGATACCTCAGATTGGACATTTATAGAGACTTGCTTTAATTTGGACATTTTCATAGCCTTAGTACATGTAAACTTGCAACTTAATAAATTTCCAACTTTAAAAGCCATTCCGTTCTGTTATGTCACATTCCGGCAGCTTATAAACTGGAACACATTCCAAGTGCACTTTAGAGCAATCTGCGCCCTCTTTGTGGGTCCTGGCCCTGCTGGGTAACCCTCTTACCAGAATTTTACCCCACAAGCAAAAGCAGCATGAGACAACAGAAGGAATGCATAAAACTACAGAGGTGGACAGCCTGGGACAAATACCTGCTGGCTTTAAACCTGCTAGAGGGAGAAGTAGAGGGGACAACCAAGCTCCTATAAACAGAGGAACTTCAAAACAACTAGCAAGCAAAAGCCCAGGACAAGATAGAGGCTTGAAAAGAGAGAGAAAACCCTGTACACTGCATCCACTATGGGAAAACTTTCTGATAGTGTAAGTAAATCTCCATCTTATCACCAACTGGTAACAATACCAAGAAACAGACATCCCAGAGTTAAAATTTTTAAATATTAAAATATACAGTGTGCAAGAAGAGTACAAGACAAAGAAACAGGAAATGGCTCATCCAAAGGAAGAGGATAATGATGCATAAAACACCAATGAAGAGAATGTGGACACACCAAACAAAGCCTTTAAAGTTAAAAATTCTCAAGAAGATGAAGAAAAGTACAGAGAAAGAGTTTAAGGATATCAGGAAAACAGTGAATACACAATTTGAGAAACTTAATGTGCTGGTTTGAAATGATGTATGTACCCTAGAAAAGCCATGTTTTAATTCTAACCTCATTTTGTAAAGACAACCATCTCTTCTAATCCCTATTCAGCGCTGCATGCTTGAAACTGTAATTAGATCATCTCCCTGGAGATATGATTTAATCAAGAGTGGTTGTTAAGCTGAATTAGGTGGGTCTTGATTAGTGTCCGAAGTCCTATAAAAGAGGAAACATTTTGGAGAATGAGAACGATTTTGAGAGAGCAGAGAATGCTGCAGCACCACAACAAAAATAGAGAGTCCACCAGCCAGCGACCTTTGGAAACGAAGAAGGAAAACACCTCCCGTGGAGCTTCATGAAACTGGAAGCCAGGAGAGAAAGCTAGCACATGATGGTGTGTTCGCCACTGTGCCCTTTCAGTTGGGAGAGAAGCCCTGACTATGTTCGCTATGTGCCTTCTCACTTGAGAGAGAAACCTTGAACTTCATCAGCCTTATTGAACCAAGGTATCTTTCTCTGGATGCCTTTGACTGGACATTTCTATAGACTTGTTTTAATGGGGACATTGTCTTGGCCTTAGAACTGTAAACTAGCAACTTATTAATTTCCCCTTTTAAAAAGCCATTCTGTTCCTGTATATTGCATTCCAGCAGCTAGCAAACTAGAACACTTAGTAAAGTGATAGAAATTTTAAAAAGAAACCAAACAGAACTACTGAAATGAAAAATGCCCACGAGAGTTTCACGAGCAGACTGGAGATGCAAGAAGAAAGAATCAGTGAACTTGAAGACAACACACTTGAGATGTCATGCTGAGAAGCAGGGGGAAAAAAAAAAAAGCCTAAGACAGCTATGGGACACCATCAAGTGCACCAATATATGTATTATGGGAGTTTCAGAAGAAGAGAGAAAAGAGCAGGAGGAATAGTCAAAGATAAACAACAGAGAACTTCCCAAACTTAGCAAAAATGTGAATTGCACATCCAAGAAGCCCAAGAGAAAACCAAACAGGATAAATATGAAGAAAAATATACCCCATCATATACTAATTACACTATCAAATGCAAAGGACAAGGATAGAGTTCTGAAAGCTGCAAGAGAAAAGCAATGTGTTACCTTCAAGTGAGTCCTACTTAGATTGAGTGCCTATTATTCATCAGTAACCACAAAGGCAAAAAGGCAATGGGCTGAAAAACTTAAATATCCTAGAGGAAAACACCTACCAGTCAAAAATTTTATATCCAGTGAGACTCTCTTTCAAAATTGAGGCAGAGATTAAAATATTCTCAGATAAACAAAAGCTGAGGGATAGGCCTACCCTACAAACAATGTGAAAGGGAATTATTTAGAATGAAAGACAAGGACACCAAACAGTGGTTCAAAATAGCAAAAAGAAATAAAAATCTGTGGTAAGAGTAGCCATTTTGGTAATTATAAATGCCAATATTATTGCATTGTATTGTTTGGTAGTTCATTTCACTTCTTACTTCCTATGTTGCCGAAATGCAAATGCATAAAAAGTAAAGATGAATCTAGCTGTTTTGGAATACAACGTACAAACATTAAAGGGGCAACAAGTTAAAAAAAAATTGGTTGGGGGCAGAGTGGTATAGGAAAAATGTATGCATGTGCTTCTGAAGTTAAGTTGGTATCAAATCAAATATGACTATATATTATTAACCCCATTTTTTAACCCCATAGTAACAACAAGGAAAACAAATGAAAAATCTCCCCAGATAAAAATCAGCTGCATTTCTATATATCAGCAATGAAAAATCTGAAAAGGAAATTAAGATAATAATTCACATTAGCATCAAAAAGAATAAAATAGGGCCACGGTGGCTCAGCAGGCAAGAACACTTGCCTGCCGTGCCCAAGGACCCGGGTTTGATTCCCGGTGCTTGCCCATGAAAAAAAAAAAAAGAATAAAATACTGGCCCTTATTAAAATGATAGATTGAGAAGCTTCAGGGATCTGTAACCTCCTCAGGAGCTTGGAACAACCACCAAGACCTGGTAGAAACATCTTTTTCAAAACATTAGAAAACAGTTAAAGGACAGCAGTACCAGGGTACATAACTAACCAAGAAAAAGGCTTCTTAAAAGCAATAGGATTTTGTGGTGTCCAGACTAGTCCATCCCTTAACCTTCGCCAGCTCAGCACAGAGACAGCCAAAGCTTCCTGTGCAGATTCTGCTCCTGGTTCCAGAGGCAGCAGAGTAATCCTCACGCACATACTGGAGCATGTACACCTAGCCCAATCTGTCTGGTGGTGGCCTGAGGGATTCACCATCCCAGAACTTGCTGGAGAACAGTTAAGTGGATCCTTGAGGCAATATTTGCTACCTGTAGGACATAGAGAACAGTGTCCAGACTGTGAGAAACTTGTTTACTAGGGAAGAGGGGACATTCAGAACCATGTAAATGGGAGGAATTCCTTAGGCCAAATATATACATGTGCAAGACAAGACACATGCACAGAAAGGCCCAAGCAGGCCCCTGCACTTTGACATGGAACTGTTCTCTAAATCCACTGTATGGGTAACCTCTGAAGGACACCCCTTACAGGTCAATCTACAAAAACTGGGGAAGGTGTTTTCTTGATTTCCTTCTTTTATTTTTAATTCTGTTCACCCTTAGCATTCAAGAAAGCCCTGTCATTAACACTAGCTAGTTACAAACTTAAGGAACAGATGTCTCAGAGTCTAATAATACATTACCATATCAAAATGCTAAGGTTTCAACAAAAGATTACAAACTATACAAAAAAAAACATAAGTAACAGCACAGGCAAAGGAGAAAATTAAAGCAATAGAAACCATAAATGATAGGGACCAGAAATGGGACATACCAGATAAGACTTTAAAATAAAATGGTACTATTCTCAAAGAACCAAGATGAAAACATTGACAAAGAACTTAAGTACATCAGGAGAATGAGAGATGAATGCTAAGAGAGTATCAACAGAAAGACAATTATGAAAAGGAACCAAACTGAGTTGAAGTCCATCCACTGTTTTAGAAATTAAAAATTCCCTAGAGGGGTTCAACAGCAGATTGAAGGTGACAGAAGAGTGAAGGTGACAGAAGAGTCAGTGAACGCAAATATAAGATTCTTGAAATCAACCAGTCTCAGGAGAAAAAGGAGGAAAGAATGAAAAGTGAACAGAACCTGAAGAATCTGTAGGTCACCACCAAGCATACTAATACATGCATTGTGGGAATTCCATAAGAAGAAAGAGAGAAAGAAACAGAGAGTATATTCCAAGAAATAATGGCTAAAAACTTTATAAATTATACATAATCCATACACATTCAAGACACTCATCAAACTCTAAACAGGATGAACCCAAATAGCACTGTGCCATATGATAATCAAACTGTGAAATACCAAAGATAAAGAGAGAATTCTGAAAGGCCCAAGAGAGAAGCAATGTGTCACATACAAGAGAGCCTCAATAAGACTAATTGCCAATTTCTCATGGGAAACTACAGAGGAAATAAAGCAGTGGGATGACATATTTAAAGTGCTGAAACCAAAAAACTGCCAACCAATAATTCTATACCAAACAAAATTATCTTTCAAAAATGAGGGAACGATTAAGACATTCCTAGATAAATAAAAGCTGAGGGACTTCCTACTAGCCTCACAAGAAATGCTAAAGAGTTCTGCTGGTTGAAAGCAAAGGACACTAGAAGCTAGATCAAAGCTACATGAAGAAATAAGGCTCACTGTTAAGAGTAAAATACAAGTTATGGTGCAATTTTTCATAGCAGAGAAGGTAGGGTTAAACAAACCAGTATGATTGCTGTATCATTATATAGATATTTCTGTTTAGTTTCCAGAATCTTAGAGCAGCTAAAAGTAAAAACCTGAAATTGTGGAACTGTAACCTATACCAAACTCTGAAATCTGTTCAACAACTAACTGAAGCGATGTGGTTTGAAATTTATTGTTTTCTATATATGTTATTTTTTTGCAGAAAAGGAAAAAAAACTCGATTATGATGATAAAAGAATATTTAATCCTTCAAGCCTCCAATGTTCTGAGGAGCGAGAAAGAAAAATCTGAGATGATGGTATGTTAGCCCATGACAAACTCTGGGATCTGCCCTGTAACTACTTGTTGAAGAGTGTTTTGAAAACTACTGCTTTTTTCTTTCTTTGCTTTATATATATGTTATATTATACAAAAAGAGTGAAAAAAAACAAGGGTAAATATAAATGCCAGCCCTACTGTCTTTTTGGTTCTTAATTCCACTTTTTATTTCCTACAGGTTCTAAATGTCAAATACAAAAAATGAAATGATAAATCAACAGTTTCCTAATTATAATGTGTCTATGTGTCTGTGTGTGTGTGTGTGTGTGTGTATGTAATTTGACAAGAACTACGTGAAGGTGAAGGCAGAGGAATATAGGAACATATATATATGTTAACATATGCTATATGAAGTAGTGAGGTTTAGGTGTCAATTTGGTCAGGTGATGGTGTCCAGTTGTTCTGTTGCTGTGGACTTAATCATCAGCATGTAAAATTCACCTATATCAGCGGTCAGCTATGGGAGTTGCCTTCCACAATGAGTGATGTTTACTTTAATTAGCTGGAGGCTTAAGAGAGAGGCCAGCAGAGAATTTAGCAGTTCAGACAAAGTTTGGAGATGCAGAAAGGAATAGCCTGGGGAAAGCCATTTGAACCCAGAAGAAAGGAGGGAAGGACAGCAGATGTTACTGTGTACCTTCCGATGTGACAGACAAAGCTAGAGAAAAGTCAGCTGCCTTTATTCCGAAAAACTCTAAATTTTTCCATTTCTGATGTATTGCATCTAGCAGCATTAGTAAACGAAAACACTACTGAAGTTAAGTTGGTATTAAAACAATTGAGATTCTTATAAATTTAGGATGTTAAATTTAAGCCCCATGGCAACTAAAAAGCAAATATTGGAAAATACTGTGAGCTCAGTGTGTATAGGTTGTGGTGGGGGTGTGAGTAGGGGAAAGGGAGTTAATGCATAATTGGTATAGGGTTTTGGTTTGGGGAAATGACAAAGTTTTAGTAATGGAAGGTGCTAAGGGTAGCCAACAGTAATATTAGTAATCCTACCGAATGGAACGCTTGGGAGTGGTTGAGATGAAAATGTTCATGCTGTATATATGTTCCCACAATTCAAACACATAGAAAACAGAATAAGGAACTAAAAACAATGACAATTAAATACGACACTTGATCCTGGACAGGCTCTATCAAAGGAGAAAAGGCAGAAAAGGACATTTTTGACATGTAAGAAAAAAATTGCCATATAGACTAAAAGCTTTATATCATTGTTAATTTTGCTGAACTTGGTAATCACATTTAAGGTGGGTACATATGTGAATATCCTTGTTCTTGGGAAATATACATGGCAGTTTATAGTGTTCAAGCAGCATGAGGTATACAATCTACACTCAAATGTTCAGAAAATGGATTGACAGACACGGAAAGATAGAAAGATGGACAGATAGATAAATGGATAGAGAGGTAAAATGATATGGCAAAAGTAGCAAATATTAAAATTGGTAGATCTGGGTATCTGGAAGAGTAGGAGTATGTTGGAATTGTCTGTAGGGATTTGTCTGGTTTATTTTTGTAACTGTCCCATAAGTTTGAAAATAATTAATAGTTTACAAACAAATAAACAAGGAGAGGACAGCCAAGATGGCAGCTTAGCGAGCAGTGTGGATTTAGTTTGTCCTCCAGAACAGCAAGTAAATAGCTAGGAACATTACAGAATAACTGCTGGGGCCACGTCAGTGACTGGACACACAGTGTACACCAGTCTGGACCAGCTGGAAAGGCTGCAAGCCCACCCAGAATGGTGAACTCCCCAAGCCGTGGCAGCTGGCACCCCTACCCCACAGGCTGCTTCCCAGAGGGGAAAGGAAAGATATTTACTTGCAGCAGAGGCTGAGTACAAGCAAGCACAAAGGGTGGAATTAATTTTAAAATTCTGACTACTAAAAATAGGTCACAGATCAGCTGAATCTCAAGTAAAAGCAGAGGTCTCTGCTTTTTGCCCCAGGACAGAGGGGGCAGGGCTGAGAGAAAAACAAACAAAAAACAAAACAGGTTTTTTTGGATCTGAAAAGGTCTGGGCCCTGCAGGAAAGGAGGGGGCACATAGGGCCTGGAGATACACAGAACAACATACCAACTTAAGCTCCTGATTGGCAAACCCAAGGAACTGGTCCTGCTCTGAAAGGATTTTTCTTTTTCTCTTCTGTGGCTGTGTTTCTATGGATTAATTACTCTTTGGATACAGCTGCAAGGCTTATTGGGCTGCACTGCCCCAGGCATAGGCAGAAACAGGCTTGTTTGAGAGCTTCTGTGGAGCCTGTGCCTTACCCAGGAGAGAGGTAGGGCCCAGCTCAGGTGGAATCCCTGCCTCAAGGAATTCAACCCCAGGGTCTGGAAAAGCAAAGCAATTAAAGTCAACCTACAACCTCCCCTCCGTCTCCACCACGCCCCAAGAAGAGAGAGTATGCTGAAGTTAAAGGTACTGCATCACCTTATGGTGGTGGAGCCTGCAGCAGAAAAGCGCCACATACTGGGCAGGATAGGAAAATGCAGAGTCCAGAGACTTCACAATAATCTACTGGGTCTCACCTTCAGGGAAAACAGACATAGATGACTCTTACCTCCTGAGAGGTGAGCAGTTAGGTCTGGGAAAATCTGACTGGGGTCTATAATACCTAAGTAGATGCTCCTAAGGGGTGGGAGAAAGGCACCATACAAGCAGGGAAAGAAAGAAAAAAACAAGAACTGAAAAATTCTGATCTACTAAACAAAACCTAAGCTAGAGGACTAAAATAAGCTGAACTGAATGTCACAGAACAGACAGACAACAAAGTCACCCAGCAAGAAAATCCTAGAGAAAAAAAAAGTGAAAACAATCTCCAGAATAAACTAATTAAGGTACTTGAATGACTAGACACCAGCAAAAAAATGACGAATCATACTAGGAAAATTGAAGAAACGGTGCAGTCAAAGGAACAAACCAACAATTCAAATGAGATACAGGAGATGAAACAATTAATTCAGAATGTTCGAACAGATGTGGAAAACCTAATCAAATATCAAATCAATGAACTGAGGGAGGATATAAAGAAGGCAAGCAATAAACAAAAAGAAGAAATCAAAAGTCTGAAAAAACAAATCACAGAACTTATGGGAATGAAAGGCACAGGAAAAGAGATGAAAATGACAACAGAAATCTACAATGTCAGATTTCAAGGGGCAGAAGGTAGTGAACTGGAGGACAGGAGAGCTGAAATCCGAGAAGCAAAAGAAAATATAGGGAAAAGAATGGAAAAACATGAGCAGGTACTTAGGGAATTCAATGACAACATGAAGTGCACGAATATACATGTTGTGGGTGTCCCAGAAGGAGAAGAGAAGGGACAAGGAGGAGAAAAACTAATGGAGGAAATCATCACTGAAAATTACCCAACTCTTACGAAAGACTTAAAATTACAGAAGTGCAGTGTACCCCAAACACATGTACTCCAAGACACTTACTACTCAGAATGTACTCCAAGACACTTACTGATCAGAATGTCAGATGTCAAAGAGAAACAGAGAATCCTGAAAACAGCAAAAGAAAAACAATCCATCACATACAAGGGAAGCCCAATAAGACTATACGTAGATTTCTCAGCAGAAACTATGGAAGTGAGAAGACAGTGGGATGATATACATAAGATATTAAAACAGAAAAACTGCCAACCAAGAATTCTACATGCAGCAAAACTGTCCTTCAAAAATGAGGGGGGAAATTAAAACATTTGCAGAAAAAAATTCACTGAGAGAATTTGTGACCAAGAGACCAACTCTGCAAGAAATACTAAAGGGAGCACTGGAGACAGAAAAGAAAAGATAGGAGAGAGAGGTATGGAGAAGAGTATAGAAATGAAGACTGCCAGTAAAGGTAAAAAGAAAAAAATTGGATGGGACATATAAAATCCAAAAGGCAAAATGGTAGAAGAAAGTACTGCCCATACAGTAGTAACAATAAATGTTAATGGATTAAACACCCCAATCAAAAGACACAGACTGGTAGAATGGATTAAAAAACAGGACCCATCTATATGCTGAATACAGGAAACAAATCTTACACCCATGGAAAAACATAGACTGAAAGTGAAAGGTTGGGAAAAGTTATTCCATGCACATAACAATCAGAAAAGAGCAGGAATAGCTATACTAATATCCAAAAAATTGGACTTCAAATGTAAAATTTAAAACAGACAAAGAAGGACACTATGTATTAATAAAAGGAACAATTCAACAAGAAGACATAACAATCATAAATATTTATGCACTGAGCCAGAATGCTGAAAAACACATGAGGCAAACACTGAAAAGAGAAATAGAAACATCTACCATAATAGTTGAAGACTTCAATTCTCCACTCTCATCAATGGACAGAACATCTAGACAGAGGATCAATAAAGAAAGAGAGAATTTGAATAATACAATAAACAAGCTAGACTTAACAGACATATATAGAACATAACACCCTACAACAGCAGGATACACCTTTTTCTCAAGTGCTCATGGATCATTCTCAAGGATAGACCATATGCTGGGCCACAAAGCAACTCTCAATAAATTTAAACAGATTGAAATCATACAAAACACTTTTTCTCAGATCATAAAGGAATGAAGCTGGAAATCAATAATAGGCAGAGTGCCAGAAAATTCACAAATAAATGGAGGCTCAACAACACACTCTTAAACAACCAGTGGTAAAGGAAAAAATTACAAGAGAAATCAGTAAATATCTCGAGGAAAATGAAAATGAAAACACATCATATCAAAATTTATGGGCTGCAGCAAAGGGGGTGCTAAGAGGGAAATTTATTGCCCTAAATGCCTATATCAAAAAAGAAGAAAGGGCAAAAATCGAGGATTACCTGTCCACTTAGAAGAATTAGAGAAAGAACAGCAAATTAACCCCACAGCAAGCAAAAGGAAAGAAATAATGAAGATTAGAACAGAAATAAATGAAATTGAGAACATGAAAACAATCAAGAAAATCAATAAAACCAAAAGTTGGTTCTATGAGAAAATCAGTAAGAGACCCTTAGTGAGGTTGACAAAAAGAGAGAGGATGCAAATAAATAAAATCAGAAATGAAAGAGGAGACATAGCTACTGACACCACAGAAATAAAGGAAGTAATGAGAGGATACTATGAACGATTTTATGTTAATTAATTAGACAATGTAGATGAAATGGACAACTTCCTAGAAAGGCATGAATAACCAACATTGACTCAACAAGAAATAGACAACCTCAACAAACCAATCACAAGTAATGAAACTGAAATCACTCACATTAAGAACCCAAAAAGAAAAGTCCAGGACTAGATGGCTTCACATGTGAATTCTACCAAACATTCAAGAAAGAATTAATACCAATCCTGCTCAAACTCTTCAATAAAATTGAAGAGGAGGGAGAGCTACCTAACTCGTTCTACAAAGCCAACATCACCCTCAGACCAAAGCCATACAAAGATATTACAAAAAAAGAGAACTACAGATCAATCTCTCTTACGAATTTAGATGCAAAAATCCTCAACAAAATTCTAGCAAATCGAATCCAGCAGCACATTAAAAAAATTACACACCATGACCAAATAGGATTCATCCCAGGTATGCAAGGATGGTTCAACATAAGAAAATCAATCAATGTAAAATACCATATCAACAAATCAAAGCAGAAAAACCACATGGTCATTTCAATTGATGCAGAAAATGCATTTGACAAAATTCAACATCCTTTCTTTTTGAAAACACACAAAGGATAGGAATAGAAGGGAACTTCTTCAACATAATACAGGGACTATATGAAAAACCCACAGCTAATATCATCCTCAACAGGAAAAAAACTAAAAACTTTCCTCCTAAATTCAGGAACAAGACAAGGATGTCCACTATCACCATTGTTATTCAACATTGTGTTGGAAGTTCTAGCCAGAGCAATTAGACAAGAAAAAGAAATACAAGGCATCAAAATTGGAAAGGAAGAAGTAAAACTCTCACTGTTTGCAGATGATATGATACTAATATGTCAAAAACCCTGAAAAATCCACAGCAAAACTACTAGAGCTAATAAATGAGTACAGTAAAGCGGCAGGTTACAAGATTAACACTCAAAAATCTGTAGTGTTTCTATACACTAGTAATGAATAATCTGAGGGGGAAATCAAGAAAAAAATTCCACTTACACTTGCAACCAAAAGAATAAAATATTTAGGAATAAACTTAACTAAGGATACAAAAGATCTATACAAAGAAAAGTACAAGAAATTGTCAAAAGATATCACAGAAGATCTAAATAAATGGAAGGGCATACTGTGTCATGGACTGCAAGACTAAATATAATTAAGATGTCAATTCTATATAAATTCATTTACAGATTCAATGCAACACCAATTAAAATCCCAAAAACTTACTTTTAAGAAACAGAAAAACCAATAACCAAACTTACTTGCAGGGGCAGAGTGCCCCGGATAGCCAAAAATATGTGGGAAAGAAAAATGAAGTTGGAGGCCCCACGCTACCTGAATTTAAGGCATATTGTGAAATTACAGTGGTCAAAACAGCATGGTACTGGCATAAAGACAGATATACTGACCAATGGAATAGAACAGTGTTCAGATATACGCCATCTCATCTATGGACAATTGATCTTTGATAACTCAGTCAAGCCAACTCACATGGGACAAAACAGTCTGTTCAATAAATGGTGCCTAAAGTACTGGATATCCACATTCAAAAGAATGAAAGAAGAGCCATTATCTCACACCCTATACAAAAATTAACTCAAAATGGATTAAAGACCCAATATTAGATCTAAGATCATAAAACTGTTAGAAGAAAATGTAGGGAAATTTGTTATCAATCTTATAATAGGAGTTAGTTTCCTAGACATTACACCCAAAGCACAAACATTGAAGAAATAAGTAAATAAATGGGAACTCCTCAAAATTAAACACTTTTGTGCATCAAAGATCTTCATCAAGAAAGTAAAAAGACAGCCTACACAATGGGAGGCAATATTTGGAAATGGTATATCAGATAAAGGTCTAGTATCCAGAATATATAAAGAGATTGTTCAACTCAACAACAATAAGACAGACAACTTTACAAAATGGGCAAAAGACATGAACAGACACTTCTCAGAAGACCAAATACAAATGGCCAAAAGTCGTGTGAAAAGATGCTGAACTTCCCTGCCTATTAGGAAATGCAAATCAAAACCACAATGAGATATCATCTTACACCGACCAGAATGGCCATTATCAATGGAACAGAAAATGACAAGTGCTGGAGAGGATATGGAGAAAGAGGCACACTTAACCACTGTTGGTGGGAATGTCAAATGGTACAACCACTGTGGAAGACAGTGTGGTGGTTCCTTAGGAATCTAAGTACAGAACTGTCATATGATCCAGCAATACCATTGCTAGGAATCTACTCAGGATATAAGGGCCAGAACACAAACGGACATTTGCACACCAATGTTTATAGCAGCATAATTTACAACTGCCTAGAGATGGAAACAGCCAAAATGTCCACTAAAAAACAAGTGGTTTAGCAAGCTGTAGTATATACATACGATGGAATATTATGCAGCTGTAAGACAGAATAAAGTCATGAAGCATGTATCAACATGGATGGACCTTAATGACATTACGCTGAATGAGATGAGCCAGAAACAAAAGGACAAATACTGTATGGTCTCAGTGATATGAACTGACATTAGCAAATGAACTTGGAGAATTTCAGTTGGTAACAGAGACCATCATGAGACAGAAATAGGGTAGATATTGGGTACTCAGAGCTGAAGGGATACAGAATCTGGAACAGGACTGATGGTAAAAATTCAGAAATGGATAGCACAATACTACCTAACTATAATACAATAATGTTAGAACACTGAATGAAGCTGAATGTGAGAATAATAGAGGGAGGCGGCCTGGGAGCACAAATGAAATCAGAAGGAAGAATAGATAAGAAAGATTGAGATGGTATAATCTAGGAATGCCTAGAATGTATAACAATAGTGACTAAATGTACAAATTTAAAAATGTTTCTGCATGAGGAAGAACAAAGGAATGTCAATAATGTAGGGTGTTGAAAACAGACGGTAAATAATATTTTAAAGCTTTAACCTATGTGTGAGACAAGCAAAAAATATTTATTTGGCACAAAATGTATATTTTGACTAGTGTATTTCCTAATATAACTTATGTGGACAGCTTAGTTGAACACCATAGTACCTGGAACCTTGGGTAGGGCATGAGGTTTCGTAGCTTTGTGCAGAGTGATGCCCAGTTATTCCCAGAGCGATTTGAACAGTGAACAGGGAAGTATTTGCAGAGTCCCCTATAGGGAATGGTGAGAAAGGGGGAGAATTCAACTTCCCCAAGTGGAGATTTCTTGATATTCTCACAGGCAGTGGGGAAAGCCAAAGTAATAGGCCAAGCCTCCAATCTTGGGATTTCTTCATATGAAATTTAATCCTGCAAAGGATAAGCTAAGCCTACTTAAAATTAGGTCTCACGTCACCCCCAAGAGAACTTCTTCTGTTGCTCAGATGTGCTACAAGCACTATTTTAAAGGCATGCCTATTAATGGCCTGTGGCATTGTGTCAAGAATATACCATGATTTTGGGAAACTCTAATGAGATAAATTCTTAAATAAATTTTAAGAATAAGGTTTTGGAGTTTGAGAAATACTCTGTGGTTGATAGCTATGATGGAACGAAAATACTCCAGCACAATAAAGTCAACAATCACCTCCAAACCACACCATCCAAAGACAATCAGTAAATGCTCAATTAAGTGATAATAATTAAAACCATAATTAAGAGACATAAAAAAACATCTATTCTGAGCAGGGTAACTCAATGCCAAGAATTATTTGAAGAATGACAACACTATAGGCAATATCTTTCTCCATTAACTTGCAAACTCAGAGGGTATTCACAAATTAATGATGTCTAATAAATTAAACATCTCTCAAGCATCTATCTTTTTAATAAACCAAAAAGCTGTATTCTTCCATTAGTGTTAGGATAAGGACACAGAAAAAAAAACAAAACAGATCATTATTCTACATTCTATGATATTACTGAACAAAAAGGGATTTTTTCACTTGTGATAAAAGTTTTAAATTTAAGAAATACTACATGTGTGTGTAAATAAATATATATATTTATTTACCCATACACACTTACCATTGTGTCAGAGTTTAGAATTTGTCTCATAAACTCCAGAAATGAAGAAGCAAGTTCTCCTGTGTCCTTACTAAATGTGCTGACCACTCGTTTCAGTAAACAATGCAGAGCACTATTGTTTTTCTTTAAAGAACTGTAAATGAAGAAAATAGAGAAAAGATACCATCTTAAAATATCACAGTATAAAGCTAGTATGAGAAATGAACTTAGTACAGATGGAGTAAAATTTAGCCTACCACCCAAAAAGGAAGTTAAAAAGTACTTTCGTGAGCCTATGTATATAAACCCACTACTAAGAAATATTAATTACTTCTTTTAAAGCCAAGCTTCATGCTCTTAAAAAATTTAACTCCAAATAAAATTATAAAATTTAGCATAAGAAACCTGTACATTCCCTACATTGAAACTTTTTATAATCTAAGACTTCTATAACATGAATAGGTTACGGTTGTTTCAGATGCCTGCCTAAAAAGCCTAATCTGTATAAATACAAAGAATAGTTACATTTATTTGATATTGTAATTTGACAGAAAGATATCAAGGATAAAGAGCAAGGCTCAAATGAACAGTAAAATTTGGGGTTTTGCCCATCATATGGTCTCTGTCACAATTTCTCCACTCTGTCGTACCAGTAAATCAGCCATAAACCGAAGGAAAACGGATGTACCATTGTTCGAATAAAATTTAATTTACAGAAACTGCTGGCAGGCTGGATTGGGCCTGTGAACATTTGCAGGCCCCTGACAGAGACTATAGTAGAACAAACAATCATGATATATATCTAGAACTATGACATTAATTAGACCTGCTAAGAGTATTCTGGCATTTATAATTGTTAGTTGACCAAAAGGCCAACTCAAATCTCAAATCTCAAGGGCAAACTACTCAGATATTCTAGTTATGTCCTTTAAGCTGTAACACAAAAATTAACCAAAAAAAAAATGGGAATAGGCATGATATATCACACCAAACATGCTATGTTTATATTGTGAAAATGTGGTTAGATTCTGAGATGCCATCATAGAAGACTTTGGTAAAGCAATACAAAAGAGGAAAACTATGAGATCCCTGCTCTTGAGATATTTATATCATAAACAAATGGACAAGAGACAACAAAAAGGAGCAAAATTAAATATAAAGATAATATGGTTAACGGGTAAAGCATGAATTCAAAATCTGACTATACCAATTTATTAGTCTCTAAATATAACCTTGTTTCTTGACTTATCAAAAATTGGGGTCCACTACATACCTACTGGAAAGTCTAAAACAAACAAAACTAAAAAACTGGCAATATAAACTGCTGGTCAGAATAGGAGCAAATAGAATTCTAATACATTGTTGGTAGGAATGCAAAATTGTATAGCCATTTTGGAAAACAGTATGACAGTCTCTTGTGAGGTTAAACATACACCTAACATATGATCCAGAAAACCCACTCCTAGGTATCTACCTAGGTTCAAACAAAAACTTGTATGCAGATGTTTACAGCAGGTTTATTCATACTTGCCAAAAATTAGAAAACCATAGTGCTGAATTACTACTCACCAAAAAAAAAGGAACAAACTGTTGATTAATGCAACAATGTGGACGAATTGTAATGCACTTCAGTAAGTGAAAGAAATCAGATATAAAAAAACTAAATATTGTACGATTTATTTTATACGAATGTGAAAAAACCACAACATGGAGAAAAAAGGATCACTGGTTCCTAGGGATCAGGGGGATGACCTGTCTATAAAAAGATACTACAAATAATAATAATAAAACATAAAAAGATAATATAAGAAATCTAGGAGGTGATGGAACAATTCTTTATGAAACTATGGTGAGAAACACATAACTTTATGCACTTGTCAAAAAACACAGAACTATGCAGCTCAAAACATGAATTTTACTGGATATAATTTTTTCATAAATACTGGGAAGGATAAAGTACAGACTCTGAAAAATGAATTTAACTGTTTTACAAATGAATTACATAATCACATTGAAGGAAAAAGGGAAGAAAAGCATTGACTAAGTAACTGCAAAAGTGTTTGACTCAATCTAGTAACAGTAAAGGCAGAAACAATTGTACACAATGTGCTTTAGTTGGTAAATTTAATTCTGACAGTGGTGTGGGTTAAGAAGTAGAGACTTAGACTTCCGGGTAAAGATGGCGGCTTAACAATGTGCGCGTTTTAGTTCGCCCTCCAGAACAACCACTAAATAACCAGAAACAGTACAGAACAGCTCCTATGTCCATGTCAGTGCCCACATGACACAGTACATAGTACACAGCATACCCCAGTCTGGACCAGATGGACCGGCTGAGAGCACCCGCCAGAACCAGGAGTTCCCAAAGCAGCGGCGGCCAACACCCCTCCCCCACAGGCCGCTTCCCAGAGGGGAAAGGAAAGGACTTTACCAGCAGCAGGGACTGGGCACAATCAAACACCAATTGTGAAACTAAATAACAAATTCTGACTACTAAAAATAGGCCCCCAGCTTAGGTGAACCTGACAGAAGCAGAGATTGCTCATTTTTGCCCCGGCGCCAAGGGGGCAGGACTGAAAGAAAAAGGGTAAAAAAAAAAAAGAAGGAAACAGAGGTTTTTGTAGCTGTGTATCTACAAAGGCTTGACTGCCTCTGGATACGATGGCAGGACTTTTCAGGCTACAACTGCCCCAGGCATAGGCAGAAGAGAGCTCTTTTGGGGGCTTATCTGGAGCTCGTGCCTTCCCCAGGGAAGGGGTGAAGCCCCACCCACGTGGAATCCCTCCATCAAGGAATTCAGACACCAGGGCTTGGTAGTTTCAAGCCATTAAAACCAGCCTACAACCTCTGCTTTGTCTCCACCATGCCCCCAGCAGGGAGAGTTTGCCAAAGTTAAAGGTACAGCATCATCTTATGCTGGTGGGACCTGCAGTCAGAAAAGCACCACACACAGGGCAGGATAAGAAAAACAGAGTCCAAAGACATCACAGGAAAGTCTTTCAACCTGCTGGGTCTCGCCCTCAGGGAAAACCGACGCAGGTGACTCTTTCCTCCTGACAGGAGGCCAGGTTGGTCTGGGAAAATCTGGCTAGGGTCTATAATATCTAAGTAGATTCTCCTAAGTGTGGGGGGTGGGGAAAGGTAAAACACAAACAGGGCAAGAAACAACAAAACAAGAACTGAAAAATTCTCCTCTGTTAAACAAATCTTAAGCTAAAGGTCCAGATAAAGCTGAACGGAATGTCAAAGAACAGACAGACAACAAATTCATCCAGCAAGAAAACCCTAGATAAAAGAAGTGAAAGCAATCTCCAGAATAAACTAATTAAGGAAATTAAATGCCTAGATGCCAGCGAAAACTAACAAATCACACTAGGAAAATTGAAGATATGGCCCAGTCAAAGGAACAAACCAACAATTCAAATGACATACAGGAGCTGAAACAATTAATTCAGACTGGACGAACAGACATGGAAAACCTCATCAAAAACCAAATCAATGAATTGAGGGAGGATATAAAGAAGGCAAGGAAAGAACAAAAAGAAGAAACTGAAAGTCTGAAAAAACAAATCACAGAACTTATGGGAATGAAAGACACATTAGAAGAGATGAAAAAAAACAATGGAACCTACAATGGTAGATTTCGAGAGACAGAACGTAGGATATCTAAACTGGAGGACGGAACATCTGAAATCCGAAAAGAAACAGAAACGATAGGAAAAAAAATGGAAAAATATGAGCAGGGACTCAGGGAATTGAAAGACAATATGAAGCGCACGATACATGTTGTGGGTGTCCCAGAAGGAGAAGAGAAGGGAAAAGGAGGAGAAAAACTAATGGAGGAAGTTATCACTGAAAATTTCCCAACTCTTATGAAAGACTTAAAATTACAGATCCAAGAAGTACAGCGTACCCCAAACAGAATAGATCCAAATAGACATACTCCAAGACATTTAATAATCAGAATGTCAGAGGTCAAAGAGAAAGAGAGGATCTTGAAAGCAGCAAGAGAAAAGCAATCAATCACATACAAGGGAAGCCCAATAAGACTATGCGCAGATCTTTCAGCAGAAACCATGGAGGCGAGAAGACAGTGGGATAAGATATTTAAATTATTAAAAAAGAAAAACTGCCAACCAAGAATTCTATATTCAGCAAAACTGTTCTTCAAAAATGAGGGCGAAATTAAAACATTTTGAGACAAAAAATCACTGAGAGAATTTGTGACCAAGAGACCAGCTCTGCAAGAAATACTAAAGGGAACACGAGAGACAGATACGAAGACAGAAGAGAGAGGTGTGGAGAAGAGTGTAGAAAGGAAGACTATGAGTAAAGGAAAAAAGAAGGAAAACTAGATATGACATATAAAATGCAGGAGGCAGCCCCATAACTCGTAGAGTACTTGGGCCACGTGTAATGCACCAAGAATTGAACCGAGGCCTCCAGCATGGCAGGTGTCTTCCGGAGAAGATGGCGGTTTAGTAAGACGCACGGATCTTAGTTCCTACTCGAGAACAGCTACTAGGGGAGCAAAAACGATACAGAACAGCTCCCGGAGCCACGACAGATATCAAAAAGACAGGGTACCCCATCCTGGAATGGCTGACTGGCTGAGAGAACCCGCTCCGGTGAGATCGCCGAGGGGCACGGGCTTCCCCGGGCGGGGCGGAAAGTGGCCGGAGTCCCTCCCTTCCTCCTTCCCGGGCCAGCTGGCAGAATTGGGCAGGCGGTCCCCGCAAGCCACGGCAGCTGGCGCCCCCACCACGCACGGCCCCCCAGACCAACTGAGAGAATTGGATCGGAAATCCCCAGGCCACGGAGAACGGTGACCTGGGGGGTGCCATCCAAACACGTGACTCCCTGGACCGGCTGGGAACGGTGCACTGTCCCGGGCCGCAGCGGCTGGCGCCCTCCCGCCATGCTTGGCGCCCTGGGCCGACTAGGAAATTTGGACGGGCGCTCTCAAAGGCTGCGGCGGCCGGCAACCCTCCCCGCGTGCGGACCCCTGGGCCGGATGGCACTCTTCAAAGCCGCTTCAGCTGGTGAAGCTTCCCCACGGTGAGAGTTTTCCAAAGTTAAAGGACCCACAGCACCTTTTACTGGTGGGACGTGGAGACAAACATGTGCCACGAGTGCCATCTACTGGGCAGGATAAGAAAAACAGAACCCAGAGAAATCTGACTAAATGCCCAGACGCCAGCAGAAGATAACGGATCACGCTCAAAAAATTGAAAATATGGCCCAGTCAAAGGAACAAACCAATAGTTCAAATGAGATACAGGAGCTGAGACAACTAATGCTGAATATACGAACAGAAATGGAAAACCTCTTCAAAAACGAAATCGATAAATTGAGGGAGGACATGAAGAAGACATGGGCTGAACAAAAAGAAGAAATAGAAAAACTGAAAAAACAAATCACAGAACTTATTGAAGTGAAGGATAAAGTACAAAAGATGGAAAAAACAATGGATACCCACAATGATAGATTTAAAGAGACAGAAGATAGAATTAGTGATTTGGAGGATGGAACATCTGAATTCCAAAAAGAAACAGAAACTATCAGGAAAAGAATGGAAAAATTTGAACAGGGTATCAGGGAACTCAAGGACAATGTGATTCGCACAAATATACGTCTTGTGAGTGTCCCAAAAGGAGAAGAGAAGGGAAAAGTAGGAGAAAAACTAATGTAAGAAATTATCACTGAAAATTTCCCAACTCTTATGAAAGACCTAAAATTACAGATCCAAGAAGTGCAGCGCACCCCAAAGAGATTAGACCCAAATAGGCGTTCTCCAAGACACTTACTAGTTAGAATATCAGAGGTCAAAGAGAAAGAGAGGATCTTGAAAGCAGCAAGAGAAAAAGAATCCATCACATACAAGGGAAGCCCAATAAGACTATGTGTAGATTTCTCAGCAGAAACCATGGAAGCTAGAAGAAAGTGGGATGATATATTTAAATTACTAAAAGAGAAAAACTGAAACCAAGACTCCTATATCCAGCAAAATTGTCCTTCAAAAATGAGGGAGAAATTAAAACATTCTCAGACAAAAAGTCACTGAGAGAATTTGTGACCAAGAGACCAGCTCTGCAAGAAATACTAAAGGGAGCACTAGAGTCAGATATGAAAAGACAGAAGAGAGAGGTATGGAGAAGAGTGTAGAAAGAAGGAAAGTCAGATATGATACATATAATACAAAAGGCAAAATGTTAGAGGAAAATATTATCCAAACAGTAATAACATTAAATGTTAATGGACTGAATTTCTCAATCAAAAGACAAAGACTGGCAGAATGGATTAAAAAACAGGATCCTTCCATACGCTGTCTACAGGAAACACATCTTAGACTCAAAGATAAACATAGGTTGAAAGTGAAAGGTTGGGAAAAGATATTTCATGCAAATAACAACCAGAAAAGAGCAGGAGTGGCTATATTAATATCCAACAAATTAGACTTCAAATGTGAAACAGTTAAAAGAGACAAAGAAGGACACTATATACTAATAAAAGGAAGAATTAAACAAGAAGACACAACAATCATAAATATTTACGCACCGAACCAGAATGCCCCAAAATACGTGAGGCATACACTGCAAACACTGAAAAGGGAAATAGACACATACACCATAATAGTTGGAGACTTCAATTCACCACTCTCATCAATGGACAGAACATCTAGACAGAGGATCAATAAAGAAATAGAGAATCTGAATATTACTATGAATGAGCTAGACTTAACAAACATTTATAGGACATTACATCCCACAACAGCAGGATACACCTTTTTCTCAAGTGCTCATGGATCATTCTCAAAGATAGACCATATGCTGGGTCACAAAGCAAGTCTTAACAAATTTAAAAAGATTGAAATCATACACAACACTTTCTCGGATCATAAAGGAATGAAGTTGGAAATCAATAATGGGTGGAGTGCCAGAAACTTCACAAATACGTGGAGGCTGAACAACACACTCTTAAAAAACGAGTGGGTCAAAGAAGAAACTGCAAGAGAAATTAGTAAATGCCTCGAGGCGAATGAAAACGAAAACACAACATATCAAAACTTATGGGAGACAGCAAAGGCAGTGCTAAGAGGGAAATTTATTGCCCTAAATACCGATATCAGAAAAGAAGAAAAGGCAAAAATGCAGGAATTAACTGTCCACTTGGAAGAACTGGAGAAAGAACAGCAAACTAACCCCAAAGCAAGCAAAAGGAAAGAAATAACAAAGATTAGAGCAGAAATAAATGAAATTGAAAACATGAAAACAATAGAGAAAATCAATAAGACCAGAAGTTGGTTCTATGAGAAAATCAATAAGATTGATGGGCCCTTAGCAAGATTGACAAAAAGAAGAAGAGAGAGGATGCAAATGAATAAGATCAGAAATGGAAGAGGAGACATAACTACTGACCTCACAGAAATAAAGGAGGTAATAACAGGATACTATGAACAACTTTACGCTAATAAATACAACAATTTAGATGAAATGGACGGGTTCCTGGAAAGACATGAACAACCAACTTTGACTCAAGAAGAAATAGATGACCTCAACAAACCAATCACAAGTAAAGAAATTGAATCAGTCATTCAAAAGCTTCCTAAAAAGAAAAGTCCCGGACCAGACGGCTTCACATGTGAATTCTATCAAACATTCCAGAAAGAATTAGTACCAACTCTCTTCAAACTCTTCACAAAAATCGAAGTGGAGGGAAAACTACCTAATTTATTCTATGAAGCCAACATCATCCTCATACCAAAACCAGGCAAAGATATTACAAGAAAAGAAAACTACAGGCCAATCTCTCTAATGAATATAGATGCAAAAATCCTCAATAAAATTCTAGCAAATCGTATCCAACAACACATTGAAAGAATTATACAGGGGCGGGCCGCGGTGGCTCAGCGGGCAAGAGTGCTTGCCTGCCGTGCCGGAGGACCCCGGTTCGATTCCCGGCCCCAGCCCATGTAAAAAACAAACAAACAAACAAAATATAATAAAACAAGAAAATGTTTAAAAATGTTTCCCTTTCTTCCTCACTTCCTTCCTTCCATCCTTCCTTCTTTCTCTGTCTTTCCTTCCCTTCCTCCCTCTCTTTTTAAAAAAAAAAAAAAAAAAAGAATTATACATCATGACCAAGTAGGATTCATCCCAGGTATGCAAGGATGGTTCAACATAAGAAAATCAATTAATGTAATACACCATATCAACAAATCAAAGCAGAAAAATCACATGATTATCTCAATTGATGCAGAGAAGGCATTTGACAAGATTCAACATCCTTTCCTGATGAAAACACTTCAAAAGATAGGAATACAAGGGAACTTCCTTAAAATGATAGAGGTAATATATGAAAAACCCACAGCTAATATCATCCTCAATGGGGAAAAATTGAAAACTTTCCCCCTAAGATCAGGAACAAGACAAGGATGTCCACTATCACCACTATTATTCAACATCGTGTTGGAGGTTCTAGCCAGAGCAATTAGACAAGAAAAAGAAATACAAGGCATCAAAATTGGAAAGGAAGAAGTAAAACTATCACTGTTTGCAGACGATATGATACTATACGTCGAAAACCCGGAAAAATCCAGAACAAAACTACTAGAGCTAATAAATGAGTACAGCAAAGTAGCAGGTTACAAGATCAACATTCAAAAATCTGTAGCATTTCTATACACTAGTAATAAACAAGCTGAGGGGGAAATCAAGAAACGAATCCCATTTACAATTGCCACTAAAAGAATAAAATACCTAGAAATAAATGTAACTAAAGAGACAAAAAACCTATATAAAGAAAACTACAAAAAACTGTTAAAAGAAATCACAGAAGACCTAAATAGATGGAAGGGCATACCATGTTCACGGATTGGAAGACTAAATATAGTTAAGATGTCAATCCTACCTAAATTGATTTACAGATTCAATGCAATACCAATCAAAATCCCAACAACGTATTTTTCAGAAATAGAAAAAACAATAAGCAAATTTATCTGGAAGGGCAGGGTGCCCCGAATTGCTAAAAACATCTTGAGGAAAAAAAACGAAGCTGGAGGTCTCGCGCTGCCTGACTTTAAGGCATATTATGAAGCCACAGTGGTCAAAACAGCATGGTATTGGCATAAAGATAGATATATTGACCAATGGAATCGAATAGAGTGCTCAGATATAGACCCTTTCATCTATGGACATTTGATCTTCGATAAGGTAGTCAAGCCAACTCACCTGGGACAGAACAGTCTCTTCAATAAATGGTGCCTAGAGAACTGGATATCCATATGCAAAAGAATGAAAGAAGACCCATATCTCACACCTTGTACAAAAGTTAACTCAAAATGCATCAAAGATCTAAACACTAGGTCTAAGACCATAAAACAGTTAGAGGAAAATGTAGGGAGATATCTTATGAAATTTACAATTAGAGGCGGTTTTATGGACCTTAAACCTAAAGCAAGAGCACTGAAGAAGGAAATAAATAAATGGGAGTTCCTCAAAATTAAACACTTTTGTGCATCACAGAACTTCATCAAGAAAGTAGAAAGACAGCCTACACAATGGGAGACAATATTTGGAAATGACATATCAGATAAAGGTCTAGTATCCAGAATTTATAAAGAGATTGTTCAGCTCAACAACAACAAAAAGACAGCCAACGCAATTACAAAATGGGAAAAAGACTTGAACAGACACCTATCAGAAGAGGAAATACAAATGCCCAAAAGGCACATGAAGAGATGCTCAATGTCCCTGGCCATTAGAGAAATGCAAATCAAAACCACAATGAGATATCATCTCACACCCACCAGAATGGCCATTATCAACAAAACAGAAAATGACAAGTGCTGGAGAGGATGCGGAGAAAGAGGTACACTTATCCACTGTTGGTGGGAATCTCAAATGGTGCAACCACTGTGGAAGGCAGTTTGGCGGTTCGTCAAAAAGCTGAATATAGAATTGCCATATGACTATCTACTCAAAGGACTTAAGGGCAAAGACACAAACGGACATTTGCACACCAATGTTTACAGCAGCGTTATTTATAATTGCAAAGAGATGGAAACAGCCAAAATGTCCATCAATAGACGTGTGGCTAAATAAACTGTGGTATATACATACGATGGAATATTATGCAGCTTTAAGACAGGATAAACTTATGAAGCATGTAATAACATGGATGGACCTAGAGAATATTATGCTGAGTGAGTCTAGCCAAAAACTAAAGGACAAATACTGTATGGTCCCACTGATGTGAACGGATATTCGAGAATAAACTTGGAATATGTCATTGGTAACAGAGTCCAGCAGGAGTTAGAAACAGGGTAAGATAATGGGTAATTGGAGCTGAAGGGATACAGACTGTGCAACAGGACTAGATACAAAAACTCAAAAATGGACAGCACAATAATACCTAATTGTAAAGTAATCATGTTAAAACACTGACTGAAGCTGCAGCTGAGGTATAGGTTTTTTTTTTTTTTTTTTTACTATTATTACTACTTTTATTTTTTTTCTCTATATTAACATTCTATATCTTTTTCTGTAGTGTTGCTCGTTCTTCTAAACCGATGCAAATGTACTAAGAAACGATGATCATGCATCTATGTGATGATGTTAAGAATTACTGATTGCATATGTAGAATGGTATGATTTCTAAATGTTGCATTAATTTCTTTTTTTCCGTTAATTAATAAAAAAAAATGCAGGAAGCAAAATAGTAGAAGAAAGTACTACCCACGCAGTAATAACACTAAATGTTAATGGATTAAACTCCCAATCAAAAGACATAGTCTGGTAGAATGGATTAAAAAACAGGACCCATCTATACGCTGTCTCTACTCAAAGGTCACGAGGCCAAGGACACAAATGGACATTTACATACCAATGTTTATAGCAGCATTATTAATAATTACCAAGAGATGGAAACAGCCAAAATGTCCATCAACAGACAGTTGACTAAATAAACTGTGACATTTAAATAAGATGGAATATTATGCAGCTGTAAGACAAAATAAAATCATGAAGTATGTAACATGAATGGACCTTAAGGACATTATGCTGCGTGTGATTAGCCAGAAACAAAAGGACAAATACTGTATGGTCTCACTGATATGAACTGACATTAGTGAATAAACTTGGAATATTTTCTTGGTAACAGAGGCCATCAGGAGATAGAAATAGGGTAAGATAGTGGGTAATTGGAGCTGAAGGGGTACAGATTGTGCAACAGGACTGAATATAAAAACTCAGAAATGGACAGCACAATATTACCTAACTGTAATACAATTATGTTAAAACACTGAATGAAGCTGCATATGAGAATGATAGAGGGAGGAGGGCTGGGGCATAAATGAAATCACAAAGAAAGATAGACGATAAAGATTGAGATGGTACAATCTAGGAATGCCTAGAGTGTATAATGATAGTGACTAAATGTACAAATTTAAAAATGTTTTTGCATGAGGAAGAACAAAAGAATGTTATTACTGCAGTGTGCTGAAAACAGATGGTAATTAATAATTTAAAATTTCAACTAATGTGTGAGACTAAAGCAAAAAATGTTTATTTGGTACAAATCTATACTTTGACTAGTGCATCTCCTAATATAACTTATGTAGATAGTTGATTGAACACCTTAAGTACATGGAACTTTGTATAGGACATGAGAGTTTGTTGGTTTGTCCAGGTGATGCCCTGATGAATCCCAGAGTGATTTGATCAGTGAGCGGAAAAGTATTTGCAAAGTCCCCTTTGGGGAATGGTGAGAACAGGGGAAAACTCAACTTCCCCAAGTTGAATTCTTGATATTCTCACAAGCAGTGTGGACAACCAAAGCTATAGACTGAGCCCCCAGTCTTGGGGTTTGTTCATATGAAACTTAACCCCACAGGGGATAGGTCAAGCCTACTTAAAATTAAGCCTAAGAGTCACCCCCAAGAGAACCTCTTTTGTTGCTCAGATGTGGCCTCTCTCTCCAGCCAACACAGCAAGCAGACTCACCACCCTCCCCCCGTCTACGTGGGACATGACTACCAGGGGTGTGGATCTTCCTGGCAGCGTGGGACAGAAATCCCAGAATGAGCTGAGATTCAGCATCAAGGGATTGAGAAAAACTCTAGAATGAGCTGAGACCCAGCATCAAGGGATTGAGAAAACCTTCTCCACCAAAAGGGGGAAGAGTGAAATGAGACAAAGTGTCAATGGCTGAGAGATTCAAAACAGAGTCAAGAGGTTATCCTGGAGGTTATTCTTATGCATTAAGTAGATATCACCTTGTTGTTCAAGATGTAGTGGAGAGGCTGGAGGGAACTGCCTGAAAATGTAGAGCTGTGTTCCAGTAGCCATGTTTCTTGATGATGATTGAACAATGATATAGCTTTCACAATTAGACTCTGTGAATGTGAAAACCTTGTGTCTGATGCTCCTTTTATCTACCATATCAACAGAAGAGTAGAACATATGGAATAAAAATAAATAATAGGGGGAACAAATGTTAAAATAAATTTAGTTTGAAAGGCTAGTGGTAAATGAAAGCGAGGGGTAAGGGGTATGGTATATATAATCTTTTTTTTCTCTCTTCATTTTATTTCTTTTTCTGTTGTCTTTTTATTTTTTTCTGAATTGCTGCAAATGTTCTAAGAAATTATGAATATGCAACTATGTGATGTATTGAGAATTACTGAATATATATGTAGAACAGAATTATATGTTGATGTTTTTGTTCTTAATTTTTTTAAATTAATAAATAAATTTAAATAAATAAATAAATAAATTTAAATAAATAAATAAACAAATAAAGTGTCAGTGGCTGAGAGATTTCAAAGATAATCAAGAGGTTATCCTGGAGGTTATTCTCACACATTATATAGACATCCCTTCATAAATTAAAGAGTATTAGACTAGAGGGAAGTGCCTGAAACTGCAGAACTGTGTTCCAGTAGCCATGTTTCTTGAAGATGACTGTATAATGATACTGTTTGCAATGTGACTGTGAAATCTGATGCTCTTTTATCTATGGTATGGACAGATGAATAAAACATATGGATTAAAAATAAATAAATAATAGTGGGACCAAATGTTAAAATTAAAAAATATATATATTGGATAGATGGAAATACTAGTGGTCAATGAGAGGGAGGTGTGAGAGGTACGGTATATACGAGTTTCTTACGTTTTTCTTTTTATTTCTTTATCTGAAGTTTTAATGTTCTAAAAAATATCATGGTGATGAATATACATCTATGTGATGATATTGTGAGCCAATGATTGTACACCATGTATCGAATGTTTGTGTGTAAGAACGCATGTGCTTGCACATTGTTATATCAATAAAAATTAAAAAAAAAATAAACAAGAAAGAGCAAAAATTGCGGATTTAAAGCACACCTGGAGAAACCTGAAAGGAACAACAAACTAACCCCAAAGCAAATTGAAGAAGAGAAATAACAGATTAAAGCAGAAATAAATGAATGGGAGAAGAAAAGAATAATAGAAAGAATGAATAAAACCAAAAGTTGGTTCTTTGACAAGATCAGTAAAATTGATGGGCCACTAACAAGGGTGACAAAGAAAAAAAGAGAGAGGATACAAATAAACAAAATAAGAAATGAGATGGGATCCACTATCATAGACCCCGAAGAAATAAAATCATAAGAGGATACTATGAATTACTATATGCCAACAAACTAGACAACTTAGATGAAGTGGACAAATTCCTGGATACACACAAACAAGCTATACTGATTCAGGAAGAAACAGAAGATCTCAACAAACCAATCACAAGTAAGGAGAGTCAATCAGGCATCAAAAATCTTCCTATGATGAAAGCCCAGGGCCAGATGGCTTCACAGGGGAATTTTTATCAAACATTCCAAAAAGAACTAACACCAATCCTGCTCAAACTTTTCCAAAAAATTGAGGAAAAAGGAACTCTACCTAACTCATTTTATGAAGCTAATATCATTTTAATACCAAAACCCGGTAAAGATGTTATAAGGAAAGAAATCTACAATCTCCCCAATGAACAGAGATGTAAAAATTCTCAGTTAAAATATTAGCAAATCGAATCCAACAATATATTAAAAGAATTATACACCATGAACAAGTGTGGTCTATTCCAGGAATGCAAGAATAGCTCAACACAAGAAAAACAATTAATGTAATACAGTACATTAACAGATCGAAAGGGAAAAACCACATGAACATCCCAATTGATGTTGACAAAGCATTCGACAAAATTCAGCATCCTTTTCTAATAAAAGTACTTCAAAAGACAGGAATCAAAGGTAAGTACCTCAATATGATAAAGGGAGTATATGAAAAACTGACAGCAAGCATCATACTCAATGGAGAGAGACTGAAAGCTTTTCCTCTAAGATCAGAAAGAAGACAAGGATAACAACTGTCACCACTATTATTCAACATTGTGTTAGAAGTTCTAGCTAAAGCAATCGGCAGGACAGAGAAATAAAAGACATCCAAACTGGAATGGAAGAAGTAAAACTCTCATTCTTTGCAGATGATATGATACTATACTTGGAAGATCCTGAGATATCTACAGCAAAGTTACTTGAGCTAATAAACTCAGCAAAGTGGCGGGATATAAAATTAATGTGCAAAAATCAGTAACATTTCTATACACAAGCAATGACCTAGCTGAAGTCAGTTAAGGAAAAAATTCCATTCAAAATAGCAACTAAAAGAATCAAGTACTTAGGAATGAAGAACTTACTAGTTAGTACTTAACTAGGGACATAAAGGACTTGTACACAGAAAACTACATAACACTGCTAAAAGAAATCAAAGGAGAACTAAATAGGTGGAAAGACATTCCCTGCTAATGGACAGGAAGGCCAAATATAGTTAAGATGTTAATTCTCCCCAAATTGATCTACAGATTCAACATAATACCAATCAAAATTTCAACAACCTACTTTGAAGATCTGGAAAAGCTAACTAGCAAATCCATCCGGAAGGGAAAGAGACCTCGAATAGCTAAAAGCATCCTAAAAAAGAAGAACAAAGTGGGAGGTCTAATACTCCATGACTTTAAAACCTTTTATAAAGCCACCGGCACAAAGACAGAAGCACAGACCAATGGAATAAAATCAAGAGTGCAGAAATTGACCACCAAATCTATGGTCAACTAATTTTTGACAAAGCCCCCAAATCCTCTGAACTGGGACAAAATAGTATTTTCAATAATTGGACATGGAAGAACTGGATATCAATAGCCAAAAGAATGAAAGAGGACTCCTGTCTTACACTCTACACAAAAATTAACTAAAAGTGGATCAAACACTTAATTATACGAACCAGCACCATTAAGCTTCTAGAGGAAAATGTAGGGAAACATCTTCAAGACCTAGTAATAGAAGGTTGGCTTCCGAAACTACACCCAAAGCACAAGCAACGAGAGAAAACAGATAAATAGGAATCCCTCAAAATCAAATACTTCTGGACCGCAAAAGACTTTGTTAAAAAGGTGAAGAGGTAGCAAACTGAATGGAAAAAAAATATTTGGAAATCACACATCAGACAAAGGTTTGAGTTCCTGTACATACAAAGAAATCATACAACTCAATTATAAAAGAACAAACAACCCTATTATAATATGGGCTAAAGATATGAATGGACATTTTTCTGAAAGCAAATACATATGGCTCAAAAGCACATGAAGTGATTCTTATTTTCATTGGCTTTAAGGGAAATGCACATCAAGACTACAATGAGATACCACCTCACACCTATAAGAATGGCTACTATTAAACAAACAGGAATCTATAAATGTTGGAGAGGATGTGGAGAAACTGGGACACTGTGCGCTCAGCCACTGTGGAGGACTGTTTGGCGGTTTCTTAGGAAACTAAATATTGAATTGCCCTGTGACCCAGCAATAGCACTACTCCAGATATACCCAGAAGAGCTGAAAGCAATGACACAAGCAGACATTTGCACACTGATGTTCATAGCAGCATTATTCACAATCGCCAAAAGATGGAAACAAACCAAATGCCCCTCAATAGAAGACTGGATCAACAATATGTGGTACATATATACAATGGAATATTATGCAGCAGTAAGACAAAATAACATCCTGAAGCACATGACAAGATGGATGAGCCCTGAGGACATAATGCTGAGTGAAATTAGCCAGACCCAAAAGGACAGATACCATATGATTTCACTTTTTGACCAGCATAAAGGTATAATCAGAGGCTTATCATACAGAATGTGGGGGACTTAGAGATACACAGAAGCTAGAGATGCGTGAACTGTTAGCTAATGAGGTTGAACTCCAATGTAAGGGAACAGATCGGAGTAAAGGTGGTTCTCAAGTGGGTCTAGAAGGAATATTACCATATTGAAGATGGCAACAAGACTGAAAGGGGATGTATAGACCTACATGTCTCACTGATTAATACGAGAAATATGAAATAGTTCTTGCAAGAATTACTTCAAATATATGATTCTTGTACAAAGACATTGCATGGTATGAACTATATTCAAAAGGAAACCCATCAGCACTACCACAGCAACAGCAGAAGTAATTAACGGGGGGAGGGACAAGAGTTAAGAGGACGTTTAGATTTTCTGTTTGGCGAGGGTGTATTTATTGGTTTTCTGTCTCTTGAGAACAATGAAATCTTCTAAAATTGAGAATGTTGATGGACTGTGGACTTCAGGCCTTCTACATGATGCCCGATGAAAGCAGGTGGCTAAAGGATGCACTGAGGGAGAAACAGATTGGCAAAAAATGGTGTATACTTATAAATGAAGGTTGTGCTGCTACAAAAAGGAACAAAGTAGTAAGGCATGCAATGATGCGAATGAACAGGTGGGACATTTGGTGAGACAAAAAAAGCCAGGAACAAAAGAACAACAATGGTATGGCAGCCTTTAGAAAATGCTTATAAGAAAACAGGGGCCTAGACTGCAAGCTTTTAGAGCAGACACATTAAGTCTGGAGTCGTGATCATTATTTCCGGATTGTGAGAGGCTGTTTTATACATATAACCTGATATTTAGAGACAAGAATGAAGCTGAACAGGTTGGGGTTAAAGTAATTCAGAACATAGGCATAACTAAGACAGTGTTTTAGAACCACGCATACACACTGAGACCAATGGAAGAAAGATTTATTTTGGTCTGGAACTAAAATTTTCTGCAGTGTATAATTTAATTCAACCTATTTGTATAGCTCATTTGAACAACTGAAACACAGGCAGTTCAGAATGAGAAAGAGGTCCTTTAATCCTGTACAGATTATTGTAATGCGTGGATATATCCTTGAGTATATTAAGTAATCAAAAAGTATTGGCAAAGTCCCCTGAAGGAGGGGAGAAAGACTATGGAACTATTAAACCTTACCATCAGGGAATCCCCTGATACTGTGTCAAACTTTAGGGACACCCAAATCAATAGGCCATGCCCACAATTATGAGGCTTGCTCTTGTGAAGCTTATGTAGGTAGCACAGAAGCTTAGCCTACCTATAGGCATGCCTAAGAGTTACTTCTGGAGGAACTCTTTTGTTGCTCAGATGTGGCCTCACTCTCTCTAAGCCCAACTCTGCTTAGTGAAATGGTTCACTTCTGCAAGTGAAACCATTGCCCTCCCCATTACATGGGACATGACATCCTCGGGTGAAAGTTTCCCTGGTGACGTGGGAGAGGATTCCCAAGGATGAAGCCAGGCCTGGCACGATGGGATCAATAATTTCATCCTGACCAAAAAGGGGAAAAGAAGTATACTTAATAAAGTATCAGTGGCAGAGAGAGTTCAAATAGAGTCGAAAGGCTACTCTGGAGGTTGCTCTTATGCAAGCTTCAGGTAGTCCTTGTACCTATCATAACCTGCCAACCCCCAACCAGGACCATCCCAGTCAATCCTAAAGAACACCTAGGGCAATATATAAGATTTCACAAGGGTTCCATGCACTAGAGCAACTTTCCAGAAACCTACAACCTACCTCCAGATGGGTCCCTGATCCAGATAAGTCCTGAAACCTAGCCCAGCCTCTCCAGAACATTAGATAGTTCCATCTCCCTACCCCATATTAGTGACAGACCCTTCCAATATGAAAAATTTAGCATTCATAGCCCATAGCCTAAAGAGAGGGATGGAAAGATCAAAGGTGATGGTGCAGTTACACAGAGAAGACAGGATTTAACGAATGAGTATGATTACTGAATCATTAAATTGATATCTCTTTTAGTCTCCGGTATTTTAGAGCAGCTAGATGTACAAACCTAAACCTGTGAAATTGTAACCCATGCCAAACTCTGAAATCTGTTCTACAACTAACTGTGGTGCTGTGCTTTGAAATTTATAGCTTTTTTGTATATATGTTATTGCTCACAAAAAAAAGAAGGAAAAAAAAGTCAATTATGATGATAAAATATTTGAGCCCTCTAGCCTCCTATATTCTGGAGCAGCTAGAAGGAAAAATATGATAGGATCGTATGGTAGCCCACAACAAACTCTGGGATCTGTCTTGTAACTACTTGTTGAAGAGTGCTTTGAAAACTACTGGTTTTTTATTTCTTTGCTTTGTATACACGTTATACTATACATTTAAAAAAGTTAAAAATATAAAAAAGGGATCTTTATGGTGGTGGCCATATTCTATATCATGACTGTATCAATTCCAGTATCCTGGTTATGACACTGTACAAGAGTTTTTTTTTTAATTAATTAACGAAAAAAAAAGAAATTAACCCAACGTTTAGAAATCATACCATTCTACATATGCTATCAGTAATTCTTAACATCATCACATAGATGCATGATCATCGTTTCTTAGTACATTTGCATCGGTTTAGAAGAACTAGCGACACACCAGACAAAGATATAGAATGTTACTATAGAGAAAAGAAATAAAAGTAATAATAGTAAAAAACAAAACAAAACAAAAACAAAAACAAAAACAAACAAACAAACAAAACCTATAGCTCAGATGCAGCTTCATTCAGTGTTTTAACATGATTACTTTACAATTAGGTATTATTGTGCTGTCCATTTTTTTTTTTTTACATGGGCTGTCCATTTTTGAGTGTACAAGAGTTTTGCAAAATGTTACCAACAAGAAACTGAGTAAAAGGTACCTAGGATTTCTCTTTATTCTTTCTTACAGATGCTTCTGACTCTATAATTATCTCAAAATAAAATATTTAATTAAAAATGAAAAAATAATTAATTAGAAACTAATTATTTGAGTACTAAGGTTAAACAAGTAAACATATCGCTAATGAGAACCGGGTTTTTCATTGCTAGAAAATAAAATTACAAAAAAGAAAGGGGAAAAGGCTAGAATTAATTTTGTAATATTGTATTTGAGTCAAGGGGATCAATATAGACTCATTTAAATATATAGAGATGCAAATAAGTAGATACAGAAATAAATGTAAGTGTGTGTGTGTGTATATGCACAAGTCATAACCTATATGTATATTTCCTAGCTCTATCTAATAAGAGAGACCAAAACTAGTGGCACACTAACAACAATGAACACACCAACCACACAGATCTATTTCTAAATATCATTCTCCAATAAAAGGAACAAGACTCCCTGAACAACAATTTGATTTCAAGATGGGACAGAGAAAACATAAGCTAAGCCTGGAGCACCTTGTGGCACCCAAAATAAGGAAGTGTTTTAAAAGAAAAAAAGAAGAGGCACAGAAGCCACCCTGAAAGACCTCCAGTGGCCAAGGTGGAACAAACTGAGGAAGAAAATAAATAACAATAGTACTGGATTATCACCCAAAGTAAAAAAAATTAATGTCAACAAGCCCATTCTGATATAAATATTTAAATAAATAAATTCGAGAAAATGGAAAATTTTTCCTTGTAGAATTATACTTAAAATATAAAAGGAGAGAGGGAAATAAGAAATCACTATTAGAAAACAATAGTAATAACTGCTATATACAAGATCCACTGATGGGTACTGAAATTAGTATGTAAAAGTTTTAAGCAGAAATAAGATATCTGCATAGTCTCAAAGTATCTCTTCCAAAATATTTAGTAATTAGAAAATGAAAAATAATAAGTTCGCAGTGCAGAATTCTGGGACACAGCTAGAATTACTTAGTAAAGTAATCGAAGTATTTACTGATATGATACACTGAGAAGGAATGCCACTTCTTTGGTTTCCTTCCTAGCAAAGCATAATGATCTAATCATGAGAAAACATCAGATGTTCATCAGCCACAGTCTGGGGACGTACAACATATGAAGATACCATTTGTAACAAGTATACCAAAAAGTAGGGGGTAGGAGTTTACAGGAATGTACTTTACATATACTATTAAAGTTAGCATCAAATCAAAAGTGATTGTTAGAGACAGGATGTTAAATTAAGCCCTTGGTAACTGCAAAGAAAATATCAGTATAACAAGAACATGCAAAGTCATAGTCAGAAACTAAAATACAAGTTACCAGGGACTGGGCGGGGGTGGGGAACGGGGAATTAATGCTTAACACGGTTTCTGTTTGGGGTGATAGAAAAGTTTTGTTAATGGATGGTGGTGATGGTGGTACAACATTGTTATTAAACCACTGAATTGTATATATGAAATTGGTTAAAATAGGAAATTTTAGGTTGCATATAAAAAACAACAAAATACACTACAGAACTGTATAATACACAGTCAATCCTAATTTAAACTATGGACATAATTAATAGCAGAATTATAATATTATTGCTCTAAGAAGGAAGAGATATTTTTCATTGAATCTCCAGCTCATAGAACACTGCCTTGTCCAGAAAAGACATTCAATAAGTATTTGTGAACTAAATGAATCTATTGCTCTTTCTCATTTATTCAGAGTGCCTACAATGTACCAGGCTTCTAGGTAACAGTAGAGTGCAGTCAAGAAGACACAGTCCCTGTCCTCATGAAGAACTTATTCCGGTGAGAGAGAAAACCAAATAAGCAATATATGCATATAATACAATATCAAACAGTGAAAAATATAAAGTGGGTAAGGAGTGGGGGGACACACATGCCAGGATATTTCAGACAGAGTGATCAGGATATATGCTTATATAGATACCTCAGTGAAGCAAGGAAATAAGCCATGGAAAGATCTGGGAGAAAATACATTTTAGGTCAAAAAAAGAAAAACGCTGGAGGTAGAAACAAGCTTGACATGAGTATAAAAAAGTAAGGATAAACAAGCTATGAAATAAGTCAAAGAAATAAGCAAGGGGCAGATTGTACAGAGCCTTATAGACAATCAAAGAGTGTTTGGATCTTATTGAGGTGCAACAGGAAGCCATTAGAAGAACTTAAGCAAGAGAATGACATATCTATTTTAAGTTTTAAAAGATCACTCTGGCTGCTGAGGGAATGGATATTAGGGGAGCCATTGCTGAAGCAAGGAGACTAGTTAGAAGCCTATTACGATGGGCCAGGCAAGAAATGATAGTGCCCTAGACATGAGAAGTAGCTGTGGAGATGGAGAAAAGTGATTAAGATTCAGGATATATTTTGGAGGTATAATCTACAGGATTTATTGAATTGGATGTAGGGGGTGATGAAATAAGACGATTTGAGAATCTTGGGTTTTGAGCCAGTATATATGGGTGGAAGGCATAACATTTACTGAGATAAGTAAGAAGAAATATGTTTAAGCAAGAATAGCAAGAGCTCTGCTTTAGATCTGTTCACTTTGAGATGACCATTAAACACACAAGAAGAGATATCAAGGAAAAATGAGAATAGGTTAAAATCACTTAGGAACAACTATGTTACGATATTGTGAGCCACTGATTGCACACTATGTATGGAATATATGTATGTGAAGATTTGTCAGTAAAAATATTTAAAAAAAAGAATTTAAAGGAATTATTAAAAAAAACAATCACTTAGGAAAATATTACAGATTAAAAAAAAAAGGACCGGGCAGTGCAATGGTGGCTCAGTGGCAGAATTCTCACCTGCCATGCCGGAGACCTGGGTTTGATTCCTAGAGCCTGCCCATGTCAAAAAAAACAAAAAGAGGATCATAAACATGGGTCTGTCTGAGCCAACAAAACACATACAATGCTATGAGAGAGGTATGAAAAGAGTATTTGTGGGAGCAACTAGCCAAGCCAGCTCAGCTACAAGTACAAGTAGAGATATCAAGGAAAGCTTTTTGGCTTTCTGGAAGTGGTAGTATATAAGTGAGTTTTAAAGGATATGGAGTAAATACCCAGGATAATCAAGAAGTAAAATTTAAAGACTTTGGTGAAAGATTGGGAAGAAGGGAAGGGATACTTGAAAGTCCAGCAGGTACCACCAACTGAAAGAGGAAATACAAGAGAGGGACAGGGTTGTCAAGACACAGAGATGGAGAAGACAGGAGACAGTAACAAACACCGAAATGGAACATAATCAACTTTCAACCAATGTTGAAAGAATCAATGAGAAAGAGGCTCAACTATATGTTTCCTCCTTTCTCATAATTCCATGTATTTCTACAAATTCCCAAGGAAATCTATATACTAGTCGGCTACGTTCTCTCTTCCTTTTCCTAGTGAAGGAAAAGACCAGGGCATGGACAGAGAGACTAGGGCATAAAGTACACTTGAGAAACTGAGCAGACAGGTTTCTATAATTTCAAATTACTTCTGTTTCCTCAGTCATTCCTCTAGAGAATAAAATACAAAGAATCAATACATTTAGTTTTAGGGTCTATAAAATCACATAATATCACCATTAAGAGACTATAAGTGCATATATCGATGCAATAAATATCTTAGGTTGTGAACTACCTTGGGACAATAAGGTTTCCTTCATAAATACTGCACTATGCCCACATTAATTTGTCTATCTATTCAATTAACATTTTCAATCCAAAAAATTCTACTACTATGACATTTCACCACTAATGAATCTTCTCCATAAATGTAAATTTTCTCCACATGAAATCATATCTTCAATAGTCTACAATAAATTAATTAATTAATTTGTGGCAAGGGGGCAGACTGAAAAATTAAACCTTAGAGTATATTAAATTAGATGAAAAATTACCTTTTCAAATGAAATAATCCATAATCATGCTCTGCAAGAAACATCATTGTTCTGACACATGTTAGTAAACAGTTGTAATTGCTCTCAGGGTTAGCTAGTGTAGCCAATAGACAGTCACAGATTGAGGCCATCAACTCTTTGTTTGGTAGAGAATTGGAGAGTTGTTCCAGTTCAGAAACAGAACCTTCAGAAGAGCCTGGCAAAATAAGTGCAATGTCCTGTTGGTAAGAGAGGATGGAAAAATGTTTACATGATTACCATCATCAGTTAGCATTTTTATTTCAGAAATACACAACAATTACACTTGTAATTATCTCCTTAAAGTTTCCTTTTTACCTTCCCACACCAAATATAGACTCAAACACATCAAAAACAAAAAGGATTTGGTTTGCCCTTTTATAAAATATAATGTAATGAAACATACCTAAAGGAATAAATATTTTACTTTATAATATTTTTACTCTCACAGTAAAAATATTTTTGAAAAAATACTTTGAAAAAATATTACTTCTGTATATACTTCTGAAACACTAACTATAGTTTCTACTTTCAAATGGTTAACTACAAAAAGTGAAGTATTTTTGTACTATAATATTTTTAATCACAATATTATCCAATCATTGGTATCTTTCTAAAAAATTTAAGAAACCATTCAGAAAACTAAATTTTAATCAAAGTATCTAGATTGGAGTCTAGAATATGACAAAAGACCACAGATGAGGTTCACGTATCAGCGAACCTAGGATCCGAGTGTTATTCAGTGCAGTTGTGCAACCATGATGATGTGGATTATATAAAGAGTAGTGTCTATATATAAAGGAGTACCAAAAGAATGCTCTTGAGGTTTAAGGACTTAAAATACCTTCATTTAAAAATTATTTTCTATTAGGTCCTCTTTTTGCATAAACACAGACTTTATAAAATAACCATAAATACCTGATCACAGAGTGATTGCAAAATGGACGTGATATATTCAACACACTGTTGGCGAACAACACTGTCTCCAGGAGACCGCACCAAAGCCAACAAGTCCTGGAATATCTCTGCATATCTTTCATCACCTTTAATAGTTCCATTAATTAGATGCAAAATGGCTAATTTACAAGCTTTGTGCGAAGCCAGAGCATCAAGAAGAGCAAGCAACCTGGTGGTTTGGCTAGTATACTGTTTTTCTTTATCTTCTGAAGTGCTGAAATAAAATCAAAATATTTGTAAACAAAGTTCTTGATTTTAATGCATTATTGAACTAATACTTATTTCTCAGCATATAATCCTAAAAAAATTTTGTATAAAAGTTTCAGAAATTCAGGTTTTCGGTAATATAGTTTCTTAAATCAGAGTATTTCTTTACAGTTCACCTTTTCAAAGACCCAAAATCATGAACTTCAAAGTATTTTACACACGAAATAACGACATAACGTAGATTAAAAATCATCTACATACATATTATATATGTAATATGTTTATACATGTGAGTGTACATGTGCATGAATATTTATATATATATATATATGTGTGTGTGTGTGTGTGTTTGTGTATATATAGAGAGATATATGGCATTCTAAACCCTGGTTTCCAAGTTCTAAGAGAAAAAAATATATCCCGTGACAAGAATAACTTGGGTGGAATTTTTTTAATGTAAAATGATAATACCTTTGTAAGTCTTCTACAATCAAATCCAACACAGTTCTCATAATCAGAAGTGCAGTTGGTGAGGCAAGGTCACACAATTGAACACAAATACGCCGTAACATATGTTGAATGGGCTGGCAGGTTGTGCCAGAGAAAGAGCGAACTATTTCTTGGAGCAATTTTGCTTGAACATGAAGATGCATGCTCCACAATTTTCGGGTGTTGAGTGCCACTGATATATCATGTGGCTCAATAACCTGTTAAAAAAGTATAACGTGTATATACGTAGATTTTTATATTTATTTATAGTCACAAAAATTGTTCAAGAAGAACTGTTATAGAACATCTTTACTGCATGCTTAAAATATTTCGTTTTCTATTATACAATTAAACAATAAACCTAATAAAATCTTTTTGTTGTCTGGTTAACAGTCAGTAGTGCAGAGTCCAATGATAAAGCAATCTAGTTAATAAATTCTAACACCTGATAAGAGGTAGGGGTGGGGAGGAGGTGGAGTGGGGATTCAAAATAACAGAAAAAAGAAAGTACAAGTATACATAACAGCATAGTAAAACTCACTTCAACAAAAATTTGTTTTTAAAATGTTGCCCCTATATTTTCTCAATGACCAACTTGTTTCAATTTTTATCTCACCCTCTTCCAGTTATTTCTCACATCATTCTGGGCGGAGGGGAGATGAGGTTTTCTTTTTTAAAAAAATCACTGAATTTTAAAAAGTTTTTCTGCAGTCAATTATAAGATGCATGTTATATGGAAGTGATACCTGAGTTGTTTGCATGGGCAATGGAAGAGGCAGCAGCTCTGAAAGGAGTATGAGTCCAGAAAAAAATCCTTCAGGAACTTTCAAGATTGAAGAAAGAACTTCTTTTAACATTAAAGACCAAGTATTATTGGCCAGAGTCTCTTCTGAGATTGTGAGTTTCTCATTAACTCCTTGTGTAAAAGTCAGTAAGATATCAATGATATCATTCTGAATTTTCTGTTCATCGCTATCCAAACGACCTGAGAGGGGGATAGAGCAGAGGAGCATGTGTAAAGTAACAAGAGCTGAAGGAACACGCATGTCTTTAAACTCAAAGGATCCACCTCTCAGGAGTTCTGTTAACATGGTTTTAAGAAGAGTGAGTGTGCAGCGAGCCATTGAAATAGTAGTAACTCTGTGAAGAGTGGTCCCCATGTTGACATGGAGTCTCCAAGGCTGAGTTAGAATACTGTTCAATTTTTGCAGAACCCGAATAAAGGTGTCCATTCCTTCAGCAGAAAAAAGCTGAATAACAGCAAGATTCCATTTCAGGTCTTTCTGCTGACCTTTATGTAGCAAAAAGGAAGAAAAAAAAAGATAAAATATTATATGCTAAAGAATCAGATACAATATTTGTATATATAATATACATGCTATTTATACTAGGTTTAAAGAACAGTTGTTTTTTAAATATAGCACCCATATTACCTTCAACAGGTGGTGGTGGGCATGCCACATTACAGAGAACACGTAATGCAGTGGTAAGGCCAACACCTTCTGGGGTCATCAAGTTATCAATATTCTATAAAAATAAACAGAAAGTTTAACTTCTTGGTATCTACATATCAAGAGAAAATTCAAGACAAGGCATTAGTTAAAAATATGAGCTTCAAATTAAATATAATATTTTAAATTTATAAAATAAATTAAAAACATTAGTAAGGCCCTAGCTAAAGAAGCTTAAAAAGGTTATTTGATCTTTGGCACATGTTGTAACATGCTTTTGTATTATGTAAATAGTAAGTGTAAAGTACAAATATATTTTTAAAATATTGACTAAAACAAAGGTAACAGAACAGAAACGTATAAGACTCTCTGTATTAAGAGTTTAAAATAGCTCCTTTCTGTATACTCTTTTCATACATGCTCTCTCCCAAATATGAAACAAAGCTTCAATTTTAGTAAAGCGTGTGAGTCTAAACCACTTTCAAAACTGACGAATCAACCGTGAGTGTTTTAGAATTACAGTATCCTTTTCTAAAAATGCAGATACCAATGAAGTCCAGTTATGTTGCCTGACTGAGGCATGGTTAGAGGGAAACAGAAAATACAGTAGCCTAGGTCCTTAGTACCTGTCCAGGGTGTGTTTCCTAGCAACAAAGTTATGTTTACTTTGCTTACTTTTTAGAGCTTTCACTGAGTAACAAAAATATGGTAAAGAACATAAAAGGTTAGAAGACACAACTGAACAAGGTTACAATTTCAGCTTCTAAATCTCAGAGGAAAAACTTAAAAATAAGAAAATTCCTCTCTTACATGCTTCCCACCTCAGATTATCTTTTTTTTTTTTTACATATTCACCATCACGATCATTTCTTAGAACATTTGTGTCTATTTCCCTTTTCAGTGTTTGCAGTGTATTCCTCATGTATTTTGGGGCATTCTGGTTCGGTGCATAAATATTTATGATTGTTATGTCTTCTTGTTTAATTGTTCCTTTTATTAGTATATAGTGTCCATCTTTATCTCTTTTAACTGTTTTACATTTGAAGTCTAACTTGTTGGATATTAGTATAGCCACTCCTGCTATTTTCTGGTTGTTATTTGCATGAAATATCTTTTCCCAACCTTTCACTTTCAACTTATGTTTATCTTTGGGTCTAAGATGTGTTTCCTGTAGACAGCATATAGAAGGATCCTGTTTTTTAATCCATTCTGCCAATCTATGTCTTTTGATTGGGGAATTCAGTCCATTAACATTTAGTGTTATTACTGTTTGGATAATATTTTCCTCTGCCATTTTGCCTTTTGTATTATATATATCATATCTGATTTTCCTTCTTTCTACACTCTTCTCCATACCTCTCTCTTTTGTCTTTTTGTATCTGACTCTAGTGCTCCCTTTAGTATTTCTTGCAGAGCTGGTCTCTTGGTCACAAATTCTCTCAGTGACTTTTTGTCTGAGAATGTTTTAATTTCTCCCTCATTTTTGAAGGACAATTTTGCTGGATATAGGAGTCTTGGTTGGCAGTTTTTCTCTTTTAGTAATTTAAATATATCATCCCACTGTCTTCTAGCCTCCATGGTTTCTGCTGAGAAATCTACACATAGTCTTATTGGGTTTCCCTTGTATGTGATGGATTGTTTTTCTCTTGCTGCTTTCAAGATCCTCTCTTTCTCTTTGACCTCTGACATTCTAACTAGTAAATGTCTTGGAGAACGCCTATTTGGGTCTAATCTCTTTGGGGTGCGCTGCACTTCTTGGATCTGTAATTTTAGGTCTTTCATAAGAGTTGGGAAATTTTCAGTGAAAATTTCTTCCATTAGTTTTTCTCCTCCTTTTCCCTTCTCTTCTCCTTCTGGGACACCCACAACACGTATATTTGTGCGGTTCATATTGTCCTTGAGTTCCCTGATACCCTGTTCAAATTTTTCCATTCTTTTCCCGATAGTTTCTGTTTGTTTTTGGAATTCAGATGTTCCATCCTCCAAATCACTGATTCTATCTTCTGTCTCTTTGAATCTATCATTGTAGGTATCCATTGTTTTTTCTATCTTTTCTACTTTGTCCTTCACTTCCATAAGTGCTGTGATTTGTTTTTTCAGTTTTTCTATTTCTTCTTTATGTTCAGCCCATGTCTTCTTCATGTCCTCCCTCAATTTATCGATTTCGTTTTTGAAGAGGTTTTCCATTTCTGTTCGTATATTTAGCATTAGTTGTCTCAGCTCCTGTATCTCATTTGAACTATTGGTTTGTTCCTTTGACTGGGCCATATTTTCAATTATGTGAGCGTGATCCGTTATCTTCTGTTGGCGTCTGCGCATTTAGACAGATTTCCCTGGGTATCGGATCCAAAAGTTTGGAAGATTTTCCTGTGAAATCTCTGGGTTCTGTTTTTCTTATCCTGCCCAGTAGGTGGCGCTCGTGGCACACGTTTGTCTGCGGGTCCCACCAGTAAAAGGTGCTGTGGGACCTTAAACTTTGGAAAACTCTCGCCGTCCGGGGGGTTCGCTAGCCGAAGCGGCTTGAGCCGGCCCGGGGTCCGAACGCAGGGAGGGTTGCTGGTCGCCGCAGCCCGGGAAAGAGCCCGTTCGAATTTCCTAGTCGGCCCTGGGCGACAAGCGTGGCAGGAGGGCGCCAGCGGCAGCGGCCCGCCCGAGAGAGTGCACGTTCCCCGGGAGTCACGGGATTGGAAGGGGCCTCCCCCACCCGTCACCGTTCTCCGCGGCCTGGGGGTTTCTGATCCAATTCTCTCAGTTGGTCCGGGGGGCCACGCGTGGTGTGGGCGCCAGCCGCCTTGGTTTCAGGGGACCGCCTCTCCAATTCTCCCAGCCGGCCTGGGAAGGGGGAAGGGAGTAACTCCGGCCGCTTGCCGCCCGGCCTGGTGAAGCCCGCGCGCCTCGGCGATCTCACCCGAGCTGCTTCTCTCAGCCAGCCAGCTGTTCCAGGATGGGGTACGCTGTCTTTTTTATCTCTGTTGTGGCTTTGGCCGCTTTCTGTATCGTTTCTACTCCCCTAGTCGCTGTCCTGGAGAAGAAACTAAGATCCGCGCGTCTTACTAAGCCGCCATCTTCCAGGAAGTCCATTTCTTAGAACATTTGCATTAATTCAGAAAAAGAAATAAAAAGACAACAGAAAACAAATTCATACATACCATACTCCTAACCCCTCCCTTTCACTGATCACTAGCATTTCAATCTAAATTTATTTTAACATTTGTTCCCCGTATTTATTCAGTATTATTCCATGTTTTACTTGTATGTTGATAAGGTAGATAAAGGGAGATCAGACACAAGGTTTTCACAATCACACATCACATTGTGAAAGCCGTATCATACAATCATCTTCAATGGACATGGCTACTGGAACACAGCTCTACATTTTCAGGTAGTTCCCTCCAGCCTCTCCATTACATCTTGAATAACAAGGTGGTATCTATGTAGTACGTAAGAAAAACCTCCAGGATAACCTCTCAACTCTATTTGGAATCTCTCAGCTATTGACACTTTATTCTGTCTCTTTTTCACTCTTCCCCCTTTTGGTCGAGAAGGTTTTCTCAATCTCTTGAAGCTGAGTTCTAGCTCATTCTAGAATTTCTGTCACACGGTGCCAAAAAGGTCCACACCCCTGGGAGTCATGTCCCACGCAGACAGGGGGAAAGTGGTGAGTTTATTTGTTGTGTTGGCTGGAAAGGTCACATCTGAGCAACAAAAGAGGTTCTCTTGGGGTGACTATTAGGCCTAATTTTAAGTAGGCTTGACATTCTTTGTTGGGTTAAGTTTCATATGAACAAACCCCAAGACTGGGGGCTCAGCTTATTGTTTTGGTTGTCCCCACTGCTTGTGAGAATATCAAGAATTCAACTTGGGGAAGTCGAATTTTCCCCCCTTCTCATCTTGCAAATAGTTTTTTATTCACTGTTCAAATAACTCTGGGATTTATGGGGCATGGAGTATCTTTTACTCCAATTTGTTCTTTGCTGCCTTTCATTAATTCTACTACAAATCACATATGGCAGCAAGGAGTCAAAGTGAAGTTTTGGTCTCAGATCAACTACTTTTAGTACATACGGGAATGAGAGCCACTTATACTAATTATAATTAGTGGTATAAGGATTTACATAAAGATCAAAACTCTCAATTACAGCATCTAATTCAAATTTCTAAACTAAATTTCTTACTGGTAAATACACTTACTCAATACATCTAATGTTTATTGGACATCTTGTATACGCAGCTGACCACACACAAGTACTCAGAATACACAACCAACTAAATTTACAGAACGCTACTTGTATTTCTGCTAAATAACAAATTACATAAAACGAAAAGTTCTAGACATCATTTGAGGCACAGTTCAAGGAACACAGGACAACTGGATGGCAAAATAGGAAGTAAAGGTACTTTTAGGAGAGATGGATAAAGAGAGAAGATGAGGTCAGACAAATCAGTGAAGAAAAACCCGAAGAAATGAAATCCAAAAAATATTCTGTTGCTGACTCAGAATAGCAATTACACAACAGATATAAATCTTTATTATTTAAAAAAAATTTTTTTTTGGTATGCTGTATGGAGGGGTCACATTTCATTATTTCTCCATGTGAATATCCCATTATTGCAGCACCATTTGTTGAAATTTTGTTTGTATAAATTATTTTAATAACACACAATGCAAACCCAAAACTAAGAGGGATTTATACCACTTACATACACACCCACAGAACATTTACTAAATGAAGCCCACATGGGTTACTAACTTAAAACAGCTTAGGTATTAAGAGTACCTATAGCCATTCTTCTTAGGTTATACACTGGAACACCTAAGTAGCAAAAAAATAGAAATTTCCAAACTAATTAACAATGCAATAATGCTTAACCCTTTATGAAGTATTTCAAGTGTAGCATGGAGCATTTCAAATGAAAAACGAACAGAGGGTGCACAAGTAGATCAGTGGTAGAATTCTAGCCTGCCATGCACATGAAAAAAAAGTTATGAACAAATTCCCTAGGATATACATATCACATATCTCCCTCTATATGTGTATATCTATAGATATAGAAATACATATATGTAGAGAGACACATAAAACTGTTGGAGAAGCCATAAAATATCACTAACATGGCTGCCGTGGCTGATGCAAGGCAACACAAAATAGCTGACCTGAAATCTGCCCTCCGCCCTAGCAACAACGGTGACCAGTCCCAGAAATCTGCCCTCCGCCCTAGCAACAACGGTGACCAATCCCAGAAATCTGCCCTCTGCCCTAGCAACAACGGTGACCAATCCCAGCTACCCCACATAAAACAAACAGAAAATAGAACTAGCCCCATCACAATTACTGGAACTGGCTGTAGCACCTGAACTCAATTTTGAGGGAAATTCTTTTTCACTAACTAATGTTTAACTTGGAAAATTTTAGCTATGTTATATTACCATAGGATTTAACTTTCAAAACACTTTTATAAAATGTCATCAACTATGGTAGGTAATATTAATCCCATTTGAGGGGAAATATAGGACAGAATCTGATAGTACAGAAGCAATATGGTTCACAGTTATGTATATATGTGTTCCTATACAAATACAGATCATACATCCATCCATTTATATCCATATACCAATCTATACCCACAAAATCTAGTAAATCAATCAAATACAATTTCTGCAAAATCTAGGTGATGGTTAGGTTCATGTGTCAACTTGACCAGATATTGGTGCCCAGTTGTCTGGTCAAATAAGCAATGGCCTAACCAGCTACTCTGAGGACGTTTTGTGGACTTATTATCTATGGCTCATTACATCTACAATCAACTAAGGGGAGTGCTTTCCACAATGAGACATTTAATCCAATCAGCTGAAGGCTTCAGAAGAAGCGATGACTTCAGCAGTCAGATGAGAGAATTTTCATCTCTATTTCAGCCAGTCAGCCTCTCCTGGGGAATTCACTGAAAACCTTTATTGGAGTTGCCAGTTTGCAGCCTGCCCTACGGAATTTTGAATTGTACCTCTCCACAGTTGTGTGAGACACTTTTATAAAATCTCAAATTTGCAGAAATATCCTGTTAGTTCTGTTTCCCTAGAGAACCCTGACTAATATAATCTATATAAATGATTTAATGCACTATTACTATATAGTATCATACAATCTCATAAAATCAATACATTAATTAAGTTTGATTACTTACCTGTTTCACATATTCAATTAGGTTTGGGATGCAGTTAATTTCAAATCTAAGATTTTTCAGAGGTTCAAGCCACTTGCCAAGTTCTTAGAAAACAAAACAAAAAAAACAGTAATTGGAAACTTAATATTTAAAAATAAAAGCATTTGTAGTGCAGCAAGTAAAGATATTTTTTCCCAAATAAAACATTATCAGGTTTGTATTGATTTCAATAGTCTAAATTTTACACAGGGACAAATGTACCTAATTCTTTTCACAAGCATTAAAATGAAACAGAAATGTAGTCTTACAATACTGGTTCAGAAATAAGAAGTGATGACTTCATTATCTGATTTCTGAAAACGTAAATGTTTAAAAGCTTAAACAGTTTCATCTAATTAAAGAAGGTAACAATTTTTTGGTAATAATTTTTGGTAACAATCTTCCAAATTATTAAAAGAAAATTTATAAAACTGAACTGCTTATAAACTAATATAACAGACTATTTATTCAACTACCCCTAGCCCTGTCTCACACCTCCAAAAGAGCATGCACAAAATGTAACAATTACTAGCAGAATCAAGTCCAGTGAAGGAAATCTGCTGAGTATCTTTTCCCCTTAATATGAACTTTAAATTCTGTTGATTTCCTAATATGCTTTCATAAAATTGATATTATTATCATTCCCAAATAATTATATCAAACATTATATATAAACATAAATGAGAAAATACATCATTTACTAAAATTGAATTCAAAACTTTCCTAGAAGCTATGTGATAACACATATACTTTATCAGTAAACAAATTTTCAGAAAACCATTCTAATATGTTTAGTAATATACAAGTTCCAGAACACTTTATAAGAGTGAATAAAGGAAACAGAAGATAGTAGGCATACCTCTCTCCTTGGTTATATAAGCAACCATATGAATTACAGCTGTACATGAGTATTTTTTCCTATGCCTTTTCAAATGAATTTTAAATGCTTTTTCATTTAAATAGAGCATACAGCCCAAATGAAAATAAAACAAATACCTGTGTACTCATCATCCAGAATAAGTAGAACAGCATTAATAGTACCTCTGAAGAATTGTGTGCCCTTCTTTTATAAAGGCATACCTCCAGAAAAATCTATTTTCAGTATGGAAAGTCACTAAACTTTTACTGTCGGTTAACTCACATAAAATATAGGATTACAAAGAAAAGACAATGAATCAAGAAGATAGAATGATTATGAACATATACGCATCTAACGACAAAGTGACAAAATAAAGGAAACATGAACAGATTTGAAGAGAGAAGCAGATGGTTTGACATTAATAGCAAGAGAGTTTAATATAGTACTATCAACAATGGATAGAACAACTAGACAGCAGATGAATAAAGAAACAGAGGATCTGAATAATACTATAAATGAACTAGACTTTTTAGACATACATAGAATACTCCATCCAACATCAGCAGAGAACACATTCTTTTCAAGTGCACACAGATTATCCTCTAGGATAGACTATATGTTAGGTCACAAAACAAATGTCAATAAACTTAAAAAGAATGAAATCATGCAAACTAACCTCTCTAACCACAATGGAATGAAGCTAGAAACGAATGACAAAGGGAAAACTGGAAAATTCACAAATACATGGAAATTAAACCACAGACACTTCAACAATCAATGAAATCACAAGTGAAATAAGAAAATATCTTCAGACGAAACAAAAACATGACATACCAAAACTTAAGGAATGCAGCAAAGGCAGTGCTGAGAGGGAAATTTTTAACGCTAGATGCTAATATTTAAAAAAGTCAAGAAAGATCTCAAATAATTAATCTAACCTCACAAATGGAGGAAATAAAAAAGAAGAGTAAAGCAAATCACAAGTGAGCAAAAGGAAGGGAGTAATAAGACCAGAGATAAATGAAAATTAAGAAAAATAACAGTGACTCAAGAACACCAAAAGCTGGTTCTTTGAAAAGATCAATAAAATTGACAAACCTTTAGCTAGACTGACAAAGAAAAGAATAAAAAAAGGATGCAAATAACATCAGAAACTAAAGGGTGGACATTATTACCAAACCTACAAAAATAAGAAGGATTTTAAGAGGGTATTATGAACAATTGTATGTCAACAAATTAGACAGCCTAGAAGAATGTGCAAATTCCTAGAAACAGACAAACTACCAACACTAACTCAGGAAGAAATAGAAGACCTCCACAGACCAATAACAAATTAAAAGACTAACAAACATCCTGCAACAAAGAAAAGTTTAAAACCAGATGGCTTCGCTGGTGAATTTACCAAAAATTCAAAGAAGAATTAAAACCAATCTTTCTCAAACTTTTCAAAAAATATTAAAGAGGAGGGAATAATTCCTAACTCATCCTAAGAAGTCAGCATTAACCAGAGCCAGATAAAGATAACAGGACAGAAAATTATAGACTAATATTCCTTAAGAATATAGATGGAGAAATCCTTAACAAAATACTACTAAACCTCAAAGAAAACAGAAGCACATATAAAAGGATTATATACCTTGATCAAGTGGGATTTATCCTAAGTTTGTAAGAGTGACTCAACACAAGCAAATCAATGTAATACAGCACCTTAATAAAAGGAAAGTAAAAAAGCACACAATCATCTCAACTGATGTATAAAAGGCATTTGGTAAATTCAGCACCCTTCTTTATAAAAACAGTCAGAAAAAAATAGCAATAAAAAGAACTTCAGGGGGTGCAAGGCAGTTTAGTGGCAAAATTCTCACCTGCCATATGGGAGAGCTGGGTTTGATTCCCAGCCCGTGCACTTCCACTTCCCTGCCCAAAATTTCAATAAATGGTGCTGCAACAATGGGAAAGTCACATGGAAAAAGAATGAAATGTGACCTCCACCATATAGCATATAAAAAATATAAATAAATAATTAAAACTTCCTCAAGAAGATAAAGGGCACATATGAAAATTCAAAACCTTATTATCATACTCAATGATGTTTCTAAAAACTGATGAAATCTTGAGGTCAGGAACAAGACAAGGATGCACACTATCACCATGGCTACTCAACAATGTATTGGAAGTGCTAGCTGGAACAAGTACGCAAGAAAAACAAATAAAAACCATCCAAACTAGAAAGGAAGAAGTAAAACTATCCCTATTTGTGGATGACATCATCTAATATACAGAAATTCCAAGAGAATCTACAAGAAAGCTGAGGCTACAAATGAATTCAGCAAAGTGGTGGGGTACAAGATCAATACACAAAAATCAGTAGTGTTTCTATAAGCTAGAAATGAACAACCCAAAAAGAATTTCAAGAAAACAATTTCATAAGAAATAAATAATAGGGGGAACAAAGGTTGAAATAAATTGAGTACGTTGAAATACTAATGGTCAATGAGAGGGAAAGGTAAGGGGTATGGCATGTATGAGTTCTTTCTTTTGCTGGAGAGATGCAAATGTTAAAAAAAATTATCATGGTGATGAATACACAACTATGTGATGATATTGTGAGCCACTGATTGTAACTATGTCAAGAATGTTTGCATGGTTGTTGTTCACAATAAAAATATTAAAAAAAAAAAAGAAAAGAATAGAAAATTCCATTTTAAATAACAACTAAAAGAATAAAATATCTAGAAATAAATCTAACCAAGGACCTGTAAAGCACTTGTATGCAAAAAAATTAGATGATTATTTAAAGAACATTAAGACCTAAAAAAACAGAAAGATAGTCTGTACTCATGGATCATAAGACTTAACTATCATTAAGATGTCAAAACCACCTAAAGCGACTTATAGATTTAAAGCAATCCCAATCAAGATTCCAACAGCCTTCTTCACAGATATGGAAACGCTAATCATCAAATTCTTGGGCAAGAAACCAGAATATCTGAATACTCCATTAGACTCCAAATGTTCTAAGAAATGTTCTAAGAAATGATCGTGATGAATATACAACTACGTGATAAAAAAAAAAGGAATGTTCATATTGGTGTTGACTGGTTTTTTTAATAAAAATTAAAAAAAAGAAACCAGAATAGCCAAAAAACATCTTGAAAAAGAAGAGCAAAGTTGGAGGACCTTGCCTCCCTATTTCAAAACTTGTTACAAAGCTACAGTAATCAAAACATGTGGTACTAGCACAAAGACATACAGAGAAAACGTGAGTGCAGAAATAAACACACACATATATGGCCATTCAATTTCAGACAAGGGAGCCAACTTTACTCAAAAGGGAAAGAGGAGACTTGTATTAGGCAATGGATTTACACCAAAAGTACAAGCAGCCAAAAATAACAATAATAATAAACTGGACTTTATTAATTTAAAAACTTTGTGCATAAAGGAAATTATCAAGAAAAAGAAAAACAGGAGACTGAACAAATAATAGGGGGTAAAAAGGTTAAAATAAATTAGATAGATGGAAATACTAGTGGTCAGAGAGAGGGAAAAGTAAGTTGTATGGTATGTATGAGTTTTTTCTTTTTATTTCTTTTTATGGAGTGATGCAAATGTTCTGAAAAAGGATCATGTGATGAGTGCACAACTATGTGAATATACTGTGCACCATTGATTATACCAATAAAAATATCAAAAAAAAAAACCACAAAAAAACTCAAGGTGGACACGTAAGGTGCATCTAAATTACCTGTTTGCAAAGACAGCACCTAGAAACAGACAGGCAGCCTCTCCCAGATGTGATGCAAATGTTTGAAATAATAAAACTAAACTACAAATCAGAAAAAAAGAACATATTTGGAAACCATGTATCTGCAGAGGGTTTAATACCTAAAGAACATGTACAACTCAACAAAAAGACCAAAAAAAAAGGGAGGAAGTAACCTAAGTGTCCATCAACAGATGAATGAACAAAATGTGGTATATACATACAATGGAATATTATTCAGATATAAAAAGGAAATATGTTTTGATACATGTTGCAACACAGAAGAACCCTGAAGACACCATTGAGTGAAATAAGCCAGACACAAAAGAACTAATATAGTGATATCACTTATATGAAATAATTAGAATAGACAAATTCATGGTGAGAAACTAAAATACAGGTTACCAGAGACAGGGAGTGGAGGTGCAGAATGGAGAGTTAACCCTTAATTGATACATAGTTGCTGTTTAAGGTGATAATAGTTGCTGTTTAAGGTGTTGGTAATGGATGGTGGTGATAGTAGCACATCATCATGAATGTAATTAATACCACTGAATTGTATACTTCAAAGGGCAAATGAGAAATTGTAGATTATATATATATATATCACCAAAAAAAATTTTTTATTAAACCCTATAACTGTACAACATGAAGAATGAATCCTAATATAACTAACTATGGACTATAGTCAATAGTATAACTATAATAACACATTATTTCATCAAATGTAACAAAAAAATACTAATGCAAAGTATTAGTAATAGGGAAAACTGTGGTGTGAGGTGGCAGTACAAGGGAGCTCATATTTTCTGCATGATTTTTTGTAAACCTACAACAGCTCCAATAAAAAATGAGGAAAAAACAAAGAAAGAAAAAAACAATTAAAAATTGGGTAAAGGACTTGAATAGACATTCCTCCACAGAAAATATACAAATGGCCCAAAGGACATGAAAAAAAGCTTAACATCATTAACCAATAGGGAAATGCAAATTGAAATAACAATGAGAAAGCTCCTCACCACTTACTAGAATGGCTATTATTTAAAAATGCAAAATAACAAGTGCTGGCAAGAATGTGGAGAATTAGGAGCCCTAATGGTTGGAATGTGAAATGGTGCAGTTGTTAGAGAAAACAGCTTGGTGGTTCCCAAAAAAATTAAACATAGAACTACCCTTTGACCCAGCAATTCCACTTCTAGGTATATACCCAAAAGAAATGAAAATCCAAATGACTCAAAGAGATACTTATATGCCCATGTTCATAACAGTATTATTTACAATAGTCAAAAGACAGACACAACCCAAGTGTCCATCAACAGATAAATGGATAAACAATATGTGGTATACACATACCATGGAATATAATTCAGCCATAAAATCCAATGAAATCTTGATACATGCTACTAGATAGATGAAGCTTGAAGATAACATGTTGAGTGAAATAAATCAGATACAAAGGAACAGATAGTATATGATTCCACTTAAGTGAAATAGCCACAATAGACAAATTCACAGAGAAAGAAAGTAGAGTAGAGGTTACAGGGGTACGGGTAGGGAATGGGGAGTTAACACTTAATTAGTATACAATTTCTGTCTGGGGTGATGCAAAAGTTCTAGTAATGGATAGTAGGGAGGGTATATACAGCAACACTGACTGTGATTAATCCCACTTTATGGCATGTTTGGGAGTGGCTGAAATGGAAAAGTTTATGTTTTATATATGGTTCTACAATTTAACAACAAAAAAAGATCAACTAAGGAGATAATTACAACTAAATGTAATAAATAATCCTGGATCATGGGCCTTGCAATAAAGGAAGAAAAAGACCCAAATGGACATTACTGGTACATATAAAAATTCTGGAAAATAGCCTATAACTTTTATATCAGGTTAAAATTTTTGAATTTGAGAACTACATGTAAGGTGGTTACATAAATTGGACATCCTTGTTCCTAGGAAATGTACACTGAAGTACTAAAAGTAATCAAGGAGCTGTGATGATAAAAAAGTATATTTATTCCTTTCTAGTCTCCTATATTCTGGAGCAGCTAGAAGGAAAAATCTGAGATGATGGTATGGTAGTCTATGACAAACTCTGGGATCTGTCCTATTACTACTTATTGAAGAGTGCTTTGAAAACTATTGCATTTTTCTTTCCTTGTTTTGTATGTATGTTACATTATACAATTTAAAAAGTTAAAAAAAAATAAAAGTAATCCAGGAGGATGATATATGAAATCTACTTCTAAACTCTCTACTTAGAAAAGAAAGATGGATGGATGGATGGATGGTTAGAATGATAACGCAAATGTGGAAAAATGTTAAAAGTTGTTGGATCTGGATATCTGGGTGGGAGGTATGTTGAAGTTCTGTGTATGGGTTTTGAATTATTTTTGCAACTGTCCTGTTAAGTTCAAAATTATGTCAAAATAAAAGTAAAAAAAAAAAAAGAAAAGAAGAGGACACGTGCTATTTTAAAGTATTTTGCAGTATTTACTCAATGTTATCAAATCTTCTACTTAACAAAGTCAAAAAGCCAAGAAGCAAAATAAACAAAAAATTATGATTAGATACTTGAACTTTTCAAGATTGTCCATACACGATTTATAATAACTTCATGCAAGATATATTTATATACTTAAAAAAAGGCACAAATGCATTAATTAACCACAAATGAATTTGTAAAATGTATACAGAACATAGTGTTGGATTTAGAAATATATATATATAGCAAAACACACACAAACTCATAAAACCATACCCAACTTCTCGGTTTTTCTTCAAATCACCTCTTCCATTTTTATTAGAAATTTCAACCAACCACCAATTTCTGACTTCCAGAAGAAGGTACTTTCAACAATTTCCTAAAAATCTTTTAAGAATGCGACATACACTTACCTTCATAAAAAGTAATTTAGGAAATAAAAGAGCATTACTAGGTACATTATCAAAACATGAAATGTACTAAATACTGATATTCAAGAAAGACTTTTTTCCTTCACATACCACAAAAGCTTCAAATAATTTCAGGTATCATACCTTGCAACTTAGCATTATTTTCATCTGCTTTACAAAGCTTCAACAGAGATGCGGCATGTTGTTCCAGCATTTGGACATCACTGGAAGACTGAACCACCACCAAAATAAGTATGCATGCATAATTATAAGCTACTGACTTCTTAGATTTGGAATCGCTGAAATGAAACAAAGTTTTTAAATTTAGGTACAATAACAACTTTAAACATTTTTTTCCTCTTGATTTTAAAGAGATGAAGGAATTTACAATAAAATACGTCTGAACTTACTGAAGACAAGAAATCAGATTTTAGAGTTCCTTTCCAATTCATTTGAAAACTTAAAAATGCAAATAAAGAAAAATACACATATTACAACAGAAACTGAAATACTATTAAAAATTAGTAGTTTGAAAATTTAAAAATGCAAATAAAGAAAAACACACACATTACAATAGAAAGTGAAATACTATTAAAAATATAAGAACAATGAAATATTAATGAGTATACTTTACTAGCTATAAAAGATTAAGTAATATATTTCACTACAGATTTAAAAATATATACAGTAAGGCAATAGAAACCACTGTTATTTGCCTTTCATTAATTCTGAAGAGAGACTTATCACTCAAGGAGTCCTATCATATCTGTGAAGGCAGTTACCTGGATGCGACTATGTGTGACACGAGCCAGGACGGGAACATGTCTCTTTTCCCATACCCTAAAACCTTCTACCCTATTGGCAAGCTCTTCAAAACCATTATCTTTCTCAATCCTCCCCCACCCCCTACTCCCCTCACTCCTGCTCACAGCAATTCTGAAACCAAAGCACCATGAATAATCTAAAAAGATAAGGCAGAAGACTGCAAGACATCCCCCTCACTTCTCCTAAGGTATATATTTCTGTGCGCAGAATAGAATTGTCACTGAACAAATTAGCAGGTGCACCCTCTGTCAATACCAGGAAGAACAAGAAGCAGCAGCTAAAAGATCCAAGTCACTGCTTTACAACCACACCTTATATTTTAGAGATTATTTGCATTCTAATTCCTAATTAACAAGTTATTTATTATGTAAACAAAATAAGGATAGTTTTTACTTTCAAACAACACCTTCTTTTAAGAAACCAGCCCATTACTGATCTAATTTTCCAGTATCACAAAAAAGTTAAGGAATAGAAAATTACCCTAAGGCTTCTTTGGAATAATACTCCATGAGAGTAATAAGACTTTGGAGATTTTTCTCAAGACTGAAAACATGGCCAACAGCTGATCTTCCCACAGGATTAAAAGTAATCAAGTAAAGATTATGAAGGGTTCCCAAGAGATCTGAATGGTCAGTTTCTTCACTAGCTGTACAACGCTGAAAATGGGTAAACAGTTCTGTGATACACTGTAATGTTTGTGTTGAGTCCTGTAGCCACAAGGCAAATGCATCATCAATAACACCGTCAGACTGGAGACCTTCCTCTTCATCTTGATCATAAAGGTGACACAGAGCTCTGATCAACAAATTTGTAGCTTCATACTCTGACATAAAAAAAAGAAGACCCTTTTGGGATTGTGCAACAAACTTTAAAACATCCTTTGTGGCTTGCAGTACACCGGGATGGGCACTTGTTACTGGAATTGACAGAAGCAAGGTAACCAACTCCAAGAAGTGATGACTATGGAGATACCTGTAGAAAAGTTAATTGATATACATCAAATCAGGCCAAAGCATTTTTATTCAATATTCACTAGAGGATAAAAGTTTTAATAGTCATAGTTCTTATCCTTAGTAATATAACGCTTTAACTGAAAACATAATGTGAGTAGCAAGTTTTCTTTCTATTGGGCTAAATAAAAGTGGAAGTTTTATCAGGCTTCCTCCTAGACAGCACTGAACAGATGTCCAATAAATAAATGTCAATAAATTTTCTCTTTCCAGAGTCAACCTTGACTTTAATACTGCTTGTTTCCTAGTTACTTCGAACTCAATCTATCCAAAATGTAATTATTTTCCTTCCAAAATCCATTCTTCCTCTTATTTTACCAGTTTCTATCCATAAAACCACAATTTCAATTTTACACTAGCTAGAAACATCAAAACACCTTTAACTCCCCCACTCTTTCTTACCTACTAGATCCAGGTATTAAGTTATACTCCTTCACAAATTCTGTTGATATTAGTACAATATTTGGTTTTCCATTCCATGTACACACCACTACATTAGGCCAACTATATAACATCCAGTTCCTAGAATCTTCAGACTAACTTAATTTCAATTTCTTCTACACTGTAATACATCTTGCAACATTTAAGCTTAGAACACAACTTTGATCATAACAGATATGCTATTCCAAAATATATTTAAAAGTAAAATCCGAATTCCTTAGCCCAACGTTCACAGTCACCTTTTCCTCTAATGTGATATTCAAAAGTATCTACTCCAGCTATGGAGGAAAAAATAACACTTATTAAACACTTAATTACTTGATTCCCTCCAGTGATCATTTGAAAGCATGTATTTTTTCCTTACCTCCCTACTCCCAGTCATCCTACTTTATTAAGAAAAATGAGATGAAAAGAAAGAAGTACTTCATTTTCTTTTTTTACTGTCTTCCATTCTACAAACGTGTCTACATTTGCACCTTCATCAGGTTTTCTTCCCCCTGCTCAAAGCCAAACTCGACATTGTACTCATGACCTCATCTTCTTCCAGACCTTGCTCCAGCACTTATCTTATTCCTCTATTTAGTCTCCCTTGACTTCTTAAACAGTCATTCTTCCCAACCCACATGCATGCTCAGGCCTCTCGCAATCTTAAAAAATAAAAACCCTTCATTCTTGACACAAGCATCTCTTAGTTGCTGCTTCATCTTTACTTTTTCTTTTAGGCAAGTTTCTTAAAACAGTGACCTACAGTTTTCACATCTTCATTTTCCAGTGACTCGTCATTCATACATCTACCCCCACTACTACAGTAAACTGCTCTTCCCAAAGTCCCTACGCAATCCAAAATCCAACAGATATCTTCTTAACTGCATCTGATATAACAAACCACTGACTGAGTCCCAAAAATATTTTCTTCCTTGGATTAAATGGTATTATCTCTCCTGGTTCTCCTTGTGCCTTTCTATTCCTTGTAAGTAACCTGCCTAAACTTCTCCTATTCTGCCCACCACTTACACCTCACTGCTCCCACGATTCCATTACTAAACCAATGATCATCTACTATAATATAATCTGTGCAGGTTGCCACTATCCGACTTCATATGCTCACTTGGAGTCTTTCTACCTTTCTTTGTCAGGGTTTTTTGGAAACCCATTAAAAGCTGGTCACACCACAAGCAGGAACAACTCAGAAGTATGGAGTTAAAGCCCCTGATGGACAATCTTCAGCCAAAGAGGGGAGGAATTGGTGGACAAACTTCAGTTTGAGGTCTTTCAGTGGGACATTTTACCCAGTATTTCAGAAGGTCTCCAGTGGGATGAAACCCAATTATGTAAAGCAATAATAAATTTAATAACACTTTTTTTATTGGCTTTCTTTCCTCCCTACTTTACTCTGCTCACCCATTTCTGCTTTCTAAGATAGCTTCTCAACTAAAAGACCTATACCCAAGACTTTGACTCAAGTTATGGTTCTGGGGGACTCGAACTAAGACATGGTCTGATAGCCTCAGCTAAAAATATTTATGGATAGGTGTAGATTTAAGTGTAGATGAGGATTCTTTTCTATTGTACTAGGTCCCAAATCATTGCAAAAAGTGATCACAGAAATACAGAAAAATGTGATTTTTTTTCATTTTTAAATTAGTTACAAAATTTATACTGAAAATGCCAAAAGAAAGTTTCAAAAAACAAAACAAAAAACTGACTATGTGTACTAGTGCTAATAATGATAACAGAAAACTGGAAAAACAGATGACAGAAACAAGTGAATTTTAACCTCAAAAATTTCTTTAAACAGAACAGTAAAATTAAGTTAGGAAAATAAGTTTCAACTATAATATATCAGAGTAATAAGGTACAAAGGGGTTCACATAGAAAAGCTCTCCTCTTTCCCATGCCATCTCCTTATACCATCTTCCCAGAAGTAACTCAGCAGTTTCTCATCTATTCTTGCTCAGAGACATGCTCATACAAGCATTGCTGATTACTAGTATTTTTAACTTAGGTTCCTATTACTGCTTTAAGTACTAACACAATATATCTCACTCCCAGTGCCATGCTTCTCAGTTTTATTGCCAAATATCAACTTTTAAATAACAAAGATCTTTATGTAGGCATGTATTAATTACAGACAGACAAAAGAAAATCAGGGGCCACGGTGGTTCAGCAGGCAGAGTTCTCGCCTGCATGTCAGAGACCCGGGTTCATTTCCCGGTGCCTGCCCAGGGGAAAAAAAATAGCAAATCAGTTAAATAAAATTGCCTCCAATGATATGTGAAATATATTTTCTAAAAAAACAAATCTTATAAAGAATACCTACAATTCAACAACAAAAAGACAAACAACCCAATTTAAAAAGGCACAAAGACCTGAACAGACATTTCCCCAAGGAAGATATACGCATGTCCAAAAAAAAGCACATGAAATGATGCTCAAAATCATCAGCAATCACGGAAATGCAAATCAAAGCCACAATGAGATACTACTTCATAACCATGAGGATGGCTATTATTAAAAAAAATGAAAAGTAACAAATGTTGGTGATAATGTAGAGAACTGGAACTCTTGTGTTGCTAGTGGGAATGTAAAATGATGCAGTCACTGTAGAAAGCAGTTTGGCAACTTGTCAAACAGATCCTATACATCAATGTTCATAGCAGCATTACTCACAATACCCAAAAAGGGGATATTGTGTCCATCAAGAGACAAATGGATTAAAAAAAAGTGGTATATATACAATAGATTACTTTTTCAGCCATAAAAAGGAATGAAGTTCTGATACATACTACAAAATGGATGAACTACAGGATAAATATTGCATGATTTCACTTATATGAAATATCTACAATAAGCAACTTCAAGAAGACAGGAGGTTAGACGTTATTAGGGGTTAGGGATAGGATAAATGGTGGAGTTATTGCTTAAAGGTAGAGTTTCTCTTTTGGATGATGAAAAAAATTTAGAATGGAAGGTGGTTATGGTAGCTCAATACTGTAAAAATAATGCCTCTCAATTGTACACATAAAATTTTATGACATATCATACATAAAAATATATTATATAACCACAATAGAATAAATAAATTTTTAAAAACCCACGTCTTACCTGAAGAGAACAGGGTATGGATCATCCCTTTCTGGAGGTCCAGTAATTCGTGCCATTGTTGGGAAAGACTTAACAGGAGGCTGGACCATTGTATGAGGTGCAGTTTCCATTAAATGAAAAACTTCTTCTAGGAGATTAATAAGTTTTTCTATTTCCCCTTCACTTATATTTGAGGATTCCAAAAGTTCCATATCCATGGAAGTCTCTACCTCATTTTCATATTCTGGATTTGCTCTCTCTAGTCCGGCATCTGTGTCATGATCAGGTTCACTATGATTAGGAACAGATGAAGTCTTCTCTGCTAAATGGTCACCAAGTCTTTTAATCTCTGATAAGATTTCATAGAAATGGCATTTCTGAAGAATGGCTGAACCAGCAGTGACAACTCTTACAGTCTGATCTAACAATATGAGCTCCAGAAGTTTCTGATAGCCACTTTTTTCATTTTGCCTACCTCTTAAAAAAGCTTCCATTCCTTCCGTCATACTGATGACACTGTCCAAAGCTTTAAAAGCATTTAACTTAAGAGAAGATGACACATGATCAGCAAACAGGAGCTCAAATAATCCATTGATCACCCCTGCTTGTAGCAGTCCCATGACTCCTTGTGCCCCACATTCTGCTAGAGAGGACACTAATTTGGTCCCAGCTTTGAGCTGTCGGACATTTAAGGCAATGGGTTGGCGAAGGGCTACTTGTAAATTTAAAGCTTGCATGGTCCAGTCTGCCAATTGGCCAAGGGAGTCTTGTTTCGTGTTTTTCAACTGTAAATAACTTAATCCCTTTATTATTAAACTTGGAATTTCTTCTAAAGCTGTTACCCATTTTGCACCTCTATCTTCCAGATACAAATCTAACAGTTCAGTTAACTTCACTGAAGCTTCTACTGCCCCTGAATTTTCTTTATCTGGACCTTGATCCTTCATTCTACTGATTTCAATTTCAAAAGTAGTCTTATACGGACAGCTGAAGTATAAAAGTGGTACAAGTTCCCTGTCATATGGATCATATGTCATAGGAGGAACCGACGCTAAATCTTCAGCTGTGTATTCAACATCAAAGTTTGGATACTTAAATGTTTCACGTTCCAAGTCAGCAATTCCATCTTCATCACTGGAAATTTGTTCATATCCATCATCCCCTGAAAATTAGTTTGAATGATGTTTAAGTATTACATAACTGTTGTTTAATATATAAATTCTGGTTGATTAAAAAAAAACAGTTTATTTACTAGTACAGCAAACATTCAGAATTATGATTTTCTAATAAAATTAACTTTTGTCCCAACAACTTATCAACAATTACCAACATTTTAGGATTTCTAATAGGATAGGGACAAATTTCTTAAACATATACTTTTACTATATCTGTTCAGCTTTAAAACTAACTCTACTGCATTTATCTTTTCCTCACAGAAATAACACTAAAAATGTCTCAATGTAACCAAAATATCTTTCCCAAGAGAGAAGTAATAAAATTTGTTATCACAAGCTTACTTTTAAGATGAGTAAACAAAAACTGAGGGGCAAAAATTATCAAACTTAAATAATAATTAATAGCATTTTTACAGCACCAAATTAGACATTTCCAGCAAAAGCACTGTAAATATTTTCTGTAAGATTAATTTCATATTCCTGAAATTTTACTTTTCTGAATTTACCTGTCAGTTTCCTACATCTGTGTCACATTTTTATGGAACATTTGTTCATTTGAAATACTCAAGTTCCCAAAATAAAGCCTTTTTATCATGATATGTGCAGCTTTTTCCTCTAGATTAAATAAAATAGAAGAACAGAAAATTTCTGTTTTTATGCTCTAATGCTGCTATCATCTGACTGCAGTAAAATGGTGATGAACAATAATGTCCTAGACAAAGAGATGTTTCCAAAGCCTTCCTCCAGGATTAGCCCTCTTCTGACAATCTTTGGGGTAAAAACAATTTAGCCTTAACAATAGTACACTTACATTTGAAAAGATAAGGGCCTCTAAGGGCCTGACTTTTAGATAAGTCAAAAGTCTTCTATAAAAACAATCAGAGAGAACCTTCTCCACCGAAGGGGGAAGAGTGAAATGAGACTAAGTATCAATGGCTGAGAGATTCCAAACAGAGTTGAGAGGTTATCCTGGAGTTTATTCTTATGCATCAAGTAGATATCACCTTGTTGTACAAGATGTAGTGGAGAGGCTGGAGGGAACTGCCTGAAAATGTGGAGCTGTGTTCCAGTAGCCATGTTTCTTGATGATGATTGAACAATGATATAGCTTTCACAATGAGACTCTGTGAAATGTGAAAACCTTGTGTCTGATGCTCCTTTTAGCTACTATATCAACAGAAGAGTAGAACATATGGAATAAAAATAAATAATAGGGGGAACAAATGTTAAAATAAATTTAGTTTGAAAGGCTAGTGGTAAATGAAAGCGAGGGGTAAGGGGTATGGTATGTATAATCTTTTTTTCTCTATTATCGTTTTATTTCTTTTTCTAAATAGATGCAAATGTTCTAAGAAATGATGAATATGCAACTATGTGATGATATTAAGAATTACTGATTGTATATGTAGAATGGAATGATATCTTAATGTTTTGTTCGTTAATTTTTTTAATTAATAAAAAAGTTTAAAAAAAAAATAAAGCATGGCTATTTTTGCATAAAAAAAACAAAACAATCAAATCAACCAGATTCATTCTCTCCCTTTCCCTACAAAAATGTCCTCTAATAAAAACAGTCTGCCTGAAAACGAGGAACAGGATTCCCAGGATGAGCCGGAACCAGGCTTCAAAGGACTGAGAAAGACAGAATTCTAGACCGAAAGGGGGAAGAGAGAAATGAGACAAAATAAAGTTTCAGTGGTTGAGAGATTTCAAACAGTGTCAGAAGTTATTCTGGAGGTTGTTCTTATGCATTATACAGATATTCCTTTTCAGTTTACATGGTGTAACAGAGTGGTTGGAGAGAAGTACCTGAAACTGTTGGACTGTGTACCAGTAGCCTTGATTTTTGAAGACAACTGTATAAAGACATAACATTTTCAATGTGACTGTGTGATTGTGAAAATCTTGTGTCTGATGCTCCTTTGATCCTAGGTATGGACAGACGATAAAAAAACTATGGATAAAAAAATAAATAAACAATAGCAGGGATAATGCATAAAATAAATTGGGTAGATGAAAATACTATATGAGGAAGGGGTAAGGGATATGGTATGTTTGAATTTTTCTTTTTATTTCTTTTTCTAGAGTGATGCAAATATTTTTAAAAATGATTATGGTGGGACTTCCTGGAAGATGGCGGCTTAGTAAGACGCGCGGATCTTAGTTTCTTCTCCAGGACAGCGACTAGGGGAGTAGAAACGATACAGAAAGCGCCCAAAGCCACAACAGAGATAAAAAAGACAGCGTACCCCATCCTGGAATGGCTGGCTGGCTGAGAGAAGAGCTCGGGTGAGATGGCCGAGGCGCGCGGGCTTCACCAGGCGGGGCGGCAAGCGGCCGGAGTTACTCCCTTCCCCCTTCCCAGGCCGGCTGGGAAAATTGGAGAGGCGGTCCCCTGAAACCAAGGCGGCTGGCGCCCACACCACGCGCGGCCCCCCGGACCAACTGAGAGAATTGGATCGGAAACCCCCAGGCCGCGGAGAACGGTGACGGGTGGGGGAGGACCCTTCCAATCCCATGACTCCCGGGGAACGTGCACTCTCTCGGGCGGGCCGCTGCCGCTGGCGCCCTCCCGCCACGCTTGTCGCCCAGGGCCGACTAGGAAATTCGGACGGGCTCTTTCCCGGGCTGCGGCGACCAGCAACCCTCCCTGCGTTCGGACCCCGGGCCGGCTCAAGCCGCTTCGGCTAGCGAACACCTGGACGGCGAGAGTTTTCCAAAGTTTAAGGTCCCACAGCACCTTTTACTGGTGGGACCCGCAGACAAACGTGTGCCACGAGCGCCACCTACTGGGCAGGATAAGAAAAACAGAACCCAGAGATTTCACAGGAAAATCTTCCAAACTTTTGGATCCAATACCCAGGGAAATCTGTCTAAATGCGCAGACGCCAACAGAAGATAACGGATCACGCTCAAATAATTGAAAATATGGCCCAGTCAAAGGAACAAACCAGTAGTTCAAATGAGATACAGGAGCTGAGACAACTAATGCTAAATATACGAACAGAAATGGAAAACCTCTTCAAAAACGAAATCGATAAATTGAGGGAGGACATGAAGAAGACATGGGCTGAACATAAAGAAGAAATAGAAAAACTGAAAAAACAAATCACAGAACTTATGGAAGTGAAGGACAAAGTAGAAAAGACAGAAAAAACAATGGATACCTACAATGATAGATTCAAAGAGGCAGAAGATAGAATTAGTGATTTGGAGGATGGAACATCTGAATTCCAAAAACAAACAGAAACTATCGGGAAAAGAATGGAAAAATTTGAACAGGGTATCAGGGAACTCAAGGACAATATGAACCGCACAAATATACGTGTTGTGGGTGTCCCAGAAGGAGAAGAGAAGGGAAAAGGAGGAGAAAAACTAATGGAAGAAATTTTCACTGAAAATTTCCCAACTCTTATGAAAGACCTAAAATTACAGATCCAAGAAGTGCAGCGTACCCCAAAGAGATTAGCCCCAAATAGGCGTTCTCCAAGACACTTACTAGTTAGAATGTCAGAGGTCAAAGAGAAAGAGAGGATCTTGAAAGCAGCAAGAGAAAAACAATCCATCACATACAAGGGAAACCCAATACGACTATGTGTAGATTTCTCAGCAGAAACCATGGAGGCTAGAAGACAGTGGGATGATATATTTAAATTACTAAAAGAGAAAAACTGCCAACCAAGACTCCTATATCCAGCAAAATTATCCTTCAAAAATGAGGGAGAAATTAAAACATTCTCAGACAAAAAGTCACTGAGAGAATTTGTGACCAAGAGACCAGCTCTGCAAGAAATACTAAAGGGAGCACTAGAGTCAGAACCGAGAAGACAGAAGAGAGAGGTATGGAGAAGAGTGTAGAAAGAAGGAAATTCAGATATGATATATATAATACAAAAGGCAAAATGGCAGAGGAAAATATTATCCAAACAGTAATAACACTAAATGTTAATGGACTGAATTCCCCAATCAAAAGACATAGATTGGCAGAATGGATTAAAAAACAGGATCCTTCTATATGCTGTCTACAGGAAACACATCTTAGACCCAAAGATAAACATAGGTTGAAAGTGAAAGGTTGGGAAAAGATATTTCATGCAAATAACAACCAGAAAATAGCAGGAGTGGCTATACTAATATCCAACAAGTTAGACTTCAAATGTAAAACAGTTAAAAGAGATAAAGAAGGACACTATATACTAATAAAAGGAACAATTAAACAAGAAGACATAACAATCATAAATATTTATGCACCGAACCAGAATGCCCCAAAATACGTGAGGAATACACTGCAAACACTGAAAAGGGAAATAGACACAAATACCATAATAGTTGGAGACTTCAATTCACCATTCTCATCAATGGACAGAACATCTAGACAGAGGATCAATAAAGAAATAGAGAATCTGAATATTACTATAAAGGAGCTAGACTTAACAGACATTTATAGGACATTACATCCCACAACAGCAGGATACACCTTTTTCTCAAGTGCTCATGGATCATTCTCAAAGATAGACCATATGCTGGGTCACAAAGCAAGTCTTAACAAATTTAAAAAGATTGAAATCATACACAACACTTTCTCGGATCATAAAGGAATGAAGTTGGAAATCAATAATAGGCGGAATGCCAGAAAATTCACAAATACCTGGAGGCTCAACAACACACTCTTAAACAACGAGTGGGTCAAAGAGGAAATTGCAAGAGAAATTAGTAAATACCTCAAGGCAAATGAAAATGAAAACACAACATATCAAAACTTATGGGATGCAGCAAAGGCAGTGCTAAGAGGGAAATTTATTGCACTAAATGCCTATATCAGAAAAGAAGAAAAGGCAAAAATGCAGGAATTAACTGTCCACTTGGAAGAACTGGAGAAAGAACAGCAAACTAATCCCAAAGCAAGCAAAAGGAAAGAAATAACAAAGATCAGAGCAGAAATAAATGAAACTGAAAATATGAAAACAGTAGAGAAAATCAATAAGACCAGAAGTTGGTTCTATGAGAAAATCAATAAGATTGATGGGCCCCTATCAAGATTGACAAAAAGAAGAAGAGAGAGGATGCAAATAAATAAGATCAGAAATGGAAGAGGAGACATAACTACTGACCTCACAGAAATAAAGGAGGTAATAACAGGATACTATGAACAACTTTACGCTAATAAATACAACAATTTAGATGAAATGGACGGGTTCCTGGAAAGACATGAACAACCAACTTTGACTCAAGAAGACATAGATGACCTCAACAAACCAAACACAAGTAAAGAAATTGAATTAGTCATTCAAAAGCTTCCTAAAAAGAAAAGTCCAGGACCAGATGGCTTCACATGTGAATTCTACCAAACGTTCCAGAAAGAATTAGTACCAATTCTCCTCAAACTCTTCAAAAAAATCGAACTGGAGGGAAAACTGCCTAATTCATTCTATGAAGCCAACATCACCCTCATACCAAAACCAGGCAAAGATATTACAAAAAAAGAAAACTACAGACCTATCTCTCTAATGAATACAGATGCAAAAATCCTCAATAAAATTCTAGCAAATCGTATCCAACAACACATTAAAAGAATTATACATCATGACCAAGTAGGATTCATCCCAGGTATGCAAGGATGGTTCAACATAAGAAAATCAATTAATGTAATACACCATATCAACAAATCAAAGCAGAAAAATCACATGATTATCTCAATTGATGCAGAGAAGGCATTCGACAAGATTCAACATCCTTTCCTGTTGAAAACACTTCAAAAGATAGGAATACAAGGGAACTTCCTTAAAATGATAGAGGGAATATATGAAAAACCCACAGCTAATATCATCCTCAATGGGGAAAAATTGAAAACTTTCCCCCTAAGATCAGGAACAAGACAAGGATGTCCACTATCACCACTATTATTCAACATCGTGTTGGAGGTTCTAGCCAGAGCAATTAGACAAGAAAAAGAAATACAAGGCATCAAAATTGGAAAGGAAGAAGTAAAACTATCACTGTTTGCAGACGATATGATACTATACATCGAAAACCCGGAAAAATCCACACCAAAACTACTAGAGCTAATAAATGAGTACAGCAAAGTAGCAGGTTACAAGATCAACATTCAAAAATCTGTAGCATTTCTATACACTAGTAATGAACAAGCTGAGGGGGAAATCAAGAAACGAATCCTATTTACAATTGCAACTAAAAGAATAAAATACCTAGGAATAAATTTAACTAAAGAGACAAAAAACCTATATAAAGAAAACTACAAAAAACTGCTAAAAGAAATCACAGAAGACCTAAATAGATGGAAGGGCATACTGTGTTCATGGATTGGAAGACTAAATATAGTTAAGATGTCAATCCTACCTAAATTGATTTACAGGTTCAATGCAATGCCAATCAAAATCCCAACAACTTATTTTTCAGAAATAGAAAAACCAATAAGCAAATTTATCTGGAAGGGCAGGGTGCCCCGAATTGCTAAAAGCATCTTGAGGAAAAAAAACGAAGCTGGAGGTCTCGCGCTGCCTGACTTTAAGGCATATTATGAAGCCACAGTGGTCAAAACAGCATGGTATTGGCATAAAGATAGATATATCGACCAATGGAATCGAATAGAGTGCTCAGATATAGACCCTCTCATCTATGGACATTTGATCTTTGATAAGGCAGTCAAGCCAACTCACCTGGGACAGAACAGTCTCTTCAATAAATGGTGCCTAGAGAACTGGATATCCATATGCAAAAGAATGAAAGAAGACCCATCTCTCACACCCTATACAAAAGTTAACTCAAATGGATCAAAGATCTAAACATTAGGTCTAAGACCATAAAACAGTTAGAGGAAAATGTTGGGAGATATCTTATGGATCTTACAACTGGAGGCGGTTTTATGGACCTTAAACCTAAAGCAAGAGCACTGAAGAAGGAAATAAATAAATGGGAACTCCTCAAAATTAAACACTTTTGTGCATCAAAGAACTTCATCAAGAAAGTAGAAAGACAGCCTTCACAATGGGAGACAATATTTGGAAATGATATATCAGATAAAGGTCTAGTATCCAGAATTTATAAAGAGATTGTTCAACTCAACAACAAAAAGACAGCCAACCCAATTACAAAATGGGAAGAAGACTTGAACAGACACCTATCAGAAGAGGAAATACAAATGGCCAAAAGGCACATGAAGAGATGCTCAACGTCCCTGGCCATTAGAGAAATGCAAATCAAAACCACAATGAGATATCATCTCACACCCACCAGAATCGCCATTATCAACAAAACAGAAAATGACAAGTGCTGGAGAGGATGCGGAGAAAGAGGCACACTTATCCACTGTTGCTGGGAATGTCAAATGGTGCAACCACTGTGGAAGGCAGTTTGGCGGTTCCTGAAAAAGCTGAATATAGAATTGCCATACGACCCAGCAATACCATTGCTGGGAATCTACTCAAAGGACTTAAGGGCAAAGACACAAACGGACATTTGCACACCAATGTTTATAGCAGCGTTATTTACAATTGCAAAGAGATGGAAACAGCCGAAATCTCCATCAACAGAAGAGTGGCTAAACAAACTGTGGTATATATATATACGATGGAATACTATGCAGCTTTAAGACAGGATAAACTTATGAAGCATGTATTAACATGGATGGACCTAGAGAACATTATGCTGAGTGAGTCTAGCCAAAAACTAAAGGACAAATACTGTATGGTCCCACTGATGTGAACAGACATTCGAGAATAAATTTGGAATATGTCCTTGATAACAGAGTCCAGCAGGAGGTAGAAACAGGGTAAGATAATGGCCAATTGGAGTTGAAGGGATACAGACGGTGTAACAGGACTAGATACAAAAACTCAAAAATGGACAGCACAATAATACCTAATTGTAAAGTAATCATGTTAAAACACTGAATGATGCTGCCTCTGAGCTATAGGTTTTTGTTTTGTTTTGTTTTGATTTTACTATTATTACTTTTATTTTTTTCTCTATATTAACATTCTATATCTTTTTTGGTTATGTTGCTAGTTCTTCTAAACCAATGCATATGTACTAAGAAATGATGATCATGCATCTATGTGATGATGTTAAGAATTAATGATTGCATATGTAGAATGGTATGCTCTCTAAATGTTCGGTTAATTTCTTTTTTCCGTTAATTAAAAAAAAAAAAAAAAAGAGAAGGGATAATTGGAGCTGAAGGGATACAGACTGTACAACGGGACTGGATATAAAAACTCAGAAATGGACAGCACAATACTACCCAATTGTAATGCAATTATGTTAAAACATTGAATGAAGCTGCATGTGAGGTATAGGTTTTTTGTTTTTTGTTTTTTTTTGTTTTTTTTTCTTTCTATATTGTTTTAATTCTTATTCTGTTGTCTTTTTATTTCTTTTTCTAAATCGATGCAAATGTACTAAGAAATGATGAATATGCAACTATGTGATGTTATTAAGAATTACTGATTGTACATGTAGATTGGAATGATTTCTAATTGTTTTGTTAATTCTTTTTTTAATTAATAAAAAAAAATGATTATGGTGATACTCAACTATGTGATGATACTGTAAGCCACTGATTATACACCATGTATGGAATGTATATGTGTGAAGATTTTTTAATAAAAATATTAAAATATTTAAAAAAATGACCCTCACTCTCACTATTGTAGCAAAAGCCAAAACAGATTACCTGTCATTTTATCTGAATGCATTAACATTACATGCCACTACTTTCACAAATTAAGAGTCAATTAGATTGAGCATCTCACTTTTTTCTTTCAAGAGGAAAAATAAAGCCTACCAAAGGACTGCCTCATATCGTCACACAACCATATGTAAAACCATATTTAAAAATAATGTAGCATTCTGGCTTATCATAACCTGCCAAACCCCAACCAAACCATTCTAGCCAATCCTAAAGAGCACCTAAGGCAATATATAAGATTCTCTAAAAGTTCCATGCATGAGGGTAACTTTCCAGAAACCTACAACCTCCAGATAGATCCCTGGACCAGAAAAGTCCTGAAACCTAGAGGACCAGCCTCTCCAGAAAATCAGCTAGTTCCGTCTCCCTAGCCCATATTACTGACAGCCCCGTCCAACATGAAGTTGGAAATGGCATGGCCCAAATACCCTTTAAGAGTGGGAGAAAGATCAAAGATGAGGGTAGAGTTATACACAGAAGGTAAGGTTAAACAAATGAGTATGATTGCTGAATCATTATACTGATATTTCTTTTAGTCTCCAGTATCTTAGAACAGCTAGAAGGAAAAACCTAAAATTGTGGAATTGTACCCATACCAAACACTGAAATCTGTTCTACAACTAATTATTGTGCTGTGCTTTGAAATTTATTGCTTTTTTGTACATGTGTCACTTTTCACAAAAAAGAAAAGAAGGAAGTCAATTGTGATGATAAAAAAATACATATTCCTTCTAGCCTCCATGTTCTGGAACAACCAGAAGGAAAAATCTGAGATGAAATGGTAGCCCAGGATGAACTCTGAGATTTGTCCTGTAACTACTTCTTGAAGAGCGCTTTGAAAAGTACGGCTTTTCTCTTTCTTTGCTTTGTATATATGTTATATCATACAATAAAAAAAGTTAAAAAAAAAATTTTTTTTAAAAAGGGGACCAATTTGGAAAAAGAACTGCCAATAGAACCGAAAGAGCCAACAGAACGGACAGAGCCATTGAAGAAGCCTGGAAAAAAGCTAGCAGATGTCACCATGTGCCTTTCCAGCTGAAAGAGAAATCCTAAACATCATCAGCCTTCTTGAACCAAGGTATCTTTCCTGGATGCCTTAATTTGGACATTCTCACAGCTTAGAACTGTAAATTTGCAACTTAATAAATTCTCCGTTTTAAAAGCCAAAAAATAAATAAAATAAAAATAATGTAGCATTTGCTAAAATAGTTAGGCAGCAGATATCTTTAGGGTTTCCATCCAGGTTACACCAATACTCCTTACTCTGAAAACAGCCCTGAAATCCCTAAACACCATGTATTTTCTGTATGATCTTGCTTCCCTGGTCAAAACTGATGGTATCAAAGGACAACTCATAGCAAGTCAAACAGAATCCCTCTCCCAGGAAATTGGAAAAGGACTGAGATCCAGTCAGGCAATTTAGGTTGCTTGATTAAACACAGGAGGTTAAAACTGTGGGATGAATAGAGAAACAACAGTTAGCTGACAGAGAGCTAATAAAATAGATACACAAAGCAAAGAGATAAGAGAAGGAAAGTTTCCAGTTTTCATCATGTCTTGAGGCCCAGTTATATTCTGATTCTTCAGTTTGTTTCTTAAAATGCATTTATCTTTGGTATAAATTTTCTTTCATTGCTCAAAGCTATATCAAGTTATTATCTAGTACTTAAAACCAAAAGTCCTAGCAAATATAACCCACCTTCACCTTCTTCATCCTCTTCACCTTCTTCCTCTTCATCTTCCTCTTCCTCCTCAGGAATACTGTCTACTGTCTGACGATCATCCTCATCCTCATCCTCTTCTTCCTCTACATCCACATCATCTTCATCATCTTCTCCTTCTTCTTGCTGTTCCTCTTCTACTTCTCCTTCATCAGAATATTGACCTTCCTGGGGAACAGAATTCCGATCAGGAGAAATGGGCTCAAAGTAATCCTCTCTGTGAGGAGCATCCTCTTCCTTGTCACCAGACACTGAAAAATTGAGATTTAAGGCACACATTACTTTAATGGTTTAAATAAAATGATACAGCAGCAGAACTGGATACTACAACTATTTAATGACATTTTGAATGACTTAGCTCATAACTATTGTTTAAAAAAACTGTGAGATTTCCTTTCAGAAAAAAATAAGAGTATACACTATGCTACTTTGTACTAATAAGATACACTATTTTATGTTTCAGTACCAATAACTAATGCTTTTCCTTTTAGAATTAAATAACTATAGAGATACTTGCCTCTTCCAAAACATGCTGCTTTTAGTTACTCGTACTCTTCTATACATACCACTATGGCAGACTTAACATTTTATTTTCCAAAGCAATGCTGACAAAGCTGCAAATGAATATACTGCTGTTGTTTTTTAAATAAGGTCATTTGTCAACAGAAAAACATAAGGGAAATATGGCACAGAATGAAAAAAAGAAGCATTCATTAAGACTTGATTACCACATGCAATTTTTTCCTATAACCAAAGAAGGTACTATTACTACAAATTAAGTGAGAAAACTAGTGCTAATTTTATTTATACCTGTCACAGGCATGGGATCATCTTCATCATCATCAGGTGGAGGCGGACCTGGAGGAGTTCTTGGTCCCCTTGGTTGTGGTCTTGGAGGACTTCCATTAAACTGATCTTCTTTCTCCCCATCAGCTAGAGTTTTATTACAGACAGAAAGAGGACTTTCAAATTACTAAAATACAGTGAGATGAAACCATGACAAAAAAGCTCTTCATCATATGAGTTTTTTATCTTCTGAATTTATTGATAATAAAGATAAGCAACCTTTTCTTTCAATTAATTTTGTTAATTAATCTATATGTGTGTGCCAGTCTAAAAGGATTTATGTACCCTAGAAAAGCTATGTTTTAATCCTAATCCCATTTTGTAAAGGTAGCTGTTTCTTCTAATCCCTATTCAGTACTACATGTTTGAAACTTTAATTAGATTACCTCCCTGAAGATGTTACTCAATCAAGATGGCTGTTAAACTGGACTAGGTGGGTCCTGATTACTTTATTGGAATCCTACAATAGAGGGAACATTTTGAAGAAAGTGGGAGAAACTGAGAGAGAAGAGAACGCCACAGCTCCACAAAGCAGAGAGTCTACCAGCCAGCGACTTTTGGAGATGAAGAAGGAAAACGCCTCCCAGGGAGGTGGAGAGGAAGCTAGCAGATGATGCCGTGTTCACACGTGCCCTTCCAGCAGAGAGAGAAATCCTGACTGTGTTTGTGATGTGCCTTTCCAGATGAGAGAGAAACTATGACCATGTTCACCATGTGCCTTTCCACTTGGGAGAGAAACCCTGAACTTCATCGGCCTTCTTGAACCAAGGTATCTTTCCCTGGATGCCATAGTTTGGAGATTTCTATAGAATTGTTTTAACTGGGACATTTTCTTGGCCTTAGAACTGTAAACTAGCAATTTATTAAATTCCCCCTTTTAAAAAGCCATTCCATTCCTGGTATATGGCATTCCAGCAGCTAGCAAACTAGACCGTGTAAAGTTAGAATTTCTGAAATCCTGCATATCAAAATACAAACACATACACTTTTGGGCATTATATCAGAGAAATGAAGGCTTATTTTCATGCAGGAAGATTTACATGAATGTTCATAGCAGATTTATTCATAATAGCCCAAAATTGGGAACTACCTAAATGTCTTTTAGTGGATGAAAGGTTAAATAAGCTGTGATACCTCCATACTACAGAATACTACACAGCAATAAAAAGGGACAAGCTATTTATACATGCAATTCCTTGCATGAATCTCAAGGAAACTGTGACCAATGAAAAAAACCAATCTCAAAGAGATACATACCAGCATGGTTCTGCTTATGTAACATCATAACACAATGTTGCAGGAGGTTAGGGAAGGGAAGGATGTATATACAAAGAAGCAACATGAGGGAGTCTTGTGGTGACAATACAGTCTTGACTGCAATGGTGGTTATATGAAGTCGCATGTGACATATTGTATGGAACTACACATACACACATAACCAAGTGTAACTGATTAAATCTAAACAGCTCTACAGATTGTACCAATGCCAATTTTCTGGTTTTCATACTATACTATAGTTGTGAATGATATTAACACTCGGCATTGGGAGAGGCTGAGGAAAGGATGGACAAGTCTTTCCTGTACATTTCTTTACCACCTCCTGTGAATCTATAATTATTTCACAATAAAAAGTTAAAAAAAGTGGTTCAGTGGTAGAATGCTTGCCTTCCATGTGCGAGACCTGGGTTTGATTCCCAGACCATACACCATCACACCCTCCCCCACAAAAAAGAGTGAAAAAAATATATAAACGCAAATAAAATGTATGAGCTTTCAATGCCAATTATAAACAAATCAGTAAACTGAACAAAATTTTAAAGTAACCTCTATTTCTGCCAGGCATTTATATTTGTGTTGAATGAAAATACAAGTAAAACATATCCCTTCTTGCAAGGAGCTCAATCTGGTAAAAAAAAAAAGACAAGCCCATAAAAATAAAGGAATACAAGAGAAAGAAAAGTAAAAGACTAACTGTGCTTAGCAGGTAAAATGTAAGAAAAGAGAAGAAAATACAGTGTACAACTAACTATCCTCAAAGACATCACCCTATTTTATCAGGATTAAGAAAAGTGCAGATCATTTTGTCCATGCTCATAAAATGCTAACTGTTAAGCAAAATATTTTTCTCTAGTGACTTCAATTATAATTTCAATATGTGTTTCTGAATCTCTTTCCTTACTGTGATTAATACTAGAATGAGAAGAGACCCTACGAACAATGTACAGATCTGCCTGTCTCACAGGTAAGTCACTGAAGTTTACTGAAGTTTCTATTTTTGTCTCCAATTAATGAGCAAAAAGTTCTCAAAAATGGGAGAAATTTGCATTATTTAAGATTTATATATCTGAACAGATCTGAAATGCACTGCTGATAAAAAGTTCCATTAACATGAAAAATACAGGAATAAATACCAAACTTACGCCCATTCTTCAATTCTTTTAGAGATCATTCTATTAGTAAACCATGAAGTAACATTGGAATGTATTTTATCTTTAATGTTTTTTAAATGGGAGGGAGGACCTCAGACCAATTTAAAAAGCACTCTAAGAAAGCAGAGGAAGAAAATAAAATGGTAACCATTTCAACATAAAAACAAACTCTAATGGAAAAGAATAAGAGACTGAGAGATAACTTGTCAAGTCTTAAACGAGGTTCAAAAGAGAGAAAAGATTTTTGAATTAGCTTTTCTACTATCACACGAACAAGTTTCACTGGTAAAGGCAAATTTAAAATTCTCACCATGTTTTGGATTCCTTTTCAGACTCGGCTGTGGCTGGGGAGGAGGTGGAGGTGGCGGTGGCGGTGGTGGAGAATCTCTGTCATGACTTATCACTCTATCAACTGACCCATATATTGCCAAAGTCAGACAGTTGTACCAACCTCTTAGCACCAAACCATCAGTATTCACCTGATTTTGAGGAGGAAAAAACTTTCAAATAACTGTTTTGGTTAAAATTAAATCAAATTAGTCTAGGATTCAACTAAAGTCATTAAAAATATGTTGAAAATGCACAGGTCAATATTGATAGAAATTTACTAAGAGGCACAGCAGAGCTAGTATAACTCTGGGTCTCCCAGTCCTATACTTTATCAACCCTTTACAAAAATCATTAACTAAATTTCAAACCGAGAGAGAGATGCAAATTAAATTAACTGGTGCATAACAGCCAACTAAGAAATTAAACCCCAAAAGATACAGAGTTATGGTAGTCTATAAAAGCACAAATCTTGCCCAGTTCTAAAAATTACAAAATCCATAAAAATGTATAGCATTCTTCATTTATGCCTAACTCACACATGCATGTATATTTTATGTACCTACGGTGTAAGGGTAATCAGGGATATTAAATTGTTTTTGCAAATAAACTTCCTCCTAAAAAGCTCAAAGACTTTACCAATGCCATTAGACCTCAGTACATTTTTATGAAATAAAAACAACTTTATTCTTTTCAAAACATATCTAAATTATTTGCTAAACTGTCAAAATAACTATGAAAGGTAGAACAAATCCTTTCATTCCCTTTTAACAAATAAAATCAATGTCAGTACAAAAAGCTAGACTGGAAACCAAAGCTGCTGACTTTTGAGTTCTTTCCACTCTATCATGTTAGGTAAAGATAAAGTCGTAAGTGTTACTAGGGTCCCTTCTAGTAGCACGATCAGGAAGAAATTATTATCCTCTCTGCTAGACCGCAAAGGGAAAATAAGGACCAGAAGAAATGCTCAAAGACTAAACCCAGGGGAAGACAGAGCCCACTGGAAAGAAGATAAGCAGATAAGGAAGATAATTTTTAGTCTAAACAACATATAAAGGATTAAATATCCTGCTCCCCTTGAAAACAAAAGTCAGGCTGACTAATCTCATACTAGATCACACAGTAGATAATTACTACTTTTACATTTCACATCTTTACAATTAGATGCTTCTAAAATGGTATATGATACGCCAAGATAAAAAGGCATACTTTAGATACAAAAGGAAGAAATATGAAATATCTTTTTTTTACAGCTTAATTAAGTTACAGTGATATCTCATAACAATTTATCTGCCTGTTATCTTCTGTACTTGTCAACCTAATTGAAAGGTGGGGAAAAAAAACATATGCTGGCCTCTTCTAGATCCAAATATAAGAAATTATAATCTCCTATAACACTAAAACTAAAAAAACTGTCTTTTGTCCTCACTGGTTTATTTAGCTCACATTAAATGGAAGTAAAAACAAATAGTAGTGACAAGTTGAAAACTGACTTCTATAATTACCTTTGAGTTGGGTCTAAAGATGATGGAAGTATTCTCATCATATTCCAGGCTGCCAAAAGAGTAGGAATAAATAGAGAGACTCAAACACTCACAAAATAGTTCATAACAGTCTGTCTGGATTCAAATATTTTAAAATAGTCAAATGCTAGAATGTTTGTTGTTTTAATAAACTACAAAGTTTGAGTTTAATTTACTCCCCCCAAAAATGTTACCATGTAAAATAAACCCCACCGAAGCTCTGATTTAATTGGTTTAGGGTAAGTCTACACATCAGTTTTTTTTTTCTTTTTTTTAAAGCACCCCAGGTCACCACCATTAGCCATTAGGGAAATGCAAATTAAAACTACAATAAGATGCCATCTCAATTTACAAGAAAGCTATTATTTTTTTAAAAACTGAAATAAACAAGTGCTGACAAGAATACTGAGAAACAGGAAACCTTATTGTCAGGAATGTAATATGGTGCAGTGCAGCTGCTGCAGAAAACAGTTTGGTGGTTCTTCAAAAAATTAAACATAGAACTACCATAAGACCCAGCAATGCCACTTCTAGGTATATACCCAAAAGAACTGAAAACCAAATGACTCAGACAGATTATTATATGTCATTGTTCTTAACAGTATTATTCACAATAGCCAAAAGATAGACGCAACCCAAGTGTCCATCAACAGATAAATGGATAAAGAAAATGTGGTACACACACACCATGGAATATAATTCAACCATAAAAACCAAGGAAGAGCTAATACATGCTACGAAATGGATGAAGCTTGAAAAATATCATGTTGAGTGAAATACAACACAAAGGGACAGACAGTATATTACTTTACTTATAAAAAATAGCCAGAAGAGATAAATTAAGAGACAAAATGCAGAGTAGAGATTACCAGGGTTTTGTATTTTTTTGCAACTGTCCTGTAAGTTTGAAATTATTTAAAAAAAGAAAAACGCACTCCTATTAATTCTAATGTACATCCAGGGTAGAGAACCACGGTATAGTAATCTTCACAAAATGTACACTAAGATTAAAATTAAAGAAAGATGCCTATTCTTATCAAGTAGATCTTAAAACAAGAAAAAGTTCTAAAATACTAAAAATTAGCTGTTTCAGGTTATCTAGTCACTTCCATCATTTAAAAAAGCTAAATGGTTAGTATAATTTAATAATAAATGAAAGAAGGATCAAAAAAAAATTGAGTGAAGTTTAAGAAACTGTTAATTCCTGATGGAAATGGAAATTTTTTCATTTTTAAGCTGTCTTTAAAATATTTTAGTTATAAATAAGATCTAAAAAACCCATTTAATTGTCAGTTTGTTTGCAGACATCACACACCATATAGTTCTAGTAATATCTAGGATTATTAAATTCAAAAGGGGTGTCTTTTAATTCTCACGTTACAAAACATGTAGGAACGGGATTTTAAATTCTGTAGTATTGTGATGTAAAAGATACAGACAAAATATTCCATGTCAATGTTTTCACAGAGATTTTTAAAGCAGAACCAAAAAATTTAACAAATGAGTATGACTGTTGAATCATTATATTGATATTTCTTTTAGCCGCCAATGTTTTGGAGCAACTAGAAGGAAAAATTGAAAATTGTTGAACAGTAACCTATACCAAACTCTGAACTCTGTTCTACAAATACTTGTTACAATGTACTTTGATATTTATTGTTTTCTGATGTATGTTATATTTGATAATAAAAACTGTTAAAAAATTAGAATCAAAAAGTAATCTTTCCAAATTAAAGTTTAAGAGAAAGTCATATGGTATGTAAAATAAATTCATAGATGAGCCAGTAAAAAGCAAATGAGACATGGATATATTTCAAAGATTAAAAAATTTTATTTTTTAAATAAGCTCATCAACTCTTTAGGACTTTGACATTTCTTTAACAATGCTAACTGATAAATAAAATCCAATTCTTAGGTCTGCCATCAGATATATCCTTTTGTTTCACTTAAAGAATTAAAAGGTTTTGATTACTAACTCGCAAGTTTTTAGTGAAATTACCTAGTAAGTACATACCTTCCCAACCTATCGAAAACAGGGGCACTTGGTTTGCTTACATTATTGAAGAACAAGTCTAACTGAAATGTGTGCGGAGATGTCTCCCTATAAATGAAACAAAATGAAATGTTAACCACTGCAACGATCAGTTCCTTAATTAAAACAAAATAAGTACAAGTTTAAGAGCAATTCTATAATTAGGAAATAACATTCCTAAGATTAACTAACAAAAGTATACAGTTTATAATATGCTCTGTAATTCTATTTATTTACAATTCTTAAGCAGCTGCCTATTCACTTGAGTTTTATTGAAAATTGTAATCATCACCCATTTTAGCCCTGCTTTTTGGACCTTTCTAAAATACCTCAATATAGAAATTTTTTTTTTTTTTGCATGGCCAGGCACCAGGAAACAAACCCTAAACATTTCAATTTTTTAATTCATTTTAAAGTAAATATTAAGTATTATGATATCAAATTTTATAATCCTTTTATCATTATTTCCTTTCATCAGCAAAAAGAATTAGGAGTTAACTATACTTCAATTTTATACTGTAATTACAATTTGATTTCAACTTACTCCACATTAGAACAAGAATATAATTATAATACATCAGCAATTTAACATTAGATCCCTAAGTTCTGATTTAATGCCTAAACTGTCATTTGGATAGCAGCATATTACATAAATGGTTTGAATTCTTTTTTTTGGTAGAATAGTCAAGACTAAAGCCTATGACACCCAAGTCAATAGGCCAAGCCCTTGATCTTAAAGGCTTGCTCTTGTGAAGTTTATTTATGTAATGGAGAAGCTAGGACCACCTATAGATAGGCCTAAGAGTTACTTCCAACTTTTTTGTTGCTCAGATGTGGCCTTTCCTCTCTCTAAGTCCAGCTCTGCAAGGAAATTCACCACCCTCCTCGCTACCTGGGACATGACACTCAGGGGTGAAAGTCTCCTTGGCACCATGGGATTGACGATGGCTTCCTGACCAAAAGGGTCAGGAAAAGAATTGTAATAAATAAGGTATCAGTGGCTGAGAGACTTCAAATAGTGTAGAGAGGCTACTCTTATTCAAATAGATAGTGCTATTTATCATGGTTTGCCAAACCCCAATCAAAACCATTCCTGCCAAGCCTAAAGAAGACCCAGGGCTTTATATGAAATTCTACAAAGGTTATATGCACTATGATTACTTTCCAGAAAACTATAACTTTCAGATGGGTTCCTAGGCCAGATAAGTTCTGAAACTCACAGGGGCCAGCCTCTCTAGAACATCAACCAGTTTCATCCCCCTATCCCATACTATCAACATATCTTTCCAACATGAAATAGTTAGAATGGGCATAGCCCAAATACCCCTAAAGATTGGGGAAAAGCTCAAAGGAGAATGTGGAGATAACAGAGAAATAGAATTTAACAAATAAGTATGACTTGAATCATTTTATTGGTATTTCTTTTAATCTCCAGTGTCTTGGAGCAGCTAGAAAGAAAGACCTAAAATCGTGGAACTGTAACCTATACCAAACTCTGAAATCTGTTCTATAAGCTTTGAAATGTACTGCTTTTTTGTATATATGTTATTTTTCACAAGAAAAAAAGGACTAAAGCCTGTTAATTTGCATTTGACTGAAATCTTGCTACACTAGAGGTAAAAAATACTATATAATAAGTACTCCTTGGCTGAAATTCCTTAGGCTCAACAAAAACCTTGATTTTAAGCTCCACAAGCTTATTTATTTACATAAAAGTCACATGTTAAAAAGTGTAATGCCCAGAGTATAACCAAAAAGATTCCCTAATACAATGCTGGTAGAAGTAGAAACAGTTGCTCATTCTCAAAAGGCACTGTGGCAATAAAATGTCAAGAGATAAAATGTTCACACTTTTTGATCTAGAAGTACTTTCTCTAAGAAGCGTTTCTACAGAAACTCTCAGAGATGCAAACATTTTTCTCAGGAGGATGTTCATCATACTATTTCCTTTAATTTGAAAAATTAAAAATCATCTTGGTCCCCATATAGGGAACTAGTCAAATAAACTGCAGTACATTCATAAGACCACACAATCATCAGAAGTCAGAAGTCATATTTTCAAGTAATATTTAAAGATGTGAAAATGCTCCTGACATGTTAAGTAAAATACAGAAATATGCAAAACCATATACAGTGAGTAGGTTCAGAACAGCATTTTACATTTACCTTACCCAAATTCAACCATGTATGCTAACAACTTTAGTTTCTTCCTTCTACTCTTCCTGTTCAAACCAGACCCTGGCCTCCAATATCTCAAGGAAAAGAAAAAGGGTTGAAATGTAAATTCTTTACTTTTGATCTCCCAAAGACTCAGATTCTTGTCACTGAAAAATTATTCAAAGAATCAAAAATATTTGACTGTACTAGATTTTTATCTTACTTTTATCTTGTTGACTTTAAAACCTAAGTTCATATTAAATATATTTGCAAAATATTACCAAAATAAATATACAAACACACACTACACTGTAAAACACACTGCATTAAAAGCTGTTAGGATTCTCTCAGGGTGGAGGGATTACAGGGATTTTCATTTTTCCTATACATTTCTGAATTTTATAATAAGAATAACACTGTTGTAAAGTCATGTGGTACACACCATCATTTGATCTCTAACATTATTTTCAATATTGAGATTCCAGGCTTCCTGGCATTCTGTACTAGTGTTTTAATTTTTTATTTTATTGTTCTGTAACATAGCCACATATAAAGCTGTTTCTGACACTTTCATATTTGGAGTTATTCAAACATAAACAGCTAGTCATTCCAGCTCAGAAAAAGGAAGAAAGATTAAGAAGGTGGGAGAATGTAATGAATATTTCTACCCATTGGAACTAATGGCAGAAATTCATTTAGCCTGCAGTGGGTAGCCAGCCTTCTAGATGGCCCCCCAATGATCCCTGCTTCCTGGTATTTACACCTTTGTGTAGTCTCCTTCAACATTGTTCCAGAGTTGGTCTGTGTAACCAGTAGAATAGGGTAAAGTGATAGAATGCCAGTTCTGATGTTAAGTTATAAAACTAACTGTGGCTTCTGCCTTGGACATGCCTTTTCACTCCTGGACCACTTACAGTGGGGAAAGCCATGTCATCGATGTGAGCAGTCACCCAGAGAAGATCTACAGGCAAGTAAATGAAGCTTCCTGTCAACAGCCACCTGAGAGAGCTTTCTGTTGAGTCCTTCAGTTCCAATAAAATCTTCTGAGACTGCAGTCTTGCCTATAGTTTGACTACAGCTTCATGAAAGAACCAGAGGCAGCTAAGCTGCTCCTAGATTTCTGACCCTCAGAGACTATGTGAGATAATAAATGTTTACTACTCCAAACTGCTAAATTTGCTGTGATTTGTTATATAGCAATGGATACCTAATAGAACTTCCTTGACCAAAAGACAGAGAATTCGAGAAACTGCTGGATACACTATTATTACCCTATATTTTCGATTCTCCACACATCTCCCTACATTGGAAATGTAGGAAGATATGTATAGGAAAACAAGAGTTTTTATTTTCTTAAACATGGGGGGAAAAACTATGAAGTTGATTATAATAATCCCTAATTATAAACATTATTCTAATTTATTTTCTTTTTGTTTTTCAAAGACATCTTGGTAAATATTTTATATCTATTTCTACAACTAAGCAACAATTTTTCACAATTTTGAAGAAATGAACCCTTAACTTTGAATCTATACCATAACATACAAGTCAAGTGCCCAGCTTAACTACTTTATGTAACAGAAATTGAGTCATCCACAGCACACATATAAAGAACTGTGGTGTTGGGCGGGCCACGGTGGCTCAGCAGGCAAGAATGCTTGCCTGCCATGTCAGAGGACCCAGGTTCGAGTCCCGGTGCCTGCCCATGTGAAAAAAAAAAAAAAAAAAGAACTGTGGTATTGATATGTAAGACTAACAATTACACAACAAGCTAAAAATTCATGTAATATATAATATATTCAGTTTACATGACCAAAATCTGGCTTATATTTCCAACCCATGTAATTAATATTAGAAAAAGTGGATGATGGTTACCCATACTAAAACAAAGATTAAATTCTTCTGTTTTATGTCGATTGATAAATTTATCAAAACTCCATGTCAGAGACTGTCTTATATTTTGTTTACTTCCCACAGAGCCTAAGAAAAAGAAAATATCAAATAATTACTTGCTAGTTTTAACTAATGGCTAAAGTGAAACTATAAATTTTTTAAAAGACATGTATCAGGCTAAGAAGATGAAACTTAAATCATGAAAAATGATATTATATAATTTAAAAAGTATTTCTAAATATTAAGGCTTATTCTCATTTATTTTCAGAGGAAAAGTCAGGCTAAAAATATTTTGTCTACTAAATAGCACCACTCTAGAATATTTTGGAAAGTGTAAGCCTATTTCCACCAACCTAAGAAAAAAAAAAAGGATGAAGAAAGAAAAAAATCATACCTAGTACTTAGGTCAAATAATTACTCTTTCCAAGTTTACGGCTCATGATGATATATTTACTAAAAATGCTGCTAAGAAAATGCAGAATTGCTCACAATGCTGCATAACCATACTGGATACAGTTTTATTTTCTTACTTGCAAAATACACCTTAAATTATTTCATTTAAGAATATGTTTTTAGAACAAATTTTTGTCAAAAAACACCTTTAGAAGAAAGTTAACTTACCCATACGCTCTACTGTCAGGCAGGCTGCTATGGGCTCTTACTCCTGGGGGTATGACTCGGACTTCATTGATATAAACCACACATGGAAAACGAACCACATCTATATGAGAACTTTGCTTTAAAAAAAGGGGGGTGGGGGTGGGGAGGAGAGGAGATACTTTAAGCAAAACACTTTGTTTCTCTTTTTTGCAATTTACTCATATTCATTATTTTATCATTCAGAATGCCACAAATAATCTTAAAATAAACTGTCATTAAAAGTGCTATTATTCACCACATTGTATAAATGATTTTCTTTAAAATAACTGATAATAAAACTATACCAATGAATATGTCATTGGTAACAGAGACCATCAGGAGTTAGAAACAGGGTAAGATAATGGGTAATTGGGTAATTGGAGCTGAAGGGATACAGACTGTACAACAGGACTAGATACAAAAACTCAAAAATGGACAGTACAATACTACCTAATTGTAATGTAATTATGTTAAAACACTGAATGAAGCTGCATCTCAGCTATAGTTTTTTGTTTGTTTGTTTATATATATTTTTTGTATTTTTTATTTTTATTTTTTCTCTATATTATCATTTTATTTCTTTTTCTGTTGTCTTGCTATTTCTTTTTCTAAATCGATGAAAATGTACTAAGAAATGATGATCATACATCTATGTGATGATATTAAGAATTACTGATTGCATATGTAGAATGGAATGATTTCTAAATGTTAATTTTTTTTAATTAATAAAAAAATAAATTTAAAAAAAGGCAAACATTTTACAGAGGAATAATACACTAAGACATGTTCAGTCAAAATAATAGGCTAATGTAGACAAGTTGATCAGATTTTTACTAGTAGACAACTAGTTAAAGTTAGTGAGGAAAGGTATACAGGGGATAGTAAAGAAGGTGGAATGAGAAACAGTAAAATTCAGAACGTTTAGTACTGTCTAAGACACCTAGGGAAACCCCTGAGAATGGGATATAAACTGGGAAGAGGAAAGTCCAGAAAAACAAACTATTTACTCTGAAATTTAACCTTGGGCAGCAAAAAGTGTAGAAAATCATAAAGATATGAACTCCTTGAAGGCTTAATTTGCTCTTCTTTATCTCTGACCCCACCTTCAAGATCTATCCTGAAAGCTGTTTTAAGACTATCCTAACAAAGAAAGATTAATTTGTGGCATCTCACACATGAGCAAATAAAGAATGCATTAAGTAGCATCGATTGCTTGCACATTCTTTTACATTTCTGTGCAGATAAAAATCATCTCTTAAGTTGCAAAAGCAATCTTCCAAAATAAAAGTATAGCCACTGCTCCCTCTCCTGCATTACCACAGTACTATTCAAACCTCTATAATAGTTCTGTCTGGTCACCTATTTGCCTTCCTGCTAGTTTATAAACATCTAGCAGGAAGAACAAACCCTTTCTCATATTTGTGTGCATTTCCCTAACACCTATCCCAGTACAGGCATGCCAGAAGAAAAGGATGGGGACAAGGAGGTTTAAAACTAGGGTCAATATTCTATGAGTGATAATTCTACTTGACCAGAAAGAAAGCTAAAAGGACCACACCCACAGTGTTTCTTCCTATCCAAAAAAAAAAAAAACAACTATACCTAGTTAAGTCTCTCTCCATTTGTATGAGTGACTATATAATACTTTCTGTAGTGTATTTATCTTTTGCTGATATTTTGAAGTTTTGCTTAGGCCAACACAGGCCCACAATTTCTTATCTGAAACCTATGATATCAGATGTCTTTCAGAATTTCTAGATTTAGAAAAGGAATATGATACAAATATCACATATTATTTAAAATCCTCAGTGGTTTCTGGGGCAGCATCCTTTAATCAAAACATTCATATTTCCAAAGTCATATGGATGATATTCACACTAAATAATGATTTTAACTAGTATCATGTCAGTTCAGATTAAGTTGTGTGACCAAAGGAATTCAGGACAGATTTTTCTGCGATTTTCAAATTTCTGAATTATTGATAAGAAATTGTGGATCTCTAATAAAATTAGCTTAATTCACTAAACTTACATACCAACTAATAGTAAGGAGTTGAGTGAAGCCATTTAGGTATGGAATAACTGAGGAAACTTCCCTGAGACTCTTTTTATTTAATCCTCAAACTAAGAGCTTATCTTAATAAAATAAATAGATAGCATAAATTGTACTTAGTATATATCTATCACTATATATATCATTTGATACATGATTTTAAAAGTAGCTCCTGTGAACAATAATTTTAAAAAGAATTTTTCACATTTTTGGTTGATTTTTTTTTTTTTGCATAGGCAGGCACCAGGAAACAAACCTGGGTCTCCAGAATGGTAGGCTAGAATCCTGCCACTGAGCCACTGTCACACTGCCCCATTTTTGGTTGATTTTACATCAACATTTCCTATCAGGTCAGTCAATCGTCATTATATACCATTCAAGAGTAGAATGATTCACATATTATTTCTATCTAAAGAAACTAAGTCTCTCTTGAAACTGCAAAGAACATTATAATTAACATAGCAAAAGTAAAACATGTTTGAGTTGCTCTTTTTTTAAAATGTGAAAAAATGACTTCTCAAGTTTACACTTTAAACTCAGAGATTACAGTTAAATATATAGGTATAGAAATCTTAAAATCATATATTCACTGCTCAAATAAAGTTTAAACAACAACATAAAAGAAACAGGATGAATGTAAAATATGTCTGAATGCTAATTATCCTCCGATATCCATTTCCCTTTTCTTCTAAAGAAGTTTTAGCTGGGCACATGTGAGCTAAAGACTGTATTTCTGGAGTCAAGATGGCGGCTTAGCAATGTGCGCATTTTAGTTCGTCCTCCAGAACAACTACTAAATAACCAGAAACAGTACAGAACAGCTCCTGCAGCCACGTCAGTGACCGGACACACAGCATACCCCAGTCTGGACCAGCTGGACCGGATGCAAGCCTCCCCAAAACCATGAGTTCCCCAAGCTGCGGTGGCCAGCGCCCAGCACCCCTTCCACACAGGCGGCTTCCCAGAGGGAAAGGAAAGAGACTCTAAACCTGGTCAAGCAGAGTTTGCTCATTGGATTCACGGAAAAAGAGGAAAGGGGGAGGAAACAGAGGTTTTAGTGGCTGTGTTTCTACAGAGACTTGGCAGCCACTGGATTCAGTGGCGGGACTTCGCAGGCTGCAACTGCCCCAAGCACAGGCAGAAACAGACTGCTTTCAGGGCTGTCTTCCACCTGTGCCTTCCCCAGGGGAGGGGTGAAGCCCAACTCAGATGGAATCCCTCTCTCAAGGAATTCAGACCCCAGGGCTTGGCAATTTGAAGCCATTAAAACCAGCCTACAACCTTTCCTCCGTGTCCACCACGCGCCCAGCAGGGAGAGTCTTCCAAAGTTAACAGTGCTGCAATATCTTTTGCTTGTGCGACCCATATGTAGACATGCCACATACTTGGGCAGGATAAGAAATTCAGAGCCCAGAGACTTCACAGGAAAGTCTTTTAACCTTCTGGGTCTCAACCTCAGGGAAAACTGATGCAGGTGACTCCTTCCCCCTGAGAGGAGGCCAGTTTAGTCCGAGAAACCCCAGCTGGAGTCTATAATACCTACATAGACCCTCCTAAGGGTGGGGAGGGAAAAGGCACCATACAAGGAGGGCAAGAAACAAGAAAACAAGAACTGAAAAATTATCCTCTGTTAAACAAAACCTAAGCTAGAGATCCGGAAAAAGCTGAAATGATGGTCAAAGAACAGATAGACAACAAATTCATCTAGCAAGAATCCCTAGGTAAGAGAAGTGAAAACAATCTCCAGAATAAACTAATTAAGGTAATTAAATGTCTAGATGCCGCAAAAAATGACAAATCAAACCAGGAAAATTGAAGATATGGCTCAGTCAAAGGAACAAACCAATAGTTCAAATGAGATACAAGAGCTGAAACAACTAATTCAGAATGTACGAACAGACACGGAAAACCTCATCAAAAACCAAATCAATGAACTGAGGGAGGATATGAAGAAGGCAAGGAAAGAACAAAAAGAAAAAATGGAAAGACTGAAAAAACAAATCACGGAACTTATGGGGATGAAGTTACAGTAGAAGAGATGAAAAAAACAATGGAAACCTACAATGGTAGATTTCAAGAATAAAGGTTAGGAATAGTGAACTGGAGGACAGAACACCTGAAATCCGACAAGATACACAAACTATAGGGAAAAAAAATGGAAAAATATGAGCAGGGACTCAGGGAACTGAATGATAATGTGAAGCACACAAATACATGTGTTGTGGGTGTCCCAGAAGGAGAAGAGAAGGGAAAAGGAGGAGAAAAACTAATGGAAGAAATTATCACTGAAAATTTCCCAACTCTTATGAAAGACCTAAAATTACAGATCCAAGAAGTACAGCACACCCCAAAGAGAATAGATCCAAATAGACGTTCTCCAAGACACTTACTAGTCAGAATGTCAGAGATCAAAGAGAAAGAGAGGATCTTGAAAGCAGCAAGAGAAAAACAATCCATCACATACAAAGAAAACCCAATAAGACTATGTGTAGATTTCTCAGCAGAAACCATGGAGGCGAGAAGACAGTGGGATGATATATTTAAACTACAAAAGAGAAAAACTGCCAACCAAGAATTCTATACCCAGCAAAACTGTTCTTCAAAAAATGAGGGAGAAATTAAAATATTTTCAGACAAAAAATCACTGAGAGAATTTGTGACTAAGAGACCAGCTCTGCAAGAAATACTAAAGGGAGCACTAGAGTCAGATACAAAAAGACAGAAGAGAGGTGTGCAGAAGAGTGTAGAAAGAAGGAAAATTAGATATGACATATAAAATACAAAAGGCAAAATGGTAGAGGAAAGTACTACCCAAACAGTAATAACACTAAATGTTAATGGATTGAATTCCCCAATCAAAAGAAATAGACTGGCAGAATGGGTTAAAAAACAGGATCCTTCTATATGCTGTCTACAGGAAACACATCTTAGACACAAATATAAACACAGGTTGAAAGTGAAAGGTTGAGAAGAGATATTTCATGCAAATAACAACCAGAAAAGAGCAGGAGTAGCTATACGAATATCCAACAAATTATACTTCAAATGTAAAACAGTTAAAAGAGACAAAGAAGGATACTATGTACTAATAAAAGAAACAATTCAACCTGAAGACATAACAATCATAAATATTTATGCACCAAACCAGAATGCCCCAAAATACATCAGGCAAACACTGCAAACACTGAAAAGGGAAATAGATACATCTACCATAATAGTTGGAGATTTCAATTTCCACTCTCATCAATGGACAGAATATCTAAACAGAGTATCAATAAAGAAACAGAGAATTTGAATATGATAATAAATGAGCTAGACTTAACAGACATTTATAGGACATTACACCCCACAACAGCAGGATACAACTTTTCTCAAGTGCTCATGGATCATTCTCAAAGATAGACCATATGCTGGGTCACAAAGCAAGTCTCAACAAATTTAAAAAGACAGAAATCATACAAAACACTTTCTCAGATCATAAGGGAATGAAGTTGGAAATCAATAATAGGCAGAGCGCCAGAAAATTCACAGATATGTGGAGGCTCAACAACACACTCTTAAACAACCAGTGGTAAAGGAAGAAATTACAAGAGAAATCAGTAAATATCTCGAGGAAAATGAAAATGAAAACACACTATATCAAAACTTATGGGATGCAGCAAAGGCAGTGTTAAAAGGGAAATTTATTGTGCTAAATGCCTATATCAAAAAAGAAGAAAGAGCAAAAATCAAGGAATTAACTGTCCACTTGGAAGAACTGGAGAAAGAACAGCAAACTAACCCCAAAGCAAGCAAAAGGAAAGAAATAACAAAGATTAGAGCAGAAATAAATGAAATTGAGAAAATGAAAACAATTGAGAAAATGAATAAAACCAGAAGTTGGTTCTATGAGAAAATCAATAAGATTGATGGGCCCTTAGCTATATTGACAAAAAGAAGAGAGAGGATGCAAATAAATAAGATCAGAAATGGAAGAGGAGACATAACCACTGACCCCACAGAAATAAAGGAGGTAATAACAGGATACTATGAACAACTTTATGCCAATAAATACAACAATGTAGATGAAACGGACAACTTCCTAGAAAGGCATGAACAACCAACTTTGACTCGAGAAGAAATAGATGACCTCAACAAACCAATCACAAGTAAAGAAATTGAATCAGTCATTAAAAAACTTCCCAAAAAGAAAAGTCCAGGACCAGACGGCTTCACATGTGAATTCTACCACACATTCCAGAAAGAATTAGTACCAACTCTCCTCAAACTCTTCGAAAAAATTGAAGAGGAGGAAAAGCTACCTAATTCATTCTATGAAGCCAACATCACCCTCATACCAAAACCAGGCAAAGATATTACAAAAAAAGAAAACTATACACCAATCTCTCTAATGAATATAGATGCAAAAATCCTCAACAAAATTCTAGCAAATCGAATCCAGCAACACATTAAAAGAATTATACATCATGACCAAGTAGGATACATCCCAGGTATGCAAGGATGGTTCAACATAAGAAAACCAATTAATGTAATACACCATATCAACAAATCAAAGCAGAAAAATCACATGATCATCTCAATTGATGCAGAGAAGGCATTTGACAAGATTCAACATCCTTTCCTGTTGAAAACACTTCAAAGGATAGGAATACAAGGGAATTTCCTTAAAATGATAAAGGCAATATATGAAAAACCCACAGCTAATATCGTCCTCAATAGGGAAAAACTGAAAACTTTCCCCCTAAGATCAGGAACAAGACAAGGATGTCCACTATCACCACTGTTCTTCAACATTGTGTTGGAAGTTCTAGCCAGAGCAATTAGACAAGAAAAAGAAATACAAGGCATCAGAATTGGAAAGGAAGAAGTAAAACTATCACTGTCTGCAGATGATATGATACTATATATCGAAAACCCTGAAGAATCCACAGGAACACTACTAGAGCTAATAAACGAGTACAGCAAAGTGGCAGGTTACAAGATGAACACTCAAAAATCTGTAGTGTTTCTATACACTAGTAATGAACAATCTGAGGGGGAAATCAAGAAATGAATGTCAAATGGTGCAACCACTGTGAAAGGCAGTTTGGCGGTTCCTCAAAAAGCTGAATATAGAATTGCTATATGACCCAGCAATACCATTGCTAGGTATCTACTCAGAGGACATAAGGGCAAAGACACAAACGGACATTTGCACACCAATGTTTATAGCAGCATTATTTACAATTGCAAGGAGATGGAAACAGCCAAAATGTCCATCAACAGATGAGTGGTTAAACAAACTGTGGTATATACATCCGATGGAATATTATGCAGCTTTAAGACAGAATAAACTTGTGAAGTATGTAACAACATGGATGGACCTTGAGAACATTATGCTGAGTGAGATTAGCCAAAAACTAAAGGACAAATACTGTATGGTCTCATTGACATGAATTGACATTAGTGAATAAACTTGGAATATTTTGTTCGTAACAGAGACCATCAGGAGATAGAAATAGGGTAAGATAGTGGGTAATTGGAGCTGAAGGGATACAGACTGTGCAACAGGACTGGATACAAAAACTCAGAAATGGACAGCACAATACTACCTAACTGTACTATAATTATGTTAAAACACTGAATGAAGCTACATGTGAGAATGATAGAGGGAGGAGGGTCAGGGACATAAATGAAATCAGAAAGAAAGATAGATGTTAAAGATTGAGATGGTATAATCTAGGAATGCCTAGAGTGTATAATAATAGTGAAATGTACAAGGTACAATTTTAAAAATGTTTTTGCATGACGAAGAACAAAGGAATGTCCTTATTGCAGGGTACTGAAAATAGATGGTAATTAATATTTTAAAATGTCACCTTATGTGTGAGACTAAAGCAAAAAATGTTTGTTACAAAATTTATATTTTGACTAGTGCATTTCCTAATATAACTTATGTAGATAGTTTGGTTGAACGCCATAAGTACTTAGAATCTCAGGTAGGACATGAGATTTTGCTGGTTTGTCCAGAGTGATGCCCTGATGAATCCCAGAGTGATTCGATCAGTGAGTGGAAAAGTATCTGCAAAGCCCCCTTCAGGGAGTGGTGAGAATGGGGAGAAATTCAACTTCCCCAAGTTGAATTCCTGATATTCTCACAAGCAGTGTGGACAACCAAAGCTATAGGCAGAGCCCCCAGTCTTGGGGTTTGTTCATATGAAACTTAACCCCGCAAAGGATAGGTCAAGTCTACTTAAAACTTAGGCCTAAGAGTCACCCCCAAGAGAGCCTCTTTTGTTGCTCAGATCTGGCCCCTCTCTCCAGCCAACACAACGAGCAGTCTCACCCCCCTACCCCTCTCTACATGGGATATGATTCCCAGGGGTGTGGACCTTCCTGGCAATGTGGTACAGAGATCTTGGAATGAGCGGAGACTCAGCATCAAGGGATTGAGAAAAACCCTAGAATGAGCTGAGACTTAGCATCAAGGGTTTGAGAAAACCTTCTACACCAAAAAGGGGAAGAGGGAAATGAGACAAAGTGTCAATGGCTGAGAGATTCCAAACAGAGTCGAGAGGTTATCCTGGAGGTTACTCTTATGCATCAAGTAGATATCATCTTGTTATTATGATATGAAATATCATAATAACAAAAGGCTGGAGGGAACTGCCTGAAAATGTAGAGCTGTGTTCCAGTAGCCATATTTCTTGAGGATGATTGAATAATGATACAGCTGTCACAATGTGACTGTGTGATTGTGAAAACCTTGTGTCTGATGCTCCTTTTATCTACCTTGTCAACAAAGGAGTAAAACATATGGAATAAAAATAAATAATAGGGGGAACAAATGTTAAAATAAATTTAGTTTAAATGCTAGTGATCAGTGACAGCGAGGGGTAAGGGGTATGGTATGTATAACTTTTTTTTCTCTGTTATCGTTTTATTTCTTTTTCTGTTATCTTTTTGTTTCTTTTTCTAAATCGATGCAAATGTTCTAAGAAATGATGAATAGGCAACTAAGTTATGATATTGTGAATTACTGATTATGTATGTTGTTTTATTTTGTTTATTTTTTTAATTAGTAAATAAATTAAAAATAAAATAAAATAAAGACTGTATTTCCCAGACTTCCTGAAAGCCACTGTGACTATGTTATTACAAAACTCTGACTAATGGCCTGTGAATGGAAATGATGTAGGCAATTCTGGGTTATCCCCTTAAAGGCAGATTCAGACTAAAGACTTCTTTCAATATTTCTTGCAACAGCTGCCCTTCTACAAGATAGATATCATGGTGAGCTGCTTGGACAAAGCAGATGATACCCTAAGGATGAGAGAGGAACAGAACAGAAATGTAGGTTACTGACATCATGGAGCTACCATATTAGCTCTAGATTACTGTGCCATTATGAAAGGACCCTATCCCAGGCACATCGGAGCTGATCTACACCCCATGCATGGGTACCTGCCCTTGTTTTAGCTAAGAAATATTGACAAACCAACTATCAAAGCAATGCCCTAATACAAACCCAGGCAACAATGGAGGGCAGTTTTGTGGTCCCACAGTAGGCTAAGTATAGGCTTGCCATACAATTCTATGAATCCATTATTAGGTATATACTTGGAAAAATGGAGAGCAGAAACACAAAAGGACATTTAGACACTAGTGTTTACGGCAGTGTTTATACATGACTTCCAAAGGACAGAGGTGGCCTAAGGGTACATCCTTGATGGATGGAAGGGCAAACTGTGGTGTATACTGACAAGGGAATACTGAGTGGCTACAAGAACAAAATTGTGAGGCACACAAATAGGTGAATGAACTTTTAGGACAATATGCTGAGTGAAATAAGCCAGAAACAAAAAGACAAATATTGTAATGACTCACTAATATGAACTATAATGCGCAAACTCTGAGAACTGAATTCGAGGTGGGGAGGTAGGGTCTTATTGTAAAGGTTACTAGACTGTAAACTCTCGCAGCAGTCACATCTATTCCTGAGTTGAAACGGTTATTTCTAAAATTCTGATATGCTAAGCTCTTTGTATATAATCTGGTTGTCGAAGCTTCCAGTATCTGTGTGACACATGAAACTCAAAGCTAGAGTTCTCTAAGTGATGATATTGTGAATTACTGATTATGGATGTTGCTTTATTTTGTTTCTTTATATTTTTAATTAATAAATTAAAAAAAAAAAAAGCTCGAGTTCTGCACCTACAAAAGTCAGCATCACCCATACAGCAACTGTTAATAAAGCTAAAAACGAGATCAGACTTCAACTAGAGATATAAATGAAGCTGATCTAGTTAGGACTAACGTAAATGAGACTCAAGGGTAAAGGGTGATACTGACTGTTTTAAAACTCCAACTTCTGGATGAGACCAAAGGAAGGGATGTTTATTTGGTGCAAAATTTATATTTTCTGTAGCACACCATCTAATTTAACTTGTATGGTCAGTTTATTTGTACACCATAATTACATGGAACCTTGAATAAGAAGTGAAATCTGTTGCTTTGTACAGTTTAGTGTGATGCTCCAATATACATCAGAGTAATTTGGGCAGAAGGTAAGAAAGGATTTGCATATGGTCTCTCTCTCTAAGCCAACTCCACAGGTGAACCCACTACCCTCCCTCCTACTGGGGCATGACTCCCAGGGGTGTAAATCTCCCTGGCAACGTGGGACATAACTTCCAGGAATGAGCTTAGTCCTGGCAACATGGGTATGAGAAAACCTTCTTGACCAAAAGGGGGAAAAGAAATGAAACAAAATAAAGCTTCAGTGACTGAGAGATTTCAAATAGAGTTGAGATGTCATTCTGGAGACTAATCTTGTGCAATATATAGATATCCCTTTTCAGTTTTTGATGTATTATAGTAGTAGGGGAATACCTGAAACTGCTGAACTGTAATCCAATACCCTTGATTCTTTTTTTTTTAGCCTTGATTCTTGATGACTGAATAACTATAGCGCATTTCATGTCTGTGTGATTGTGAAAACTTTGTGATTGACACTCCCTTATCCAGTGTAAGGATAGATAAATAAGAAAAAAAAAGACATAATGAATAAATAAACAATAGGGGTGGATGAGACGTTTTGGGTATTCCTTTTACTGTTATTTTTATAATTATTTTCTTTTAAAAATTGTAGAGCTTTTATTTGGAACAATGGAAATGCACTGATAATGGATGGTGATGATGGAAGCACAACATGGTGAACATAATCAACAGTACTGAAATATATATCTGAATGTGGTTAAACGGGAATGATGAGAGCCAAGAGAGCCAACAGAACCTACACAGCCAGAGACCTTTAGAGATCAGAAGAAAAACACCCCCAGGGAAGCCTTACGAAATGAAGAGAAAAAGCTAGCAGATGTCACCATGTTCCCTCCCAGCTGAGAGAGAAACCCCAAACTTCACTGGCCCTTTCTTTGGAGTTAAGTGACCCAGATGGAGGTGGCTGAAGAAGAACTGCCACCACGAATTAGTCATCTCAAAGATAACTATGCTGTGGCTGGTTAGTTAAGAGAGGCCATCTAAAAGTATCTTTTCTGACCAGTTGGCCCCTTAAACACAGAATGAAAAGCCTAGATGTTCACCTCCACTGGGTGGAGCTTTGCCTCCATGTCCAGAGAAAGTGTGGTTTGCTGAGATGGCCCTGTCACAGGGAAGGGCTACCTGTTTACCCAGCAGTGTGGACTCAGCCTCCCAGTGATGAACATTTTCAAAGTGCTGAGAGTGAAAATGTGTGGCACCCAGTAAGTTTAAGTTAGCCCTGGAAAAAAGAACTATAAATGCATGCAAGAAAATCTTCTGTCTATATTTCTGATGATTTGAACACAGACTGCAGCAAGAAAAGTTACTGCCAAGTAGGCTTCACGTAAAACGATGTAACTTCTTTAAAAAGGAAAACACAATGGAATGAAAGGGTAGTACAGTGGTAGAATTCTTGACTGCCATGTGGGAGACCCAGATCCCATTCCTGCCCAAGCGCTTCCTAAAACAAAGAAGGAAAGAAACAAAAACGAAACAAACGAACATAAATTCAACAAATGGTGTTGCAATAATGCGATACTCACATGGAAAAAGAATGAAATGTGACCCCCACTATACCCAAAAAAAAACCAACAACAACAACAAAAAACATGTACTAGGGTTCCTAGAACGTTTCTATTACTGACTGAGAAATCTTACCTATAATTATATACAAACATGAGAGGATATTTTTCTCCCAATGATTAAAGAATACTACATCCATTACACCTTGTTAGTCTGTTTCACAGACTTATTGATGCCAATATATTTCACTTGCCTTTCATAAGGATTGGAAAACACTCCTCTTTCCATAATTGCCAAGCAAATCTGTGATAAAATTGTTATTCAACTTCTGGTGTCCTGATTCCCAAGACAATGTAGCCACCTAATCATTTGAGTCCTCCAGGATATTTCTTTAAAAAAATACTGGTCACTCTAAATAGCAACACAATTTTTATTATCATTTTCCTTAAATCTTTTGGTGGCAAATAATTTTACAATGTAAAACTGATGTATTACATTTCAACAATATCAGACATGTAGTTACTGTGGCAATTAATGTTAGATAATCATTATTAAACTCCCTAAGGATGCCAGTTTGATTCCTGTATCATAAATGCAGGAATGTTTAATTACTATCTTTAATTTCTACAAAGGGGTTCTTTTGTCATCCATGTGGCAGAAATGGAATAAGGTGGCTGGAATGAGAGGCACATGTTAACAACAACAACAAAAAGCAGACTGAGTGTCGGGGATACTGAGACGCACAGAGACATACTGAAATAATTAAGTGAACAGTAGATATGAAAGGGCAAACATCTTTCCCTGGAATCCTCTAAGAGTCAACCAATACATAGTTTACCTTCTGTGTGCAAACGATATATGGAATTACTAATTTCCATGGGCCACACGCACATACATAAGGAAGGGAAGGACTTCTCTACTGTTTGTGTAATCCATATAAATAAAATTTATATGGATTACACATTTATGCAAAGAGTGGCCACACTTTTCTGGGAAAAGAAGTAGCTGAACTATACTGATGTTCTAGCAATAGTATCTTATGTCATAGTGACAGTTTCTATTTTGAAAACCTGGTTAAAAATAAGGAAGAGTAAAATCAGAAATATATAATATATATAAATATATAAAAGGTGAAGTAAGTTAACTAAAATTGCCATAAAAAGGTTTTACAGACCTTACACCCAAAGCAAGAGCACTGAAGAAAGAAAGAAATGGGAACTCCTCAAAATTAAACACTTTAGCACATTAAAGAACTTCTTCAACAAAGTAGAAAGACAGCCTACACAATGGAAGACAATCTTTGGAAACGACATATCAGATAAAGGTCTAGTATCCAGAATTTATAAAGAGATTGTTCAACTCAACAACAAAAAGACAGCCAATCCAATTACAAAATGGGAAAAAGACTTGAACAGACACTTCTCAGAAGAGGAAATACAAATGGTCAAAAGGCACATGAAGAGATGCTCAACTTCCCTTGCCATTAGAGAAATGCAAATCAAAACCACAATGAGATCTCATCTCATACCCACCAGAAAGCCATTATCAATAAATCAGAAAATGACAAGTGCTGAAAAGGATGTGGAGAAAGAGGCACACTTATCCACTGCTGGTGGGAATGTCAAATGGTGCAACTGCTGTGGAAGATAGTTTGGCAGTTCCTCAAAAAGCTGAATATGGAATTGCCATATAATACCATTGCTAGGTATCTATCCAAAAGATATAAGGGCAAGAACACAAATGGACATTTGCACACCAATGTTTATAGCAGCATCATTTACAATTGGGAAGAGATGGAAACAGCCAAAATGTCCATCAACAGACGAGTGGCTAAACAAACTGTAGTATATACATACAATGGAATATTATACAGCTGTAAGATAGAATAAAGTTATGAAGTATGTAACAACATGGATGGACCTTGAGGACATTATGCTGAGTGAGATTAGCCAAAAACAAAAGGACAAATACTTTATGGTCTCACTGATATGAACTGACATTAGTGAATAAACTTGGAATATTTTGTTGGTAACAGAGACCATCAGGAGATAGAAATAGGGTAAGATAGTGGGTAATTGGAGCTGAAGGGATACAGATTGTGCAACAGGACTGAATATAAAAACTCAGAAATGGACAGCACAATACTACCTAACTGTAATACAATTATGTTAAAACACTGAATGAAGCTGCATATGAGAATGATAGAGGGAGAAGGGCTGGCGGCATAAATGAAATCAGAAAGAAAGATAGATGATAAAGACTGAGATGGTATAATCTAGGAATGGCTAAAGGGTATAATAATAGTGACTAAATGTACAAATTTTAAAAATGTTTTTGAATGAGGAAGAACAAAGGAATGTCATTACTGCAGGGTGCTGAAAATAGATGGTAATTAATATTTTAAAATGTCACCTTATGTGTGAGACTAAAGCAAAAAATGTTTATTTGGTAAAAAATTTACATTTTGACTAGTGCATTTCCTAATATAACTTCTGTAGATAGCTTGATTGCACACCATAAGTACTTGGAATCTTGGGTAGGACATGAGATTTTGTTGGTTTGTCCAGAGTGATGCCCCGATGAATCCCAGATTGATTCGATCAATGAGTGGAAAAGTATTTGCAAAGTCCCCTTTGGAGAATGGTGAAAATGGGGAGAAATTCAACCTCCCCAAGTTGAATGGTGAAAATGGGGAGAAATTCAACCTCCCCAAGTTGAATTCTTGATATTCTCACAAGTAGTGTGGACAACCAAAGCTATAGGCTGAGCACTCAGTCTTGGGGTTTGTTCATATGAAACTTAACCCCACAAACGATAGGTCAAGCCTACTTAAAATTTAAGTCTAAGAATCACCCCCAAGAGAGGGGTTGCTCAGATGTGGCCTCTTTTGTGGCCTCTCTCTCCAGCCAACACAACAAGCAAACTCACCACCCTCCCTCTGTCTACGTGGGACATAACTCCCAGGGGTGTGGACCTTCCTGGCAACGTGGGACAGAAACCCTAGAATGAACTGAGACCTGGCATCAAGGGACTGAGAAAGGCTTCTCGACCAAAAGGGGGAAGAGTGAAATGAGACAAAGTGTCAATGGCTGAGAGATCCCAAATAGAGTCGAGAGGTTATCCTGGAGGTTATTCTTACACATTAAGTAGATATCACCTTGTCATCCAAGATGTAATGGAGAGGCTGGAGGGAACTGCCTGAAAATGTAGAGCTGTGTTTCAGTAGCCATGTTTCTTGATGATGACTGTATAATGATATAGCTTTCACAGTGTTATTGTGTGATTGTGAAAACCTTGTGTCTGATGCTCCTTTTATCTACCTTGTCAACAAACAGGTAGAACATATGGGATAAAAATAAATAATGGGGGAACAAATGTTAAAATAAATTTAGTTTGAAATGCTAGTGATAAATGAAAGCGAGGGGTAAGGGGTATGGTATGTATTATCTTTTTTTTTCTGTTTTCATTTTATTTCTTTTTCTGAATTGATGCAAATGTTCTAAGAAATGATGAATATGCAACTATGTGATGATATTGTGAATTACTGATGATATATGTAGAACAGAATGATATGTTAATGTTTTTGTTTGTTGTTAATTTTTTTTAATTAATAAATTTTTTTTAAATTGCCATAAAAACATAATAGCCCCCGGTGCCTGCCCATGTAAAAATAAAAAAAAAACATAATAGGGGCGGGCCGCGGTGGCTCAGCGGGCAAAGTGCTTGCCTGCCATGCCGGAGGACCTCGGTTCGATTCCCGGCCCCAGCCCATGTAAAAAACAAACAAACAAACAAAATACAATAAAACAAGAAAATGTTTAAAGATGTTTCCCTTTCTTCCTTCCTTCCTTCCTTCTCTCTGTCTTTCCTTCCCTTCCTCCCTCTTTCTTAAAAAAAAAAAAAAAAAAAAAACATAATAGTCCTGTGTATCCAATCTGGCTCTCAAGCAGGAAGGTTAAATATATGCCTCTCAAACCATACAACAAGAAATGCTATGGTCAAGAATCTGTGAATTAACTATATTGTGGTGCTTGCTTGGTTAAGAAAAAGTATTAAGAGAACTGAGCATGGAAAATATATTCAATAGTACATGAAGACCAAGTAAAGCATTAAACACTTAATTTTTAATCATTCATTCTAGAAAAGTGAGGCTGTCCTTTACATTAGGCATGGTGCTGGGCATAAAGTAGTAAGCAAAGATGAAAAACTGACACCCTACCCTTAAGTGACAAGTTAATAGGCTCCATAACAATGTAAATATAACTTGATGAATAAAAAGAGAAAATCCAAAAGTAGGATCTTAAGAGCCAAAGAGGACTATGGGTGCTTGAGAGGGTGGTTATAACACTGAATGGGACAGAAAAGGTAGAAAGAGGAACTGTATCTCCTGAGACTGATGTATCTGGGTTCAGACAGCTGATATTCTAGCACTGGTGAGACACCCTGTGGTAGATGATAACAGGCAGTTAGATAAAAAGAAAACCAGATCTCTGGAAAAAGGTCAAAGACAGAGAAAATGTCATGAATTATTTAATGAAGGCAAAGATAAAGTAAACCTGTTTTTTTGTTTAAAGGGTAGGAAATGAATGAGGAAGGAACATATTGGGATGTGCTATACCCTCCCCATTTTCAATTGAATTCAGTTCTGTTCTTTTCACAGCAGTAAGAAAATTACCACTTTCCTAACTTTTTACGGATGCATATGAGAGAGAAAAAAGGTATATGGCCTTGGAACCTGGTATGTATCTTCTGGGTTGTTGTGTTTTGTTTTGTTTTTTTTGGGGGGGGGGATGCATGTTTCAGAAATTGAGTCCAGGTCTCCCGCATGGAAGGCGAGCATTCTACCAATGAATCACCTGTGCACCCTGTCCTCTGGGTTTTATTATCCATTGTTCTTCCCCTGGACTTAGGTAAATGGCTTTGGAAAGCCTTAATTCACCAGAACATGTAACCTCCATTCTCTGTAGGAGTGGAATACACAGCTCCGAAGTCTTATAACATTTATCTTTAAGCATATTATTAATGTATTCATTTTCTTTACTTACAAATATAAATGAGTAACAATCATGAAACTTAAGAATTATTTCGTGATGGGTCAAGCAATTTAAGGATTGACTTCACTTGAGGAATCTATGATGCCCATCCCTCAAATCAAGACCTCAGAACCTCTGCATCAAAAGACCACTCAATTGGGAAAGAATAATCTCTTCACTAAATGGTGCTGGGAAACTGGATCTCTATTTCCAAATAAAGGAAAATATATTTTTTTAAATACAATTATTTTTTAAATTAAAAATTTTTAAAAATTAAAAAATAACAATAAGTAAATAAATAAGGAGTGATAAGGGGCATGGGATTTTTGCTGTGTTCTTTTTATTTTTATTCTTATTTTTACTATTTTGGAGAAATGAAAATGTTCAAAACTTGATTATGATGCTGAATGCACAACTACATTATGATACTGTGAACCACTAATTGTATATTTTGGATGATTATATGGTATGTAAATATATCTCAATAAAATTGCACTAAAAAGGGGGAATGATACATTACTTATATAGTAACAGGATAAAAAATTTTAAGCTCCATGAAACTGCACTACACAAATCATAAACCCTAGGTTAAACCATGGACTATAGTTAACAGCACAATTATAAAATGTGTTTTAACCAATTGTAACACATGTACCAAACCAATGCAAGGTGTTAATTATAGGGTTGTACTTGGGAATCCTGTATGTTATGCATGATTTTTCTATAAACCCACAATTTCTCTAATAAAATTTTTTTAAAAAGTATTTTCAAATTCCCTTTGAGGGACTGAAGAAAAATGAGAAAATCTACAACTGCCCCATCTGGGGAAGACCTGATATTGTTGCAAGCATTGGAGACTACCAATTTAATCGACCAAGCCCTCAATCTTGGGGCTTGACCTTATGAAACGTATTCCTCCAAAGGAGCCTATGTATAATTATGCCTAAGAGTCTCCCCCAGAGAACCTCCTCTGTTGCTCACATGTGGCCTCTCTCTCTAAGCCAACTCTGCAAATAATCTCGCTACCTTCCCAACATGATTCCTAGGGATGGAAAGCTCCCTGCCAACATGGGACATTACTCCCAGGGATAAGCCTGGACCTGGTATCCTGGTATTGAGAAAGACTTCTTGACCAAAAGGGGGAAGAAAAATGAAACAAAATAAAGTTTCAGTGGCAGAGAGATTTCAAATAGAGGTCATTCTGGAGGTTATTCTTATGTATTATACAGATATTCCTTTTAGTGTTTGGTGTTTTAAGAGTAACTAGAGGGAAATACCTGAAACTGATGAACTGTAATCCAGTAGCCTTGATTGTTGAAGATGACTGAGTAACTATATAGCCTTTATGGTGCGACTGTGTGATTGTTAGAAACTTGTGACTGACACTCCCTTAGCCAACATATGGACAGATGAGTAAGAAAATAAAGACAAAAAATAAATAAGTAATGGGGGGGATAGGGGGTATGGGATGTTTTGGGTGTTTTTACTATTATTTTTTATCTTATTTGTACTGTATTTGGAGTAATAAAAACATTCAAAAATCAGTGGTGATCCTGATGATAGACTGGTTTAAGAAGTGATAAACTGTGTGCCAAAATTCATTATCAAATCATTTTAGCAACTAAAGATTATTTTTAGATGTATACTCCGATATTTGTTTTGGTTTCTCACAGCATATTCCTAATTTATGCCCATTTAAATCATGAACTATGAATTTAAGTAAACTCTTTTCAGTAACTTCTTTAAAAAAAAAATCAATGGTGATGATGAACACAGAATCACATGATGATACTGTGAACCACTGATAGTATACTTTGGATGATTATATGGTATGTAAATATATCTCAATAAACTGCATTTTTTTAAAAAGGAACGAAGTTGTGAGACATGCAACTAGGTAAATGAGCCATGAAGACATTAGGTTGAATGAAAAAAGCCAAAAACGAAAAGACAAATATTAAGTCTTCACTAATCTGGACTACTATAATGTGCAAACTCTGAGAGTTGAACGTGAGAGCATAGGTTATCAGGGGATAGAACCTGGGCAGAGACTGGGCAATGGATGATTAAGGAGTACAGAACGTTCAATAAGGATTATTCTAAAGGTTCCTACATTGCAAACTCTTACAGCAATCACATCTGTTCCTGAGAGTTTTAACTGTTATTTCTAAATTCTGCGATGTTGACTCTTTGTGTATAATCTGGTCATCCCCTGGAAGTTCTAGTATCTGTGTGACACCTGAGTCTCAGAGCTAGAGTTCTGCAGCTCTTAAAGTCAGCATTATCCCGTACAGAAACTGGGAAAGAAGCTGAAAAAGAGTTCAGACTTCAATTAGAGACATGAATGAAGCTGATCTGGGTAGGACTAAGGTAAATTAGAATACAGGGTAAAAGATGATACTAACTGTATTTTAAATTTTTAACTTCTGTGTGAGACTGAAGATAGAGACATTTATTTGGTACAAAATTTATATTTTCTGCAGCAACATTACCTCAATTAACTTGTATGGTCAGTTTATTTGAACACCATAATTACGTGGAACTTTGAACAGGGAATGAGATCTTATTATTTTTACAAGTTAATGTAATACACTGAGACATCCCAGAATAATTTGGGCAGAAAATAAAAAAGTATTTGCAAAGTCCCCTTGGGGGGAATGTAGAAATATTAAACTTCCCTACTTGGGGAATCCCTGATATTCTCATAAGCATTCAGGACTTCAATTTAATAAAACAAGTCCTCAATCTTAGGACTTGGCCTTACTCCTGGAAAAGGAGAAGCTAAGCCTACCTATAATTATGCCTAAGAGTCTCTCTCTCTCTCTCTCTCTCTCTCTCTCTCTCTCTCTCTCTCACACACACACACACACACACACACACACACACCAAGAACCTCTTCTGTTGCTCAGATGTGGCTTTTCTCTCTAGGCCAACTCCACACATGAGCTTACTGCCCTACCTCACTATGTGGGACATGACTCCCAAAGATCATTTCCCTGACAACATGCAATATGACTTCTGGGCATCATCTTGGCCCTGGCATCATGGAATTGAGAAAGACTGCTTGACCAAAGGGATGAAAAGAATCAAAATAAAGTTTCAGTAGGTGAAAGATTTCAAACAGAGTTGGGAGGTTATTCTTAAGAATTATATTGGTATTCCTTTTTAGTTACTAGTGTATTAGAATAGCTAGAGGGAAATACTTGAAACTGTTGAATTGTAATCTAGTAGCACTGATTCTTCAAGTTCACTATATAACCATATAGTTTTATGGTGCGAATGTGTGATTGTGAAAATCTTGTGACTGACACTCCCCTTAGCCAGTGAACGGGCAGATGAATAAGAAAATAAAGACTAAAATAAATAATAGGGGATAATAGGGCTATGGGATGTTTGGGGTGTTCTTTTTTATTTTTATTTTTGGAGTAATGAAAATGTTCTAAAATTGACTGCGATAATGAATGCACAACTGTATGATGATACTGTGAGCCACTGATTGTATACTTCGGATTATCATATAGTATGTGATATGTCTCAAGAAAATTGATTTAAAAAAACAATAATGCATATTAAGAAGACACTAGAAGGGCATAAAGAAGAACTTGAAATACATAGTTTAACAACAGGCATTACGGAAATAAAAGATACTGTAGGTAAAAAAAAGAATTTCAAAATATACTGGAAAAAAGGGGGAAAGAAGTGTAATTAATAAAGTATCAGTGGCAGAGAGAGTTCAAATAGAGTCGAGAGGCTACTCTGGAGGTTGCCCTTATGCAAGCTTCAGGTAGTCCTTGCTACCTATCATAATCCTGCCAACACCCAATCAGGACCATTCCAGCCAATCCTGAAGAACACCTAGGGCAATATATATAAGATTCCACAACGGTTCCATGCACTAGAATAACTTTCCAGAAACCTACTACCTCCAGATGGGTCCCTGGTCCAGGTAAGTCCTGTAACCTAGCCCAGCTTCTCCAGAACATCAGATAGTTTCATCTACCTACCCCATATTAGTGACAGACCTTTCTAATATCAAAAATTTAGAATTGCCATAGCCCAAACAACCCCAAAGAGAGGTATGGAAAGATCAAAGGTGATGGCAGAATTACATATAGAAGATAGAACTTAACAAATGAATATGAATGCTGAATCATTAAATTGATATCTCTTTTTAGTCTCCTGTATTTTAGAGCAGCTAGAAGTAAAAACTTAAAATTATGAAACTGTAACCCATGTCAAAGTCTGAAATATGTTCTACAACTAATTGTGGTGTTGTACTTTGAAAATTATAGCGTTTTTGTATATATGTTATTATTCACAAGAAAAGAAGGAAAAAATAAGTCAATTGTGATAAAACAGTATTTAAGCCATCTAGCCTCCTATATTCTGGAGCAGCCAGAAGGAAAAATATGATAGGATCGCATGGTAACCCATGACAAACTCTGGGATCTATCCTGTAACCACTTTTTGAAGAGTGCTTTGAAAACTACTGCTTTTTTATTTCTTTGCTTTGCTTTGTATATATGTTATACTATACAACAAAAAAAGTTTATTTTATATAAATATATATATACTGGAAACAGACAACAGCAGGTTTAAAGAGGCAGAAGAATAAATCTGCCAGCTAGAAAACAGAGCAACTGATTCAAACAGAGGAAAAATTTAAGCAAGGTCTCAGGGAAATAACTGACAACACAAAATGCACAAACATATGCATCATGAGTGTCCAGAAAGAGAGGCAAAGGGACATGACCAGGAAGAATATTCGAAGAAATAATGGCTAAAAATTTCCCAACCCTTATAAAAGATATAAATATGCAAATCCAAGAAGCCCAATGTATTCCAAACAGAATAAATCCAAACATAGTCCAAGACACATACTAATCAGACTGTATAATGTCAAAGAGAAGGAAAAAATTTTGAACGCAGCAAGAGAAAAGCAAATCACCACACACAAGGGAAGCTAAATAATACTAAGCACTGATCAGACCGCATGGAAGCAAGAAAGCAGTGTTACGACATATTTAAGATACTGAAGGAAAGTTGGAGGAAAAACATGGGAATGTATAACACAGTGATTCTTGTAATGGATAATGACTGTGATTAACTGCACAAATATTAAAAAGTTCTTTCATGAACTAGAACAAATGTATGACACTATTACAAGGAGTTAATAATTGAGGGGTATACGGCAAAAATGTATCTACTGCAAACTATGGACTATAGTTAACGGTAGTATTTTAATATTCTTTCATCAACAGTAACAAATGTACCATACCAATACTATGGGTCAATAATGGGGGTGGGAAAAAGGGTATGGGAGGATTGGGGTTTCTTTTTTTTTCATTTCTTTTGTGAGGTATGAAAATGTTCTAAAATCGATCATGGGGTTGTGTGCACAACTATGTGATGATACTGTGAACCACTGATTGTATATTTCAGATGGTTTCTATGGTGTGCGAATATATCTCAATAAAACTGCAGAAAACTTTTCTTTTTTATTTTTATTTCTTTTTCTGGAGTAACATCACACACAATGACGAAGGACTAAATACTTTTCCCCTAAGATCAGGAACAAGACAGAGATGCGCACGTTCTTCATTTCTATTCAACAAAGTAGTTGAAGTTCTAGGCAGTAAAGCAAGAAAATAAATAAAGGTAGACAGTTTACAAAAGAAGTTAAACTATCTTTATTCACAGACGACATATACAGAAAACCATAAAAGGTTCTGCAAAAAATATTAGCACCAATAAATGAATTCATCAAAATTGCAAGATACACGATCAACATACAAAAATCAGTTGTACAAACATATAATAGCAATGAACAATCTGAAAAGGAAATTAAGAAAACAATTCCATGTACAATAATATCAAAAAGAATAAAATACTTGGAATAAATTTAATTAAGAAGGCACAAGACCTGTATATTGAAAACTATTGCTGAAAGAAATTAAAGAACATCTGATTAAGTGGAAAGATATCCTTATTCATGGGATTAGGAGACTTAATACTGTTATGATGACAATGCTATACAAATCAGTCTCAGAGTCAGTGCAATCCCTATCAAAATCCCAGTGTTGCTTTTGGAGAAACAGGGGGGGAAAAGTCTATCCTAAAATTTATACGTAATTTCAAGGGACTCAGATTATGAAAAACAATCTCAAAAAAAGAAGAACAAACTTGGAAGACTCATGCTTGCTTCCCAATTTCAAAATTCTCTACAAAGCTACAGTAATCAAAACAGTATGGTACTGGAATAAGGACAGATATGTAGACCAATAGAATAGAACTGAGAGCCCAGATATAATCTTACAGAAGTGACCTTATATCTATGGTCAAATGATTTTTGACAAGGATGCCAAGTACATTCAATGGAGAAAGAACAGTCTCTTCAACAAATAGTGCTAGGAAAACAGGTTATCTACATGCAAAAGAATGATCTTTACATTATACCATATTAATTAAAAATGTATCAAAGATCTAAATCTAAAAGGTAAATTATAAAACCCTTAGAAGAAAACATAGGGGCAAATCTTCAGGACCTTGGACTTGGTAATGGTTTTGTAAATATAATATCAAAAGCACAGGCAACAAAAGAAAAAATAGATAAACTGGATTTCATTAAAATTAAAAAGTTATGTAGCCCAAAGGATACTATTAAGAGAGAAAAAAAGACTACCCACAGAATGAGAGAAAATATCTGATAAGGGTTTAAAATCTAGAATATATAAAGAAGTCCTACAATGAATTACAAACAGATGCAAATACCCAATTTAAAAATGGGCAAAGGACTTGAGTAGATATTTCTCTAAAGAAGATAAACAAATGGCTAGTAAGCATATTAAATGGTATTCACAATCACTTGTCATTAGAGAAATCCAAATTGAAACCACAAGATACCTCTTCTCACACCACTAGGTGTGGCTTAATAATAATTATTATTTTTGAAACGGAAAATAACAAGTGTTGGCAAGGACGTGGAGAAACTGGAACCCTCATTTATCATTGTTAGGAGTATAAAATAGAGTAGCTGCTGTGGAAAACAGTTTGGCAGTTCCTCAAAAAGTTAAACATGCAATTACTATATGACCTGCAATTCAACTCCTAGGTATATACCCAGAAAAACTGAAAGCAGAGATGTGAAGACTTGCACACCAACGTTCCAAGTAGCATTATTCACAACTACCAAAATGGAAGCAACCCAAGCGTCCATCCACACATGAATAGATAAACAAAATGTGGCATATACATACAATGGGTTATTACTCAGCTATAGAAAGGAACAAAGTTCTGATATATGCAACAATATGGATGAACTGGAAACATCACGCTAAGTGAAATAAGTCAGACACAAAAGGGCAAATATTGTATGATTCCACTTACATGAAATATCTAGAATAGACAAATTCACAGACATAGGAAGTAGATTAAAGGTTGCCAGCAGGTATAGGGGAGATGGGGAGTTATTGCTTAATGGCATACAGTTTTTATTGGAGCAATGAAAAAATGTGGAAATAGCTAGTGGTAATATAGCTCAATATTGTGAATGTAATTAATGTCCCTGAAATGTGCACTTAAAAATAGTTAAAATGGCAAACTTTTATGTAATATATTGCTACGCCATAGACTCACACAGGATGCTATGAAAATTCAAAGGAAGGGCATCTTTACCTAACCTGGATTGTAACACAAACATTTATGGGGTGGGAAGAAGGAAGGAGTCCCAAAAGAAAGAGTCTGAGATAAGGAAAACAAGAATCTATGGAAGAGAGGAAGAAAGAAGAGCATTCCAGGCAAAGGGAGAAGAATACATAAGAAACACAAACAAGTAAGAACTTGGAAAGTTCAAGAAATTGCAAACATAATTCACCATGGCTACAGAGAAAAATAGGACAGGGTTGGGGAAAGGCACTAGGGCAGAGTAGCTAAACACAAATAAAAAAGTTACAAAAAATAAACTTTTTCTTCAATGGCTAGAAGACAACTTCAAATCTATATCTTCATTCAGGACCTATCTCCTGAGTTATAGACCAGTACACCCCAATTGCCTACTAGGCATCTCCATTTGGTTGTCCCTTGGGCACCATGAACTCAACAAGCTCACAAGTGAACTGTTCTACATCAGTGATGGCACTACCACTCCCACAATGGCCAAGACAGAGAACCAGAAGAACTATCCTTGGCTTCTCATTCTATCTCACCTAAATCATCCTCCATTCAGACACCAAGTCCTACTGATCAAACCTGTATATTTCCCTCCATTCCTGCTATAACCCCTATAGTTCTAGACTCTTTATTCTCTAATCTGGATTATAGCAAAGGATTCTGACTGGTTTTCTGCTTCTTTCTTGCCCTTCCAACCAGTTCTGCTTTTTGCAATGTGGTCTTAAAACATCGATGTATAACTCTTCTATTTCTTACTGCCCTTAGGCCAAACTTCTTAAGAGTTTTAAAACCCACTCTGATTTGACTCCTCTTATTACTCCAAATTTCCATCTCCCAAATACCCCTGCATTCTGATCTTCACACCCTCCCTCATACTGTTCTTACTGCTTGGAACTCTCCCAGATCCCTCTGCCCCCACTCCCTTTAGATTTAAACTCTCTTGAAAACTGAACTAGATCCCTCAAATCTAGATAGGTGTCTCTTCCAGAGTGTACCCAAAGCTCTTTATCAAATTGAAATGAAATTGCCTCTTACCTGTCCCTTCAGAGTTTTAAGAATGCAAGAACCAAGTCTCTGTTTACTGTTACATTCACAGGGCCTAGCATGTTCACATAATGAAGGAAGGAAAGAAGGAATTTCAATAGGTGCTTAATAAAAGGTGACCAAATTCTATTTTCAAGGAGTTAAAAATATTACAATGAAGTACAGGAGTAGTAAGCCTAGAAAGACTGCTTAATAAGGGGAAAATTTACTATTAGCGAAACAAAGTAATGTGAAGAATAAACTGGTCAGACTTCAGGACTCTGACTTGAGCCACATTTACCTATGGAAGAAGTCATTATACATTTAAAGGTCATAGAGTAGCTGACTCCCCCTCTTTCCTTTTTTATCTCTGCAACTATTTTATTTTCTCTCCCTTAGCTATCTCATCTATTCTTACCACTTTTATATCACTTCTATTCAGGTGAGTTCCAAATTGTTTTCTTAAAGAAACTCTAAAATGAAGTAGAACTTTCTAGCATCAACCACTACCCTAAGAATATATTTTAATCCAGCAATTCTACTCTAGAAAGCAATATTTAAAAAATGAAGATCTATTGAATACTTTAGCTTCAAGAATATCTCATCACTGTTTGTAAGATATCAGATATCTAAATGTATGAGAATTTAGTAACTAAATAATAGTGTTACTTAAAGAAATACAATGCAGCTAATAAAAACAGACAGAATCCTAGGAAGGGAAACAGATGATAGGAGGAAGAAAGACATACTTTTTACTGTATACCCTTTTGGAATCTTTTGCATTTGTACCTTATACATGTATTATCTAGTTAAAAAATAACTTCTTTAAACAAAGCTTACGTTAAAAAATGTTTTATAGGTGTATTTCTTGATTTATAAAGATGCATAACACATTGTTAGGTGAAACAAAGAAGCTACAAAACAATATATAAAGTATCAGTATATTAACATGGAAGTATATTTTTAAGCATATACATATCCATTAGAATTTGGAAAGCATTAATATAAAGAAAGTTGTTCACTGGAGTTGGGACTATGTTATTTGGTATGCTACCTTAACACATCTTACTCAGTGCCTCTACCCACACCTATCTTACTGTTGGGTACACCCCTCTCCCATCCCTTCCCCACATATAAATCCCTCCCTACTGCTCCTTCAATATTCAGTTCAAATGTGATTTCTACTAGGCCTTCCCCAATCATCCCTGGAAGATACTGACTCTCTGCCCTATGCTCTCATGGTCCTCAATGTTTTTCCAAGAATAAATGAAAGAATAATAAGCTCAAGTATATGGTAAAGGACTGAACACCAATTTTTCCTACACTAGAATATTATAAATTAATTCTTTTTTCTTTCATTTTTAACTGTCCTCTATTTCTGTACACATAACAAGTTCGTTCTTATCCAACTACTGTCTCCACTGTCAATTTTCTAAAGTCTATGCAGGACTAGTCAGAGAAATATAAATACTGTTTTAACAAACAGACCTAACTGACCCACATGAAATTGGAGGTTACAAATTAATTCATTATCAGTAAGATATGCTAATCCAAGGCACTAGAACTTTTGACATTTACAGACTCATAAACCATTCCTTTAAAAAATTAGATTTAGGTTGCCAACTTTTTATATTGCCAAATAAGGTATTATACCTACTGCCTATTAGCATCGTTATTTCATAAAGGAAAGAACATTTTAAAAGACACTTTTCATTCAAACATTTATTCAGCATCTACATTTTGTTAGATACTGTTCTAGGTACTACAGACAGCTGAGAACAAGAAAGACAATCCTCATGGAGCTTGATATGCTCACACATTCTTCTATAGATAAAAACAGAAGGAAAAAAATAATCTCTGAATAAAGAAGAGTTCTCTAAATTGAGTAAGTTTAGATTAAGGAGGAAAAATTTTAGGTGTTTTTATGTTTATTGTTTCGCCGTGATCTTCTTATTATTTGTGGCCGGCTCTAGGGAATCTTTAGATAACTAGCTATACTCAATTTACATATTGCAAAACCAGGATACACGTGAGGGATGCTCCAGCTGTTTGATACAAAGCCACTGCTCAACAACACCCTACCCCGGCCCCTCAAAACAACAATACATCTATGTTTTCTGAAGATAGTTTGACTTCAGTTCTCCCAGTTCTCCCCTCTTCGTAGGTATTGTTCACACAAAGGACATTCTGTATAAGCTTTGTACTAACGTGAGAAAGAGGTAAGTATTAAAGTTTCAGGACAAACTGGAGAACACCGCGATCCTCAACCGATGAATGTCACAACTGAGCAACATAACTCCCCTTAGAAAGGGAACCTATGAGAAGGGATTTAGAAACGTCTTAACTCAGGAACCGCGAAGCGAGCGTGAGCTGCTCGGACCTCTACATTACTGTCAAACACAAGCTCCCCCAAACAACATCTGAGGTAAAACAGAGAACTGTGAGTCTTCCCAAGGCCCAAAGGTGACAAGGAAAAAAAGGGGGGGGGGGGGCAATACAAGCAGAACAGCCAACTAGACCAAAGACTAAGAAGTCTAATATGAGCAGGGGTTGCCACGGCCCTCCATCGAACGCTGTGCCCACACCCAAACAAGGGGAAGGGAGGTACGTGTCTGTGAGGAATTAAATCGGCACTCAAGGGAAAGAAAAGTTGAAACACGCCTAATGGCCTTTTGTATGGGTCCACAAGTCGAGAGGCACGGTCGGAATCAAATCGTGAAACCTTACCTCAGCGCTCGGGTGCTTAAAAGTATCTAAAAATAGCAGCTCCATCGCTGAGTCCACCGCCATGTTTGCCGAGGGAGGGGGACAGGCGGAAGACTTCCGGGGCAGCGCTCCAACCTCGGCGACAGCGATTCAAGAGAGCAAGAAAGGATAGCACTTCCGTCGCCCAACGCGCTTGCGCGGCAAGACTCTGCCTATCCAAACACATCCGGCTGTCTTGTGGCGCGGCCAGTACGGGTTCCAGCGCGGCAGAACGCACCCTTGAGTATATAGAGGGGCGGGGGAAACACAAAAGACTACGGGGTCCCCAGTGGCCCAAATCCTGCTAGTCTATCGGGCTGCGAATGCACGGTGGTTTCCGGGTAGGGTGCCCAACGGCTTTGGAGAGGGTGAAGGAGGCTGCTAACTGAATATTCCGCCCTGCATACCCTCTAGGAAGCAGGCTTTCCAGGGCTCAGAGGAGGAGGTGCAGTGAGCGAGGTTGAAAGGTAAAAAGAAGAGGAGGAAATTGTCATTTCAGAAAACGAAGAAATATTTTGTTTTCTCATCTGTAAAATGTGAATAATAATGCCTAACCCACATTTCCCATCTGTAAAATGTGAATAATAATGCCTAACCTATCTTGTTTTGAGAATAGATAAATTCAAGAAATTATATAATGTGAAGTACCATGAACAATAAAAAGGACGCACAGTGAAAAGTAAGTCGCCCTGCCGTCAAGCGTCTGAAACAACTGGAAACTATACCGCTGATCTGGTAGTATAAATTGGTACAAGGATTGGGGGAGCAATTTGGAAACATCTAGTAAAATTAAATATGTGCCAGCCCCACTCGTAGGAAACTTCTTTCGCCTGTGCCCAAAGAAATACCTACAGAAACAAGAATATTCATAGCACTTGATAGTTGAAAAAAAAAGCTGGAAACTTAATTTCCATTAACAGAAATGATAAGTAAATTGTGGTATATTTATACAATATAATAGTATATAACAAAAAGAATGAACTGATCTACATCTACAAATGTGGATAATCTCAACAGCAAGATGAAATAGCACAGGTTGAAGAATAGTGTAAAATGAGTTTTCTATATAGTTCAAAAATGTGCAAAATAATATAGATTTTGTGAACATATATAAAATTACAAAGAAATCCATGGGAATGATACTAAAAATTCAAAATAGTGGTACTTTGGACGAAGTTGTAAAAGGGGAGCCGAGCAAAGAGGGCATCAAATACTTTGGTAATGTTTATTATTTAGGTTGGTGGTGGTTTCATAGGTATCCTTTATATTATTTGGATATAATATAAAGGATACCTATGTATCCTTTATATACATATATATAAAGGATACCTTTATATATACCTTTTTTAGGTATCTTTTAAAAGGTATATATACCTTTAAAAGGATAAGGTATATATACCTTTGTATATATACCTTATATACAAAGGTTGTACCTTTTGGTATGTTTGAAGTATTTTAAAAATAAATTAGTTTTTAAAGTAAGTCTCCCTTCCACCCCCTTCTACAGTCATCCAGTTTTCCTTGTCAAAAGCAACTTCTATTACCTAAAAGTTTCACTCTTTTAGTAGTGAAACTAAAAGCTGTTTGTCCAGTTCTTGTACTCATCTTGAATCTTCCATTCACTTGAATCTTCCAGTTTTGCTTTTGGCTTTACTAATTCCTTCCTCCTGCTTTTTTTAGGCTTAATTTCCTAATTTCTAAAGTTGGTGTTTAAGTTACTTATATTTGAACTTTCATAATTGTTACTACGTATATTTATATCTAGCAACTTTTCCCTAAGCTCTGTTTTAACTGTATTTCATAGTTTTCAGTTGTTCTTTAATTTTTCATCATGTGATTTTATTTTTTTTTTTCTGATAGTCTGTAATCTTAGCTTTGATTTTCTTTTCAACCTAAGAGTAGTTTGAGAGTAGTTTTGAGATACCTTTTTAAGTGTACTAGTGGCAGGGACTTTTAGTTCTGTAATTAAATTCTAGTTTAACACTACATCATTAGAGCCTGACTGAGGTTTTTCTGTTTTTTTGGAATTGTTGAGGTTTTTTTCTTTGCCTACTAAATAGCCAATTTGTGAAAATGTTCCATGAGCATTTGAAAAGCATAAAGGTATAGTCTTTGTTTTTTGGTTTAATGTTCCATATATATCCATTCTAATTATTCATTGTTATGTAGGCCGATTATATTCTTTTTTTGTTGTTGTTCCCCTTGATCTGTCAAGGAGTAAAAGAGATTGATAAAGACTCCTGTTAATAATGTATTTTGTCTGTTTTTCTTCATATATCCTAAGATTTTTGCTTTATAAGTTTTGATGCTATGTTATTATATACTAAGATATTCATATGTCTTAGAACTTCAAAGAGATTTCATCCCCTTATTAAAATACACTTTGTTCTCATTTGGTGTCATTGACTTTACATTGATCTTGTCCCATATTGATATCATGATGCCTGCTTTCTTTCTGTTTGCGTGGATATATCTTTGCCTAAGCTTCTTCAACTTTTCTCAGATATTTATCCCAACAAATGTAATCAAATCGCTCCTGCTTAAGCATGGCTTCAGTCTCCCTATTCTCTCTCTCCCATCTTACCCAACCTAAAGCTTCCAATTGTTCTTGGATAAAAACTCAAATCCTGCATGGTCATACATTGTCTCCCTCTCCAGCCTCATCTCAAACCACCATCCTATTTGGCCTCACAGCTAAACCAAACTAGCCCTCTTGTTGTTCTATAATTTGCCTCAAATTCTCTCATCCAGTCCTTTCCAACCTTTATAAGAGAAGCTCTATCAAGTTAAATCATTTGTTAACGATCAGTTTTGTAAAAATCAAGATTTTAAATATTCATACGTTGATGAAGAGTGTGTGGATTGGTATAGATTTATTGTAGGTAATTTGGCAATATCAGTAAAGATTTAAAATGCACATACAGTCATCCCATTAGTTAATACAACTTATTTTCCTAAATATATTCAGACTCATGCACAAAGGAGCATGTACAAAGATAAAGGAGCATGTACAAAGATAATTATTATAACTTTACATTTTTTATTGTGACATAGATATACAGACAAGACAGAAAATGCAATAATTTTCAAGGTTCACTTCAACAAGTAGCTATAGAACAGATTTCAATTTGTTTTTATCAGAAAATGATATTAAATTTGTAGAATCCTTTTTTAGCATTGATTGTGATAATCGTGATTTTTTCCCTTTCAGTTTGTTAATGTGCTGTATTACTTGATGATTTTCTTGAATTGAACCACACTTGCATTCCTGGTATAAACCCTACTTGGTCATGGTGTATGATTCTCTTAATGTGTTGTTGGATTTGATTTACTAGTATTTAGTTGAGAATTTTTGCATCTGTAATCATTAAAGAGATTGGCCTGTAGTTTTCCTTTTTTGTAGTGTATTTACCCAGTTTTGCTATTAGAGTGATGTTAGTTAGCATCATAAAATGTGTTAGGTAGTGTTCCTTTTTCCTCAGTTTTTTTGGGATAGCTTGAACAGAGTTGGTGTTAGTTTTTTGTTTTTTTTTTTTTTTTTGAATGTTAAATTTCCCTGGGAAGTATTCTGGCCCTGGGCTTTTCTTTGTAAGAAGATTTTTGATGACTGACTGAATCTCTTTATTATGATTGGTCTGTTGAGATCTTCTATTTCTTCTTGAGTCAGTGTAGCTTGTTCATGTGTTTTTAGGAGTTTGTCCATTTCATCTAAGTTGTGTAGTTTGTTAGTGTGTAGTTGTTCGTAGTATCCTCTTATGATTTTTTTATTTCTTCAGAATCTGTGATAACAACTCCCCTCTCATTTCTGATTTTGTTTAATTTGATCTTCACACTTTTTTTCTTTGTCAGCCTAGCTAGGGTCCATCGATTTTTTTTTTAAGACTTTAAACCCCATTAGAACTCTTTATTATTTTTTTTAATTTATTTATTAATTTAAAAAATTAACATAGATAATCAGTAATTCACAATATTATCACTTGGTTGCATATTCATCATTTCTTAGAACATTTGCATCCATTCAGAAAAAGAAATAAAAAGACAATAGAAAAAGAATTAAAACAAAAACAGAAAGAAAGAAAAAAGATTTTTTATCCGTATGGATACCATACGGTCCATCGATTTTATTGCTTTTCTCAAAGAACCAACTTTTGGTGTTTTTGATGCTTTCTATTATTATTTTGTTCTCCAATTCACTTACTTCTGCTCTAATCTTTGTTATTTCTCTTCTCTGTTTGCTCTAGGGTTAGTTTGCTATCCTTCTCTAGTTCCTTCAGGTGAGCAGTGAAGTCCACGATTTTTACTCTTTTTTGTTTTTTAATATAGACATTTAGGGCAATAAATTTCCCTCTTGGCGCTAAATTATGGGATTATGCTGCATCCCATAATTTCTGATATGTCATATTCTCATTTTCATTTGCTTCAGATAGTTACCCATTTCTCTAGCGAATTCTTCTTTGTTTACAAATGCGTTATTTAATCTCCATATATTTGTGGAAGTTCTTGTTCTTTGGTTGTTATTGATTTCCATCTTTATTCCATTGTGATCAGAGAAACCGCTTTGAATAGTTTCAATCTTTTTAAATTTATAAAGACCTGTTTTGTGCCCTAGCACATGATCTATCCTGGAGAAGTTTCCATGAGCACTAGAGAAGAATGTATGTTGGGGTTGTAACAGTCTATATATGTCTATGAGGTCTAATTCATTTATTAAACTACTTAGGTTCTTTATTTCTTTGTTTATCCTCAACCTCTTTATTCTGTCTAAAGAAGAGAGTGATATATTGAAGTCTTTCACTATTATTGTTGAAACATCTATCACTCCGTCAGTTTTGCCAGTGTTTGCCTCATGTATTTTGGAGTTCCTTGATTGGAAAGAAAAACATTTATGATTGTTATTTCTCCATGGTGGATTGTCCCTTTTATTAATAGGTGGTGTTCTTTTTTTTGTCATTTATTACACCTTTTCATTTAAAGTCTCTTTTTTTATGAGATTAGTAGAGTTACTGCTGCTTTATTTTGGTTACAGCTTACATTGAACATCTTTCTCCATCCTTTCACTTTTAATCTATTTGTATCCTTGGGTCTAAGATGAGTCTATTATGAAATGAGAAACCAGGAGAGAAAGCTAGCAGATGTTGCCATGTGCCTTTCTAGCTGACATATTGTGCTGGACCTATCAGCCTTTCTTGAATCAAGGTATCTTTCCCTGGATGCCCTAGTTTGGGCATTTTTACAGCCTTAGAACTGTAAACTTGCAACTTAATAAATTCCCCTTTTTGAAAGCCATTCTGTTTCTGGTATATTGCATTCTAGCAACTTATAAACTAAAACTTCAGTCACTGTACCCTTCAGGCCCACCATCTCTTGGACATCATAGATAATGTCCAAAATAAACAAACCATGTTGTGCAGTGTTCTCACTTGATTGTACAGTCAGCAGCACTCTTAACTTTAGACAGTTTTCATTGGACCATAGAGACAGAGAACCAATAAACATAGCCTGGCCAAACATTAAATCAAAACTTCTCCTTGTCTCTTGTCCACCCCACCCCCCAATTATTTACTCCTGTAAGTGCTATGGTACTGTTGATGTCTTCCTGTTAACCTGTTGGCCACAGCATGCAATTTCAGTTTTCCCCCTATATCCCTCTATTATTGACTCAGTACGATATAAAACCTTTGAAGTAGTTCATGTGAGAACTTATTTATAATTGTAGAGTTAATCGGGGTGAATATATGACACTATACATCCCCTTTAGGTCATATTCACCTTCAATATAGCAATATTATTTATAACCCTGCTAATTAGCTACCATCGCTTCTATCTGTTCCGTTGCATTTCATTTCAGCCTCATTGGGCAAGCGTTCCCATTTCTAGCTTCTATGTACCTCTAAGTTTTCTGTATTTGACAGTGTAAACTCTGAGATTACCTTTACCAGAGTCATAATAGCAAAATCATAAGTATCTTACCTTTTGTGTCTGATTTATTTCTCTCAACATTATGTCCTGAAGGCTCATCTATCTTGTCATATGCTTTGGGACTTCGTTTTGTCTTACTGCTGTGTAACATTTCATCATTTGTATATACTACATTTTGTTTATCCACTTGTCTGTTGATGGGCACTTGGGTTGTTTCCATCTTTTGCAGTTGTAAATACTTTTGCTATGAACATTGGTGTGCAAACATCTGTTCCTGTCATTGCTTTCAACTCTCCTGGGTATATAACGAGTATTGGTTTTGCAGATCATAGGGCAACTCAATATTTAGTTTTCTGAGGAATCACCAAACTGTTTTCCACAGCAGCTGCACAATTATACATTCCCACCAATAGTGAATAAGTGTTCCAATTTTTCCACATCCTCTCAAACATCTGTAGTTTTCTGTTGTTTTAATAGCAGCCATTATAAGTGTGAGGTGATATTGTCATTTTGATTTGCATTTCTCTTATAGCTAATGAAGATGAGCATCTCTTCATGTGCTTTTTAACTATCTGTATTTGCTCTTCAGAAAAATTTCTATTCATATTCTTTGCTCATTTCATAACTGGATTTTTTGTTCTTTTTGTTGATTTCTATAATTTCTTTATGTACACAGAATATCAAGTCTTTATCCAATATGTGGTTTCCAAATATTTTCTCACATTAAGATGGCTGTCTCTTCACATTTTTGACAAAGTCCTTTGAAGCACATAAGCTTTTGAGTTTGAGGAGTTCAGATTATTTTACCTTTCATTGCTTGTGCTTTGGGTGTAAAGTTTAAGCTATCTCCTATTACTAGGTATTGAAGATGTTTCCCTATATTTTTTTCTAAGAATTTTGTGGTACTGGCTCTTATATTTAGGTCTGTAATCATTTTTTTTTCTTTAAATAGCTTTCTTTTATATTTATTTATTTTTTTTTTATTAATTAACGGAAAAGAAAAAAAAGAAATTAACCCAACATTTAGAAATCATACCATTCTACATATGCAATCAGTAATTCTTAACATCATCACATAGATGCATGATCATCGTTTCTTAGTACATTTGCATCGGTTTAGAAGAACTAGCAACACAACAGAAAAAGATATAGAATGTTAATATAGAGAAAAAAAATAAAAGTAATAATAATAGTAAAAAAAAAAAACAACCAGACAGACAAAAACAAACAAAAAATAAAACAACAACAACAACAACAACAAAAACCTATAGCTCAGATGCAGCTTCATTCAGTGTTTTAACATGATTACTTTACAATTAGGTATTATTGTGTTGTCCATTTTAGAGTTTTTGTATCTAGTCCTGCTGCACAGTCTGTATCCCTTCAGCTCCAATTACCCATTATCTTACCCTGTTTCTAACTCCTGCTGGACTCTGTTACCATGACATATTCCAAGTTTATTCTCGAATGTCGGTTCACATCTGTGGCACCATACAGTATTTGTCCTTCAGTTTTTGGCTAGACTCACTCAGCATAATGTTCTCTAGGTCCATCCATGTTATTACATGCTTCATAAGTTTATCCTGTCTTAAAGCTGTATAATATTCCATCGTATGTATATACCACAGTTTGTTTAGCCACTCGTCTGTTGATGGACATTTTGGCTGTTTCCATCTCTTTGCAATTGTAAATAACGCTGCTATAAACATTGGTGTGCAAATGTCCGTTTGTGTCTTTGCCCTTAAGTCCTTTGAGTAGATTCCCAGCAATGGTATTGCTGGGTCGTATGGCAATTCTATATTCAGCTTTTTGAGGAACCGCCAAACTGCCTTTCACAGTGGTTGCACCATTTGACATTCCCACCAACAGTGGATAAGTGTGCCTCTTTCTCCGCATCCTCTCCAGCACTTGTCATTTTCTGTTTTGTTGATAATGGCGATTCTGGTGGGTGTGAGATGATATCTCATTGTGGTTTTGATTTGCATTTCTCTAATGGCCAGGGACATTGAGCATCTCTTCATGTGCCTTTTGGCCATTTGTATTTCCTCTTCTGATATGTGTCTGTTCAAGTCTTCTTCCCATTTTGTAATTGGGTTGGCTGTCTTTTTGTTGTTGAGTTGAACAATCTCTTTATAAATTCTGGATACTAGACCTTTATCTGATATGTCATTTCCAAATATTGTCTCCTATTGTGTAGGCTGTCTTTCTACTTTCTTGATGAAGTTCTTTGATGCACAAAAGTGTTTAATTTTGAGGAGCTCCCATTTATTTATTTCCTTCTTCAGTGCTCTTGCTTTAGGTTTAAGGTCCATAAAACCGCCTCCAATTGTAAGTTTCATAAGATATCTCCCAACATTTTCCTCTAACTGTTTTCTGGTCTTAGACCTAATGTTTAGATCTTTAATCCATTTTGAGTTAACTTTTGTATAGGGTGTGAGATATGGGTCCTCTTTCATTCTTTTGCATATGGATATCCAGTTCTCTAGGCACCATTTATTGAAGAGACTGTTCTGTCCCAGGTGAATTGGCTTGACTGCCTTATCAAAGATCAAATGTCCATAGATGAGAGGGTCTATATCTGAGCACTCTATTCGATTCCATTGGTCAATATATCTATCTTTATGCCAATACCATGCTGTTTTGACCACTGTGGCTTCATAATATGCCTTAAAGTCAGGCAGCGCGAGACCTCCAGCTTCGTTTTTTTTCCTCAAGATGTTTTTAGCAATTCGGGGCACCCTGCCCTTCCAGATAGATTTGCTTATTTGGTTTTTCTATTTCTGAAAAATAAGTTGTTGTGATTTTGATTGGTATTGCATTGAATCTGTAAATCAATTTAGGTAGGATTGACCTCTTAACTATATTTAGTCTTCCAATATGAACACGGTATGCCCTTCCATCTATTTAGGTCTTCTGTGATTTCTTTTAACAGTTTTTTGTAGTTTTCTTTATATAGGTTTTTTGTCTCTTTAGTTAAATTTATTCCTAGGTATTTTATTCTTTTAGTTGCAGTTGTAAATGGGATTCGTTTCTTGGTTTCCCCCTCAGCTTGTTCATTACTAGTGTATAGAAATGCTACAGATTTTTGAATGTTGATCTTGTAACCTGCTACTTTGCTGTACTCATTTATTAGCTCTAGTAGTTTTGTTGTGGATTTTTCTGGGTTTTCAACGTACAGTATCATATCGTCTGCAAACAGTGATAGTTTTACTTCTTCCTTTCCAATTTTGATGCCTTATATTTCTTTTTCTTGTCCTATTGCTCTGGCTAGAAGCTCCAACACAATGTTGAATAATAGTGGTGATAGTGGACATCCTTGTCTTGTTCCTGATCTTAGGGGGAAAGTTTTCAATTTTTCCCCATTGAGGATGATATTAGCTGTGGGTTTTTCATATATTCCCTCTATCATTTTAAGGAAGTTCCCTTGTATTCCTATCTTTTGAAGTGTTTTCAACAGGAAAGGATGTTGAATCTTGTCAAATGCCCTCTCTGCATCAATTGAGATGATCATGTGATTTTTCTGCTTTGATTTGTTGATATGGTGTATTACATTAATTGATTTTCTTATGTTGAACCATCCTTGCATACCTGGGATGAATCCTACTTGGTCATGATGTGTAATTCTTTTAATGTGTTGTTGGATACGATTTGCTAGAATTTTATTGAGGATTTTTATATCTATATTCATTAGAGAGATTGGTGTATAGTTTTCTTTTTTTGTAATATCTTTGCCTGGTTTTGGTATGAGGGTGATGTTGGCTTCATAGAATGAATTAGGTAGTTTTCCCTCCACTTCGATTATGTTGAAGAGTTTGAGGAGAGTTGGTACTAATTCTTTATGGAATGTTTGGTAGAATTCACATGTGAAGCCATCTGGTCCTGGACTTTTCTTTTTAGGAAGCTTTTGGATGACTAATTCAGTTTCTTTACTTGTGATTGGTTTGTTGAGGTCATCTGTTTCTTCTTGAGTCAAAGTTGGTTGCTCATGTCTTACCAGGAACCCGTCCATTTCATCTAAATTGTTGTATTTATTAGCGTAAAGTTGTTCATAGTATCCTGTTATTACCTCCTTCATTTCTGTGAGGTCAGTAGTTATGTCTCCTCTTCCATTTCTGATCTTATTTATTTGCATCCTCTCTCTTCTTCTTTTTGTCAATCTTGATAAGGGTGCATCGATCTTATTGATTTTCTCATAGAACCAACTTCTGGTCTTATTGATTTTCTCTATTGTTTTCATGTTTTCAATTTCATTTATTTCTGTTCTGATCTTTGTTATTTCTTTCCTTTTGCTTGCTTTGGGATTAGTTTGCTGTTCTTTCTCCAGTTCTTCCAAGTGGACAGTTAATTCCTGCATTTTTGCCTTTTCTTCTTTTCTGATATAGGCATTTAAGGCAATAAATTTCCCTCTTAGCACTGCCTTTGCTGCGTCCCATAAGTTTTGATATGTTGTGTTTTCGTTTTCATTCGCCTCGAGGTATTTACTGATTTCTCTTGCAATTTCTTCTTTGACCCACTCGTTGTTTAAGAGTGTGTTGTTGAGCCTCCACGTATTTGTGAATTTTCTGGCATTCTGCCTATTATTGATTTCCAACTTCATTCCTTTATGATCCGAGAAACTGTTGTGTATGATTTCAATCTTTTTAAATTTGTTAAGACTTGCTTTGTGACCCAGCATATGCTCTATCTTTGAGAACGATCCATGAGCACTTGAGAAAAAGGTGTATCCTGCTGTTGTGGGATTTAATGTCCTATAAATGTCTGTTAAGTCTAGCTCATTTATAGTAATATTCAGATTCTCTATTTCTTTATTGATCCTCTGTCTAGATGTTCTGTCCATTGATGAGAGTGGGGAATTGAAGTCTCCAACTATTATGGTATGTGTGTCTATTTCCCTTTTCAGTGTTTGCAGTGTATTCCTTACGTATTTTGGGGCATTCTGGTTCGGTGCGTAAATATTTATGATTGTTATGTCTTCTTGTTTAATTGTTCCTTTTATTAGTAGATAGTGTCCTTCTTTGTCTCTTTTAACTGTTTTACATTTGAAGTCTAATTTGTTGCATATTAGTATAGCCACTCCTGCTCTTTTCTGGTTGTTATTTGCATGAAATATCTTTTCCCAACCTTTCACTTTCAACCTATGTTTATCTTTGGGTCTAAGATGTGTTTCCTGTAGACAGCATATAGAAGGATCCTGTTTTTTAATCCATTCTGCCAATCTATGTCTTTTGATTGGGGAATTCAGTCCATTGACATTTAGTGTTATTACTGTTTGGATAATATTTTCCTCTACCATTTTGCCTTTTGTATTATATATGTCATATCTGACTTTCCTTCTTTCTACACTCTTCTCCATACCTTTCTCTTCTGTCTTTTTGTATCTGACTCTAGTGCTCCCTTTAGTATTTCTTGCAGAGCTTGTCTCTTGGTCACAAATTCTCTCAGTGACTTTTTGTCTGAGAATGTTTTAATTTCTCCCTCATTTTTGAAGGACAATTTTGCTGGATATAGGAGTCTTGGTTGGCAGTTTTTCTCTTTTAGTAAATTAAATATATCATCTCACTGTCTTCTAGCCTCCATGGTTTCTGCTGAGAAATCTACACATATTCTTATTGGGTTTCCCTTGTATGTGACAGATTGTTTTTCTCTTGCTGCTTTCAAGATCCTCTCTTTCTCTTTGACCTCTGACATTCTAACTAGTAAGTGTCTTGGAGAACGCCTATTTGTGTCTAATCTCTTTGGGGTGCGCTGCAGTTCTTGGATCTGTAATTTTAGGTCTTTCATAAGAGTTGGGAATTTTTCAGTGATAATTTCTTCCATTAGTTTTTCTCCTCCTTTTCCCTTCTCTTCTCCTTCTGGGACACCCACAACACGTATATTTGTGCGGTTCATATTGTCCTTGAGTTCCCTGATCCCCTGTTCAAATTTTTCCATTCTTTTCCGGATAGTTTCTATTTCTTTTTGGAATTCAGATGTTCCATCCTCCAAATCACTAATTCTATCTTCTGTCTCTTTAAATCTACCATTGTAGGTATCCATTGTTTTTTCCATCTTTTCTACTTTATCACTTCCATAAGTTCTGTGATTTGTTTTTTCAGTTTTTCTATTTCTTCTTTTTGTTCAGCCCATGTCTTCTTCATGTCCTCCCTCAATTTATCGATTTCGTTTTTGAAGAGGTTTTCCATTTCTGTTCGTATATTCAGCATTAGTTGTTTCATATCCTGTATCTCATTTGAACTATTGGTTTGTTCCTTTGACTGGGCCATATTTTCAATTTTTTGAGCGTGATCTGTTATCTTCTGCTGGTGTCTGGGCATTTAGTCAGATTTCCCTGGGTACTGGACCCAACAATTTGGAAGATTTTTCTGTGAAATCTCTGGGATCTGTTTTTCTTATCCTGTCCAGTAGGTGGTGCTCGTGGCACACGTTTGTCTGCGGGTCCCACCAGTAAAAGGTGCTGTGTGTCCTTTAACTTTGGAAAACTCTCCCCGTTGGGGAGGTTCGCCAGCCGAAGCGGCTTGGAAGAGTGCCAGCCAGCCCAGGGTACGAACCCGAGGAGGGTCGCCGGCCGCCGCAGCCCAGGAGAGCGCCCGCCGAAATTTCCTAGTCGGCTCGGGGCGCCAAGCGTGGTGGGAGGGTGCCAGCCGCCCCGGCCCGCCCGGGAGAGTGCACCGTTCCCGGGGAGTCACGTGTTTGGAAGGGACCCCCCCCGTCACCGTTCTCCGCGGCCTGGGGATTTCTGATCCAATTCTCTCAGTTGGTCCGGGGGGCCGTGCGTTGTGTGGGCGCCGGCTGCCGTGGCTTGAGGGGACCACCTGTCCACATCTCCCAGCCGGCCCGGGAAGGGGGAAGGGAGGAACTCCGGCCGCTTGCCGCCCCACCCGGTGAAGCCCGCGCCCCTCGGCGATCTCACCGGAGCGGGTTCTCTCAGCCAGTCAGCCATTCCAGGATGGGGTAGGCTGTCTTTTTTATCTCTGTCGTGGCTCTGGGAGCTGTTCTGTATCGTTTCTACTCCCCTAGTAGCTGTTCTGGAGGAGGAACTAAGATCCGCACGTCTTACTAACCCGCCATCTTCTCCGGAAGTCCGGTCTGTAATCATTTTGAGTTAATTTCTGTACAAGGTGTAGGGTAGGGGTCCTCTTTCATTCTTTTACCTAATGATATCCTGTTCTCCATATCTGTTTATTGAAAAGATTCTTCTGTGGATTTGGGGGCCTTATCAAAGGTCAATTATCCAAAGATTTGGTGATCTATCTCCACATTCTCAGTTCAATTCTATTTGTCAATACTTCTATCATTGTGCCAGTCCCATGTTGTTTTAACCACTGTGGCTTTACAGTAAGCTTTAAAATCAGGAAGTGTTAGTTCTCTGACTTGTCTCTTCTTTTTTAGATATTTTTAGCTATTCAAGGTCTCTTACCCTTCCAAGTAAATTTGATAACTAGATTTTCCAAGTTTTGTAAGTAGGTTGTTGGGCTTTTGATTGGTATTACATTGAATCTGTAGATCAATTTGGGTAGAATTGGCATCTTAACAACATTCAGCCTTCCTAATCATGAGCACAGAATGTCGTTCCATCTATTTAGGTCTTTTTAAAATTTGTTTAGCAATATTTTATAGTTTTCTGTGTACATGGCCTTGACATCTCTGTCAAGCTTATTCATAGACACTTGATTCTTTTGGTTGCTATTTTGAATGAATTTTTTTCTTTAATTGCCTCCTCAGATAGGTTATTACTTGTGTATAGAAACATTACTGATTTTTGTACATTAATTTTGTATCCTGCCACTTTGCTAAATGCGTTTACTAGCTCAGGTAGCTTTGCTGGAGATTTCTCAAGGTTTTCCAAGTACAGGATCATGTTATCTGCAAATAATGAAAATTTTACTTCTTCCTTTCCAAGTTGGATACCTTTTGTTTCTTCCTTCTATCTAATCGCTCCAGCTAGGACTTCTATTACAATGTTGAATAATAGTGGTGACAGTGGTCATCCTTGTCTCATTCCCAGTCTTAGGGGGATTGCTTTCAATCTCTCACTATTAAGTATCATAATGGCTATAGAATTTCCATAAATGCCCTTTATGATATTGAGGAAGTTTCCTTCGATTCTTACCTTTTGAAGTGTTTTTATTAGGAAAGAATGCTGAATTTTGATTAATGCTTTTTCAGAATCAATTGATATGATCCTGTGTTTTACCCTTCGATTTGTTAATGCACAGTAGTTGATTGATTTTCTTCTGTTGAACCACCCTTGCATTCCTGGTACAAACCCCTCTTGATCATGATGTGTAATTTTTTTAATGTGTCATTGGATTTGATTTGCTAGCATTTTTGTTGTGAATATTTGCATCTATGTTCATTAAGGACATTGGTGTGTAGTTTTCTTTCATGTAGTGTCTTTATCTGGTTTTTGGTATTAAAGTGATGTTGGCATCATAAAATGAGTTAGATAGTATTCCTTTTTCCTTATTTTTTTGGAAGAGATTGAGCAGGATTGGTGATAGTTCTTTTAGGAATGTTTGATAAAATTCCCTTATGAAGCCATGTGGTCTGGGTTTTTCTTTGTAGGAATATTTTTGATGACTAATTGAATCTCTTTACTTGTAATTAGTTTGTTGAGATCTTCTGTTTCTTCTTGAGTCAGTATAGTTAGTTTGTGTGTTTCAGGAATTTGTCCATGTCATCTGCATTGGTGTATAGTTATCCATGGTATTCTCTTATGATTTTTAAAAAATTCTTCAGGATCTGTGATAACAACCCCACCTCTCTTTTCTGGTTTTATTTGCATCTTCTCTCTTTTTTTCTTTGTAAGCACAGCTAAGGGTCCATCAGTTTTCTTGATTTTTCTCAAAGAACCAACTTTTGGTTTCAAAGAAAGAATAGCTAACTAACCCTAAAGCTAATAGATAAAGAGAAATAAGAAAGATTAAAGCAGAAATAAATGAAGTAGGCACTTTTAGTGAGTTCCAGATTCCTGTCATACCAGTGCTGCCGCTGCCATCGTCTCCCTCCAGCTGCCATCATAATCATCTACTGGGACCTCATCAGCCATGATGAGATATTCTCTGTGATTTACAAGATTTGGGAGGACGTGGATAGGCTGTGCCTAGAGGTGGAGGGAAAGATGGTCAGTAGGACAAAAGGGTGGCATTGATGATGTGCTCATTGGTGGAAATGCCTCTGCTGAAGGCTTGGAGGGTGAAGGTACCGAAAGCACAGTCATCACTGGTGTTGATATCGTTATGAACCATCACTTGCAGGAAACCAGCTTCACAAAAGAAGCCTACAAGAAGTACATCAAAGATTACATGAATCATTTAAAGATAAACTTGAAGAACAGAGACCAGAAAGTGTAAAACCTTTTATGACAGGGGCTGCAGAACAAACCAAGCACATCCTTGCTAATTTCAAGAACTACCAGTTCTATATTGGTGAAAGCATGAATCCAGATGGTATGGTTGCTGTCCTGGACTACTGTGAGGATAGTGTGACCCAATATATGATTTTCTTAAAGGATGGTTTAGGAATGGAGAAATGTTAACAAATTTGGCAATTCCTTGGATCTATCACTTGTCATCATAACTGGATGCTCCTTTTCATCCACACAATACCAGGACTTAGACAGATGGACTGATACTATCTTAAACTCATTTATTTTGACCTTGATTTATTTGAAGTGGAGGCATTGTTTTTAAGAAAAACATGTCATGTAGGTTGACTAAAAATAAAAATGCATTTAAACTCAAAAAAAAAAAAAGAAGACTCCTACTCACATGTTTGAGACACCAAGGATCTCTTTCAACATGGCCCAGAAAGACTCTGCAAATGAGACCATCTCTTCATGTCAAAGGGGCTGTTGCACCAAATTCACACCAGATCAGCTGAAAATCCTCATGGACACTTTCAACCAAAAACCTTACCCAGGTTATGCTACCAAACAAAAACTTGCTTTAGAAATTAACACTGAAGAGTCTAGAATCCAGATTTGGTTTCAGAATCGAAGAGCTAGACCCTCATTCCAGAGGACAGAACCTGAGCAGATCTTAGAATCAAGCCAAGCCCACAGACCAGATGCCCCTGCAGAGACTCAAGTTAGAGAAGCTAGGCAGTGCCGGACCACCCAATTATGCAGTCTCATCAAGGCATTCAAGAAAAACCCTTACCCTGGGATTGATTCCAGAGAAAGACTTGCTGAGGAAATTGGGGTTTCAGAGGCGAGAGTCCAAATTTGGTTTCAAAACTGAAGATCTTGATTCTATGGCCAAAGAAAAAGAGAACCTGGTGAGATCCAAGGAAAAATAAGAGACAAGGCACAAAGTCTCTGAGAAGACAGAATTCAAGCCACAGAAGCTATGCAAAACGTCACCAACCTCACTAGCAACTGTTTTATTTCTCTGGAGGCAGAATGAGGGGGCATAGAAACAAGTTCAGTGTACCAGATATCATCATCCTGAGACCCAAATCTATCTCACTCTTCCTGGGAATGCACTCTTCCTCTGAGATTGCAAGTTGAGCATTCTGGAAATGGTAAGCAAGACTTCAGAAGGCAGAAACAGGTCCAAGAGGCATGTCGCAGTGCTACTCACCCAGCTTGGATCTAGAGTTCAGCAGAGTTTGAGGACAGTGAAAATAAAACTAGCACATTTTTAATCATCACAGTTGAACCAAGAATTGGTTCAGACAAAAATCATCAGTGGATATAAAACTCTCGAAATGAATGTTTTTTGAAGAACAAGATATATATTGTCTCAAAGAATCTACCCATGGATTCTTTATTAATTACAAAAGGAAATTTGTATCGGAGAAACCTGACAAACCAAGTACTCGAAATTTGCTTTATCAGCAATAACACGGACTGAGGTGAGGTGCCTCCTGATATGAAGCATCTAAGAAAGGCAAAACATCCTTTCTGTGGTATTACTGCCAAAAGTGCACATGCTTGATTTAATCATGAGGAAACACCAGATAAGCAAAACTAAGTGACATCCTATACAGTTATAGACCTGTACTTTTTGACAATGGATTGAATAATTGCAATAAAGATGGAGAGATAGTATGCCAACTCAGGAAGCCTCCTGAAGAGCTAACTTCTATAGGTAGAATGTGCTGCCATTTATGTGGGGAATGGACACAAATTCAGAGACTTGGTTATGCTTACAATTTCTCTCCAAAGATGTTCAAGAAACTGTAACATTGGTTATCTCTCTCTCTCTTTGTTTATATATGTAATTTTATTGAGATATATTCACACGCTATACAGTCCATCCAAAGTACACAACCATTGGTTCGCATAGTTGTGCATTCATCACCCGATAATTTTTAGAACTGTTTTTTCACTTTAATCTTTTTTTTATACTTTTGTAGTACCAAATGTACAACTGAAAATTCCTCATTTTTACCACCTTCAAGTGCACAATTCAGTAGCATTAATTCTATTCACAGTATTGTGCTACCATCACAAGCATCCATACCTCAACTTTTTCATCTCAAGCAGAAACTCTATTAAGCAATAACTCCTTTTGCCACACCTACTACCCTCTCCCCACCACCATGGCTGCTGATAACCTGTAATCTATATGTCTATGAAGTTTGCTTATGTGTATTTCATATAAATGAGATCATACAGTCATACAATGTGTATCTTTTTGTGTCTGGCTTATTTCACTCAACATGAAATCTCCAAGATTCATCCATGTTGCAGCATAAATCAGAACTCCATTCCTTTTTATGGTTGAATAATCCATGGCATGTATCAACATTTTGTTTATCCAGTCTTATATTAATGGACACTTTGGTTGCTTCTACCTTTTGTCTATAGTGAATAAATTTGTACAAATATCTGTTTAAAGAAAGAAAACAGAATTAAAAAAACAATCTAACTCATCAGTAACATAATACTGTGCTTCCAGCTTCTGGCTTTAGTAGCTCCATCTCTCAGCTTCGGTGTTGTATCCTTGTCTTTCAGCTTCTCTGAGACTTTTTCTGTGAGCTTCTCTCATTTTCTGTGTGTCCTTTATCTTATGAAGGACTCCAGTAAGAGGATTAAGACCCACCTTGAATGAGGTGGTCACATCTCAGTTGAAATAACCTCATCAAAAGGTCCCACCCACAACAGGTCTACACCCACATGAATGGATTAAAATAAGATGATTCTTTCCGAGGTACATATAACCTCAAAACTAACACACAGATATTTGTACACCAGTGTTGATAGTAGCAATGTTCATAATATCCAAAAATGGAAACAACCCAAGTGTCCCATTAACAGATGAATGGTTAAACAAAATATTTCTATTGTATATACAATAGAAAATTGCTCAGCCATGAAAGAAGAATGGAATTTCTGATACATACTACAAGGTAGATGAAACTTGATGACATAGTATTGAGTGAAAAAAGCCAGACACAGACTACCAGGGACTAAGAGGGTGGGGGATATTGGGGAATTATTGATGAATGTGTACAGAGTTTCTGTTAGGGGTAATAAAAAACTTTTGGTAATGGGCGGAGGGGATGGTTGCACAATATAGTGAATGTAAGTAATATCACTGAATTGTACACATCAAAGTGGTTAAAACGAGATTTTGTGTTGTATATATGTTAACCACAATAATTTTTAATGGCAGGCCATAAACTGGGATTAAATTTTTGTAAAGCTTATATTTAACAAAGAGTCTGTGTTCAGAATATATAAAGAAGTCTATGACATAATAACATCAATAAGTCAATACAACATGGGCAGAACATTTAGGGAGATTATACATTACAAGACATGATACTGACCAATAAAGTTATGAGAAGATGCTCATCATTTGTCATTAGGGTAATGCAAATTAAAGCCATAATAAGATACTACTACACACCCACCAAATAACTAAAAATTTAAAAATTGACCACAAAAATTGATGAAGATGTCATATAACTGGAAGTCACAGATCTCTGCTGGTGGGAATGTAAAGTAATATAAGCATGTTTAAATAGTTCAGCAATTTCTCAAGAAGTTAAATATATCCCAGCCATTCCTGTTAGGAATTCACTGAAGTATTGAAGGCATATGTCCACGCAGAGAAATGTACACAAATGTTCACAATTTCATTTCTACAGCAGCAGCATTAATTATAATAGCAAAAACAAGAAACAACACAAATATCCGTCTCCAGGTGAGTAGATAAACAAATTGTAGTATATCCATACAAGAGATTACTACTCAAAAATAAAATAAACTACTGATATCTCCAACAGCATGGATGAATCACAAAATAATTATGCTGAGTGAAAGAAGATAGACAAAAAAGAGTACATAATTGTGCTGGTTTGAAACTTGTGTTTTTGAGATGTCTTTTTTTTTTTTTTTAATTCTAATCCAATCTTGTGGAGACAGCCATGTTCTTTTAATCCTGATCCAGTATTGTAGGGTGGGACTTCTTGATTAGGTTGTTCCCATGGAGATGTGACACACCCACTTGTGAGTATGACATTTTGATTAGATGGAGATGTGACCCTACCTGTTCAAGGTGGGTCTTAATTAGGCTACTAGAGTCTTTAAGAGCACTGACAGAGGGAGAAAGCTCATACTAAGATATTTGGAGATGTTTGGAGACAGACAAGTTCACTGAGAAGGCCACTAAAACCAGGAACTGAAAGCAACAAAACCTGGGAGTAAAGGGCCAGCAGATAGCATCACGTTCCTTCCCATTTGACAAAGAAACCCTGGACAGGAATCGGCCTTTCTTGAATGAAGGTAACCTCTTGTTGGTGCCTTAATTTGGACATTTTCATGGCCTTAGAATTGTAACTTGTAACTTAATAAATCCCGTTATACTTTGGTAGCTGCCAGAATACAAATTACCAGAAACAGAATGGCTTTTATAAAGGGGAATTTATCAAGTTGCAAGTACACAGTTCAAAGGCTGTGGAAATGTCCAGATTAAGGCACGAACAAGAGGCTACCTTCAGTCAGGGAAGGACAGTGAACTTCAGGGTTTCTCCCTCAACTGGAAAGTTACATGGTGAGCAACGCAGTGTTTGCTTGCTTTCTCTCCAGGCTTCTTTCATGAAGCTCCTCCCAGGGGCATTTTCTTTCCTTATCTCCAAATGAAGAAGCTGGCTGGCACACTGTCTTTGTGGCTCTAAAAGGGGGCTATGTCTCCAAAATGTTTCCTTTGTTAAAGGAGTCCAGTCAAGTTCCACTTGAAATGGATGGACTCACATCTCCCTCTATTCAAAAGTTCATACTGACAGTTGGGTGAGTCACATCTCCGTGGAGATAACCTAATCAAGTTTCCAACCTACATTATTGAACAGGGATTAAGAGAAATGGTTGCTCCCACACGAGTGAATTACGATTAATACGCAGCTTTCCCATACATAAATCCTTTCAAACTAGTACATTCCACTCTCTGGACCCTGAAAAAACACGTTTTTCCCATATACAAAATACATTCATTCTATCACAATAACAAAGCTTTAAACCATTTCAGTAAAAATACAAGTGTAGTACAAAGTCAAAAAACAGTACAAAATCTCATCAAAGTCAGTGATAGGCATGTCTGTCCTAAGGGAAAATTCTCTTCTGAATCTTGACCTGTAAAACTCAGAACCAGTTATTTGCTGCCAACATAAAAAGGTGGGACAGTCATAGGATAAATTCCCCCATTTTCATAAGGAGAAACTGGAAGGAACACAGGGGTCACTGGACCTAAGCAGTTTCAAAAACCTGTAGGGCAAAGTCCATTAGATTTCAAAGTTTGAGAGTCATTTATCTTCGGACTTTGGAAAGTGGCAGTCTCACCCTTTCCAAGAGCGTACGCAGTGACCCGCCTCTCTCCAAACGCAACCTTGAGGGACCTTGGGGAGCCCACTTTTTTCTCAGCTCCACCCTTTCTGAGCATCGGGGCTGTACCCAGGCTATCTGCCATCTCCAGGGCACACACTCAACCCCTCCATGTGGCAGTGAGGCTCTCCCCAATCCCCAAGGAGTGTGCTCCACCCTCTCCAAAGCCAGAGGCAGCAACTTCTTCCACTGCAACAGAGGTGGAAGGCCCATCCTCTGCCTTTGGACGGGCCTCTCCATGCACATGTGTGGATCGCACGTTTTCCAAGTACATGGGTGGGTCTGCTCTCCTGGCTCAATATTTCTTGACTTGTGACTTTAGCTGCCATAGTTCTACCTCTGAAGTAATTTTACCTTCACATTGTCCCTTTTCTGAGCCGCTCAGGCGACACTGCAGCAGTTCCTTTTATACACATCTCAAAGCGCTCTTGTTGGCTTTCTATGTAGCAAGCAAGGATTGTGTGTATCAGAGAGCAGAAGTTTCCACAATCTTTCCTGGATAACCCCATCTCCAATACTGGCTTTCTCTGAAATGGGTGACTGGTTACACATTTGTCGAAATCCTTTGTGGGGTACCATTTGCTGGGGTTTCCCTGGAAGCCCAGAATTTTCCAGAATATTAATTTCTGGTTTCTCTGTACCCAAGAGTTCAGTTCTCAGCTTATCTCTTTCCTGTCATATTTCACCATAAGCTGCAAAGAGAAACCAGGCTGCACTTTCCACATTTAATTTGGAAATCTCTTCTGAATATCCAAGTTCATGGCTTTTAAAATCTGCCTTCCAGCCAAAGCCATTAGTCAATTTTGCGACGTTGTCTGGCATTTTAAAACAAGGATCACTTTCCTTCCAGTTTACAATAACGCATGCCTCATTTCTGTCCAGTGCCTTACCAGAGGTACCTTAAGAGTTCACATGTCTACCAACAGTTTCTTCAAAGCATTTTAGGCCTTCTCGGTCAAGCTCCTCCCAGCTCTTCTAGAATCTTCCCCTTATCCATTTAAAAAGCCATTTCAACAGTGGGCAAAACGAAGCGTACAAATGGTGTCCCAGAAGGAGAAGAGAGGAGTAAAGGGCTAGGAAGAGTAGTTAAAGATATAATGGGGGAAACTTCCCAACCCTTACAAAGGACATAAATTTACAGGTTAAAGAAGCCCAATGAACTCCGAACAGAATAAATCCAGATAGGCCTTCCCCAAGACACATACTAATCAGTGTGTCAAATGTTGAAGAGAAGCAGAAAATTCTGATAGCAGCGAGAGAAAAGAAATCTACTACATTCAAAGGAAACCAGATAAGATGGAGTTCAGACTACTCAGCTAGCACCATGGAGGCCAGAAGGCAATCATATGATATATTTAAGATCCTGAAAGAGAAAGACTTCCAGCCAAGAATTCTATACCCAACCAAATTGTCCTTCAAAACTAAGGGAGAGATTAAAGTTTTCACAGACAAACAAATCCTGAAAGAATTTGTCAACAAGAGACCAGTCCTACAAGAAATACTAAAAGGAGTTCTGCCAGCCGGGGGAAAAAAAAAAGACAGAAGAAGAAGGTCTGGAGGAGGGCACAGAATTGAAGAGTACCAGTAAGTAAGTGTAATTTAAAGGATAAAAAGAGAAAGAGGGAAAAGGATATATAGATCTGACAAAATAAAAAAGATAAAATGGTGGATTCATGAAATGCCTTTTCAGTAATAACAGAATGTTAACGGACTAAATTTACCAATTAAAAGATACAGATTGGCAGACTGGATTAAGAAATATAGTCCATAGTGCACTTCCTAATATAACATATGTGGACAGCTTAATTGAGCACCATAACATGGAATCTTGAGTAAGGCATGAGATTTTGTATTTTTGTCCAGAGTGATGCTTCGATAAATCCCAGAAGGATTTGATCAGTGAATAAAAAAGATGTTGCAAAGTCCCCTCAGGGAAATGATGAGAAAGGGGGAAAATTCAACTTCCCCAAGTGGAGAATTCTTGATTTTCTCACAAGCAGTGGGGACAACCAAAGTAACAGGCTGAGCCCCCAATCTTGGGGTTTGTTCATATAAAACTTGTGGTAGTTAGATTCAGTTGTCAGCTTGGCCAGGTGAAGGCACCTCGTTCTGTTGCTGTGGACATGAGCCAATGATACATGAACCTCATCTGTTGCTCATTACATCTGCAGTCAGCTAGGAGCCGTGCCTGCTGCAGTGAATGACATTTGACTTAATTGGCTGGTGCTTAAATGAGAGAGCATAACGTAGCACAGCCCAAGCAGCTCAGCATACCTCATCTCAGCACTCGCAGTTCAGCCCTGGCCTTTGGCAATGCAGAAAGGAATCATCCTGGGGAAAGTTGTTGGAACCCAGAGGCCTGGAGAGAAGGCCAACAGAGATTACCCTGAGCCTTCCCATGTAAGAAAGAACCTCAGAAGAAAGTTAGCTGCCTTTCCTCTGAAGAACTAACAAAATAAATCCCCTTTTATTTAAAGCCAATCCGTCTCTGGTGCATTGCATTCTGGCAGCTAGCAAACTAGAACAAAACTTAACCCAGCAAAGGATAAGTAGGTCAAGCCTACTTAAAATTAGGCCTAAGAGAGTATAATAATAGTGAAATGTGCAGTACAAATTTTAAAAATGTTTTTGCATGAGGAAGAACAAAGGAATGTCATTATTGCAGGGTGCTGAAAATAGATGGTAATTAATATTTTAAAATGTCACCTTATGTGTGAGACTAAAGCAAAAAATGTTTATTTGTTACAAAATTTATATTTTGACTAGTGCATTTCCTAATATAACTTAGATAGACAGTTTGAACTCCATAAGTACTTGGAATCTCAGGTAGGACATGAGATTTTGTTGGTTTGTCCAGAGTGATGCCCCGATGAATCCCAGAGTGATTCGATCAGTGAGTGGAAAAGTAGTTGCAAAGCCCTCTTCGGGGAATGGTGAGAACGGGGAGAAATTCAACTTCCCCAAGTTGAATTCTTGATATTCTCACAAGCAGTGTGGACAACCAAAGCTATAGGCTGAGCCCCCAGTCTTGGGGTTTGTTCATATGAAACTTAACCTCACAAAGGATAGGTCAAGTCTACTTAAAATTTAGGCCTAAGAGTCACCCCCAAGAGAGCCTCTTTTGTTGCTCAGATGTGGCCTCCCTCTCTCTCTCTCTCAGCCAACACAACGAGCAGTCTCACCACCCTCCCCCTCTCTGCATGGGACATGACTCCCAGGGGTGTGGACCTTCCTGGCAATGTGGAACAGAGATCCTGGAATGGGCTGAGACTCAGCATCAAGGGATTGAGAAAAACCCTAGAATGAGCTGAGAATTAACATCAAGGAATTGAGAGAACTTTCTCGACCAAAAGGGGAAAGAGTGAAATGAGACAAAGTGTCAATGGCTGAGAGATTCCAAACAGAGTCAAGAGGTTATCCTGGAGGTTATTCTTACGCATTAAGTAGATATCACCTTGTTGTTCAAGATGTAGTGGAGAGGCTGGAGGGAACTGCCTGAAAATGTAGTGCTGTGTTCCAGTAGCCATGTTTCTTGATGATGATTGAACAATGATATAGCTTTCACAGTGTGACTGTGTGATTGTGAAAAGCTTGTGTCTGATGCTCCTTTTATCTACCATATCAACAGAAGAGTAGAACATATGGAATAAAAATAAATAATAGGGGGAACAAATGTTAAAATGAATTTAGTTTGAAATGCTAGTAATAAATGAAAGCGAGGGGTAAGGAGTATGGTATGTATAATCTTTTTTTTCTCTTGTTGTCATTTTATTTCTTTTTCTGTTGTCTTTTTATTTCTTTTTCTAAATTGATGCAAATGTACTAAGAAATGATGAATATGCAACTATGTGATGATGTTAAGAATTACTGATTGTATATGTAGAATGGAATGATATCTAAATGTTTTGTTTGTTAATTTTTTAATTAATAAAAAAAGTTTAAAAAAATAAAAATAAATTTAAAAAAAGCTAAGCAAAAAGTGAAAAATATTTTAAGACTCAAAAATAAAATAAAATAAATTTAGTTTGAAATGCTAATGATAAATGAAAGCAAGGGGTAAGGGGTATGTTATATATAATCTTTTTTTTCTCTTATCATTTTATTTCTTTTTCTGTTGTCTTTTTATTTCTTTTTCTAAATTGATGCAAATGTTCCAAGAAATGATGAATATGCAACTATGTGATGATATTAAGAATTACTGATTATATATGTAGAATGGAATGATATTTTAATGTTTTGTTTGTTTGTTGTTAATTTTTTTTAATTAATAAATTTTAAAAAGTCAAAAAAAAAATTAGGCCTGAGAGTCACCCCCAATAGAACCTCTTTTGTTGCTCAGATGTGGCCTCTCTCTCTCCAGCCAACATGACAAGCAAACTCACTGCCCTTCCCCTGTCCACATGGGACATGACTGCAAGGGGTGTGGACCTTCCTGGCAACATAGGACAGAAATCCTAGAATGAGCTGAGACTCAGCATGAAGGGATTGAGAAAACCTTCTCCACCAAAAGGGGGAAGAGTGAAATGAAACAAAATAAAGTGTCAATGGCTAAGAGATTCCAAATAGAGTCAAGAGGTTATCCTGGAGGTTATTCTACGCACTAAACAGATATCACCTTGTTAGTCAAGATGTAATGGAGAGGCTGGAGGGAACTGCCCTAAAATGTAGAGCTGTGTTCCAGTAGCCACGTTTCTTGAAGATGATTGTATAATGATATAGCTTTCACAATGTGACTGTGTGATTGTGAAAACCTTGTGTCTGATGCTCCTTTTATCTACCTTGCCAACAGACGCATAGAACATATGGAATAAAAATAAATAATAGGGGAAGAAATGTTAAACTTAGATTGAAATGCTAGTGATCAATGAAAAGGAGGGGTAAGGGGTATGGTATGTATATATTTTTTTCTGTTTTTGTTTTATTTCTTTTTCTGTTGTCTTTTCATTTCTTTTTCTGAATTGATGCAAATGTTCTAAGAAATGATCATGATGATGAATATGCAACTATGTGATGGTACTGTGAATTCCTGAATATATGTAGAATGGAATGATTATATGTTAAGAATGTTTGTATTTCCTTCTTGTCATATTTTTTTAAAAATTCAAAAATTAATAAAAAAAATTTTTAAACTAATGCTAACAGTAAAAAAAAAAAAAAAAGAAGTAATGGAGAGGCTGGAGGGAGCTGCCTGAAAATGTAAAGCTGTGTTCTGGTAGCCGTGTTTCTCAAAGATGATTGTATAACGATATAGCTTTCACAATGTGGCTGTGTGATTGTGAAAACATTGTGCTGATGCTCCTTTACCTTATCAACAGACGAGTAAAACATATGGAATAAAAATAAATAATAGGGGGAATAAATGTTAAAATAAACTTAGATTGAAATGCTAGTGATCAATGAAAGGGAGGGTAAGGGTTATGGTATGTGTGAATTTTTTTCTGTTTTCCTTTTATTTCTTTTTCTGAATTGATGAAAATGTTCTAAAATGATCATGGTGATGATCATACAACTATGTGATGATATTGTGAATTACTGATTATATGTGTATAGCGGAATGATATGTTAAGAATGTTTGTATTTCTTTGTTGTCATATTAAAAAAATTTTTAATTTAATAAAAAAATAAAAAAGATCCTATAAAGGTTCTATGCACTAGGGCAGCTTTCCAGAAACCTACAACCTCCAGATGGGCCCCTGGATCAGATAAATCCTATAACCTTGAGGAGCCAGTCTTGCCAGAACATCAGCTAATTCCATCTCCTGACCCTATGTTAGTGACAACCCCTTCCAACATGAAAAAGTTACACTGACCATAGCCCAAATACCCCTAAAGAGTGGGATAGAAAGATCAAAGGTGATGGTGGAGTTGTACAGAGAAGGTAGGGTTTAACAAATGAGTATGATTGCTGAGTTATTACATTGATATTTCTTTTAGTCTCCAGTATCTTAGAGCACATAGAAGTAAAAACCTAAAATTCTGGAATTGTAACCCATGCCAAACGCTGAAATATGCTCTACAACTAATTGTGCTGTGCTTTGAAATTTATTGCTTTTTTGTATATATGTTATTTTTCACAAAAAAGTAATGATAAAAAATATATATATTCCTTCTAGCCTCCAATGTTCTGAAGGAGCTAGAAGGAAAAATCTGAGATGATGGTATGGTAGCTCATGACGCACTCTGAGATCTGTGCTGTAACTACTTGCTTGTTAAAGAGTGCTTTGAAAGCTAAAAAAATAAAAATAAAAAAAAAGAATGAAGCCAACCAGGTTGGGGTTAAATTAATTCAGAATTAGGAGTAAGGAAGACAGTGTCTTTATTTTAGAACCACACATACTCTTTGAAACCAATGGAAGGTTTATTTGGTCTGTAACAGAAATTTTCTGTAGTGCATAATCTAACTCAACCTATCTGTACAGCTCATTTGAACAATTGAAATACAAGGAGCACAGAATAAGAAAGAGGTCCTTTAATCCTGTATAGATTATTGTATTGCCTGGAACCATCCCAGAGTATATCAAGCAGATAATCAACACATATTAGCAAAGTCCCCTGAAGGAATGAAGAAAGACTATGGAACTATTAAACCTTACCATCAGGGAATCCCCTGGCACTGTCTCAAACTTTAGGGATACCCAAATCAATACTCTCAAACCTTAGGGATACCCAAATCAATACGCCATGCCCTCAATCATGAGGCTTACTCAGGTGAAGCTTATGTAGGTAACAGAGCTGCTTAGAGTACCTATAGCATGCCTAAGAGTTACTTCTGGAGGACCTCTTTTTGCTCAGATATGGCCTCACTCTCTAAGCCCAACTCTGCAAGTGAAATCATTGCCCTCCCCCTATGTGGGACATGATATCCAGGGGTGACAGTCAGTCTCCCAGGTAATGTGGGAGAGGACTCGGATGAATCCAGATCTGTCACTGTGGGATCAACAATTACATCCTGAACAAAAGCGAGAAAAGAAGTGTAATTAATAAAGTTTCAGTGGCAGAGAGAGTTCAAGTAGAGTCGAGAGACTACTCTGGAGGTTGCTCTTACGCAAGCTTCAGTTAGACCTTGCTACCTGTCATAACCTACCAACCCCCAACCAGGACCATTTCAGCCAGTCCTAATGAACACCTAGGGCAATATATAAGATTTCACAAAGGTTCCAGGCACTAGGGTAACGTTCTAGAAACCTACAACCTCCAGATGGACCCATGGTCCAGGTAAATCCTGAAACCTAGCCCAGCCTCTCCAAAACATCAGATCGCTCCATCTCCCTACCCCATATTAATGACAGGCCCTTCCAAAACGAAAATTTTAGAATTGCCTTAACCCAAACACCCCTAAAGAGAGATATGGAAAGATCAAAGGTGATGGTGGAGTTATACAGAGAAGATAGGATTTAACAAATGAATATAAATGCTGAATTATTAAATTGATATCTCTTTTAGTCTCCAGTATTTTAGAGCAGCTAGAAGTAAAAACCCAAAATTGTGGAATTGTAACCCATGTCAGTCTGCAATATATTCTACAACTAATTGTGGTGCTGTGCTTTGAAATTTATAGCTTTGTTGTATATATGTTATTGTTCACAAAAAAAGCAAAAAAAAGTCGATTGTGATGATAAAAAAGTATTTAATGCTGGTGATCGGTGAGGGAGAGGGGTGGGGGGTATGGTATGTATGAATTTTTTTCTGTTTCTGAATAGATGCAAATGTTCCAAGAAATGATCATGATGATGAATATGCAACTATGTGATGATATTGTGAATTACTGATTATATATGTAGAATGGAATAAAAAATTATGAATGTTTGCATTTGGTGTTTTTTGGTATTTTTTAAAAAAGTATTTAAGCACTCTAGCCTCCTATTTCTGGAGCAGCTAAAGGAAAAATATGAGAGGATTGTACGGTAGCCCATGAGAAACACATGTATACTATAACCACTTTTTGAAGAGTGCTTTGAAAACAATTGCTTTTTTATTTCTTTGCTTTGTATATATTTTACACTATACAATAAAAAAAAAGTTTTAAAAAAAAGCAGAAATTTCCTAGTGACTAGTAAAATTACAAAACTGGGTGAAAGTAAATCTTACAAAAACACATATTAAGCATAATGTGCCCTCATTTATTTCTTTTGAGTTCCTAGTAAAATCAGAACATGGTTTCCTTTTAGTTAAATTATTACTTTTTTTCTGATATGGATTTGTATTCATTAGAATAAATAAACTATTTTAGCCAGAAATTTTTACAGAACCCTGAGTCTCTATACAAACTACCAGGACATTGAGAAGGATATTAAGAGTGAAAGCTTTATCTTACCAGTGTATAAAATCCAAAAATGATAAATTTACCCCTGCCTTGAGTGCCACTGTATTCTCAATTAGGAAATAGTGAAAACAGCAAAGTCTAAAGGAAAAAAAATGAGCAAAGTGATAAGCGGAGTGGCATATTGACATAGCTTGAAAAGGTTAGGTTTCAAATCAGAAAAAAACTATAAAATCAGAATTGTAGAAATGGTTCTACAAATTTTTATCACAGAAAATTGTGATGATTGTACATCTGCCTTTATATTTCACTAGCCTGTGATCTCCCTATGAAAAGAAGCCATCATTTATTTTTGTATTCCCAGGGGTAGTACCATTAGTACAGTTAGGCAGTCCGCTGGTATTTACATTTGTTAAATAAACAATGAACTTTAAGTGTATTCACACACACACACACAACAAATAAAAATGGACATAGATCCACGCCTCTCAGAGGTTAAGAAAAGCCCAGACCCTGGATTTGAGGACGCTATTGGTATACTAAGGATTGAAGAAATGCCAAAACATAAGAATTGTAATTTTGTTTTCTCATATTACTCTACTCAGATTCCACTAGCCAGGACTTGTCACATGACCCCAGCTAGCTGCAGGACAGGCTAGGAAACATAGTCTTAGCTTTGTGTTCAGGAAAAGAGGGAAGTGTGCTTTGGGGAATATATAACAGTCACTGTAAGTATATTTGTTCGTTCATTCATTCATTCATTTAGTCACCATTTACAGAGTGTGTCTCTGCTATGTGCCAGGCTCTGTGCTAGGTACTAGGGGTAACAGGAGGCAGCCGTGGATGTGGAGACATGTAGAAGCACTATAGCAGGTGAAATAGACAGTCTGGGGTCAGAAACGCGAGGGTTTATTCCAAAGATTTTTTTTTTTATTATTTCAAAGATTTTATATCTGCCTACCTGTCTGACCAACAGGTTAATAAATTTCCATTCTAAAGATATTATTCAAATTTGGGAAGCATTTCATGCATGAACTAAAATTTGCACTTGCCAAAGCAAAAATATTAAAACTTACATTGTTTGCTTTAAAGCTAGAAAAAGAAACAAGAAAATACAAAGTTGTATCGGTGGCACAATTTATTATTGCCCAAATTTTACCTTTTGCAGAATTTTGTTGGATTTTATTAAAATTCATTTATTTAAAGGCCAGAAAGTATGTGCTCTTCCTCCATGCAACCTCTGCATGTCTCTCTGTTTTAAGTTTTAAAAACAAACAAAAAATTTCAACTTGTCACACAGAATGACAGAAAGAAAGTAATTCAAATTCTATTTGTTCATTTATACAATAACAATGCTATCATTTATTTCAAATATACTATTTAAACACAAGCATGTGTATTAACTCAAGGATTGGAGACAAGAATATGTAGTAACTCAAGGATTATAAACATACAGTGTATCTGAAGCTAGCTCACACAATTCTGAACCTTTGCAAATGAAATGAATGTGTGTAGCTAAGTCCATGTGTGATAGGGGCTAACTGTATAACTGGGAGATCTCCAAATTAATTTCCATGTCGAATATCAGGTTTATTAAAAAACAACCGATAAAAATGTGTTAATTTTTTAATGAAATTTTATTGAGATATAGTCACACACCATATAATCCATTCAAATTATACAGTCAGTGATTTACAGTATCATCACATAGCTGTGCATTCATCACCAGGGTCATTTTTAGAACATTTGCATTGCTCCAGAAAAAGAAATAAAAAGAAAACCCAAAAATTCTATACCCCTTATCTGCCCCCTATTGTTGACCACTAATATTGCCCTCTACTCAATTTTAAGACTTTACAATAAAGATAGGTTAACTAACACAGTGCAGTATTGTCAGAGATAAATATATAGATCGGTGGAACAGAACAAACTATCCAGAAGTAGATCCATACACACACGGGCAACTGATTTTTTTTTATATATATAGTAACGAATCATTACCAAAGATTAAGGCTACTTGATTATGGTTCAACAACGTCAGGTATTTCCTTCTGGCTATTCTAAAACAGACAATAAAAAGAAGTATCTATGTAGGGAGTCAGTAGTCACAGTCATTTGTTAAATCCTAACTTCTCAGTTACATCTTCCCTGTCTCATTATATATATATATATATACTTTAATATTTTTATTGACAAACCTTCACACACATACAATCCATACATGGTACACAATCAATGGCTCACAATATCATCACCTAGTAGTGTATTCATCACCATGATCATTTTTAGAACCTTTCTGTAGGGACTCTTCATCAGAAGAAAATGAGACAATTTCCCTTTCTGTGGTTATGCCTGGTATACATTATAACCACTTTTTTTTTATTCAATCTACTAAATTTATTTTTTCATTTATTAAACATACCAACAGACAAACACAAACATTCTTACCACATGATTATTCCATTCTACATATATAATCAGTAACTCACAATATCATCACATTGTTGTATATTCATCATCATGATCATTTCTCAGAACATTTGCCTCAATTCAGAAAAAGAAATAAAAAGAAAATAGAAAAAAATTCATACATACCATACCCCTTAACCCTCCCTTTCATTGATCACTAGCATTTCAATCTACTAAATTTATTTTAACATTTGTTCCCCCTATTTATTTATTTTTAATCCATATATTTTACTCATCTGTCAATAAGGCAGATAAAAGGAGCATCAGACACAAGGTTTTCACAATCACACAGGCACATTGTGAAAGCTGTATCATTATACAATCGTCTTCAAGAAACATGGCTACTGGAATACAGCTCTACATTTTCAAGCAGTTCCCTCCAGCCTCTCTGTTGTGCCTTAACTAAAAAGGTGATATCTATTTAATGCGTAAGAGTAACCTCCAGGATAACCTCTTGACTCTATTTGAAATCTCTCAGCCACTGACACTTTATTCTGTCTCATTTCCCTCTTCCCCCTTTCAGTCAAGAAGGTTTTCTCAATCCCTTGGTGCTGAGTCCCAGCTCTTTTTCTAGGATTTCTGTCCCACGTTGCCAGGAAGGTCCACAACCCTGGGAATCATGTCCCATGTAGAGAGGGGAAGGGCAGTGAGTTTGCTTGTCATGTTGGCTGAGAGAGAGAGGCCACATCTGAGCCACAAAAGAGGTTCTCTGGGGGTGACTCTTAGGCCTAGTTTTAAGCAGGCTTAGCCTATCCTTTGTGGGTTAAGTTTCATATGAACAAACCCCAAGATTGAGGGCTCTGCCTATTGCTTTGGTTGTCCCCACTGCTTGTGAGAATATCAACAATTCTCCACTTGGGGAAGATGAGTTTTCCCCATTTCTCACCATTCCCCCAAGGGTGCTTTGCAAATACTTTTAAATTCACTGTTCACAACCTTTGGGGATTTATTGAGGCATCACTCTGGACAAACATAAAAAATCTCATGCCTTACTCAAGGTTCCATGTACTTACGGTGTTCAATTAAGCTGTCCATATAAGGTGTGTTAGGAAATGCACTAGTCAAAATATAAATTTTGTACCAAATAAACATTTTTTGTTTTAGTCTCCCACATAAGTTAACGTTTTAAAATATTAATTACCGTCTATTTTCAACACCCTGCAGTATTGACATTCCTCCATTCTTCCTCATGCAAAAACATTTTTAATATGTACATTTAGTCACTATCGTTATATACTCTAGGCATTCGTAGATTGTACCATCTCAGTCTTCATCATCTCTCTTTTCTTCTGATTTCATTTGCACCCCCAGGCCTACTCCCTCTATCATTCTCACATTCAGCTTCATTCAGTGTACCAACATTATTGTATTACAGTTAGGTAGTATTGTGCTATCCATTCCTGAATTTTTACAACCAGTCCCATTGCACAATCTGTATCCCTTCAGCTCCAATTACCCAATATCTACCCTATTTCTATCTCCTGATATTCTCTGTTACCAACTGAAGTTTTCCAAGTTCATTCACTAATGTCAGTTCATATCAGTGAGACCATACAGTAAAATGTGTTAATTCCAAGCTTATATATGCACTGTTAAAATTCTCACAATCACTAAAGCAATTCTGTAGCACTTAGACCAAAAAAGATTTTTGAAAAGAGGCATAGATTATTGCTTACATCGTTTAGAATTGCTGGCACATAGTGATAATAAAAATCAGACCGAAGTTTAGTCTGATCTAAAAGAAATTTATTTTGTTTAAAAATATTCTAGAAACAATGCATCTCCTTATTGCAAACAGAAATATTAATAATAAAATTTTAATTTGTTTGGTCTGTTGAAAAATTAAATCTGCTACCCTACTGATAAAGTTCTTAGGAAGACTTAAGAGGAACATTGGGAAATAAAATAGAGCATACACACAGCTAAAGAATGTGGTCTGGACTAAATGTACAAATTAAAAAATGTTTTTGCATGAGGAAGAACGAAGGAATGTCAATATTGCAGGGTGTTGAAAATAGATGGTAATTAACATTTTAAAACCTTAACTTATGTGTGAGACTAAAGCAAAAAATATTTGTTTGGTACAAAATTTATATTTTGACTAGTGCATTACCTAATATAACTTATGTGGACAGCTTAATTGAACACCATAAGAACATGGAACTTTGAGTAGGGCATGAGATATTTTATGTTTGTCCAGAGTGATGCCTCAATAAATTCCAGAAGGATTTGAACAGTGAATAAAAAGTATTTGCAAAGTTCCCTTGGGGGAATGGTGAGAAAGGGGGAAATTCAACTTCCCCAAGTGGAGAATTGTTGATATTCTCACAAGCAGTGGGGACAACCAAAGCAATAGGCTGAGCCCCCAATCTTGGGGTTTGTTCATATGAAACTTAACCCTGCAAAGAATAGGCTAAGCCTACTTAAGATTAGGCCTAAGAGTCACCCCCAAGAAAACCTCTTTTGTTGCTCAGATGTGGCCTCTCTCTCTCTCTCTCTCTCAGCCAACATGACAAACAAACTCTCTGCCTCCCCCTCTCTACATGGGGCATGACTCCCAGGGGTGTGGACCTTCCTGGCAACGTGGGACAGAAATCCTAGAATGAGCTGGGACTCAGCACCAAGGGATTGAGAAATCCTTCTAGTTAAGAAGGATTAACTAGAAAGGCAGAAGAGGGAAATGAGACAAAATAAAGTGTCAATGGCTGAGAGTTTCCAAATAGAGTTGAGATGTTATCCTGGAGGTTATTCTTACGTATTAAATAGATATCACCTTTTTAGTTAAGGTGTAATGGAGAGGCCAGAGGGAACTGCCTGAAAATGTAGAGCTGTATTCCAGTAGCCATGTTTCTTGAAAATGATTGTATAATGATATAGCTTTTGCAATGTGACTGTGTGATTGTGAAAACCTTGTGTCTGATGCTCCTTTTATCTGATGAGTAAAACAGTTGGATTAAAAATAAATAATCAGACATCAGACCAAGTAGGATTCATCCCAGGTATGCAAGGATTGTTCAACATAAGAAAATCAATTAATGTAGTACACCATATCAACAAATCAAAGCAGAAAAATCACATGATCATCTCAATTGATGCAGAGAAGGCATTTGACAAGATTCAACATCCTTTCCTGTTGAAAACACTTCAAAGGATAGGAATACAAGGGAACTTCCTTAAAATGATAGAGGGAATATATGAAAAACCCACAGCTAATATCATCCTCAATGGGGAAAAACTGAAAACTTTCCCCCTAAGATCAGGAACAAGACAAGGATGTCCATTATCACCACTATTATTCAACATCGTGTTGGAGGTTCTAGCCAGAGCAATTAGACAAGAAAAAGAAATACAAAGCATTAAAACTGGAAAGGAAGAAGTAAAAATATCACTGTTTGCAGATGATATGATACTATACATCAAAAACCCGGAAAAATCCACAACAAAACTACTAGAGCTAATAAATGAGTACAGCAAAGTAGCAGGTTACAAGATCAACATTCAAAAATCTGTAGCGTTCTTATACACTAGCAATGAACAAGCTGAGGGGGAAATCAAGAAACGAATTCCATTTACAATTGCAACTAAAAGAATAAAGTACTTAGGAATAAATTTAACTAAAGAGACAAAAGACCTATACAAAGAAAACTACAAAAAAAACTGTTAAAAGAAATCACAGAAGACCTAAATAGATGGAAGGGCATACCGTGTTCATGGATTGGAAGACTAAATATAGTTAAGATGTCAATCTTACCTAAACTGATTTACAGATTCAATGCAATACCAATCAAAATCCCAACAACTTATTTTTCAGAAATAGAAAAATCAATAAGCTAATTTATCTGGAAGGGCAGGGTGCCCCGAATTGCTAAAAGTATCTTGAGGAAAAAAAACGAAGCTGGAGGTCTCGCGCTGCCTGACTTTAAGGCATATTATGAAGCCACAGTGGTCAAAACAGCATGGTATTGGCATAAAGATAGATATATTGAGCATGGAATCGAATAGAGTGCTCAGATATAGACCCTCTCATCTATGGACATTTGATCTTTGATAAGGCAGTCAAGCCAATTCACCTGGGACAGAACAGTCTCTTCAATAAATGGTGCCTAGAGAACTGGATATCCATATGCAAAAGAATGAAAGAGGACCCGTATCTCACACCCTATACAAAAGTTAACTCAAAATGGATCAAAGATCTAAACATTAGGTCTAAGACCATAAAACAGTTAGAGGAAAATGTAGGGAGATATCTTATGAAACTTACAATTGGAGGCGGTTTTATGGACCTTAAACCTAAAGCAAGAGCACTGAAGAAGGAAATAAATAAATGGGAGCTCCTCAAAATTAAACACTTTTGTGCATCAAAGAACTTCATCAAGAAAGTAGAAAGACAGCCTACACAATGGGAGACAATATTTGGAAATGACATATCAGATAAAGGTCTAGTATCCAGAATTTATAAAGAGATTGTTCAACTCAACAACAAAAAGACAGCCAACCCAGTTACAAAATGGGAAAAAAACTTGAACAGACACCCTTCAGAAGAGGAAATACAAATGGCCAAAAGACACATGAAGAGATGCTCAATGTCCGGCAATTAGAGAAATGCAAATCAAAACCACAATGAGATATCATCTCACACCCACCAGAATGGCCATTATCAACAAAACAAAAAATGACAAGTGCTGGAGAGGATGCGAAGAAAGAGGCACACTTATCCACTGTTGGTGGGAATGTCAAATGGTGCAACCACTGTGGAAGGCAGTTTGGCGGTTCCTCAAAAAGCTGAATATAGAATTGCCATACAACCCAGCAATACCATTGCTAGGAATCTACTCAAAGGACTTAAGGGCAAAAACGGACATTTACACACCAATGTTTATAGCAGCATTATTTACAATTGCAAAGAGATGGAAACAGCCAAAATGTCCATCAACAGACGAGTGGCTAAACAAACTGTGGTATATACATACGATGGAATATTATGCAGCTTTAAGACAGAATAAACTTATGAAGCATGTAATAACATGGATGGACCTAGAGAACATTATGCTGAGTGAGTCTAGCCAAAAACTAAAGGACAAATACTGTATGGTCCCACTGATGTGAACCGATATTCGAGAATAAACTTGGAATATGTCATTGGTAACAGAGACCATCAGGAGTTAGAAACAGGGTAAGATAATGGGTAATTGGAGCTGAGGGGATACAGACTGTGCAACAGGACTAGATACAAAAACTCAAAAATGGACAGCACAATACTACCTAATTGCAATGTAATTATGTTAAAACACTGAATGAAGCTGCATCTGAGCTATAGGTTTTTTGTTGTTGTTTGTTTGTTTGTTATACATTTTTTGTATTTTTATTTTTATTTTTTCTCTATATTATCATTTTCTTTCTTTTTCTGTTGTCTTGCTATTTCTTTTTCTAAATTGATGCAAATGTACTAAGAAATGATGATCATACATCTATGTGATGATATTAAGACTTACTGATTGCATATGTAGAATGGAATGATTTCTAAATGTTGTTAGTTAATTTTTTTAATTAATAAAAAAATTATAAATAAATAAATAAATAATCAGAGGAACAAAAAAATTTTTAATAAGTAAATAATGGAATAAATGTTAAAATAAATTTAGTAGATTGAAATGTTAGTGATCAATGAAAGGGAGGGGTAAGGGGTATGGCATGTATGAATTTTTTTCTGTTTTCTTTTTATTTCTTTTTCTGAATTAATGCAAGTGTTCTAAGAAATGATTATAATTGAATATACAGCTATGTGATCATATTGTGAGTTACCGATTATATGTGTAGAATGGAATGATCATATTGTAAGAATGTTTGTGTTTGTATGTTGGTATGTTTAATAAATAACATAAAGAAAGAAAGAAAGAAGGAACGAATGTGTTCTACAGAATCTCTGGAATGCATAGCCTTTCTAGTCTTTGCTCTGTCCCTTGTGGTGACGTTGGCTGTCTTAACCTTGCCAGGCTATATGACAATGAGTTGATTTCCAAACAAAAGGAATTTATTGGCTCGCAGTTATCAGTATAGGAGAAGTTTAAAAAGCATCAGTAAGACAATGCATTCCCACTAAACTCTAAGCATTCTGGTACTGGCTGCTGATAATCTTTGGGGTTCCTTGGCTTTCATTGCTGCTTTCAGTCATGTGGCACTGTCCTCTCCTTTCTAGCTTCTTTGACTTCTCAATTCTCTTTATAAAGCCTCCAGTAATTGGATTAAGTCCCACCTTTATTCAGTTGGGCCATGTCTTAACTAATAATAACATCATCAAAAGATCCTATTTATAAGGGGTCACATCTACTGAGATGTGGATTAAGATTAAGAACATGTTTGTTGAGGTACATAAATCAACCTATATGTTGGCCTTTACCCCTGTGGGTACTGATAGAAGAGGTGACACAATCAAAGAGGATGGTAAGTCTATGGCAAGCAGAGAAAGGACTTTTGGGGTCCTTTGGGTACCTGGACCAGGATGGCTGTGTTATCCTGGTGAGACGACTCCAGAAGTGAGAGGGACACATGACTATGACACTGAGGTTTGAAACTAACTTTTCTGTCACCCCAATTTCTGTCCAGATCTCTGGTGGTGGATTTTGTTTGTGTGTATGTCCCAGATTTGTCATTTTACTATGTTTTCTCAGTATATTATTCCCTTGTTCTCTTGTTACTTTCAATCTAGCCTCCTGGATATCTGGGTAGCAAAAAGGGAACATTCCATACTTCATGTGCGAAAGTAGAAACAAAACAAGTCTGTTTGCAGACCATGTTCTTCCCCTTCGTCCCCAGATAAGGCTCATGGCTGGGAGCTCGCTGTTTGCAGCAGACCTCCTCAAGGCCACTTTGAAGCCAGTAACTCCCGATAAATTCCGCAGGTTTTCTATTAGCCCTTGGCTTCTACAGCTATAGCTGCTCCAGAATATAGGAGGCTAGAGGACTTAAATTATTTTTTATCATCACAATCGACTTTTTTGTGTGCGTGAGAAAATAACATATATACAAAAAAGCTATAAATTTCAAAGCACAGCACCACAATTAGTTGTAGAACATATTGCAGACTTTGACATGGGTTACAATTCCACAATTTCAGGTTTTTACTTCTAGCTACTCTGAAAGAAATATCAATTTAATGATTCAGCATTCATATTAATTTGTTAAATCTTATCTTCTCTGTATGACTCCACCATCACCTTTGATCTTACCATCCCTCTCTTTAGGGGCATTTGGGCTATGGCCATTCTAAATTTTTCATATTGGAAGGATCTGTCACTAATATGGGGTAGGGAGATGGAATGATCTGATGTTCTGGGGAGCTGGGCTAGTTTTTAGGACTTATCTGGACCAGGGAACCATCTGGAGGTTGTAGGTTTCTGGAAAGTTACTCAAGTGCATGAAACCTTTGTGGAATCTTATATATTGCCCTAGGTGTTCTTTAGGACTGGCTGGAATGGTCCTGGTTGGGGGGTTGGCAGGTTATGATAGGTAGCAAGGTCTAACTGAAGCTTACATAAGAGCAACTTCCCAGAGTAGCCTCTCGACTCTATTTGAACTCTCTCTGCCAGTGATACTTTATTAGTCACACTTTTTCCCCCCTTTTTGATCAGGATGGAATTGTTGATTCCACAGTGCCAGATCTGGATTCATCCCTGGGAGTCCTCTCCCAATGCAGCTAGGGAGACTTTCACCCCTGGATGTCATGTCCCACATAGAGGGAGGGCAATAATTTCACTTGCAGAGTTGGGCTTAGAGAGAGTGAGGCCACATCTGGGCAACAAAAGAGGTCTTCCAGAAGCAACTCCTAGGCATACCTATAGGTAGTCTAAGCTTCTCTGTTACCTACATAAGCTTCACAAGAGTAAGCCTCATGATCGAGGGCATGGCCTATTGATTTGGGTGTCCCTAAAGTTTGATACAGTATCAAGAGATTCCCTGATAGTAAGGTTTAACAGTTCACAGTTTTTATCCCATCCCTCAGGGAACTTTGCCAATACTTTTTGATTATCTGCTTAATATACTCTAGGATGTATCCAGGTATCACAATAATCTATACAAGATTAAAGGATCTTTTTCTTATTTTGTGCTCCCTGTGTTTCAATTGTTCAAATGAGTTATACTAGGTTGAGTTAGATTATGCACTACAGATAATTTCTGTTCCAGACCAAATAAATCTTACTTTCATTGGTCTTAAAGAGTATGTGTGGTTCTCAAATAAAGACACTGTCTTCCTTACCCCTATGTTCTGAATTACTTTAACCCCAACCTATTCGGCTTCATTCTTATCTCTAAATATCAGGTTATATACATAATAACAGCCTCTCAAAATCCAGACATAATAATCACCACTCCGGACTTAATGTGTCTGCTCTAAAAGCTTACAATCTGGGCCCCTGTTTTCTTATAAGCATTTTCTAAAGGTGACCATACCACTCTTGTTCTTTTGTTTCTGGCTTATTTTGTCGCACCAAATATCCCACATGTTCATTCACATCGCTGCATGCCTCATGACAGCATTCCTTTTTGTAGCAACACAACATTCATAAGTATACACCATCATTTGCCAATCTACTCCCTCAGTGCATCCTTCAGTCATCTGCATTCATTGGGCATCATGTGTAGGGCCCAAAGTCCACAGTCCAACAACATTCTCAATTTTAGATAATTTCATTGTTGCCAAGAGAAAGAAAACCAATAAACACACCCTCATGAAAAAGGAAATCTAAACCTCCTCTTATCTCTTGTCCCTCCTCCCATTATTTACCTCTGCTGTTGCTGTGATAGTGATGATGGTTTCCTTTTTCTTCTTCTTCTTCTTTTTTTTTTTTCTTATATAGGCAGGCAGTGGGAATCGAACCCAGCATGGCAGGCAAGAACTCTGCCACTCAGCCACTGTGGCCCGCCCTGATGGTTTCCTTTTGAACATAGCTCATATAATGTAATAGCAGTTTTCCCCCTGTACCCTGGACTTAAACATTCTTTGTACAAGAATCATATCTTTGAAGTAATTCTTGCAAGAACTAATTTATATTTCTAGTGTTAATCAGTGGGATGCGTAGGTCTATACATCCCCTTATATATTGAATATTACCTTCAATATGGTAATTTTACTTCTAGACCCACTAGAGAACCACCTTCACTCCTATCTATTCCCTTACATTGGAGTTCAACCTCATTAGCTAACAGTTCACCCATCTCTAGCTTCTGTGTATCTCTATGTCCCCCACATAGTGTATGCTAAGTCTCTGAGTATACCTTTATGCTGGTCATAAAAGTGGAATCATATAGTATTTATCCTTTTGGGTCTGGCTAATTTCACTCAGCATTATGTCCTCAAGGCTCATCTATCTTGTCATGTGCTTCAGGGAGTCATTTTGTCTTACTGCTGCATAATATTCTATCGTATGTATATATCACATTTTGTTGATCCACTGTCTGTGGATGGGCATTTGGTTTGTTTCCATCTTTTCATGATTGTGAATAATGCTACTATGAACATCGGTGTGCAAATGTCTGTTTGTGTCCTTGCTTTCAGCTCTTCTGGGTATATATGAAGTAGTGCTATTGTTGGTCATAGGGCAACTCAGTATTTAGTTTCCTAAGGAACCATCAGACAGTCTTCCATAGTGGCTGCAACATTATATATTCCCACCAAAATTTATAGTTTCCTGTTTGTTTAATAGCAGCCATTCTGATAGGTGTGAGGTGGTATCTCATTGTAGTCTTAATCTGCATTTCCCTTATAGCGAATGAAAATGAGCATCTTTTCATGTGCTTTTTTTTTTGCCATATTTATTTTATATTAAACAGCTGAACTGGGTTCATTATGAAATAAACTATAAAAATTCCAAGTAATTATTTTTAAAGGAAATCCTTTGCTTATGTGGTTTTACATGTCAATTACTCTGGACAGTTTCTGGACTCTGTGTAGTAGCAGATCACCTTTCTTAGTAGTTTCTTTTTTTTTTTTAGTTTATTGTTTATTATCAAACCAAAACATACAAACATGAACATTCTTAACACACAAACATTCTGTGCAGGATGTAGAATCAATGGCTCAGTATACTATCACATAGTAGTATATTCATCACCATGATTATTTTTTAGAACATTTGCATCATTCCAGAAAAAAATAAAAAGAAAACACTCATACATACCATATCACTTACCCCTCCCTCTCATTGACCACTAGTATTTCCATCTACTCAACAGATTTTAAACTTTGTTCTCCCTAATTTTTTTCTATACTCAATACCACTCCCTTTGATTGTTCACTAGTATTTCAATCTACTCAATTTATTTTGACATTTGTTCCCCCTATTATTTATTTATTGTTAATCCATATTTTTCATGCATCTGTCAATATCATAGATAAAAGGAGTATCAGATACAAGGTTTTCACAATCACATAGTCACATTGTGAAAGCTGTATCATTATACATTCATCTTCAAGAAATATGGCTACTGGAACACAGCTCTGCAGTTTCAGGCACTTCTCTCTAGCCTCTCTGATACATCTTCAACTAAAAAAGGGGTATATATAAAATGCATAAAAATAACCTCCAGGATAACTTTTCGCCTCTGTTTGAAATCTCTCAGCCACTGATGCTATATTTTGTCTCATGTCTCATGTCTCTCTTCCCCCTTTTTTTGAGAAGGTTTCCTCAATCCCTTGATGCTGAGTCCCAGCTCATTCTAGGATATCTGTCCCACATTGCCAGAGAGGTTTACACCTCTGGGAGTCACGTCCCCCATAGAGAGAGGAAAGGCAGTGAGTTTGCTTGCTGTGTTGTCTGAAAGAGATGGGCCACATCTGAGCAACAAAAGAGGTTCTCTGGGGGTGACTCTTAGGCCTAATTTTAAGTAGGCTTAGTCTAACCTTTACAGGGATAAATTTCATAGGAACAAACCCCAAGATTGATGGCTCTACCTATTGCTTAGGTTGTCCCAACTGCTTGTGAGAATATCAGGAGTTCTCCAAGTGGGGAAGTTGAATTTTCGCCCTTCCTTGCTGTTCTAGTTTGCTAGCTGCTGGAATGCAATATACCAGAAACGGAATGGCTTTTAACAAGGGGAATTTAATGAGTTGCTAGTTTATAGTTCTAAGGCCGAGAATTAAAACAAGTCTATAGAAAAGTCCAATCAAAGGCATCCAGGGAAAGATACCTTGGTTCAAGAAGGCCGATGAAGTTCAGGGTTTCTCTCTCATCTGGAAAGGCACATGGCGAACGCAGTCAGGGCTTCTCTCTCGGCTGGAAGGGCACATGGCAGACATGGCGTCATCTGCTAGCTTACTCTCCTGGCTTCTGGTTTCATAAAGCTCCCCGGGAGGCATTTCCCTTCTTCATCTCCAAAGGTCGCTGGCTGGTGGACTCTCTGCTTCGTGGTGCTGCAGCATTCTCTGCTCTCTCCGAGTCTCTCCGAGTCTCCAAAATATTTCCTCTTTTATATGTTGGCAGCAAATAACTTGTTATGAGTTTTCAAAGGTCCAGAGTAAATGGAGAGAATTTTGCCTTAGGATAGACCATGCCTGTAACTGATTTGATGAGATTTTATACTGTCTCTAATTTGATACTTTGTTTGTATTGCTATTGAAAGGTTTAAGGTTTCTGATATTGTTATGAAATTAATGTATTTTGTATATGGGATAAACATGTCTTTTTTAGGGGCCAGAGGGTGGAATGTGCTGGTTTGAAAGGAAGTATGCCCCCTAAGAAAAGCCATGCTTTAATATAAATCCCATTTCATAAAGGTAGAATCATCCCTATTCAATACTGTATATTTGAAACTGTAATGAGATCATCTCCCTGGTTGATGTGATTTAGTTAAGAATGGTTGTTAAACTGGATTAGGGGATGACATGTCTCCACCCATTTGAGTGGGTCTTGATTGGTTTATTGGAGTCCTATAAAGAGGAAATATTTTGGAGAATGAGAGATTCAGAGAGAGTGACACTACGAAGCAGAGAGTCCTTCAGCCAGCGATCTTTGGAGATGAAGAAGGAAGATGCCTCCCGGGGAGCTTCATGAAACAGGAAGCCAGGAGAGAAATCTAGCAGATGACGCTGTGTTCGCCATGTGCCCTTCCAGCTGAGAGAGAAGCCCTGACTGTGTTCGCCACGTGCCTTCTCACTTGAGAGAGAAACCCTGAACTTCATCGGCCTTCTTGAACCAAGGTATCTTTCCCTAGATGCCTTTGATTGGACATTTCTTTAGACTTGTTTTAATCGGGACATTTTCTAGGCCTTAGAACTGTAAACTTGCAACTTATTAAATTCCCCTTGTTAAAAGCCATTCCGTTTCTGGTATACTGCATTCCAGCAGCTAGCAAACTAGAACACTTGCCATTCTACCAAGGGGACTTTGCATATACTTTTTTATTCACTTCAAATAACTCTGGGATTTATCTGGGCATAACTCTGGACAAATCTACAAAATTTCATGCCCTACTCAAGGTTCCATGTACTTATGGTGTTCAATTAAACTGTCCATATAAGTTATATTAGGAAATGAACCAGTCAAAATATAAATTTTGTACCAAATAAACATTTTCTGCTTTAGTCTCACATGTAAGTTAAAGTTTTAAAATATTAATTACCATCTATTCTCAAAATCCTGCAATATTGAAATTCCTTTGTTCTTCTCATGCAAAAACATTTTTTAATTTGTATATTTAATCACTATCATTGTATACTCTAGGCATTCCTAGATTATATCATCTTTCTAGTCTATCTTTCCTTCTGGTTTCATTTGTGGCCCAAGCCCTCCTCCCTCTATCATTCTCACATTCAGCTTCATTCAGTGTATTAACATTATTGTATTATGTTAGGTAGTATTGTGCTGTCCATTTCTGAATTTTTATAATCAGTCCTGTTGCATAATCTGTGTCGCTTCAGCTCCAATTACCCAATCTACCCCCTGATGGCCTCTGTTCTTAGCTGAAATTCTCCAAGTTCATTCATTAATGTTAGTTCTTATCAGTGAACTAACTTTAGTATTAGGGAACTTCATTTTTCCGAAGAGCCATCTGTATTTGCTCTTCTGAAAAATGCTTATTCATATCTTTAGCCCATTTTATAATTGAATTGTTTGTTCTTTTGTTGTTGAGTTGTATTTCTTTGTATATACAGGAAATCAAACCTTTGTCCAATATGTGATTTCCAAATATTTTCTCCCATTCAGTTGGCTGCCTCTTCACCTTTTTGACAAAGTCTTTTGAGGTGCAGAAGGATTTTATTTTTTTTATCCTTTTTTTTTTATTCTTTGCATATGCTTTTTTTTTATTCAACGTAACAACATATAAACACAAACATTCTTACCATCTGATCATTCCATTCTTGATATATAATCAATAACCCACAATATCATCACATTGTTGTATATTCATCATCATGATCATTTCTTAGAACATTTGCATCAATTCAGAAAAAGAAATAAGAAAAAAAAAGAAATAAGAAAAAAATAATAATACATACTATACCCCTTACCCCTCCCTTTCATTGATACTAACATTTCAATCTACTAAATTTATTTTAACATTTGTTCCCCCTATATTTATTTATTTTTAATCCATATGTTTTACTTATCTGTTGATAAGGTAGATAAAAGGATCATCAGGCACAAGGTTTTCACAATCACACAGTCACATTGTGAAAGCTATATCATTATACAATCATCTTCAAGAAACATGGCTACTGGAACACAACTCTACATTTTCAGGCAATTCCCTTTGGCTTCTCCGTTACACCTTAACTAAAAAGGTGATATCTATATAATGCATAAGAATAACCTCCAGGATAACCTCTAGACTCTGGAATCTCTCAGCCATTGACACTTTATTTTGTCTCATTTCACTCTTCCCCCTTTTGGTTGAGAAGGTTTTCTCAATCCCTTGATGCTGAGTCTCAGCTCATTCTAGGATTTCTGTCCCATGTTGCCAGGAAGGTCCATACCCCTGGGAGTCATTTCCCATGTAGAGAAGGGGAAGGCAGTGAGTTTGCTTGCTGTGCTGGCTGAGAGAGAGAGGCCACATCTGAGCAACAAAAGAGGTTCTCTGGGGGTGACTCTTAGGCTTAATTTTAGGTAGGCTTAGCCTATCCTTTATGAGGTTAAGTTTCATATAAACAATCCCCCAGATTGAGGGCTCCACCTACGGCTTTAGTTGTCCCCACTGCTTGTGAGAATATCAAGAATTCTCCACTTGGGGAAGTTGAGTTTCCCCCTTTCTTGCCATTCCCCCAAGGGTGCTTTGCAAATACTTTTTTATTCACTGTTCAAATCATGCAGAAGCATTTGATTTTGAGGAGTTCCCATTTATCTATTTTTTTCTTTTGTTGCTTGTGCTTTGGGTGTAAAGTTTAGGAAGCTACCATCTATTATGAGGTCATGAAGATGTTTCCATATATTTTCTTCTAGAAGCTTTATGGTGATAGTTCTTATATCTAGGTATTTGACCCATTTTGAGTTAATTTTTGTGTAGGGTGTAAGATAGGCATCCTCTTTCACTGTTTTGGCTACTGATATCCAGTTCTTACATGCCCAATTACTGAAAAGACTATTTTGTCCCAGTTCAGAGGATTTGGGGCCTTTGTCAAAAATCAGTTGACCATAGCTTTGGTGGTCTATTTCTGTACTCTCAATTCAATTCCATTAGTCAATGCTTCTATCTTTGTGCCAGTACCATGCTGTTTGGACCACTGTGGCTTTATAGTAAGTTTTAAAGTCAGGGAATGTTAAACTTCCACTTTGTTCTTTTTCAGGATGCTTTTAGCTATTCGAGGTCTCTTTCCCTTCCAGATGAATTTGGTAATTAGCTTTCCCAAATCCTCAAAGTAGGTTTTTGGAATTTTGATTGGTACTGTGTTGAATCTGTAGATCAATTTGGGGAGAATTGACATCTTAAATTTATTTTAGCCTTCATATCCATGAGCAGGAAATGTCTTTCCACCTATTTAGCTCTCCTTTGATTTCTTTTAGCAATGTTAAGTAGTTTTCTGTGTACAAGTACTTTATGTCCCTAGTCAAGTTCATTCCTAAGTACTTGATTCTTTTAGTTGCTATTTTGAATGGAATTTTTTCCTTAACTGACTCCTCAACTAGGTCATTGCTTGTGTATAGAAATGCTAGTGATTTTTGCCATATTACTTCTATATCTCACCACCTTGCTGAATTTATTAGCTCAAGTAACTTTGCTGTAGATTTCTCAGGATCTTCCAAGTATAGTATTATATCATCTGCAAATAATGAGAGTTTTACTTCTTCCTTTCCAATTTGGAAGCATTCTATTTCTTTGCATTGCCTGATTCCTCTAACTAGAACTTGGAGCACAATTTTGAATAATAGTGATGACAGAAGCACAGTCAAGTTTTGACTTCACTTGCATTGATGTAGAGATATGATATCTTTCCTCGAACAAAACAATACAAATTCCAGCAAGTAGTATACATCTGCTTATTGGAAAATGCTATTTTTCTTCATTCCATTCTAATATTTCTAAAACACCAGAAACAATATGCTTTCACCTAACAGAGATAGTAGTAGAACTTCACACTTTTAACTCAAGTCTAAATCAACTCTCCTTTTCTGCCAAAATTCAATCATTAGGCACCTCAATCATGTCAATCTACAAAACATCATCCTGGTTGCTGACTTCATATTAACAGATTATGGAGGTCAGAAATAGGAAATATCCGAATAGGATATAAATAGTTGATTTATATGACATGTGAGTATAACATGAAAACAGGGCACTGTTCCTTAAGTTAAGTTATTGGCCATTCTTAGTCCAGTTGCAATGGTGTGCTATATTTAGCAACAGTATCCTACAGCTGGCTTGTACCAGCTCACAAAAGCTTATTGCTAATTTTTCAGTAATGTTGTGACCATACTGATTCTATTAATTTTCTGTGTCTGCTGTAACAAATTGCCACAAACTTCATGGTTTAAAACACGACAGATTTTTATGTTATAGCTCTAGAGTTCAGAAGTCTAAAATGAGTCAGCAGTCTGAGTTCTAACTGGAGGCTTTAGAGAAAAATCCACTTTCTTTTCTTTTCCGCTTCTAGCGGCCTCTTGAATTTCTTGACTCGTGACCCCATCCTCCATTTTCAAAACCAGCAGCTTAGCATCTTCAAATCTCTCTTTCTGACCTCTGCTTCCATCGTCATGTCCCTCTCTCTCCCACTCCTTCTCTAGTCATATCGCTTTCTGTGATCATTTGGAGGCTTTATGGATCCCAGAAAAGTATGTTCTTCAGTTAATCCATTCCAGTGGGTGTAGACTTATTGTGGGAGGAATATTTTGGCTAGTTTATTTCAATTGATATGTGACCCAGCCCACTTAAGGTGAGTCTTAATCCCCTTATTGGAGTCCTTTATGAGAGGATAAAGGACAGAAAAGGTTCAGGGAGCTCAAAGAAGCCTAAGAGAAGCTGAGAGAAGAAGTTACTGAAAGCAACAAAACCTGGGAGAGAAGAGCCCCCAGACGCCAGTCACGTGTCTTCCCATGTGACAGAGGTGTGCCAGATATTGGTAGCCTTTCTTCAGAAAGGGTATCATCCTATTGATGTCTTAATTTGGACATTTTCATGGATTTAGAATTATAAAAATTTGTAAGCTAGTAAATTCCCATTGTAAAAGCCAACCCATTTCTGTATATTGCATTCCAGCAGATTTACCAAACTGAAACACCTTCTCTTCCTCTTATAAGGACACTGGTAATTACTTTGGGCCCACATGGACTATTCAGAATAATCTCCTCATCCCAAAATCCTTGATGAAATCACATCTGCAAAGTCCCTTTGCCATATTAGACAACTTATTCAGAGATTTCAGGAATTAGGACATGGATCTTTGAAGGGCTGTTATTCTGTGTACTACTGTGATCAATCACTGAACTCTTAATGAGGCCTCAGAATCAGCCCAACACAAGCAATAGGTCAGAGTTGGCAAGGGAGATAAAGCCTATATTCCATCCTTAAGCTAGCCAATGCTAAGTTTATCCAATCATTCAACATATTTTTAAAGCACTTACAGTGAGCCATTTATTGTGCTGGACAAATGTTGGTGAATATGGACAGAGATCCTGCCTTAATGAAGTTCAGAGTCTAGTGGAAGAAAATAGACATAAAACAGGTAAACAAATAGTGGTGGACTGAAGCTGTATGCAACCCAGAAAGAGATATTCTTAAATTTAATCCATTCCTATGGGTATAAACCCATTGCATATAGGACCTTTCGATGAGGCTACTTCAGTTGTGTGACACACCTCAGGCAGGATGGGTCTAAATCCTCTTCCTAAAATGCTTTATAAATGGAATGAGTACAAATAGAGAAAGGGAAGTCACAGAATCAAGAAGCTAAAATCAACAAAATCCATAAGAGAAGGAAGAGATCAGCAGACACTACCATGTGCCTTGTCACGTGCAGAAAAGCCAAGGATCTCTGGCAATTGATCCTCAAGAAGAAAGCATCATCTTGATGATGCCTTGATTTGGACATTTTCATGGCCTCAAACTGTAAGCTAATAAATTTCCCTAGTTTAAGCCAATCCATTTCATGTATCTGCTTTAAGCAGCCTAGGAAAATAAAACACAAATCAACAGATACAATTAAAAAATGGAAAGCAGTACCAGGAAAGAAACAAATAGGATCTTGACAGAAAAAAACACCTTACCCTGTGTAAGATGTTAACACCTAAGCTGAGGTTTGAAGGATAGTGTTTTAGATTCCAACCCAACCAATGGGTTGGTGTAACAACAGGAATTTATTGGCTTACAATTTCAAAGGCTTCCATGTGGGGTCAGAATCTTCTGGTTGACCAGCAATTATTGGGGTTCCTGTCTTTTCTGGCACTTGGCAATGCACATGGTGATGCCTTTTCTTTTCTCCTCCATGTTCTGGCTGCTCCCTGTGGCTTCTCCACCTGTGTCTAATTTCTTTTGCTTTTTAGGGCTCTAGCCACAGTGGATTAAAACCAACCCTCATTCAGTTTGGGCCCACATTAATAAGATCTTCAAAATTCCTACTTACAAATGGGTTCACACCCACAAGATCAGAGGTTGGGACCTGAACATGCCTTTTGTGGTAGACATGATTCAATCCCCAGTAGGTAGAGAGCCACTTCTGTGGAGAGTGGGGAAGACTTTACGGGCAGAGGAACCATGTGTGGGAAAGTCTGGACTAAATGCATTTGTCAGTTGTAACATTGACAGAGTTGGATCAGAAAAGGAAAACTGCAGCAGGTACAGATTGCTCCATTGAGAAACAAGTAAAGATTCTTTGAGGAAAGAAGACTCATTTCTTTCTCACAGAGAACCTGTCATGGTGAAACTGTGTTCGCCTATGGTCAGTTTCTCCCTGTCCCAACTTGGCCACTGCCCAAGTCATACTCTTTGATAAGAACCATTTAGCAAAAGGTAGTTATGAAAATAACCTTTGCTCTGATTCCTCACCTGCCCAAACTGTTATACTTTGGCACTTGAGTTTTGTCAGGGCCTACTGACAGTTTACATAGAAGGGAAAAGTTGGACTTACATATTAGTTCAGAGGGATCTAACATTCTAAACAACTAGGTATTTATTTTGTTTTTAAGAAAGTAACTGGTATCTAGTCTTCCTAAGAATCTGTTACACACATTGACACTGCTTTTGAACTCATGGAGTTTACTACATAAAAGCATGAAATTAAACACAGATTTGAACAAAATAAAAAACGTAAATATTTTAACCAGTCTGTTGAGTATTTGAAAACACAATATTAGTAGTATTTATTTTTTTCCAGAGTTATTGTTTCTGTTTTGGTTCATATTTTTCTGCCTACTGATTAATAATAGCATGGTTCCCAAATGCCCCAATTGTTAACTACATTTTATTCACTGAACCTAAGATTTGTCTTTTATTTTGTCTTTTCTGTTTTTAAATTAAGGTGTTGGCATTATTCCTACATTCAGGATAGAATTCTTGAACTAAAAACAAAAGCCTTAGAGAAGCTGTATTCTCTGTTGGCATAAACAATTCCTGAAAAAGACGTCTATTTCAAGGTACTTAAACAATGCCAGAGGAGGGAAGGCAGAGTTGAAATTCTGCAAATAATTTCGGTCGCCATGTGGCCACAAGGGGGAGTTGAAACCGTGAGGCTCTATCTATTTTAATAGTTGACTTCTGCAGCTTTTTTTCCTTAGGTGCAATCTTTGTCTTTGACTTATCCCAAACTGAAGCAAGGATCTAAATAGAGTACAGCACCAAATTGCATAAGGCAGCACAGCCCAGTTTTCTGCAGATAGTATAATGCCTAGAATATTTTCCTGTTTATTTGGTGCTCCACCAAAGTGGTTAAGAGGTCAGTGCAAATACTGTCTGGTGGTAACACAATTTTGTTAAATGTAATTAACAAAGATGAATGTGAGTATGGCTGAAAGAGGAAGATTACGGTATTGTATGTCACCAGAAGGAAAGCTAGAGGATAAAAACGGGGACTGTATAATTTAGCAAAACCTAGAGTAGACAATGATGGTAGTTAATTGTACAAACATAAAGTTTTAACATGAACTAGAACAAATGTATGTCACTATTACAAGGTCTTAATAATGGGGTGGTATATGGGGAAAAATCAGTTAATGCAATCTAAGGTCTATATTAACAGTAACAATGTAAGATTCTTTCATTAATTGTAACAAAGCTACTTGTCAATAATAGAGTGATGTAAGAGAGGGGTACATTGTGTTTTTTTTTTTTTTGTCTTTCTCTTCAGAAGAATTGGGAATGTTCTCATATAGATCGTGATGGTAAATGCACAACCAATTGGTTATACCAGGAGCCACTGACATAGTACACTTAGGATGGATTATATGGTCTGTGAATAAAACTGTTTATAAAATAAATTTCAACAGAAGACTAAATATAAAATAAATTTTCTTAATTTTTAAAATTTCTTTAAAAGATAATTTGTTATTTAAAGCAAAATAATACAGTGTATTATAGGTTTGCAAAATGTATGGAAAAAATAACACAAAGGCCGTGAAGGTATAAATGAAAGTATATAATAATAAAGAATGTATTCTATTTAAAAAAACAAAACAAAACAATGAAAGGAGGCAGTGCAACCAAGTGAGTATTTTAAGCAAATTTTAGCCATTATTTGTCATGCAGAGAAACCCCAGTGGATCAAGTGGCAAAGAATCAAAGTGAACTCAGCTTTTCAAAAAGATGTGTGCTTTTTATACATTTCAAATAGATCACTCTTAAAAGGCTGAAAAAAGGATAGGGGTGGGAGTTGGATACTGAAATGATAACAGTACCTCATGCATGCTATAAGCACCTCTAAACCATAAAATAAGAAGTCCACCAGAGTCTGAATGCCACCCACCCATTTTTCAGATGAGGAATTGAGAGGATAATGTCATATATCTAGCCAATAATGTAGTACTTAGGCAGCAGGAATTATTCCAGCATTTATAAGTAAACATGTAGGGGTGATAATGCCTCTCAAATTTTCATTGCTGAATCTACTAAAAGGACTGTGCCCAAATTTATTAAAAAACCAATGGTCAAACTGATTTACTGATTCTCTGCTTGAATTTTAAATATGTCTTCTAGAGTCACTCATAATGCTCCAAGAAACCCAGTAAAATTGTTTGGTCATGGAGGTTACTCAATAAATTCAATTTATTGAGTTGATTGCCTGCCATTTTTTGTATTATGAGAAATTTGGTCCTCTCAGTCCAAAAGGGAATCCCCCCATGAAAAATAGTTGTATAAGTCCATGAAAAGATAGCTGTTTCAGCTTAGTGAGAGTCATTCTTTCAGAGTTAAGGATGGAACATAGTACCAGCCTTTGACTCTTTTCTCATGTTTCTTCAAGAGCTGGGTAGATTGAGCATATAGTGATAGTGACTAAATGTACAAATTTTAAAAATGTTTTTGCATGAGGAAGAACAAAAGAATGTCATTACTGCAGTGTGCTGAAAATAGATGGTACTTAGTATTTTAAAATTTCAACTAATGTGTGAGGCTAAAGCAAAAAGTGTTTATTTGGTACAAATCTATACTTTGACTAGTGCATCTCCTAATATAACTTATGTAGATAGTTGATTGAACACCTTAAGTACATGGAACTTTGTATAGGACATGAGAGTTTGTTGGTTTGTCCAGGTGATGCCCTGATGAATCCCATAGTGATTTGATCAGTGAGTGGAAAAGTATTTGCAAAGTCCCCTTTGGGGAATGGTGAGAACGGGGGAAAACTCAACTTCCCAAGTTGAATTATTGATATTCTCACAACCAGTGTGGACAACCAAAGCTATAGGCTGAGCCCCCAGTCTTGAAGTTTGTTCATATGAAACTTAACCCCACAGGGGATAGGTCAAGCCTACTTAAAATTAAGCCTAAGAGTCACCCCCAAGAGAACCTCTTTTGTTGCTCAGATGTGGCCTCTCTCTCCAGCCAACACAACAAGCAGACTCACCACCCTCCCCCTGTCTATGTGTGACATGACTACCAGGGGTGTGGATCTTCCTGGCAGCGTGGGACAGAAATCCCAGAATGAGCTGAGATTCAGCATCGAGGGATTGAGAAAAACTCTAGAATGAGCTGAGACCCAGCATCAAGGGATTGAGAAAACCTTCTCCACCAAAAGGGGGAAGAGTGAAATGAGACAAAGTGTCAATGGCTGAGAGATTCCAAACAGAGTCAAGAGGTTATCCTGGAGGTTATTCTTATGCATTTAGTAGATATCACCTTGTTAGCCAGGATGTAATGGAGAGGCTGGAGGGAACTGCCTGAAAATGTAGAGCTGTGTTCCAGTAGCCATGTTTCTTGATGATGATTGTACAATGATATAGCTTTCACAATGTGACTGTGTGATTGTGAAAACCTTGTGTCTGATGCTCCTTTTATCTACCTTGTCAACAGATGAGAGGAACATATGGAATAAAAATAAATAGGGGGAACAAATGTTAAAATAGACTTAGTTTGAAATGCTAGTGATCAATGAAAGGGATCAGTAAGGGGTATGCCTGTAAAATTTTTTTTTTCTGTTTGTTATATTTTTCTGTCGTCTTTTTATTTCTTTTTCTGAATTGATGCTAATGTTCTGGGAAATGATCATGATGATGAATATGCAACTATGTGATGATATTGTGAATTGCTGAGTGTATGTGTTGGGAATGTTTGTGTTTCTTGTAATTTTTTTAATTAATAAAAAATTTAAAATAAAAAATAAAAAAAGAGCTGGGTAGATTAATAACCCAGGGAGGATATGATATGGCTCAAAACTTTTTGTGGATTTCTTCCGTAGGCAGCTGAGCCAGAGGTTAACTGCAGAGGAATTGGAGCAAAGGAGCATTTCGAAATTTTGAAATGAACAACAGGAACAAGAGGAGAAAAAGGAGCTCAAGAGGAGGCTAACTCAAAAGCTCAGCCAAAGGCCCATAGTGGAAGAACTTCAGGAAAGGAGGGGCCTCGGGCGCTTCAGTGACCACGTGGAGGTGGCTGACACTCAGGACTAAGACCCAAGGGCAGACAAGCCCTGGACCCGCCTCATCACAGCCAACAAAAGCTGCCATTTGTAAGGAACTCAAGGAGTTTAAAAATACTGAAATGGAAGTTCACGAATTGAGTAAACATTTAACAAGGTTCACTGACCTTAACCATAGAAGCCCTCTTGAGTGCTATGCTGTCTTCAATACGTACTTTTATTAGAACCATAAGTGCTGGTATTTATTCACTTCCCCATTACAATGTAAATCTTCTGAGCTGACTTTTTTTTTAAAGAAAAAAAAAAGCAAGAAGAAAAATAAAAGGAACCATAATTGGAAAAAATATATATATGGTTGTTTCCTAAGCGAGATTATCCAAAGGCTGTTCCTTTCTTTCCATCCTTCTCATCCATCCTCATCCAGGTTTTCAGTTCCTCTCATGTAGTGTGTTTAATCCATTTCATTACTGGTCATAATCCATTCATTAATACATTTCATTCATTACCTTGAACGCTCTATTGGCCTGATTTTCCTAAAGCACAGCTCTTAACTTCATTCATTCATTCATTCATTCATTCAGGACTCATTACTGAAGGCTTGCCATATGTCTGCCACTGTTCTGATTTCTTGAAAGAGAAAGACACGAAAGAAACAAGGCTACTATGTGATAAACACATAGGAATAGCATTCTAAAAACTTTCTTAGAACTCAAAAACCTAGCATAAAATTCCTGAATCACATTTTTAACAAACATCAGTAGCAACAAGCACAAAATATATATTATATCCATGGCATTGAATATTCAAATCAAAATAATAATATATGATCTTTTCATACATCTGTGTAATAAAAATAACAATAATTTTGTCAGTGTATAGCTCTTTTGCCCTTCTCATTGTATTAGCTCAGTCTGTTTCAGAGTTCAGCTAATGGGAAAGATCAGGAGAAAAGAAGAAAAGGAGAAAGCAGGGAATTTTGATCTCTTAGCTTACCATACTAAGTAGTTAAATGGTAGCTCTGTCAGTTTAGGGCCTTGCACATTACATTTGCACAAATATTTCTCCCTGTATATCACTGTGCTTCTCAATTCTGTCTGCATATCAGAACCAAAGACTATTAAACAAATAAAAATATAGTCAGAATCAGAACACCCAGGTTAGAGAGCTGGACACTGAGCTTCTGAGCTTTGTGTCGTGTGCAATAGGGAGAGAATTCAAAATGGGTGATGTCGAGAAGGGCAAGAAGATTTTTGTTCAAATGTGTGCCCAGTGCCACACCCTGGAAAGAGAAAAGCACAAGACTGGGTCAAATCTGCCCGGTCTGTTTTTGGCAGAAGACATGTCAGGCCCCTGGACTGCCTTTCACAAATGCCAACAAGAACAAAAGCATCATGTGGGCAGAAGAGACACTGTTGGAGAATTTGGAGAATCTGAAGAAGCAGAAACAAAAATTATCTTTGCTGGCATTACGAAGAAGGCAGAAAGGGCAGACATGATCGCTTTTTTTGGCTACTGCTATTTTTTACAAAACAGATGTGTCTACTCTCATGACTTTTTTACATGTACCCTATTTAAATTGATCTCATACACCAGAATTCAGATCATGAATGGCTGATAGGATATATTTGTTGCACAGTCTTGAGTTAAATAAGATCGGCTTATAGTTAAATGAATATGATCAAGCCTTCTAATTTTTGATAGTAATTCTGCAAGTGCTATCACAATTTCCCCCTGTGAAGATATAACTGGACTGGAGGCAAGATTGAATTAATAATGTTCAACTTTTCACAAAGATGGTGGGTGCTAACTCACAAACTATAAGAGATTGGTTTTATATTTAGATTTACATAACTGGTTTATGAATATATTTAAATACTAGGGAAATCCCTCCACTGTCTCACAGAACACAGCAAGACTCACGTGAGTTTCAACTGGTGTTCATCAGCGTGTTTAAAGGCGGGTGCTGAAAATAAGGTAGCTATGTCCACTTAATTTTTTTGGTCTTAACTTTGTCAATCTAATGAAAATTCCTTGTATTTGCAGTGTTGTCTTTTAAATAACAAAAGGCATTTTGTTGTGGTTTATATATAAAACCTAAATAAAGAATGCTGAACACTTCTTACATTTTATAGATGATCTATGAGGTTGAATGTTTTTAAAAGTCAGTGTGACAAGATATAGTAGCGAGTAAAATTTTGCTTTTAAATTCTTTACTTCTTTACTCAGACTAAGTTGTAATTCAAGGTTGTCTTTAAACTGCTATTCAAAACCACATATAACTGTAGAGCCACTGAATTGTGTGTGGTTGGTTGTGGTACTTTTGCCAACTCATTATTGGATTTAGGTGGAACAGATAGACCATCAGCACAAGTTTGTACAGTATGTGATCGTAAGGCTTAAGATGATTAAAACACACATGAAAACAGAAAAATAACAAATCACACACACACGCGCGCGCACACAAGATATCTGACCCTACTATATGAAATATAGATTCAATAGAAAGGAGAGTTGGAGCTCAGCTATCTTAATTTTTTTTCTTTAGTGTTTTGAAGATTTTATTCGACTACAGACATCACACCAATCACTCAGGAATGTTAAGGGCCACTACAGAAAATGGAAGAGAAATCCCAATAGGTAATTTGGTCACAGAGAGTGCAAAGGTGAAATAATTGGTGTCTCTTTGAGTGATGGAATTATCAGTTTTTTCTTGATTAACTTTATTATTTTCTAAATATTGGATAATTAACTATTATTTTGCAATGATTTTTTAAAACTGATGTTCTCCCATATGAAGACTCTAGACAAGTTCCGTATTATGACCAATTTCAAGGTACAGTTCTGGACCTTATTAAAGTTCTGGTTCTCATTAAATAGATTTTTCTGGAACCTGTGCCATTTAGTGACAGTAATTCCCACTCAAGGCAGAGATTAGTGAAGAAATAATTCAATTCCTCTGGATCTTTAGAATCAGGTCAGGGACAGAGCTGGTTCTGAAAACCCAAAGATGGCTATGATTGGGAAAATTAGAGGAACCATGTCTTTGTTGGCTACAAAACCACATTTTATATGTCCTGTATACATTAAAAAGCACATTACCAATAAATAATTAAATTTGTTTGTGAAAATTTATCACACTAATTAATATATGATCTAGAGCAGTTGAAAAGCAAAGATTGCTCAATTTACTGTCCTAACCCAGGACACCTCCTAACCACTTTGCATAGTAAACTAGGCATAGAGCTAGACCAGCCTTATTTACAGACAAGTAAGGACAGAAAGAGTTCCAAGAAAGCAAGACAAAGGAGAGGGCAGGCCCAGAGCCACATGGAAATTAAGCAGAGTCAAAAAGATATGAGATGATGCCTCATTCCATCTGAGAATGGACACAATTGATCATGGTGTCCATAATTGCTAATCTGGCTAAATTGAGACACAGGTTATGTTTCCATTGTAGTAAATTTATTGCAGTGGTGACAGTGAGATCTATAAACTTTTTTGCTAAGATCATGAATAAAAATTGGATGTAACAAAACTTTCAATATTAGAAACACATTAAAGTGTCCTAGTAAATTTTAGATAATGTGCCAAACAAACAAACAAAAAGACATGAGAAAGAGATAAAAAGGAGAAAAAAAGAGAATGATTAGAGTTCAAGTGGGGACACAAGAAATAAAAAATTAAAAGATTTACCCAAATGGAAATATCATCTACTGTCACTCAGCTAGACAAAACTTGCCTCCAAAAAAGCCAGTTTGGCAGCTTGGAAACAGCAGAGGAAGAGGGTAATAGTAAAAGCTTCTGACTTCAGCATTAAAAAACATATCTGGACATGACCCTTTAAAATTTTTCATCTTTTTTGGTTACTTTGCTGATCTCCACCCTGCTTTAAGTAATTTCTGAAATTAACCCGGGCATTACATAATCACAAAATTATTCAGGCATATGCAATGAAACTCCTTTCACTCATTTTTGAAAATAGATGCCTGGGTGTGTGCAGGCAGGTAATTACCAAACTTCCATGTCTCATATGCCATTCTATTCTACAAAGCATTTTGTGGGTCAGCAACATACTTTAAATTTTAAAAGACTAGAAAAAAAGATTTTCATTTCCTATTTCTTTACTAGAGTTGTTAGATTTTAATAGATCTTCTATTTTAAGTCTCAAGAATTGATCTCTAAGCTTCAAATAAATATTTTTAAGATTGTCCTTTCTCTGTCACTAAAATTAACTCCTATTTCCAATGACTTATGTCCTTCATTTCACATCTAAGCTTGGTGGTCTGAAATTTTCTTATAGTCTTAAAATTTTAAAAACAACATGTGAAAATATTCTTCCTTTAAAAATATTTAAAGTTCTTAAAATGTTTTTCATAGGAAAAAAAAACAGTATTCTAAAGGAAACTCAATCCATTATGCTACTCTCTCAAACTAATTTATTTCTAGATAGAGCTGAATGTCTTTGGAGCTCTTCAGGGAAAATTTGGTGTGCTCAGGAATGCACTGTAGGCATTTGGCAAGACAAAACTACCTCCTGAGTCAGCAATGGGACAATGTTGTTTATATTTTAAATGACATAAGGCATGAGCAGGAATCTCAGGATGGAATTTTAAGGTGCTGAGTAGGTCTCATCATCTCTACTACAGTATAATATTTTAAGAAAGTTTTTACGTACAATCAGTCTTCTCTTTCTTAATCTATACTGAGGTCCCTTTTTAACACCTATCAACTATTTCTGTATACCAGAGAATCAATCCAATGAACACTACTTATCAAGTCTCTTCACCACACTGGCAGGCATTATAAGGGATAGAAATGAGGTAAAGCATAATTCTTGGCTTTTAGAGAGGTGAATTATTTTTGTTGTTGTTTGTTTAACATTTCACAAAATACCCTCCTTTTTAAAAGAGTTATGCGTCCTGTGTTTGTATATGTGTGTTTTGCCTTCTGTTATAATTAGCTATTTAAATATCTGTCTGTCCTAATAGAAACATGTAAATTCCTGAGGACAGGAATAAAAACCTGTCCAGGAAGCCGGTTTTATTCTTCTTTGAATTCTCCCTCAGTGCAATAAATATTTGTTGAAATATACATAGAGGTGCCAGAACTTACAAATGGCACGCGTTCCTATAGGAACTATTAGTTAGTTTTAGGAATTCTGCACAAGATTTTTGATAGAAACTTTTAAAAGTGGTGGTTCAATGGCCAAACTGACAGCTTTAGAAGCTGAATTTTGATACTGTATTGATCGTTCTGTCTTCTAGAATGTAAGCTCCATGAGAGCAGGAGACATATCCATTTTTGTGTATCAGTAAGGATGTTTTGATTCTAAGCAACGGGAATTGACTCTGAGGGAAACTGATGTGTAAAGGGATGTAATAAATGAAGCAGAATGATAGAGGAATACAGAACGAATGTACTATAAGAACACAGATGAGGAAAGGACATGGGAGGTTTCAAAGTGGTTATTTTATTTAAGCTGTGTGGTAGTTTGATTCAGCTGTCAACTTGACCAGGTGAAGGCACCTAGTTCTGTTGCTGCGGACATGAGCCAATGGTAAGTGAACCTCATCTGTTGCTGATTACATCTGCAGTCGGCTAGGAGGCGTGCCTGCCGCAATGAATGATGTTTGATTTAATTGACTGGTGCTTAAATGAGAGAGCACAATTTAGCACAGCCTAAGCAGCTCAGCATACCTCATCTCAGCACTCGCAGCTCAAGCCCAGGCCTTTGGAGATGTAGAAAGAAGTCACCCCGGGGAAAGTTGCTGGAACCCAGGGGCCTGGAGAGAAGGCCAGCAGAGACCATCCTGCGCCTTACCATGTAAGAAAGAACCTCAGTGGAAAGTTAGCTGCCTTTCCTCTGAAGAACTGATAAAATAAATCCCCTTTTATTAAAAGCTAATCTTGGGCAGGCTACGGTGGCTCAGCAGGCAAGAATGCTTGCCTGCCATGCCAGAGGACCCGCGTTCGATTCCTGGTGCCTGCCCACGTGTTAAAAAAAAAAAAAAAAAAAGCCAATCTGTCTGTGGTGTGTTGCGTTTTGGCAGCTAGCAAACTAGAACAAGCTGAGTCTTAGAGAACAAGCACATTTCCAGGCAGAGGTGTCAGGCCAAGCAAGACTGGAAAGTGAGAAGTTACTTGAGGCATTTAGTAAGTGGCAGCAGTTTTAGTATGGCAAGAAATGGATTTTTCAAGTATTCATGCATTGATTTGCATATTAAATATTTATTTATTACATATTAAATATATAATAATAGTATTACACTTATTTCATTGGTTTACATATTAAATATTTATTGAGTGCTAGCATACAGGATGTTTGTTGTCATTTTTTAGCTACCAGGTATTTATTTTCCCTTCCCAACATGGTCTTACCTCCTTTTAAGAAATTACCTCATCCAATTACATGGGACTTAATTAGGGGCTCTGCTCTCATAGTTAGATATGGAGATGGCTAGGACAACTAGATGGTGCTATACAGCTAAAGAGAAAGAAAATGGCTGTAGTTCATCAAGTCTGCTTCTGCTGCAAGATTGTTCTCTCCCCTTCTGCCTACTCTCTCTCAAGAACAGCTATAGTCCCTTCCTATTTCCAAATCTAGCTTTCTATCCCTCCTATTGATTACCATATATTCTTCTTATAAATTCCCTTTATTTTAGGTTAGCCAGAGTCAGGTTTCTGTTGCTAGCAACAAAAGATTCTAACTGTCTCCATGTTAGAGAATGAGAATATAAGAGTAAAAGGTTGTGGTTCTTGGTTTGAAGAAGCTTATTTTCTAGAGTGAGGGGAGGATGTATTGGAGTGCTAAGGATATGTAAATAGACATTATTGAGTTATGTAAAAGATACAAGGAGAGCATAAAAGGAGCAATTCTAACTGTCTGGGGAAATCAAGGCAGGTTTCAGAGAAACCACCATTTCTTACTCCACCACCTGAAGTAGAAATGGGAATTTAGAGATGAAGCGTGGAAGGGCATTCCATGAAAAGAGAACCATATAGGGGAAGGAAAAAACATGACTTACCTGGAGGAAACTGTAAGTATTTTTTTTAATGTGAAAAAGCCCATGTATAGGATGCAAATATGTTTGGATTTTATCCTATGAACAGTGACAAGTCATTTAAGAATGTTAGGCAACAGAATTTTATGTTTTGATTTACATTTAGAAATACAACTGCTAGCTAGTGAGGTAAGAATGTAAGAAGGTAAAAGCAGGTAAAAAAGTGGTAGGGAGGAATAGTGTGAGACATGGGGAGGAAGTGATGGAGAGGAGGGAGGCCTTAGACCATGTGCCTATTTGAAACTGTCGTGTGTGCGAGAAAGTCATCTTCTTTAATCCTCATTGAATATTATGGGTGGGATCTTTTTGATTAAGTTGTTTCCATGAAGGTGTGACCCACTCAATTGTGGGTGGGACATCCTGATTAGGTGGTTTCCATGAAGATGTCTCTCCACCCATTCAAGGTGGGTTGTTTAAGAGGGAAACATTTTGGAAAAAACTTCAGAGCCCACACAGCTAGAGGCTTTTGGAGATGCAGAAAGAAAACACCCCCGGGGAAGCTGTTTGAAGAAGCCAGGAGAGAAAGTTAGTAGATGTTGCCATGTGCCTTCCCAGTGGAAAGAAAAAACTTGAACCTCATTGGCTTTTTCTTAAATAAAGTTTTCTTTCCCTGGATGCCTTAGTTTGGACGTTTTTTATGACCTTAGAACTGTAAACTGGTAACATAATAAATTCCCCTTTTAAAAGCCATACCATTTCTAGTATATTGTATCAGCAGCTAGCAAACCAAAAAAAAAAAAAAAAAACAGAAGAAGTAAGAAGCTACAGAAAAAAAAAGAAAAACAAAAAAGCTATTTAATTGAGAGACTGCCACAGGCATAAACTAAAAAAGAAAAAAAAAATGAAGTGGGAAAGACTGATTCTAGAGAAGTTCAAAAGGTTATTAACAGATTTGGAATTGAGAGATTTGAAACCTCTAGGGTGTGGGGACTGAGGGAGAGGTAAGGTCTAAAATGAAGGACAAACCACTGAGTAATTAAAAGTAACAAAGATAAGGCACACGGGGAGGAGCAGGTTTTGGAAAAGATAAGATGGTACCTCCAAGAGGACATATCTACATGCCAGGTCTAGACCATAAGAGATACGGATGAAGGGGTTATAATGAGCCAGTAACTAAAGAAACGAAAAATAGACAAAATAGCCTGCGAGAGCATACAGAACGAAAAGGAAAGAAGAGGGCCCCATATAAGCTTGTTGTGCAAGTCTCCAAAGATGCCTCCCAATGAACACCTCCCTGTACTCATGCCATTGTATAATCCCCTTCCACAGACAGTTTGGGCTGGTAATATCTATATCATGATGTGGTGATGGTTAGACCACTATGTATATATTTGCCAAAAGTCACCAAGTTATACATTTAAACAAGGTAAATTATACTGCATGTAAATTATACTTCAATATTCCTGATTAAGGAATAAAGGCAAATTAAAAAGAGGAATAAATCAAATAGGAAATGATGTGATATTCTATTACCTCCAGTGTGCTTCCCCACCCCAGCCCACCCCAGCCTTCTTTTTTTTTTTTTATTTTTTCTTTTTTTTATTTCTACATGGGCAGGCACCGGGAATCAAACCCGGGTCTCCCGCATGGCAGATGAGAACTCTGCCACTGAGCCATTGTGGCCCGGCCCACCCAAGTGTTCTTGAGAACCAGGATACTTGGTGAGGAACAATGAAGATACAGATGTAATATATGAGTATAATATATAGTAAGTAAAAAATTTTGTAGCCCTGAATTTGAATCGATTATATCAATAAGAACTGATGACATAATTTATCAAAAAAAGGAAAGAGAAGAAGAGAAAGAAAGAAAAGAAAAAATGACCAAACCACCAGCAATGAGTAATTCAAATTACGGACTGAAATACCATTTCCCACTAAAAGAAGTCAAGGCTTCTTGGGGGAGGGGGGTGGGGGGAAACAGGGAACAATTCCAGAACTAAGGCAGGAATTGTGTGGATGAGCTGGAAAATCATGTTATTCCAAAGAAGAAGAAGAAAAAAGTCGGTCAAAGACAGAATTGTGGTAAAAGGATTTGGGAGTCAATTTGACAAGGTTACCACCGACCAGAATTGAGACAGCTTGATTATCAGTGAAGATAAATAAATGTTTAAATCCATTATGTTCATGATATTTCTGCTGGTTTGAAACTGTTATGTATCCCCCAAAGCCATGTTCTTCTAATCCAATCTTGTGGGGGCAAACACATTGCGGGTGGGATCTTTTCATCAGAATATTTCCATGGAGATGTGGCCACACCCATTCAAGGTGGATCTTAATTAGTTTACTGGAGTCCTTAAAGAGCTCATTGGAAATGAGAGAGAGCTTACACAGAGGGCAGAGAGAGAGAAAACCAAGACACAGAGGTTTGGAGATGCAGAAAGAAAATGCCCCAGGGGATGCCAGAAAGACCCATAAAATCTAAGAGAGCCTTGTGAGAACAGTAGGAAGGAGAGAAGGGCCAACAGACGTCACCTTGTGCCTCCCCGTGTGACAGAGAAACTCTGGACACAATTGGTCTCTTTTGAGTGAAGGTATCCTCTTGTTGATGTCTAAATTTGGACATTCTCACTGCCTTAGAATTGGAAATTTGTGAACTAATAAATTCCCTTTGTAAAAGGCGGTCCATTTCTCATATATTGCATTCTGGCAGCATTGGCAAACTGAAACAATATTAAAGAAGAATTCAGTTACCTTTGGAGGATGGTAGGGAATCAAATCTTTATTTTGAAAAGTGGTAAATAAAGAGAATGACTCAAGTATTTTCTTGCTTTTCACATGAAATATACCCCACTGGGTAACCAAATATCTGATGGGGGTAAGATTCTCTTTATAGAAGCATTTAAACAACAAATGAAGACAGAATGGTAGAATTGGAATATCATCATTTTGCAATTCTTGACGAATTGAGCCTCAATGGCTGCTAGCAACACAAAAAGAGAGTCAACATTATGTGCTTCTTTATGAAAAAGACACCATCGCTACAAAGAAGTCTCCCTCCCCCAAAAAAATCAAACCTGAATCTAATAAAGCCTCTAGATTCAAATATCAATTTACAAAGGGCAGAGAAAAATTATAAATAGACTACATTAGAAGGTTGCAATCAACAAAATCCTGATGGGGAAACTTTAGAGGACAAATGATCTAGTTTCTTCAACAAATTAATTGCAATGGGAAAGGAGAACCTACATATTGAGACTAAAAGACATAACTAAGAAAAAGGCAAAGCTAAACTACAGAGTTTCGGGATGCATAGTTGGACAGTAGAACTGCAAAGAAAAGAAAGAAGCAATGATGAACATAAAGTCCAGAGTCATTGTCCTTTATCTTTTCGTTACGGGGGTGTTTTTAGGAAGGGCCCATATGAATGGCTTTTGGAGTGGCTGGCAAGGTAGTTGTCTTCCTATATGGGTGGTAGTTACAAGTGTGCTTGCCTTAGAATAATTTGTTAATCTGTACGTTAGTTTTATGTTGTATTTTTGTATTTCTGGACAAATAAAAGATTCTAAAAGACATTTTATGGTTTAGAATGGTACAGTAAAGGTGTTTCGAGCACCTTCTCCTAAAGCAAGAAGAACAACAGAAACACAACCCAGATGCCCTGATTTTTCCATTGAGAGATCTCTAAAGGGCAGTAAAAATATCACTACAATATGTTTGGAATATGGTCCCAGTTAACTCCGGTTTCCACTTGACTCTCTAAAGAATTGGCAAGTATAAAGCATTTTTTGAGGAAATAAAAAATCCCACACCTTGCTAGAATTGATCAATCTCTAGTGGGTAATTTTGTGAACTATGTCATGCAAAATCATATGATGCAACTAAAACCTGAGTTTTTAACCCCAAGACATTTCAGCTAACAGTTGTCTGAAGTCTGGTGGTTACAACAGATGAAATTCTCAAACTGAAAAAAACATAGTATAGCGGTAGTTACTGAGCCTGAGTTATTTTATTAGCTAAACTTAAGTGTTTAAATATATCTCTCAAAATGTAAAATAACCTCTTTGGAAAACTAGAAATTTCTAAGAAACCTAAATATACCCTATGACCCAGGAATTCTACTTCTAAATAATTTTCTAAGAGAAATGAAAACATATGTCCATGAAATGGCTTCTACACAAAGTTTCATAGAAGCTTTATTCATAATAGCCTAAATCTAGAAGCAGTCCAGATGTCCATCAAGAATAGATATACAAATTGTGGTAAACCCAGTGGAATATTATTCAATAATAAAAAAAAAAGAGTTACTAAATGTGACAACATGGATAAATCTCAAAAACAAGTGAAAGAAGGCAATCCACAAAAAAGTACATATTGTATGATTCCATTTTATGAAGTTCAACAACAGGCAAATCTAATTTATAGGAATAGATGTCAGCATAGTTGTTATCTCTGATGAGTAAAAAAATTATGCTTCCCAGGACGTTTTCTGGTTTGGAAAATTGCATCTTATAACTCCCTTAGTTTGAGTAATTTTTAGTACTAAAGAATTAATTTATCTCCACTCTCACTAAATTAATGTTAAACATTTACAGATTATCTGTCAATTCGAAGGAGTGCTAAATCATGATTCAGTCCTGGAAGTAACTGCTGTCTCTGTTACGAACAAGAGACATAGAGAAAAAAAGGAAAATATACTATTGAGCAGGTGAGACAGAGTGTGACTTGAATACAGAGATACCTTGGCCTTCACCATGACATAGAGAAAGCCAGTTTTCCTGAGCCCCTGGAGTTGAGGGCTTCTCCACCGCTTGGGTTCTTCCAGAGTGGCAACTGACGACAGAGACCGCTGCTCTTTCCAGTCAGATGCGTGCTTCCAGTTTCAGCTAGTAGGGGGCAGAATTGTGACAGCAGTACTGGTGAGATGTTCCAGAAATGGAGAAGCTGGAAACAGAATCAGGCATCTGGCCAGTAAAAGAAGGAAGAAAAGGTACAGGGAACGTGTGGAGAGCTGAGGGTGTGGACACATGGGGAGCATAATGCAGGAAACTTCTAAAAACTGCTAAGAGTCAGGGTGTGAGCGTCCAGCCGACCGTATTCCTGGACCCTGGGGTTGCCTCTGGTGCCAGCTTCCAAGGTGTGGCTACTGCAAATAAGAATCTCCAAGTGTGGATACTTAAACATCTGTGAAGAGGGAGGGGATGTGGGGCCAACTAGAAGAGAATAGTGTTCCTCAGGAACTTCCCAGGAAAGTTGGAGGAGATCCAAAAGCAAGTACAGACAGAAAATGGGGGTGGCCTATAAAAATAAAAGTATGATTTTTCAGGGGAGTGGTAAAGAAATTCTCCAGTCAGTAAACTGGCGATTGAAATCTAACCAGCCTGCCTTTTCCTGATCTTAAAGTTTTGATTCTGGCTGTAATGCAATGCCCAAGAAAAATGGAATAATTAAAGTACCTATCAATTATTTATACTATGGAGTAAGTGAGTGATTTATAAAGTAAATATTAACTGAGCCTCTACTTTGTGGAGTTATGAGTTTGCATTCTAGTGGATGGCAGCAGTAAACAAATACGTAAAAAAAGTATTTCAAATAGTGAAAGGGCAATGAAGAAAATAAATCAGATAATGAGAAAGACAAAGACTGAGCAGATCTGGTGGGGAGGGGGCTTTAGATAAGATATTCAGGGAAAACCTCTCTAAGGGGTAATGTTTGAGCCTAGACCTCAGTGATAAGCAGTATGCAATACAAAAATGTGCAGGAAGAACCGTTCTGGCAGAGGAGACAGGACTGACGGTTCAGAACTCTAATGGTTAGACTTTGTAGACACCACAATAAAGGACTAGATTTTATTCTATTCGCAATGAAAAGTGGGCTTTAAAGGGTTTAGAGGGTTTTAAACAGAAGAGCTCATTTATGCTTAAAAAAAAAAATTGTGCTCAGGAGAATCAACTTTGAGGAGGCAAGAATGGAAGGAGAGAGACCAAATAGAAGGCAGTTACCAGAGTTTAGATGAGAGATGATGGACAAAAGGAGTAGCAGAGAGATGGTGAAAAGTGCAGGGATTTTGACTATGTTTTGTAGGAGGATATAAGAGGAAGGGGAAGCATGGAGGACTGATAGATGTTTCACTTGAACAACTGGATAGATGGCATCATTAAATGGAATGAGCAAGATTGCAGAACCAAACTGTTGGTTTTAGTTTGTTAAAGTTGTCAGAAATGCCTTCTAGCCGACTGCAGATGTAATCAGCAACAGATGAGGTTCACGTACCATTCGCTCATGTCCACAGCAACAGAACTAGGCACCTTCATCTAGCCAAGTTGACAACTGAATCTAACTACCACACCGGGAAATGAACCTGGGTCTCTGGCACAGCAGGCGAGAACTCTGCCACTGAGCCACCGTTGCCCACCCTATGACTACATTTTAATTAAAGCAAAAATTTTTAATATAAGAGAAGAATGACAAGAAAGTCATTAAAGCCCAAAAAGATTATTTGAGGCTTGGTTCAGTTCTTGCTGTAAGGTCACATAACTGGCATACGTGACTGTAACTTTAAGCTAGAGCCATCCTTACCTGAAACAGCCTCCCAATGCAAGAGTGCTTTGTTGGAGGCTAGAAAACCATAGTCTGGATCTACCATCAACTTGCCACTGACCTACAGTAGTTCGTATCCTCATCAGTAAAACTAAAGGGATGGTCTCAAAATTCCCTCTCTAAACTCCCTTTTAGTTTTGCCCAGGAGTGGTGGAATGCTGAAAAGATACTGGAGAATATAGTGGAGAAAGAGAAGTCAGAGGGTCACATCATTTGGGGCCTGTTTGGAGGCTGGGATGTTCACAGTAAGCATGAGTTGTGGTGTTTATAGGGTTCTGCTCCAGGAGGTAGTGCTTAAAACAGGTGCCACCATCAAGGGATTGAGAAAGCCTTCTTGACCAAAAGAGGGAAGAGCAAAATGAGACAAAATAAAGTTTCATGGCTGAGAGAGTTCAGGTAGAGTAGAGAGGCTACTCTGGAAATCACTCTTACACATGCTTCAGGTAGACATTTCTACCTATCATAACTTGCCAAACCCCAACCAAAAGCATTCCTGCCAATCCTAAAGAATACCTAAGGCATTGTATAGGTATTTTTTACATCTACAAAGGTTCCATACACTAGGGTAACTTTCCAGAAACCTACAACCTCCAGATGGGTCCCTGGACCAAATGGGTCCTGAAGTGTGGAGGGACCAGCCTTTCCAGAGTATCAACTCACTCCATCCCACTATCCCAAATTGTTGATAGTCACTTCCAGCATGAAAAGGTTAGAATGGGTATAGCCCAAATACCCCTAAAGGGTGGGAAAAGGATCAGAGGTGATGGTGGAGTTGTACAGAGAAGGTCAGTTTTGACAAATGAGTATAGGTGTTGAATTATTATACTGATATTTCTTTTTTTGTTGTTGTTCCCCCTATTATTTATTTTTATTCCATATGTTCTACTCTGTTGACAAGGTAGATTAAAGGAGTACCAGACACAAGGTTTTCACAATCACAGAGTCACATTGTGAAAGCTATATCATTATACAATCATCATCAAGAAACATGGCTACTGGAATACAGCTCTACATTTTCAGGCAGTTCCCTCCAGCCTTTCCATTACATCTTGAATAACAAGGTGATATCTACTTTCTGCGTAAGAATAACCTCTAGGATAACCTCTTGACTCTGTTTGGAATCTCTCAGCCATTGACACTTTGTCTCATTTCACTCTTCCCCCTTTTGGTCAAGAAGCCTTTCTCAATCCCTTGATGCCAGGTCTCAGCTCATTCTAGGGTTTTTCTCAATCCCTTGATGCTGAGTCTCAGCTCATTCTAGGATTTCTGTCCCACGTTGCCAGGAAGGTCCACACCTGGGGAGTCATGTCCCACATAGACAGGGGGAGGGTGGTGAGTTTGCTTTTTGTGTTGGCCGGAGAGAGAGGCCACATCTGAGCAACAAAAGAGGCTCTCTTGGGGGTGACTCTTAGGCCTAATTTTAAGTAGGCTTGACCTATCCTTTGTGGGGTTAAGTTTCATATGAACAAACCCCAAGACTGGGGGCTCAGCCTATAGCTTTGGTTGTCCACACTGCTTGTGATAATATCAAGAATTCAACTTGGGGAAGTTGAATTTCTCCCTGTTCTCACCATTCCCCAAAGGGGACTTTGCAAATACTTTTCCACTCACTGGACAAATCACTCTGAGATTCATTGGGGCATCACTCTGGACAAGCCAACAAAATCTCATGTCCTACTGAAGGTTGCATGTACTTATGTTGTTCAATCAAGCTATCTACAGAAGTTATATTAGAAAATGCACTAGTCAAAATATAAATTTTGTACCAAATAAACATTTTTCGCTTTAGTCTCCCACATAAGTTGAAAATTTTAAATATTAATTACCATCAATTTTCAGCACACTGCAGTAATGACATTCCTTTGTTCTTCCTCATGCAAAAACATTTTTAAAATTTGTACATTTAGTCACTATTGTTATACACTCCAGGCATTCCTAGATTATACCATCTCAATCTTTACCATCTATCTTTCTTCATGATTTCATTTATGTCCCAGCCCTCCTCCCTCTATCATTCTCACATTCAGCTTCATTCAGTGTTTTAACATAATTGTATTACAGTTAGGTAGTATTGTGCTGTCGTTTTCTGAGTTTTTATATTCAGTCCTGTTGCACAATCTGTATCCCTTCAGCTCCGATTACCCAATATCTTACCCTATTTCTATCTCCTGATGGTCTCTGTTACCAATGAAATATTCCAAGTTTATTCACTAATGTCAGTTCATATCAGTGAGACCATACAGTATTTGTCCTTTTGTTTCTGGCTAATCTCACTCAGCATAATGTCCTTAAGGTCCATTTATGTTGTTACATACTTCATAACTTTATTCTGTCTTAAAGCTGCATAATATTCCATTGTATGTATATACCACAGCTTGTTTAGCCACCCATCTGTTGATGGACATTTTGGCTGTTTCCATCTCTTCACAATTGTAAATAATGCTGCTATAAACATTGGTGTGCAAATACTGATATTTCTTTTAACCTCAAGTGTTGTAAAGCAGCTAGAAATGAAAACCTAAAGTTGTGGAGTAGTGACCTATGCCAAACTCTGAAATCTGCTCTACAACTAATTGTTGTGATGTACTTTGAAATTTGTTGCTTTCATGTGTGTATGTTATTTAAAGAGAAGGAGGAGTATGACAGAGAAGATGGGATTTAACAAATGGGTATGACTGCTGATTCATTATATTGATGTTTCTGTTGGTGTCTTGGAGCAGCTAGAGAGGATGAAGGATCATGGAACTGTAACCCATAGTAAATTTTGGAACCTGCTCTATTACTGCTTGTTGAAGTGTACTTGGAAATTTGTTGCTTTTTTGTATATATGCTACATTTCACATTTAAAAAACACTAAAAGAATAAATAAATTGAGTAGATGGAAATACTAGTGGTCAATGGGGGGGGGCAAGGGTATGGTATGTGTGAGCTTTTTCTTTTTTTTTTTGGAGTGATGCAAATGTTCTAAAAAATGATCATGGTGATGAATGCACAACTATGTGATGATATTGTGAGCCACTGATTGTAAACCATGTATGGAATGTTTGTATATTAAGATTTATCAATAAAAATATTTAAAAGCAAAACAAACAGGTACCATCAACCCCAGGGAGTACCCACCACTTTGACATTAATGGTGGGCAAGATCTATAGGTTATGGTTCCCCAAATGGTGAATTCTTGATATTCTCACAAGCAGTGGGGACAACCAAAACTATAGGCTGAGCCCCCAATCTTGGGTTTGTTCATATGAAACTTAACCCTGCAAAGGATAGGCTAAGCATACTTAAAATTAGGCCAAAGAGTCACACCCAAGAGAATCTCTTCTGTTGCTCAGATGTGGCCTCTCTCTCAGGCAACACACAAGCAAACTCACTGCCCTCCCCTGTCTATGTGGGACATGACTCCCAAGGGTGTGGACCTTCCTGGCAATGTGGGACAGAAATCCTAGAATGAGCTGGAACTCAGTATCAAGGGATTAAGAAAACCTTCTCAACAAAAGGGGGAAGAGCAAAATGAGACAAAATAAAGTATCAATGGCTGAGAGATTCCAGAGTTGAGAGGTTATCCTGGAGGTTATTCTTATGCATTAAATAGATATCACCTTTTTAGTTAATGAAGAGGCTGGAGGGAACCGAAAATGTAGAGCTGTGCTCCAGTAGCCATGTTTCTTGTAGATGATTGTATAATGATATAGCTTTCATAATGTTACTGGTCATTGTGAAAACCTTGTGTCTGATGCTCCTTTTATATACCTTATTGACAGATGAGTAAAACATATGGATTAAAAATAAATAATGGGGGAACAAATGTTAAAATAAATTTAGTAGATTGAAATGCTAGTGATCAATGAAAGGGAGGGGTAAGGGGTATGGTATGTATGATTTTTTTGTTTTGTTTTTATTTCTTTTTCTGAATTGAAACAAATGTTCTAAGAAACAATCATGATGATGAATATACAACTATGTGATGATATTGTGAGTTACTGATTGTGCTGGTTTGAAAGGATGTATGTCCCCTAGAAAAGCCATGTTTTAATCTAAATCCCATTTTATATAGGCAGAATAATCCCTATTCAATACTGTATGTTTGAAACTGTAATCAGATCCTCTCCCTGAATGATGTAATTTAGTCAAGAGTGGTTGTTAAACTGGATTAGGTGATGACATGTCTCCACCCATTTGGGTGGATCTTGATAAATTTCTGGAATCGTATAAAAGAGGAAACAGTTTGGAGAAATAAGGAGATTCAGAGACAGCAGAAAAGAACGACATAGCCATGAGAAGCAGAGAAGCCAGCGACCCTTGGAGATGAAGAAGGAAAATGCCTCCTAGGGAGCTTCATGAAACAGGAAGCCAGGAGAGAAAGTAGCAGATAACACCTTGCTCGCCATGTGCCCTTCCAGCTGAGAGAGAAACTGTGACTGTGTTCACCATGTGCCTTTCCAGATGAGAGAGAAACCCTGAATATCATTGGCCTTCTTGAACCAAGGTATCTTTTCCTGGATGCCTTTGATTGGACATTTCTATAGACTTGTTTTAATTGGACATGTTCTCAGAAACTAGCAACTTATCAAATTCCCATTTTTAAAAGCCATTCTGTTTCTGGTATATTGCATTCCAGCAGCTAGCAAACTAGAACACTGATTATGTATGTAGAATAGAATGATCATATAGTAAGAATGTTTGTGATTGTTTCTTATGTTTTAAAAAAATTTTTTAATTAATTAAAAAAAAGGAAAAAAAAAAAAAACAGATTTAGAGATCTTGAGCTACTTACCAAAAGCAACAAACAGAAAATTTTAAGTGGGTGCCGCTGGGAACTAGTCGAAGGTTGGAGAGGGGCGGGTCAAAAGACTGATATTTTTCATTGTAATCCCTTCAGTTACTGTTTAATTTTCAAGTACAAGTATGTATTGCTTTAATAAATATTAAAATAATTATATTAAAAAAAAGATCTATAGGTGATGGACCATAAAGAGGGGGTGGTTAATAAGAAGAAGAGGTGGGGTTGACCTGTGCAAAATGACTGTCAAACCAGAAAAGGGAGATGATTCATTTCATGCATTTAGGCAAAGGTTTGAGTAGGGGTGATTCAAACAGTGACTCAGAGAGGGAAGAATTGGCTCCAGTCAGAGACTGAGAAGAGAAAATGGAAATAGAGTTAACTAGTAGAAAACATCAAAGAATAGGGTATTATTTCCAACAGCAATAGCCAACCCCAACCCCCAACCCCCACATCCTAACAGTGTATACCAGTGAAATACGTGTTGAAACAGAAGCACCTTTGGAGAGGAGGCCTGGTAGGGGCAGCTCTGGGTTCAAATGAGAGAGGAATTTATCATTGGGGAGGGATATAATGAACATTAATCATACTCTTAGTATGTGCCACATGCTTTAATGGGTATTATTATTTTTAATGGGTATTATTTAACCTTCACTACTTCTCTACAAAATAAATAATATCACATCCATTTTATACCCAAGTAAATGGAGGTTCAGTGAGGTTAAGTCATAAAGTGAGCTCTTGGGCAGGATCGGCATTAAAGCAGGGTTTGTCTGTTCTATACCTGAGTTCTTCTACCAGGAGAGATACATGATTTTTCTTAGCACCTGTTATGCCGCTTCCTATTTTGAAGTTTCTAGTCTCACATTGCCACTGGCTATGCTTGCTCATACCCCAGTGATGGCTCTAGGTGAATACTGTATTATTTAGCAGCAAGCAGTGAGACACGAAGCAGATTATTAGTCAGAAAATCCTGAATTTGAATCCAGACCCTACTAACTTGGTGCCTGTGGGCAAAATGCAAAACTCTGCTTTGCCTCCAGATTGATTTATTTAAAGTGGGGAGAGTAATACCAAGGTCCTAGAGTTGTTGTGAGGATTGTATATAAATGTAAAGGAAAACGCTAAGAACTTGGCACATTGTAGGTGCGCAATAAATGCAATTCACTAAATTATATTAGTATGAGCTTAAGCAGTGGTTGTTAATCTTAGCTATACTTTGTAATAAGCCGGAGGGCTCTAAAAACACTGAAGTCAGGCACTATCTCTAGAAATTCTGCGAATGGGGATTTTTAAAGATTCACCAGGTGATTATGTGATTGTTAAGACTTTAGCATGCTTCAGAATAAATTAAAGGGCTTGTTTAATCACAGTTCACTGGATTCCATCCTTAAATTCAGCAGAAATGGAGTAGGACCTGAGAATCTGCATTTCTATTAAGTTCCCAAGGTGATGCTGATGCTCCTGGTCTTGGGTATAGGTTTTGAGAACCACTGGCCTAGAGGAGGCAGAGAGGGAAGTGAACAATGAAAGAGCATTTATTTTAAAAGCCCACACTCAGGAATCATGGTTAAGTCTTAAGATATTCGCAAACCATTGTTTCCAAGTGCAGAACCGGCGTGACTCCTATTGCAGCCTGGTTTTCTCATATGTTAATTTTAGGGTTATTGGGAAAATTAGTGATGTGGACAAAGGACCAAGAATCTGGCATGTGGCATTGAATGGGCATCCAAACTTAAGTGGGTGGGGAAGGTCCACCTTTGCCCCAAGATCCTATATATATATATATATTCCTTTTATAATTTTTTAAATGCAATTTTATTGAAACATTCACACACCGTACAATCCATCGAAAATATCCAATCAATGACTAGATCCTATATACTAGAACAGGTAGTCCAAACAGAAAAGGAAACTTCCTTTAAATTCTTTACACTTCCTTAGACAAAAATTCCTGCCCTGCCTTCTTTACCAAAAGGGGGAAGAGTGAAATGAGACGTGTCAATGGCTGAGAGATTCCAAACAGAGTCGAGAGGTTATCCTGGAGGTTATTCTTATGCATTAAGTAGATATCACCTTTTTGTTCAAGATGTAATGGACAGGCTGGAGGGAACTGCCTGAAAATGTAGAGCTGTGTTCCAGTAGCCATGTTTCTTGATGATGATTGAATAATGATATAGCTTTCACAATGTGATTCTGTGATTGTGAAAACCTTGTGTCTGGTGCTCCTTTTATCTACCATATCAACAGAAGAATAGAACACACGGAATAAAAATAAATACTAGGAGGAACAAATGTTAAAATAAATTTAGTTTGAAATGTTAGTGATCAATGAAAGGGAGGGGTAAGGGGTATGGCATGTATAAATTTTTTTTTCTGTTTTCGTGTAATTTCTTTTTCTGAATAGATGAAAATGTTCCAAGAAATGATCATGATGATGACTATGCAACTATGTGTTGATATTGTGAATTACTGATTATATATGCAGAATGGAACAATCAAAAGAGGGATGTTTGCGTGCTATGTGTTTTTTGGTATTTTTAAAAATAAAATAAGATAAAAATTAAAAAATAAAATTCCTGCCCTGGGCAAAGCTTTCCCCAATGTCCTCATTTCAGGGGAACATTGGGGAAAGCTTGGCCTGGACAGACAATGGCTTTCTTTCTTAAATTCTGCACAATAAAGCATCAAGGATTTACAAAATTATCACTCCCTGAAAAATTTGCAATTTAAAAGAGATTGATCTGGAGTAAGTTAATCACAAAGAATTGAACGGCTACAAGATGGAATGATCTGGAACTGATAAAAGTGCCTTTCCGTGTGAAGAAAGACTGCTCAGCGAGAAGCCACTAAGCTTTAACAGCAGGCAGGGTTTTTTCCTTTGGCTCAGTTTCCTTAGCGGATTTACCTTGCCTTGTGGGCCTGTTAACTTGAAAACATCAGCAGGAATTAGGGAGGGTATGACCCAGCTAAAACCCAGCTAGAGGAGTGTTTTAGCTGGGTCACTGAAGGGGGGATAGAGGATGGATTTAAGAGGGCTATTTTGGAACCAGTGAGATCACTTTGGAGGTCCTTGCAGTGGTGGAGATAAGGAATGCAGAGGGCCTGAATCAGGCAAGAGGCTGTAGAAGTGGAGAGGAAGTACTGGACACTTAAAGGAACAAGAATTGGCAGGGCTTCATGAGGGGTGACAGAGGGTAAGTTTATCACAGTACAGGATTCTAACTAGAATGGCCGAGAAAGGGAGTTTGAGAGGATGAGTTGGTTTATGGGGAGAGAAAATATGGGTTTAGTTTGGAGCATATGGAATTTCTCATGTTTTTGAACAGCTGAGTGGAAGTGCCAAGTAGCTAATTTACTGATCAAAAGCATGATAGGCACTGTGATAATTGCTTCACATACCTTATTTCAAATCTCAACTCTTTTGGAGAAGTACTCTTATTTTCAGAATATGTCAAAGAATGAATAAAAAAGCCAAAGTAAATGCCTAAGGCCACCTACCCAATTGTTCTAGTTTGCTAGCTGCCAAAAAGCAATATACCAGAAATGGAATGGCTTTTAAAAGGGGGAATTTAATAAGTTGCTAGTTTACAGTTCTAAGGCTGAGAAAATGTCCCAATTGAAGCAAGTCTATAGAAATGTCCAATCTACGGCATCCAGGAAAAGATACCTTGGTTCAAGAAGGCCAATGAAGTTCAGGGTTCCTCTCTCATCTGGAAAGTCATGTGGTGAACACAGCATTATCTGTTAGCTTTCTCTCCTGGCTTCCCTTCATGAAGCTCCCCAGGAGATGCTTTCCTTCTTTGTTTCCAAAGATCGCTGACTGGTGGACTCTCTGCTTCTCATGGCTACATCGTTTTGCTCTCTCAGAATCTCTTGCATTCTCCAAAATGTTTCTTCTTTTATAGGATTCCAGTAAGCTAATCAAGGTCCACCCGAATGGCTGGAGACACATCTCCACCTAATCCAGCTTAATAACCACTCTTGACTGAGTCACATCTCCAGGGAGATGATCTAATTACAGATTCAAATATACAGTACTGAGTAAAGATTAGAAGAAATGGCTGCCTTTACAAAATGGGATTAGGATTAAAATATGGCTTTTCCAAAATCCAAATTCTTTCATGGTCCCCTCAAAGCCCCAAATCTAGTCTCTGCCTACTTCCCCCACGTGTTCTCATACCACTCTCCAGCCACACTGACCATCTTGCAGTTCTTTGAGCATGCCAGTCTCGCCCCTGCCCCCTCCCTTATGTTCTTTGCACTTGCTGTTCTTTTTAGTATTTGTATTGCCCTGGATTTTCAGAAGGCAGGTCTTTTGTGATCTTGGTGGTATAGCATAAATGTAACCTTCCTAGAGAACCAACTATCCTAAATATTACCCCCACTTCCATCACAACGACCCCCATTTAATGAGCGGATCCACCCCTGAAATTACCTCTATTTAAAAAATCAATTCTGTATTTAAAATAATAATAACAATAGGGAATAAGGGGTATGAGATGTTTGGGTTTTCTTGTCGCTTTCTTTTTTTGGACTAATGAAAGTGTTGTAAAATTGTGGTGATGAGTGCATAACTTATGTGATGATGCAGTGAACCACTGATTGTACACTTTGGATGGATTTGTATATGTGAATATATCTCAATAAAACTGCTCAACAGTAAAAAGGGAAAAAACAAAAACAAAAACATGGCTTTTCTAGGGTACATACATCCTTTCAAACCAGCACACCAATCTTTGGGTGAAAGAATCAGTATTGATACAGTCTCTTCGCTAGTGGATATCACTATTGGTGGGAGAGGTCAGCACTGAAGACATTGGGCTTCATCAGCAAATAAAGTATAGTTGTGTGCTGGTTTGAAAGGAAGTATGCCCCCTAAGAAAAGCCATGTTTTGATATAAAGCCCATTTCTTAAAGGTAGAATAATCCTTATTCAATACTGTATATTTGAAACTGTAATGAGATCATCTCCCTGGTTGATGTGATTTAGTCAAGAGTGGTTGTTAAACTGTATTAAGGGATGACATGTCTCCACCCATTTGAGTGGGTCTTGATTAGTTTCTGAAGTCCTATAAAAGAGGAAACATTTTGGAGAATGAGAGACTCAGAGAGAGCAGAGAATGCTGCAGCACCATGAAGCAGAGTCCACCAGCCAGTGACCTTTGGAGATGAAGAAGGAAAATGCCTCCCAGGGAGCTTCATGAAAACAGAAGCCAGGAGAGAAAGCTAGCAGATGATGCCGTATTCGCCATGTGCCCTTCTAGCCAAGAGAGAAACCATGACTGTGTTTGTCATGTGCCTTTCCAGATGAGAGAGAAACCCTGAACTTCACCGGCCTTCTTGAACCAAGGTATCTTTCCCTGGATGCCTTTGATTGGACATTTCTATAGACTTGTTTTAATTGGGGCATTTTCTCGGCCTTAGAACTATAAACTAGCAACTCATTAAATTCCCCTTGGTAAAAGCCATTCTGTTTCTGGTATATTGCATTCTGGCAGCTAGCAAACTAGAACAAGTTGCAATTATGGCAGTGAACAGAGAAAGAAGGTGGAGTGAGATGGGCATTCAGAGTAGAAGACATGTGCAAAGGCCATTAAGAAGGCCCAGTCAGAGAAGTAGGAAGAGGATCAGATAGACTGTTACCTTAAAAAACAAGCAATCCTATGACCAGGCAATTCTGTTACTCAGAATGGACCCAGAAGATCTGAAAGCAGGGATACAAACAGGTCTCTGTACACTGATATTTATAGGGGCATTTATTCACAATTGCCAAAAGATGAAAGCAACTCAAGTGTCCATCAACAGATGAATGGATAAATAAAATGTGATATAAATATACGATGGAATATTATTCAGTGATAACAAGGAATGAAATCCTGAAGCACACCACAAAATGGATGAAGCTTTGAGAACGTTATGTTAAGTGAAATAAGTCAGACACAAAAGGACAAAGATTGTATGATCTCACTGAATGAACTAATTTTAATATGTAAACTCATAGACATAAAATCTAGAATATATGCTAACAGGATAAAGAATGAAGCTTTAGAATGAGGAGATGTTTGCTTAATATGTGCAGAATGTTTAACTAGGTTGAACTTAAACATTAGGAAATAGACAGAGGTGATGGTAGCACATTATTGTGAGAAAAATTAACAGTACTGAATTAACAGTACTGAATCTTGTGGAAAGAAGTTTAGAGCCATGTACGTCACCACAAGGAAAGTTGGAGTTTAAAATATGGGAATGTATTACACAGTGAAGTGGACAATGTATGTGATTAACCTCTCAACAAACATAAAATAATTCTTCCATAAACTAGAGCAGATGTATGACACTATTACAAGGAGTTAATGAGTGGTTTATGGGGAAAATGTATCTAATGCAAACTATGGACTATAGTTAACAGTTATATCTTAATATTCTTTCAACAGTAACAAATGTACTACACCAATACTCAGAGTTAGTAATGGAGGGTGTACTGATTTGAAAGGATGTATGTCCCCAAGAAAAGCCATGTTTTAATCTAAATTCCATTTCATAAAGGCAGAATAATCCCTGTTCAATACTATATGTTTGAAACTGTAATCAGATCATCTCCCTGGAAATGTGATTTCATCAAGAGTGGTTGTTAAACTGGATTAGGTGATGACATGTCTCCACCCATTTGGGTGGGTCTTGATTACTTTCTGGAGTCCTATAAAAGAGGAAACATTTTGGAGAAAGAAGGAGATTCAGACAGTGCACAGCAGAACAACATAGCCATGAGAAGCAGAGTCCACCAGCCAGCGACCTTTGGAGATGAAGAAGGAAAATGCCTCCCGGGGAGCTTCATGAAACAGGAAGCCAGGAGAAGAAGCTAGCAGATGATGCCATGCTCATCATGTGCCCTTCCAGATGAGAGAGGAACCCTGACTGTGTTCATCATGTGCTTTTCCAGATGAGAGAGAAACTCCAACTGTGTTCGCCAATGTGTCCTTCCACTTGAGAGAGAAACCATGAACTTCATCGGCCTTCTTGAACCAAGGTTTCTTTCCCTGGATGCCTTTGATTGGACATTTCTATAGACTTGTTGTAATTGGGACATTTTCTCAGCCTTAGAACTGTAAACTAGCAACTTATTAAATTCCCCTTTTTAAAAGCCATTCTGTTTCTGGTATATTGCATTCCAGCAGCTAACAAACTAAACAGGGGATATAAGCAGTATGTGAGGGTTGGGTTTTTTCTTTTCTTTTTCTTTTTTCTTTTCTGAAGTAATGAAAATGTTCTAAAATTGATCATGGGGTTGCATGCAAAACTATGTGATGATACTATAAGGCAGTGTTTATTTATTTTGGATGGTTTATATGGTATAAATATATCTCAATAAAACTGCATTAAAAAAAAAGGCAGAAGGAAGTGATGAATGATGTGAATTACCTTGTAGGAAGGGACAAAACCATGGCGGTGATTTAGCAACTTCTCTTTACTGACCTTTGCCAGGGTAAGTTTTAGCAGCATCATGGAGACTTAAAGTTAGACAATTGCTAGGTTGACGCAGGAACTGGTAATGTTGAAGGGGAAGATGGCATCTTTTAGGTAAGTGGCTTTGAAAAGTAGGGAAGAGCAAAAATCTTGCAAGAGGAGATTCCAAGAAAAGGTTTCCTTAACATTATGGGAATTAAGCCTGTGGTAAAATGAACTGTAGAGAGGAAAGGTTTGAAATACTATTTTAAATGTATATATATATACCTATGAACTTTTGTATTATGAACTCTTTAAAGCACACTGAAAAGTATAGCACGATGTAATGAATAATGAACATCAGTGCATTTTCTACCCACCTTTGTCATATCTCAATGTTTTCCCCCGCTTTATATACATACATTAATTTCATGTTTTAAAAAACACCTCAAACCTTAAGTTTTCAAGTTGTGCCTATTATTACCTGCCTTCTTAGGATCTATTGAGTTAATGATATGATTTATTTTTACTTTTTACATGCAATGGTCCTTTGCATTGTGTGATGACTATCCCTGGGACAAGCCTGCTTAGTCAGCGTGGGGAAGACTTGACTATTTCTGTTTAGCAAGATTTGGTTGCACCCACATTCAAAAACAGGATCAACTGGTAATTTTTTTCTTTCTGGCCATTATTCTTGTCAAGTTTTAAAAACTGAAACCACATTAGTCTCATAAAATAAATAATATCTTAAAAATATCCTCATCTTGTTTTTTCTTTTTTTTAGGTACATGGTTCATCTTTTTTTTTTTTTTTTTTAAGTGTATGGAATATGGGGTTTGTACAGTCTTTGAAAGTTTGGAAAAGTCTTCTTCGGATCCTTTGAGTAAAGTGACTGTTTGTTCCCCAAACAAATAACTTTGTTGATTTCTTACCAATTTAATCATTGTGCAAAAAAGAAATTAAAAATGTTTTAAGTAAAAGGGACAAAGCTAAATTACACTCACTGTGGAAAAACACTTCTAACAGTTTCATATACAACCACCCAGTTTTTTAAAAAAATCATTTTTAAGTAGAATTGTTCTGTACATATACACTGTTCTGCAGCCTGCTTTTTTCTTTTATCAATAGAGTTTGGCCATCACCTATTTACTATTTGTTTTGTCCTTGTTCTAAGAATGACATATATAAAAATAGCATCTCGAGGTGTAAACTATGTATCTTTGTCTCCCAATAAGATCAGACTATGGAATGTTACATCTACACTTAAAGAGTATGTTCCCCACATTCTAATATTATGATCTCTTCATTTGTAATCTTGTACATTATCCATGGTGTTTTTCAGTTCTGTAATTTCACTCTTTCAGCATTATGGATTGTTCTAGTTTGCTAGCTGCTGCAATGTAATATACCAGAAACGGAATGGCTTTTAAAAGGGGAATTTAATGAGTTGCTAGTTTACAGTTCTAAGGCTGAGAAAATGTCCCAGTTGAAGCAAGTCTATAGAAATGTCCAATGAAAGGCATCTGGGGAAGGATACCTTGGTTCAAGAAGGCTGATGAAGTTCACAGTTCCTCTCTCATCTGGAAGGGCACATGGTGAACATGGTGTCATCTGTTAGCTTTCTCTCCTGGCTTCCTATTTCATGAAGCTCCCCGGGAGGCATTTTCCTTCTTCATTTCCAAAGATTCACTGGCTGGTAGACTCTGATTCTCATGGTTATGTCATTCTGCTCTGCTGTCTCTGAATCGCTCTCATTCTCCAAAATGTTTCCTCTTTTATAGGACTTCAGAAACTAATCAAGACCCACCCAAATGGGTGGAGACGTCATCACCTAATCCAGTTTAACAACCACATTTGATTAAATCACATCCCCAGGGAGATGATAATTACAGTTTCAGACATACAGTACTGAATAGGGATTAGAAAAAATTACTGCCTTTACAAAATAGGATTAGGATTAAAACATGGCTTTTCTAGGGTACATACATCATTTCAAACCAGCACATGGATGTAGCACATTAATGTGCCACGTATACTCTACTATATGGTTCTTCTTTACTTCTGCCAGATTTTAAAAAGGCTCTGTGATTTGGCTCATCCAGGCAGTGGGAACGATGTGTACAAACGAAAGAGGAGCCACACCCCACACCAATGCGGTAACTGTGAATGGTGTGACATAGCTGAAGGATAGAGAAGAAGGAATAGAGAAGGATAGAGTCTGGAAGAAAAATGAGGTCAAGGCTGGAGGTCTCAGTAAGACTGAAGAACAGCTACATCATCGACTCACATTCCTAACTTAATTTTTGGCACCAGCACTCCCTTCCTATATGCAACATCAATCTAAGACTCTGGAATTCCAATATAGCAAAGCTTCCTGGTAATCTTTCACAATTAATGTTTTGACATTTGTGAAACAGTCCCAACTACTCTATGCATTTTGTTTATTAGGAATTCAGTTATCCTCCAAAATCCTTTGCAGATCTAGCCATGTCAACAATAATTTATGCCAATCTTCAAGGTGTTTTAGTTTCCTAAAGCTGCCAGAATGGAACACATCAGAGATGATGTTTGTTTGTTTGTTTGTTTGTTTTTCACAATTAAATAGTCACATTGCGAAAGCTATATCATTATACAATCATCTTCAAGAAACATCAGTATTGGAACAAGGGTCTCCATTTTCAGGCAGTTCGTTCCGGCCTCTCCATCACACTTTAACTAAAAAGGTGATATCTATATAATGCATAAGAATAACCTCCAGGATAACCTCTCAATTTGGTTTGGAATTTCTCAGTCATCGACACTTAATTTTGTCGCATTTCCTTCTTCCCCCTTTTGGTTCAAGAAGGTTTTCTCAATCCCTTGGTCCTGAGTCCCAGCTCATTCTAGGATTTCTGTCCCACGTTGCCAGGAAGGTCCACACCCCTGGGAGTCATGTCTCATGTAGAGAGGAGGAGGGCAGTGAGTTTGCTTGTCATGTTGGCTGAAAGAGAGAGAGGCCACATCTAAGCCACAAAAGAGGTTCTCTTGGGGGTGACTCTTAGGCCTAATTTTAGGTAGGCTTCACCCATCCTTTGTGGGATTAAGTTTCATATGAACAAATCCCAAGATTGGGGGCTCAGCCTATTACTTTGGTTGTCCCCCTTGCTTGTGAGAATACCAAGAATTCTCCACTTGGGGAAGCTGAATTTTCCCCCTTTCTCACCACTCCCACAAGGATGCTTTGCAAATACTTTTTTATTCACTGTTCAACTTCTGGGATTTATCAAGGCATCACTCTGGACAAATGTACAAAATCTCATGCTCTACTCAAGGTTTCATGTACTTATGATGTTCAGTTAAGCTGTCCACATAAGTTATATTAGGAAACACATCAGTCAAAATATAAATTTTGTACCAAATAAACATTTTTTGCTTTAGTCTCACACATAAGTTGAAGTTTTAAAATATTAATTACCATCTGTTTTCAACACCCTACATTATTGACATTCCTTTGTTCTTCCTCATGCAATATTTTAAAATTTGTACATTTAGTCACTATCATTATACACTCTAGGCATTCTTAGATTATATCATCTCAGTCTTTATCATATATCTTTCCTTCTGATTTCATTTGTGCTCCCAGGTCTCCTCCCTCTATCATTCTCACATTCAGCTTCATTCAGTGTTCTAACAGTATTGTATTACAGTTAGGTAGTATTGTGCTATCCACTTCTGAATTTTTACTATCAGTCCCATTGCACAATCTGTATCCCTTCAGTTCCAATTACCCAATATCTACCCTATTTCTATCTCCTGATGACCTCTGTTCTTAACTGAAATTATCCAAGTTCATTCATTAAGTTAGTTCATACCAGTGAGACCATACAGTATTTGTCCTTTTGTTTCTGGCTAATCTCACTCAGCATAATGTCCTTAAGGTCCATCCATGTTGTTACATACTTCATAACTTTATTCTGTCTTACAGCTGCATAATATTCCATTGTATGTATATACCACAGCTTGTTTAGCAACCTGTTGATGGACATTTGGGCTGTTTCCATCTCTTGGCAATCATAAATAATGCTGCTATAAACATTGGTGTGCAAATATCCGTTTGTGTCTTTGCCTTCATGTCCTCTGAGTAGATACCTAACAATGGTATTGCCGGGTCATATGGCAATTCCATTCTTAGCTTTCTGAGGAACCACCACACTGCCTTCCATAGCGATTGTACCATTTGACATTCCCACCAATAGTAGATAAGTGTGTCTGTTTCTCCACATCCTCTCCAGCACTTGTCATTTTCTGTTTTATTGATAATGGCCATTCTGGTGGGTGTGAGATGATATCTCATTGTCAGTTTTGATTTGCATTGCCCTAATAGCCAGGAAAGTTGAACATCTTTTCATGTGCCTGTTAGCCATTTGTATTTCCTCTTCTGACAAGTGTCTGTTCAAGTCTTTTGCCCATTTTGTAATTGGATTGACTGTCTTTTTATTGTTGAGTTGAACAATCTCTTCATAAATTCTGGATACTAGACCTTTATCTGATATATCATTTCCAAGTATTGTCTCCCATTGTGTAGGCTGTCTTTTTACTTTCTTGACAAAGTTCTTTGATGCACAAAAGTGTTTAATTTTGAGAAGTTCCCATTTCTTTCTTTCTTCAATGCTTGTGCTTTGGGTGTAAGGTCTAGGAAACCGCCTCATATTATAAGATTTATAAGATATTTCCCTACATTTTCTTCTAACCACTTTACAGTCTTAGATCTAATGTTTAGGTCTTTGATCCATTTTAAGTTAATTTTTGTATATGGTGTGAAATATGGATCTTCTTTCATTGTTTTCCATTTGGATATCCAGTCTCTAGGCACCATTTATTGAAGAGACTCTTCTGTCCCAGGTGAGTCGGCTTGACTGTCTTATCAAAGATCAACTGTCCACAGATGAGAGGATCTATATCCGAACACTCTATTCTATTCCCTTGGTCAGTATATCTGTCTTTATGCCAGTACCATGCTGTTTTGACCACTGTAGTTTTGTATTATGCCTTAGAGTCAGGTAGCGTGAGACCTCCAATTTCATTTTACTTTCTCAGCATACTCTTAGCTATTTGGGGCACCCTGCCCTTCCAGATAAATTTGGTTGTTGGTTTTTCTATTTATGAAAAATACGTTTTTGGGATTTTAATTGGTATTGCATTGAATCTGTTGTTACATACTTTTGTTGAATCAATTGTTACATACTTTATAACTTTATTCTGTCTTACAGTTGCATAATATTCCATTGTATGTATATACCACATCTTGTTGGGCCAGAATTTAGGTAGACTTGACATCTTAACTATATTTAGTCTTCTAATCCATGAACACGATATGCCCTTACATTTATTTAGGTCTTCTGTGATTTCCTTGAACAATTTCTTGTAGTTATCTTTGTATAGGTCTTTTGTCTCTTTAGTTAAAATTATTCCTAAATATTTTATTCTTTCAGTTGCAATTGCAAATGGAATTCTTTTCATTATTTCCCCCTCAGATTGTTCATTACTAGTGTATAGAAATACTACAGACTTTTGAGTGTTGATCTTGTAACCTGCCACTTTGCTGTACTCATTTACTAGCTCTAGTAGTTTTTCTGTGGATTTTGGGTTTTTTTTTTTTAACATATAGTATCATATCATCAGCAAAGAGTGAGAGTTTTACTTCTTCCTTTCTAATTTTGATGCCTTGTATTTCTTTTTCTTGTCTGATTGCTCTGGCTAGAACTTCCAACGTAAAGTTGAATAACAAGGGTGATATTGGACATCCTTGTCTTGTTCCTGATTTTAGGGGGAAAGTTTTCAGTTTTTCCCCACTGTGGATGATGCTAGCTGTGGGTTTTTCATATATTTTCTTTATTATGTTGAGGAAGTTCTGTTCTATTCCTACCCTTTGAAGTGTTTTCAACAGGAAAGGATGTTGAATTTTGTCAAATGCCTTTTCTGCATCGATCGAGATGATCATGTGGTTTTTCTGCTTTGATTTGTTGATATGGTGTGTTACATTAATTGATTTTCTTATGTTGAACCATCCTTGCATGTCTGGGATGAATCCTACTTGGTCATGGTGTGTAATTTTTTTAGGATGCTGCTGGTATTCGATTTGCAAGAATTTTGTTGAGGATATTTGAATCTATATTCGTAAGAGAGATTGGTCTATAGTTTTGCTTTTTTGTAATATCTTTTTCTGGCTTGGTATGAGGGTGATGTTAACTTCATAGAATGAGTTAGGTATCATTCCTTCCTCTTCAATTGTTTTGAAGAGTTTCAACAGGATTGGTACTAATTCTTTCTTGAATCTTTGGAGAATTCACACGTGAAGCCTTCTGGTCCTGGACTTTTCTTTTTGAGGAGCTTTTAATGACTAATTCAATTTCTTTACTTGTGATTGGTTTGTTGAGGTCATCTATTTCTTCTCAAGTCAATGTTGGTTGTTCATGCCTTTCTTGGAAGTTGTCCATTTCATCTAAAGTGTCGGGTTTATTAGTATAAAGTTGTTCATAGTATCCTCTCATTACTTCCTTTATTTCTGCAGGGTCAGTGGTTATGTCTCCTCTTCCATTTCTGATTTTATTTATTTGTATCCTTTCTCTTCTTTTTTTTCAACCTCACTAAAGGTCCATCAATCTTACTGATTTTCTCATAGAATTAACTTCAGGTTTTGTTGATTTTCTTCATGTTCTCAGTTTCATTTATTTCTGCTCGACTCTTCATTATTTCTTTCCTTTTGCTTCTTTGGGATTAGTTTGCTGTTCTTTCTCTAGTTCTTCCAGGTCAACAGTTAATTCATCGATTTTTGCTCTTTCTTCTTTTTTGATATAGGCATTTAGGGCAATAAATTTCCCTCTTAGCACTGCCTTTGCTGCATCCCATAAATTTTGAAATGTTGAGTTTTCATTTTCATTTGCCTCAAGATATTTATTGATTTCTCTTGTAATTTCTTCCTTGACCCACTGGTTGTTTAAGAGTGTGCTGCTGAGCCTCCACATATTTGTGAATTTTATGGCACTCTGCCTATTATTTATTTCTGACTTTATTCCTTTATGATCTGAGAAATGTTTTGTAATGATTTCAATCTTTTTAAATTTATTGAGACTTGCTTCGTGACCCAGCATATGGTCTATTCTTGAGAATGATTCATGAGCACTTGAGAAAAAGGTATAACCTGCTGTTGTGGGGTGTAATGTTCTATAAATGTCTAGTAAGTCTAGCTCATTTATTGTATTGTTCAAATTATCTGTTTCTTTATTGATCCTCTGTCTAGATGTTCTGTCCACTGATGAGAGTGGGGAATTGAAGTCTCCAACTATTAAGGTAGATGTGTCTATTTCTCTTTTCAGTGTTTGCCTCATGTATTTTGGAGCATTCTGTCTTGCTGTGTAAATATTTATGATTGTTATGTCTTCTTATTGAATTGTTCTTTTTATCAATACATAGTGCCCTTCTTTGTCTCTTTTAACTGTTTTACATTTGAAGTCTAATTTGTTGGATATTAGTATAGCTACTCCTGCTCTTTTCTGGTTGTTATTTGCATGAAATATCTTTTCCCAACCTTTCACTTTCAACCTATGTTTATCCTTGGGTCTAAGATGCATTTCCTGCAGTTAGCATATAGATGGGTCCTGGTTTTTAATCTGTTCTGCCAGTCTATGTCTTTTGATTGGGGAGTTTAATCCATTAACATTTTGTGTTATTATTGTATTGGCAGGACTTTCTTCTACCATTTCGTCTTTTGGATTTTGTATGTCCTATCTTATTTTTCTTGTTTTTACCTTTACTGATAGTCTTCATTTCTATACTCTTCTCTACACCTCTCTCTCCTTTCTTTTTGTATCTGTCTCTAGTGCTCCCTTTAGTATTTCTTGTGGAGCTGGTCTCTTGGTCACAAATTCTCTCAGTGATTTTTTTTTCCTGAAAATGTTTTAATTTTTCCCTCATTTTTGAAGGACAGTTTTGCTTGATATAGAATTCTTGGTTGGCAGTTTTTCTCTTTTAGTAATTTAAATATTTCGTCCCACTGTCTTCTCGCCTCCATGGTTTCTGCTGAGAAATCTATGCATAGCGTTATTGGGCTTTCCTTGTATATGGTGGATTGCTTTTCTCTTGCAGCTTTCAAGATTCTCTATTTCTTTTTGACATCTGACATTCTGATTAGTAAGTGTCTTGGAGTACATCTATTTGGATTTATTCTCTTTGGGGTATGCTGTACTTCTTGGATATGTAATTTTAAGTCTTTCATAAAAGAGTTGGGAAATTTTCAGTGATAATTTCCTCCATTAGTTTTTCTTCTCCTTTTCCCTTCTCTTCTCCTTCTGGGACACCCACAACACGTATATTCATGCTCTTTATGTTGTCATTCAATTCCCTGAGTCCCTGCTCATATTTTTCCATTCTTTTCCCTATATTCTCTTTTGCTTGTCAACTTTGAGATGTCCTGTCCTCCAGTTCACTAATTCTATCTTCTGCCTCTTGAAACCTGACATTGTAGGTTTCCATTGTTTTTCATCTCTTCTCCTGTGCCTTTCACTCCCATAAGTTCTGTGATTTGTTTTTTCAAACTGTCAGTTTCTTCTTTTTTGTTCATTCATTGCCTTCTTTATATTCTCCCTCAATTCACTGATTTGATTTTTGATGAGGTTTTCCATGTCTGTTCAAACATTCTGAATTAATTGTTTCAAATTCCTGTATTAGATATTTTATATAAGTGAAATCATACAATATTTGTCCTTTGTGACTGGCTTAGTTCACTTAACATAATGTTTTCAAGTGTCTTCCAGCTTATAACATCTATCAGAACTTCATTTCTTTTCATTGTTAAATAATATTGCACTGTATATATGTATTTATCACATTTTGTTTATTTTTTCATCTGTTGGTAGACATTTGGGTTGTTTCCACCTTTTGGCTATTGTGAACGATGCTACTGTGAACAATGTTGTAAAATTATCTGTTTGAGTTTCTGTTTTCAGTTCTTTTGAGTATATACCTAAGAGTAGAATTGCTGGGTCATATGATAATTTTATGTTTAACTTTTTGAGGAACTACCTGTCTTCCAGTGTCTGAATCATTTTACATTGTCACCAGCAATACGAGAGGTCCAATTTCTCCATAAACCTGTTTCTTTTTTCTTTTTATAACAATCATCCTAGTGCATTTGAAAGTGGATTTCATTGTGGTTTTGACTTGCATTTGACAAAAAGTATTTCACTTCTGTTTTGTTCTTATTGGACCAACATAATTTGTAGTTTTTGACTAATCTAAGGAAGAAGGAAAGGATAAGGGAGGGAGAGGTTGAATGAACATTTTGTCTGAAAATATATTTAGTTAGAAAAATTCTATCAATTACCAACAATATTTAACAACAATTAAATATAGAACAAATGGTAGGTTGAGCTACCCTTACCATCCTTACTTGGACTGCTTCCTTTCTTCCTTGTCCTAGTCAAATGGGAATTGCTGGCTCCTCAAGCTTGATGCTTGTCATTATCCATGCTGGTGCTCATCCATTGCCTTTGCTAGAATAGCATTTCCTTCCAACTCCCTGTCAAAATCTTAAATTTCTCTCAAAGATTAGATTGATGAGTTCATTACTTGATAAACAAGTATTTGTTGTGTTCATTGAGTACCTACAGTGCATTAAGAATGGAGTTCATATATTCTTGCAAGCAGTGGAGACAACAAAATCTGAGCCCTCAATCTTGGGGTTTGCCCCTATGAAATTCCTGCAAAGGATAGGTTAAGCCTACGTAAAATTAGGATTAAGAGTCATTTCCAGAGAACATCTTTTGTTGCTCAGATGTGGCCTCTCTCTAAGCCAACCTGGCAGGTGAACTCACTGCCCTTCCTGCTCTACATGGGACATGACTCCCAGGGGTGTAAGTTTTCCTGGCAAGTGGGACAGAAAACCTGGGATGAGCTGGGACACAGCATCAAGGGATTGAAAGACTTCTCGACCAAAAGGGGAAAGAGAGAAATGAGACAAAATAAAGTTTGAGTGCTGTGAGATTTCAAATGGAGTCAAGAGGTTATTATCATGGAGGTTATTCTTACACATTGTATAGATATCTCCTTTTTATTTTTTGGTGTACTAGAGTAGCTAGAGGGAAGTACCTGAAACCACTGAGTTGTGTTCTAGTAGCCTTGATTCTTGAAGACAATTGTATAATAATATAGCTTTTACAATGTGACTGTGTGATTGTGAAAACCTTATGTCTGATGCCTCTTTTATCCAGGGTATGGACAGATAAGTAAAATATATGGATAAAAAGTAAACAAATAATGGGGGGCAAAGGTTAAAATAAATTGGGTAGATGGAAATACTAGTGGTCAATAAGAGGGAGGGGTAAGGTGTATGGTATGTATGAGATTTTTCTTTTTATTTCTTTTTCTGGAGTGATGCAAATGTTCTAAAAAATTATCATGGTAATGAATGCACAACTATGTGATGATATTGTCAGCCATTGATTGTACGCAATATGTGGAATATTTGTGTGTTAAGATTTATCAATAAAAATATTTTTAAAAAAGAATGGAGTTCATAGATTAAAACTAGCAGGAGATAAATAAATATCAACATAATTTAAATTGTATTTGATAGATTCTTTTAGATAATAGCATTATTGACATATAATTCAACTTTATTGATGTAATTCACACAACATGAAATTCACTGTTTTATGCTGGCCCACCAGTCCTTGCACCAACTCCTCTGTGTTATGTCTGCAATGATGATGGCAAAAACCAAGGGGCACCCTAATCTACTCCAGGATGAGGGGAATGGTAGCCATCTTGTTGCTTTCACTAAACAGGGGAGGATGGGCCCGAATGACTTCATTCAGAAGATTGCCAATAACTCCTATGCATGCAACCACCAGAACTTCAATCGATTTTGAAAATCTCACAACCTCAGGAGCTGGAGCTTATGAATGCCAACCTTTCTCCTCCACCAAGTCCTCCTCAACAAATCAACTTTGGCCCATCATCCAATCATCATGTGAAACCATCCATCTGACTTTCACTTCTTGAAAGTGATCGGAAAAGGCAGTTTTGGAAAGGTTCTTCTAGCAAGACACAAGGATGGATTAAGTTATGGGCATCAATGTGACACTTGCAGGATGCTATAACATGGGACATTATTTTTTTCTTCCATATTTGGAAGATCAATTTTATGTGTAGACTGTTTTTGTGTAAGATATAATTAACTGAAATTTATTGAACTGGTCTTGCAAGAACGTTTATCCAGATGCTTAAAGAAAGCATTACTGCTACAAATATTTCTATTTTCAGAAAGGGTTTTTATGGACCAATGTTCCAGTTGTTGGTCAAAGGAGTTGGTGTTTTCATTGTTTAAAATGTCACCTATAAAATGGGCATTATTTATGTCTTTGGTTTTTTTTTCATTACTGATGACCATATGTATTGTATAAGGAAAAGTCTATACATTGGGATGTAATACAGGGATATTTGAACTTATAGGCTTATTTGTAATGTAAACCACCATTTTACTCTACTATAATTAACATGGTTATAAAACATACAATCCTTTCCTCCTCCCCACCATGCAACTTTATTTGTGTGCGATAAGCCAATTTTGGTTCGCAATAAAACCTAGAAAAAAATTCACTTTGAATATATTCAGTCCAGTGGCTTTCAGTGTATCTCAGAGTCATACAATCTATATCACATTCTAATTTCAGAACATTTTCATCAACCCTGAAAGAAACCCTATATTCATTATCAGAAATATCCCTTTTCCCCCATCCTCAACCCCTAGCAACTACTAATCTACTTTCTGTCTCCTTGGATTTACATATGCTGAACATTTTATTTAAATGGAATCATATATTATGCTGCCTTTTGTGACTGGCCTCTTTTACTTAGCATATTTCAAACTTCATCTGTGTTGAAGTGTGTATCTGTACTTCATCCCTTTTTATAGCTATAAAGGAGATATGCATATATTTTGTGGATATGGTATATTTTGTTTATCCAATCATCAGTTGATGACTGGGGTTATTTCCACTACTTGGCTATTATGAACAGTACTGCCATGAACATTTGTGTACAATTTTGGGGTGAACATTATTTTCAGTTCTCTTGGGTATATATTACTGGGAGTGGAATGCTGGGTCATATGGTAATTCTATGTCTAACGTTTCGAAAAACTGCCAGACTTTTTTAGGATAGCTGCACCATTTTACATCCCACCAGCAAATTGTGAAGCTTTCAATTTCTCCACAAACTCACCAATACTTGATATTGTTGGTCTTTTCAAATTTTAGCCAATTTAGTAGGGGTAAAATGGTATCTCCTTGTGATTTTGATTTGCATTTCCCTAATTGATAATGATGTTGAGCATCTTCTCATGTGCTTATTTGCCATTTGTATATATTTTATAAAGAAATATCTATATAAATCCTATGCCCATTTTTTCATTGAGTTATTTGTTATTTAATTATTGAATTGTAAGAGTTTTTTATATATTTTGGATATTAAGCCCATCTCAGATATATGATTTGCAAATATTTTCTCTCATGCTGTGATTTATCTATTCACTTTCATGATCATATCCTTTAATGCATGAAAGTTTTAAATTTTGATGAAGTCCAATTTATCTATTTTTTCTTTTGTTACTTGTGCTTTTGGGGTCATATTTATGAACCCATTGCCTGATCCAAGATCACAAAGATATACTCCAATATTTTTTTCCAAAGAGTTTTACAGTTATAGCTATTATACTTAAGTTTATGATCCTTTTAGAGTTAATTTTTGTATATGATAAAAGGTATCCAAATTTATTTTTTTACATATGAACATTCATTTATCCAACATTATTGGAAGACTATTCTTCCCCCATTGGGTGATCTTAGCACCCTTGCAGAAGAACAACTGATCACAAATGCATATGCTTATTTCTGGGCTTTCAATTCTATTCCATTGATCTGTATGCCTATCTATATGCCCAGTACCACATTGTCTTGATTACTGTAGCTTTGTAGTAAGTTTTAAAATTGGAACGTGTGAATCTTCAAACTTTCTCTCTTCTTTTTTCAAGATAGTTTGACTATTTGGGCCTCATGAAATTCCCTAATAATTGTAGGATTAGGATTTAATTTTTTTTTTTCATGGGCAGGCACTGGGAATTGAAGCTGGGTCTCTGGCATGGCAGGCAAGAACTCTGCCACTGAGCCACCGTGTCCTGCCCAGGATTTTAATTTTGGCCAAAACAGGTCACTAGGATTTTGATAAGAATTGCACTGAATCTGTAGAACAATTTGGGGAGTATTGCAAACTTAAAATTTAGTCTTCTGATCCATGAACACAAATCTTTTTCCATTTAATTCTTGCAGCAATGTTTTGTAGTTTTCAGTGTGCTAGTCTTATACTTCTTTTATCAAATTCATTACTGTATGGTTTGTAGTAGTATATATTCCCAGAAAAACATGTTCTTAAACTTAGTCCATTTCTGTGGCTATGAATCCATTGTAAGTAGCATTTTTTGATGAGGTTACTTCAGTTAAGGTGTGGCCAACCTCAAACAGTATGGGTCTTAATCCCATTACTGGAGTTTTTTATAAGCAGAATAAAATTGAGAGGGAGAAAGCCAGAGGGTGCAGCAAGAAACTGAATATCAACAGAACCTGGAAGAGAAAGGAAAGACCAAGAGATGTCTCATGTACTTACCATGTGACAAACTACAGACCAAGGATCACCAGCCACCAAGCCGCAGAATGCTACCATCTTCAGGAAGAAAGCAATGCCTTGGTGATGCCTTCTTTGGATTTTCACTAACCGCAAAATCATGAGTGAATAAATGTTTAACCCAACCCATTGCATGGTATTTGTTAGAGCAGTCAAGGAAACTAAAACAACTCCTAAGTATTTTATTCCTTTTGATACTATTTTAGATGGAATAGTTTTCTTAGTTTCATTTATGGGTTGTTCACTGCTAGTTTGTAGAAATAGGATGCTTGTATGTTGATCATATATTCTGCAACTTTCTTGTTTTTAAATTTCAAGTTTTTAGTGGATTCCTTAGGATTTTGTATATACAAGATATATCATCTGTAAAGAGATAATTTTACTTCTTCCTTTTCAATCTCCCTTTTACTTCTTTAACTTGCTTAATTGCCTTGGCTAGAAATTTCAGTACTATGTGGAATAGAAGTGATGAGAGCTGATGGCATCCTTACTTGTTCCTGACCCTATAGGAAAACTTAGTCTTTTACCATTCAGTATGATGTTAGTTGTGGACTAATCATAGATGTTTTGTTTTGTTTTGTTTTTAAAGACCATACTTTATTCAGACTTCTTATTTTGTTTTTTGTTTTTTCATGGGCAGGCACTGGGAATAGAACTCAGGTCTCTGGCATGGCAGGCAAGAATTCTGCCTTTGAGCCACTGTTACACTGCCCTGTCATAGATGTTTTAATTAGGTTGAAGAAGATTCCTTCTATTCTTAATTTAGTAAGTATTTTTATCATGAAAGGGTGTTGGATTTTGTCAGTTGCAGCTTTTGCATCTACTGAGAAAATCATGCGATTTTTGTCTCATATTCCATTGATTTGGTATATTACATTTATGGATTTTCATTTGTTAAACCAACCTTGCATTTCTGGTATAAATCCCACTGGCTTGTGGTTTATAGTCCTTTTTATATGTTGCTGGATTCAGATTACTTTATTTTGTTAAGGATTTTTTATCTATATTCAGGGGAGATTGATCTTTGTAGTTTTCTTTCCTATGATGTTTTTGTTTGGTTTGGTATCAGGATAATACTGGTTTCAGAGAAGGAATTGGGAAGTTTTCCTTCTTCTTTTGTTTTTTGGAAGAGTTTGTAAAGGATTGGTATAAAAATTTTCCTTTAAATGTTTAGAGAATTCATCAGAGAAACCATCTGGATCAAAAGGTTTTTAAAATACTGTATAGCGGGAAGTATGGACAGTTGTGTGAGAACAGAGGAACAAGTCACCAGAAGGGTAAAGGAAGGTTTCAAAAAAATAGCATATTTGAGACAGAAGAAGAGGAAACTGTAAGAGTTTCATTTATATGGCTGATGTGTTGGGGGTATGGAAAATGTGAACAGAAGGGTCAGACAGACAGACTGGAGATAGATGTGGAAGTGCACAGAATGCCTGATCCAGACTCTCACCTGACACAGTATGCTGTTAGCTCATGTGGCTGTTGTTGCTATTATTTTGAGTGCAGGTGATGTGAGAGGGTCATTTGAATGCTTTACACCAGAAGCATGGAGCCAGTGACCTAGCCATGGGAGGAATTTTTTTAGTTGACTACTGTCAGTAGGATTTGTGCTTCAGGGTAAAGAATGTAGTTGAAGGTTGGATGTCCAGTCAGGAAGATAAAGGGAAAGCTGAGGAAGTAGGTACAATAATTTGGAGGAAGGAACAAAATGATATAGAGAAAGGGATGGCCAAATTGGTGACTCGTGTTCAGAAGAGCAATTCTATACAAGCTCATCTGCCACAGGATCCTTCCTATACTTGCTCTAGGTCAGTGCCATGTTCTCAAAGGGTCCAAACGACATTACTCAGTCAAGTTCTTTGAGCTTTGACTCTTTTATCCACTTTCCCCTTTTATTAGATTTCAAGTTCCTCAACAGCGGAAACATGCCTGGTGTATCTGCGTCTTCTACTAGGACATAGGCCAAAATCAAAGAATGTATACATGAAAACAACCATTAACAGATGAATGGATAAACAAAATGTGGTATACCAATACAACGGAATATTATTCAGCTATAAAATAGAATGAAATTCTGTTATATACTACAACATGGATGAATCTTAAAAACATAAAGCTGCTGGAATGCTGAATATACTAGAAATAGAACAGCTTTTAAAAAGGGAGTGTAATAATTTGCAAGTTTACAGTCCTAAGGCCAGAAAATGTCGAAACTAAAGCATTGAGGAAAAGATACTTTGACTCAGGAAAGACCAAAGTCTGTCACATGGGAAGGCATATGGCTGGCATTTACTGGTTCTTGTTCCTGGTTCCATTGCTTCCAGCTTCTGATGCCACTGATTTCCTCTCTAAGCATCTCTAAGCATTACTTAGCTCCTCTGGGACACAACCCTGGAGTCTTGCTAGCTTAGTATATCATGGGAAGGCACATAGTGGCTTCAACTGGGCTCTGTGCATGTCTAGGCATCTGCTCTCTCTGTCCGCACTCTATGCATCTCCAAACATCCGTGTCTGCCAGCTCTGAAGCAACTGTTCTCCAAGCATCTGCATCTGAGGGTTCTCCAAAATGTTTCTCCTTTTAAAGGGCTCTAGTAAACTAATCAAGGCCCACATTGAATGGGTGGAGTCACATCTCCATCTAATCAAAAGACCACACCCACAATTGGGCATGTCACATCTCCATGGAAGTAATCTAACCAAAAGGTTACATCCACAACTGGGTGTGTCACATCTCTATGGAAACAATCCAATCAAAGTTTCCACCCTAACAATAGGTCTGACCCTACAAGATTGTATCAGAATTAAAACATGGCTTTTTGGGTACATAATAATTTCAAACCAGCACAATTATGTTGAGTGAAATAAGCTAAAAAATGAAACGGCAAATACCATATGATATAACTCATATGAAATATTTAGAATAGGTACATTCATAGAGACAGAAAGTAGATGAGAGGTTACCAGGGGCTGGAGGGTGGGGGTAGGGTGGGTGCAGATTACAATAAGGAGTTATCACTTAACTGCTACAGAGTTTCTGTTTGGCATGTTGCAAGTTTTTTGGTAATGGGTTTTGGGTTAAAATGGGATATTTTGTGATATATATATATATATATATACACACACACACACACACACACAATAAAAGTTATCTTTAAAATGCATGCATTAAAATTTCTCTAGACATTTTTATTTAATAATTGCTCATCCAAATTGCATCCCCCACCCCCTGCCCACATCCAAAGCTCTTCAAAATTTTCAATGTACCAGGGAGTAGCTCCAGAACCAGGCTCCAGAATATCAAGAAGAGGCATGTGAGCATCAGAGGTTGACACCCAACTCCTATTTCCACCGTCTAAGCCTCAATGAACAAAATCTTTCCACCAAGAATATCTGTTTTCCCTATTAAAACCTTAACAAGAGACCTAATTTTTAAGCAAAACTAGAAATGCAGATATCTCCAAGTCCCATCTAGAAAGCCTATGATCTTTTCAGTGGAGTACAGTGGGTAGTCATGGGCACAACAGGGAAAGAGCACTGGGTTTGGAGCCAGGAGACCTGAGTTCTGAATCCAGTTTTACCACTAATTAACTGTGTTACCTTGGTGGAGCAAGTCACTTAAGTTCTTTGGTCTCTTGAAAAATGAAGCAGCTGGAATAGAAAATCTACTAAGGCCTCTTGCAGATATGAAAATAGTTGGTTTTAGCATATTTAACATATTTTAGCTACTGTGGTAGGCTGAATTATATAACCCAGTTTAGACAGTTCTTAGTCTTAATCCAAGTTCCTGTGGGCATGAAGCCATTGTAAACAGGACCTCTCAAAGATGCTATTTTTAGTTAAGACATGGCCAAATGAAACAGTGTGGAGCTTAATTTGGATTACTGGAGGCTTTATAAAGAGAAGAAACAAGAAGCCAAGATCAGAGAAAGCTACAAGGAGATGCTGGAAGTCAGCAGGAATGGAGAGGAGAAAGGAGACGACATCTCATGTGACAGGACAGCCAAGGATTGCCCAGCAAGCATGAGAAAATAAATTCCCATTGTTTAAGCCAACTATTGTGTGGTATTTATGACAGTAGCTCAGGCAAATTAAGACAGCTGCCAGGTTTTTTATGATTGTAGAATGTTACTTCCTTAACGTGTCTCAAGTGTACTTTATAATTCATCGCTATCCTTAAAAAATCTGTGGATATAACATGCAGGTTATTTCATAAAATTTAGACAGTGATATTACAAAATATGAAATAAGCTTATTATAGTTTTGCTGTTGTGGCTTATGAATATGTACTGTAGGTAGACTCTCACAGGAAGATGTAATATACTCTGTGACTCTTATTTTTTTTTTTTCTGTTTGTTCTCCTATGCATCCCCCAGAAGAATTTAATGCAACTCCTTATTTTTGCTTATTAATAAGATTTTCTAAATTATAAAAGTGGTTCATGTTCTGTGTATGGTGGTGGCTAAAAGCCTTCCTGCAACACTCTAAGCATGAGCTAGTCCTACATGGTAAAGTACACATAAAGAGAATAATTTAACGATGGAAAGGAAAGCAGTCCTAAGTAAAGGAATCGTGAATTCAGAGAGGCTGGGATTTTAAGAAGCAAAGTACCTATTTGAAATAAATAACATGAGGCAGGATTTTAAGTGATGTAGCCTGGGGTGATAATCATTAAGAGGTTCACTATTTGGGAAGTTTCATAGAGATTTGAGCTAAAGAGCATATATTTTATTCCATAGCTCCAATTCAGTTTGAGAAGGGCAAAAGATTAAAGAAGGCAGTTAGACTTAAAAAAAAAAAAAAAAAAAAGAGAGAGAACCTTTTACTAGTAGTAAGTGCACATTATTTACAAATGAGGAGGAAATACAAGAAGAAATCCAAAGCTGCTGACAGTAGAAAACAGAAATCAGGGTTGGGGAAGGGGAAAGGCAGATGACTGCAGCTTCTCATTACAAACTAGATAGAACTACCAGACTTTACAAATCTGTGATTTAAAGAAATATTAAAATGTATTTTAAAAGCAGAAGTGAGTTTTAGGAAAATTAATTTGTTAATAATTTTCAGAAAGTATTGATTAAACAAATAGAAGCTCCAAAGCCCTGGTCTATCTTTTCCAGTGTGGGACCAGATGAGACAATTACAGGATAATGTGGTATATTTTCCATAAAGCTAATTGTTATATAAATTAATATACTTAATATAAAAATTATCCTTCATTCTGTGATTAGTCCCTCTTTCCTTTCAGTGTTAATATATCCATTATTTTGTGAATTGAAGGGGAGAATAAATGCCCCTTTATTATCCTTATACCCCTTAATATCCTTCTTAACAAAATTAAAAATTGAAATCCTTTGTCTGGCAGTCCCCATTTCTCTCCTGCCCCCCCACCTTTTTTTTTTTTTTTAATTTTAAAGTTCTGTGAAATCCAATATTCTGAGAAGCACTGTTTCTTGAAATGGAAGACAGTTGCAGCCATTTGGGTGAAAGATTCTATAGTTCTAGGCCAGGGTAGACACTGGAGGAATGGAAAGAGAGAGAACCAAATATGTTATCACTAGGGAAACTCCATGGGACTTGGTGACCATTGGCAAAGTAGTCAGGGCTGACTCCTGAGATCTCACCTTCTCCTCCCCAGGAATCTTCTCCTTGTGTCTTTCCTCAGTTATTTCCATGCACGATGTGCCCTTCCATTGCAGGCTTCTGGAGACCTCACTGCAGAGAAGGTGCTTTCCTTTTCCTTACCTGTTCCCACCTCTTTCCTTGTTAACCTCTACCTGAGGATTTCAACTCTCATGTCACTGCTCAGTGAGCCCTATCTTATCTCCTTAGTGGAGTGGATGTCCCAGAGCACTGTGTATCTTTAGAACACATCACTGTAATGATACATTTGTTTTTGTGATCATTTGATTATTTTTCCCTCACACTAGATTGAAAGCTCAAAAGGGCAGGGACCAAAAAATCGATACCTTGAACAACTACATGCCAACAAACTAGACAACTTAGATGAAATGGGCAAATTCCTGGAAACACATGAACAAGCTACACTGACTCAAGAAGAAACAGAGTATCTCAACAAAGCAGTCACAAGTAAAGAGATTCAATCAGTCATCTAAAATCTTCCTACAAAGAAAAGCCCAGGGCCAGATGGCTTCACAGGGGAATTTTATCAAACATTCCAAAATGAACTAGCACCAACACTGCTCAAACTTTTCCAAAAAATCTGAGGAAAAAGGAACACTACACTACCTAATTCATTTTATGAAATTAACATCACTTTAATACCAAAACCGGGTAAAGATGCTGCAAGATAGGAAAACTACAGACCAATCTCCCTAATGAACATAGATGCAAAAACAAAACATTAGCAAATTGAATCCAACAGCACAGTAAAAGAATTATAAACCACAAACAAGTGGGGTTTATACCAGAAATGCAAGGATAGGCAAGGATATTTCAACAGAAGAAAATCAGTTAATGTAATATAGCATGTTAGCAAATCAAAAGGGAAAAATCATATGATCATCTCGATCGATGCTGAAAAAGCATTCAACCCACACAAGTACTTGGAGAAGATGAGTTTACACTGAAGGTAGAGGGTGGGCCTTCCACCTCATTGTAGTGGAAGAGTCATGCCACCTTAGGCCTTGGAGAGGTGGAGCGCATTCCTTGGGGATTGCTGCCACCACATGGAGGGGTGAGCATGTGCCTTGGAAAGGGTGGGACTGCCACTTTCAAAAGCCACAAAGATAAATGACTACCAGACTTTGAAGTCTAATGGACTTTGCCCTGCAGATTTTAGGAACTCTATGGGTCTGGTGACCCCTGTATTCCTTCCAATTCCTCCCTATGGAAGGAATTCCTTGACTGTCCCTCCTTTGTATGTTGGCAGCAAATAAGTTATTTTGAGTTTTAAAAATACAGAGCCAGAGGAGAATTTTACCTTAGGAGAGACCATGCCTATAACTGACTTTGATGAGATTTTGTACTGTTTATGACTTTGTATTCCATTTGTATTAAGACTGAAAAGTTTTAAGGCTTTGTGATATTGTGATGGAATTCATGTATTTTGCATTTGGAAAGAGCATGTCTTTTTAGAGCCCAATGGGTGGAAGGGTGGAATTTGCGGGTTTGAATCTGTTGTGTACCTCAGGAAAGCCATGTCCTTTAATCTTCATTTAATATTGCTGAGTGGGAGTTTTTTTATTATCCATGGATGTGATCCACCCATTTGTGGGTGGTAACTTTTGATTACATGGTTTCCATGGAGATGTGTCTCCACCCATTCAAGGGGGGGTTGCTTACTGGAGTCCTTTAAGAGGGAACAAAAAGCTTCAGAGCCATAAGAGCCCAAGCAGCAAGAGACCTTTGATGATGAAGGAAAATACCTCCAGGGTAACTTCATGAAACAAAAGACCAGGAGAGAAGGCTAGCAGATTCCACCAGGTGCCCTTCCAGCTGGGAAAGAAATCTGGAACATCACTGGCTTCTTGAATTAAGGTATTGTTCCCTGGATGCCTTAGATTTGGACATTTTCTTAGGCCTTGCCTTAACTTGGATATTTTCACAGCCTTAGAACTGTAAACTTGCAACTTAATAAATTCCCCTTTTTAAAAGCCATTCTGTTGTGTCAAACTTTAAGGACACCCAAATCAATAGGCCATGCCCTCGATCATGAGGCTTACTCTTTGAAGCTAATGTAGGTAGTGGAGAAGCTTAGACTACCTATAGGCATGCCTAAGAGTTACTTCTCTCTAAACTCAACCTTGCAAGTGAAATCATTGCCCTCCCCACTACATGGGACATCCAGGGGTAAAAGTCTCCCTGGTGACATGGAAGATGACTCCCAAGGATGAATCCAGACCTGGTACTGTGGGATCAACAATTCCATCCTGACCAAAAGGGGGGAAAAGAAGTGTAATTAATTATCAGTGGCAGAGAGAGTTCAAGTAGAGTCGAGAGGCTACTTTGGAGGTTGCTCTTATGCAAGCTTCAGGTAGAACTTGCTACCTATCATAGCCTGCCGACTCCCAACCAGGACCATCCCAGCCAATCCTAAAGAATACCTAGGGCAATATATAAGATTTCACAAGGGTTCCATGCACTAGAGTAACTTTCCAGAAACCTACAACTTCCAGATGGGTCTCTGGTCCAGATAAGTCCTGAAACCTAGCCCAGCCTCTCCTCTGATGAAGGAACATCAGCTAGTTCCATTTCCCTACCCCATATTAGTGACAGACCCTTCCAATATGAGAAATTTAGAATGGCCATAACCCAAATACCCCTAAAGAGAGGATTGAAAAGATCAAAGGTAAAGGTGGAGTAATACAGATGAGATAGGATTTAACAAATGAATATGAATGCTGAATCATTAAATGGATATCTCTTTTAGTCTCTAGTATTTTAGAGCAGCTAGAAGTAAAAACCTAAAAGTGAAATTGTGAACCAGGTCAAACTCTGAAATATGTTTTACAATTAATTGTGGTGCTGTGCTTTGAAATTTATAGCTTTTTTGTGTATATGTTATTTTTCACAAAAAAAAGAAGGAAAAAAGTCAATTGTGATGCTAAAAAATATTTAAGCCCTCTAGCCTCCTATATTCTGGAGCAGCTAGAAGGAAAAATATGAGAGGATTGTATGGTAGCCCATGACAAACTCTGGGATCTGTCCTGTAACTACTTATTGAAGAGTGCTTTGAAAACCATTGCTTTTTTTATTTCTTTGCTTTCTATATATGTTATACTATATAACAAAAGCTAAAAAAAAAAAGCTGTTCTGTTTCTGGTATATAGCACTCTGGCAGCTTTCAAACTAGAAGAGACAGGTTATAAGATTAATGTACAAAAATCAGCAATGTTTCTATACACAACCAATGACCTAAGTGAGGAGTCAATTACGGAAAAAATTCCATTCATAATAGTACCTAAAATAATCAAGTATCTAGGAATGTAGAGGACTTATACACAGAGAACTACATAACATTGCTAAAAAAGATCAAAGAAGATCTTAATAGGATGAAGTTATTCCCTGCTCATGGATCAGAAGGTTAAATATAGTTAAGATGTCAATTCTACCCAAATTGATCTGCAGATTCAATGTAGTACTAATCAAAATTCTATCAATCTACTTTGAAGACTTGGAAAAGCTATTTATCAAAATCATCTGGAAGGGAAACAGACCCTGAATAGCTAAAAGCATTCTAAAAAAGAAGAATGAATTTTGGAAAGATTAACAGTTCCTGATTTTAAAATTTATTATAAAGCCACAGTGATCAAAACAGCATGGTACTGGCACAAAGATAGAAGCATTGACCAATGGAGTCAAATCTATGGCCAAATGATCTTTGACAAGGCCCCCAAATCCACTAAACTGGGACAAAATAGTCTCTTCAATAAATGGGCAAAGGAGAACTGGACATCAATAGCCAAAAGAATGAAAGAGGACCCTTACCTTACACTCTATACAAAAATTTAAAAAATATGTAAGAACCAGCACCATAAAGCTCCTAGAAGAAAATGTAGGGGAACATCTTTAAGACCTAGTAATAGGGGGTGGCTTCCTAAACTTTATACCCAAACAAGCAACAAAAAAATAGTTAAATGGGAGCTCCTCAAAATCAAATGCTCTTGTGCCTCAAATAACTTTGCTGAAAAGGTGAAGAGGAAGCCAACTCAATGGGAGAAAATATTTGAAAATCACACATCAGATAAAGGTTTGATATCCTGTATACATAAAGAAATCATACAACTCAACAACAAAAGAACAAACAACCCAATTATAAAATGGGCTAAAGATATGGATAGACATTTTTCAGAATAGCAAATACAGATGGCTAACAAGCACATGAAGAAATGCTCATTCTCACTAGGTACAAGGGAAATGAATATCAAGACTACAATGAGATACCACCTCACATTTATAAGAATGGTTGCTATTTTATTTATTTATTTATATTTATGTATTTACTTTTGCATGGGCAGGCATCAGGAATCGAATCCAGCTCTCAAGCATGGCAGGCAACAACTCTGCCTGCTGAGCCACTGTGGCCTGCCCGGATGGTTACTATTAAACAAACAGGAAACTACAACTGTTGGAGAGGATATGGAGAAATTGGGACACTTATGTACTGCTGGTGGGAATGTTTAATGGTACAGATGCTATGGAAGACAGTCTGGCAATTCCTCAGAAAACTAAATAGGAAGCTGCCCTATGACCTGGCAATACCTCTGCTCAATATATATCCAGAAGAGCTGAAAGCAGTGACATAAACAGACATTTGCACACTGGTATTCACAGCAGCGTTATTCACAGTCACCAAAAGATGAAAGCAATCCAAGTGCCCATCAACGATGAGTGGATTGACAAAATATGGAATATACGTATGATGGACTATTATGCAGCAGTAAGTATGATGTCCTGAACCACATGAGAAGATGGATGAACCTTGAGGACATAATGCTGAGTGAAAAAAGCCAGACACAAAAGGATAGATACTGTATGACTCCACTTTTATGACCATGATAAAGGTAAAATCAGAGGCTTATAATACAGAATATAGGGGAACTATTGATACACAGGAGCTTGAGACGGGTGAACAACTAGCTAATGAGGTTGAACTTAATTGTAAGGGAATAGATAAAAGTGAAGGCAGTTCACTAGTGGGTCTATAAGCGATATTACCATATTGAAGGTGAACATGATTGAAAGGGGTTGTATAGACTCATGAGTCCCACTGATCAACACAACAAATATAAATTCTTACATAAACTACTGCAAAGCTATGAATCTAGTACAAAGAGTGCATAATTTGGGGGCATAGTGGGGAAAATGCTATTGCAGGCTATGGGCTAAAGTTTAACAGGAAAACATCAACAGTGCTGCAGCAATACCAGGGGTACACAATTGGGGGGAGGGACAAGAGTTAGGGAGAGGTTTGGATTTTCTATTTGGTGAGGGTGTGTTTATTGGTTATCTTTCTCCTAGAAACAATGACATTATCTAAAATTGAGTGTTGGTACACTGTTGATTTTGGACATTATAGAAGAGGCCCAGTAGATGGAGGTGCTGAAAGATGCTATATTAGTTAGGGTTCTATCAACAGGAAACACTCGCAAATATAAAACTTATAAAAGTGTCTCACGTAACCGTGGGAACGCAGAGTCCAAAATCTGCAGGGACGGCTGTGAAGCCAAAGATTCGGATGGAGGGTCTGGAAGAACTCCATGGAGAGGCCTGCCGGCCGAAGCAGGAAGAGAGCCTGTCTCTTCTGAATCCTCCTTAAAAGGCTTCCAGTGATTAGATTAAGCATCACTCATTGCAGAAGATACTCCCCTTGGCTGATTGCAAATGGAATCAGCTGTGGGTACAGCCGACGTGCTCATGATTTAATTCTATGAAATGTCCTCATCGCAATAGACAGACCAGCACTTGCCCAACCAGACAAACAGGTACTACCACTTGACCAAGTTGACACATGAACATAACCATGACAGATGCACTGACTGAGAAATAGTTTGTTGGACTTTGGTGTATACATATGATCAAACGCTGTGGTGCTACAAAAAGGAACAAAGTGAGGCATGGAATGATGTGAATGAACCTGTGGGATGCAAAATGAGTGAGAAACAAAGGAGCAAATATTGTATTATCTCATTTAGAAAATATTTTTAAGAAAACTGGTGCCTAGATTGTAAGCTCTTACAGCAGTCACATTTAGTCCAAAATGGTAATTGTTATTCTTGGATTTTGAGAGGTTGTTATACATATATAAAACCTGGTATTTAGGGATAAGAATGAAGCTGACCAGGCAGGGATTAAGGTAATTTAGAATACAGGGGTAAGTAAGACATTGTCTATATTTTAAAACTTCACCTACTCTTTGAGACCAAGGGAAGAAAGTTTTATTTTGTCCAGAACCTAAATTTTCAGTAGCACATAATCTAACTCAACCTGTCTGGATAGCTCATTTATACAATCCAAACACAGGGAGTCCAGAATAAGAATTAGGGCCTTTAATCCTGTATAGCTTAATGTAATGACTGGATACATCCCAGAGTACATTAAGCAGGTTATGAAAAAGTATTCGCAGAGTCCCTTGAGGGATGGGAGAAAAAATATGAAACTATTAAACTTTACCACAGGTAAATCCCCATGACACTATGTCAAACATCAGGGACACCCAAATCATAGGCCAATCCCTTGATCTTGAGGCTTGCTCCTGTGAAGCTTATGTATGTAGCAGGGAAGCTTAGCCTACCTATAGGTATGCCTAAGAGTCACCTAACTCTCTCTAAGCCCAACTCTGCCAGTAAAATCATTGCCTTCCCTTCTATGTGGGACATGACATCGTGGGGTGAAAGTCTCCCTGGCAGTATGAGAGATGACTCCCAGCAGTCAGAGGTGAGCCTGGCCCTGGCACCGTGGGATCAACAATGGCATCCTGACCAAAAAGGGGAAAAGAAGTATAACTAATAAGGTATCACTGGTTGAGCATGTTCAAAAAAAGTTGAGAGGTCACTCTTATGCAAGCTTCAGTTAGATATTGCTACCTATCATAACTTGCCAAACCCCAACCAAAACCATTCCTGCCAATCCTAAAGAATACCTAGGGCATTATATAAGATTCTAACAAGGTTCCACACACTAGGGAAACTTTCCAGAAACCTACAACCTCCAGATGGTTTCCTGGAGCAGAAAAATCCTGAAACCTAGAGGAGCTAGCCTTTGCAGACCATCAACTGTTCCATTTCCCATCCCATATTATTGACAGCTCCCTCCAACATAAAAAAGTTAAAATAGACATAGCCCAAATATCCCTAAAAAGTGGGAGAAAGATCAAAGATGGTGGAGTTACATAGAGAACGTAGAATTTAATAAATGAGTATGATTCTGAATCAATATATTGATATTTCTTTTAGTCTCCTGTATCTTAGAGCAGCTAGAAGTAAAACCCTAAAATTTTGGAATTGTAACACATATCAAACTCTGAAATCTGTTCTACAACTAACTGTTGCGATGTGCATTGAAATTTATTGCTTTTCTGTATATATGTTATTTTTCACAAAAAAGAAGAGGAGTGTAACAGGGAAAATAAAATTTAACAAATGACTATGACTGCCAAATCATTATATTGGTATTTCTTTTGGTCTCCAGTATCTTGGAGTAGCTAGAAGAAAAAATGAAAAATCATGGAACTGTAACCCATACCAAACTTTAAAATCTGTTCTAAAACTATTTATTGAAATGTACTTGGGAATTTGTTGCTTTTTTTTGTATATATGTTATATTTCAAAATTTTAAAAACATTAAAAAAATAAGTAAATAAATAAAACAGCAGGGACCATTTTGTATTTATCACCACTGCATTTTCTGTGTCTAATACCTTGCCTGGTACATAGTATGATGTTAATAAATACTTGTTAAGTGAATGATTGCATGCATCCAACATGTCTGACACTTGTACAAACTTTATAGTCACCGAGAAATCTATAGGTAGGAATGCATTGATAGGCAAATGGAATACAGGTCCATCATAAAAATAATCTTTACTGTTTTCACCACGTATGCTATCTGAACTTAACAATAATTTAAATACTTCAAACAGAGACCAAGCAGGGAGATAATTATTTCCTGGACTGTAGGTTACATTTTGTCAGAACAAGAAAATTAACTTTTTTTTGTATGCTATATGAAGGGGGTTACATTTCATTCTTTTTCCATGAGTATCCTGCTATTGCAGCACCATCTGTTGAATTTGTTTGTTTTGGGGTGGAGATGTACGGGCATAATGGAACCTGGGTCTCTGCATGGCAGGCAAGAATTCTACCACTGAATTACCCTTGCATCCTCGAAAATTCACTCTTTATCAGCCAATAGATGGATAAATGGCAGACCATCAGGAAGCAGGACTCAGGACATAAGAGAAACAAACTACTTTTCCTTCTTGAAACCTTTCTTTAAACATCCATTCCTGTCAACCTTACCTTGCCTTAAAAGATAAGTCTAGTCGCTTAGCTTCGCTCTCTCTGGCCTGGATTTTGGGAGCAGGGATGTGTTTCTGGGCAAGGGACTGGGGGGGAAGCAATGGATATCTTGATGGCATAAGACTAGGGTTAAAAAGGTAGGAATTTCCTGAGTAACATCTTTTTTTCCCTGGATGTGCAGTTAAATGGGATCGGTTCTGTAAACCTAAAGAAGAAGGTGTATTTTATAAGCCACAATGCCCAGATTAATGGTGCATTTCCCTATGTGTATTTTTCTGTACATTTCCTTATGACACAGCTGTAAGTAAAGTCTTCTGTTTCAGCCTGCCAAATTAACATCAGACAGTTAAGGGCCTCTGTGATTGGTGTTTTAGGACCCTTTCCATTTGTGCATTTCTCTTTGAGTAGTAGTTTTCCTGGTTCTCAGATTTGTTTTCTTTATTTAGAAAGATTCTTTACACATTCCCTTTCCCCTTACAACCTATGAAGTATGCATCATTACTAGCTCCATTTTTATTTTTTTAACATGGGCAGGCAGCGAGAACCAAACCCTGGTCTCAGGCATGGCCGGTGAGAACTCTGCAACTGAGTCACTGTTGCCCGCCCACTAGCCCCATTTTTTAATAGTGAGTTTAATAGTGCAGAGGAGCAAATGGCGGGGCTGACTATTAAGTCCAGAGTTTTTCCAATCTGTAATAATTGCTATAATAAAGTTCAGACTGGTAATTTATTTACATGCATAACACAGAGAAAAATTCATAGAAAATTATCATTTATTTAGTTATCATAACCATCACTCCCCCCTACCTCTTCACTTCAGAGAGGGTGAACTTGTTCAGGGAGTATAAAATGTGGTCTATTTTACAACTGCACCTTTTAAAAATATATATATAACTGCATCTATAAGAATAAGAAATATCAATGGCTTGTGGTAGCCTCAGAACAGGGTTTTATTTTGATTTCTATTTTTTTAAAAATTGAAATATAATTAACATACCTTAATATTTATGCCTTGAAAGTATACAATTCAGCAGTTTTTAGTATATTCACAAGGTTGTACAACTCTCACCATTATTGTCTAAATTCAGTATATTTTCATACTTTGATTCACTTTTAAAGTCTCTTTTCTTAAAGATACAAGAGAATAACTGGTATGTGCAATTGAGAACTCCGAGAAAGTTCTAGAGAACTCAAATGAAACTGGAATCAGCAAAAGTGATGTTGTTACTGTAGCCTCAAAAAGGAAACTGCACTACAAATAATACGACATGTAGGTACCATTATGCCAGTGGTCATATTCCAGCAGACACATTCTTATTCGGTCCAGTTCAAGAGCTGGCCTCTAGAAATGATAGAGGAAAAGGATCAAGGGAAGGTAATGAAGATAATTAAAGGCAGTAAACTAAGATTCATCATGAAAGCTTTAAGGAGCTTGCAGTTACTTAGTCTAGGAAAGGTTATTTATTATACAGTAAATGATTGCTATACAGAAAATGGTGAACTTTCCCCCCCCTTCCTCCACTAAGGGAAAAACAAATGAAACAAAACAAAAAAAAAAAAAAAGGAAAGAAAACCCTATAGCATTAAGAATTAGGTTAGTATAGAAATATCAGAACCTTGTTAGACACAAGAATGGCAGAGGCAGCAAAAGTTCTTTGAAGTGTTTTTAAAAACTTTTATTTTTGAAATAATTTTGCAGTTATGCAAAGTTACAAAAATAGCATAAAGAAAAAAAAAAAACAGTATAAAGAAGTCTCTCACCCAGATTCCCCAATGTAACATTTTACCACATTTGCTTTATCACTTTCTCTGTATTTTGCCTAAAACTTGAGAGGGTAAGCTGCAGCCATAATACCCCTTCATCAATAAACACTGCAGCATCAAATTCCCATAAGCAGGAACTTCTAAGAAATCACAGTAAAATTACAAAAATTGGGAAATTAACACATACAATTATTTAACCTACAGACCTTATTCAAATTTTGCCAATTGCCCACTGCTTGTCATATATATTTATTTTCTGGTCCAGGATCTACGTTGCAGTTATTTGTCATACCTGTTAATCTCCTTTAATCTGGAACAGTTCTTCAGTTCTTCTGTCTTTTGTCTCAGATGGTATTTTTTCAAAGTCGATTCTTATTTGGGCAGTTTTAGGTGTGGTCTTGAGTGAAGACCATAGATAGAATGAAACTCCCTGCTAAGTGTTCCTACCACTTCATCATACCCATTCTTCTCACTATACTAGAATTAATAGATGGTGAGATAGTATTCAGAAATGATCCGATTACATCACAGATTTTTTTCTTAGCATTTCTGCATTTTACAGGTTGATTTTTTTTAACAAAAGTTTGCCCAAGAATTAACACCAACTCTTTTTAAACAACTGACCCAAATTACCTGCAGATTCCCATTCCCAGAATTTCACCTTTGCAGCTATGAACTATGCCCTCGACTCAGAAGACAAAGAGCTGGAAAGGTGGGTGGGTATTTCCCGTTAAAATCATTCAACAAATATTTGTTGAGTGCCTAGTATATTGCTAGATTCAGTTTCCAGCCCTGGAAGGACAGTAAGGAACCAAACAAAAAATCCCTATATTGTAAATCTAGTTGAACAAAACTAAAACTAAAATTAAAAAAAAAAAATCAGAAAGCGGGGATCTGGCTTCCTTAAACAGCAAGAGGGCAAGTCTCTATGAAAAGTGGGAGCTGAGATTCATGATTACAATCTGGATAATGCGGCGGAACCCCTGGCCAACGCATTAACAAAGTCCTCGGTTTATCAAACGCGCTGGACAAATGATTAATCTTAACACCTGGGTCGGGCTTCCTGAGTTGTTCTACCCACTTTCTCAGCAAAAGTCGCCGCAGACGTCAGGTTTCCTGGCCGCCGCCACACACACACACAGTCTCGCGCAGGAGCGGGGCTGTAGCTCCCAAGCTCTGGTCTGGCGGAGAGAACCGCGCACAGAGAAAGCCCTGGGGGTGGGGAGGAGGCTTCAGGGAACCGGCTCCTCCCGGAGGCCTCGCCCACTGCAATGCTATCTGGGTGGTTTTTCCAGGTCCCTCCCTGCCTCTTTCCGCGCCCAGTCCCTGCCCCCGCGGCGCCCGAGGGCCCGGGAGGGTGGCTCAAAGATGCTGAGGGTTGGGCAGGGCTAGGCTTCCGCAGCTAGTGAGCTGGAGGGACTGGAGGGACTGCGGGGAGTCCTTTCTGACTCTCAGATCCAGAGAGGGAAGCACGCGCTTCGGGGACACCAGCAGCAGACGAGGGTGCTACCGAGCGCCCTCACGGGCACTGGCAGCTGTTCAGCTCTGGGATCCCCGCCCCGGCGACTCCCGGTCCCCGCCCTCTCTCCGGGGACTCAAGCTCCTACCTGCGCCACCCGCCGCGCCCTTTCCTACCTGGAAACGCCGCTGCCCGCCCTTCGGGTTCCTCTCGCGTCTCAGGAGCCTCAACCCCCTCCCCACTTAGGCCCAGTCACCAGCTTCACCTGAAAAGCGTCCTGAAAGGTTACCCGATTTCTACCTAGGATGGATGCAGTGATAGGTGTGTGGATGCCCGATTGCACATCATAAATACGAAGGGCTGGGCACCTGGAGCGGAATTCATAATACCTCAGACGAAACTGTGTTCCCAAGAAGAGATCGATTGAAAATACCGAGTAAACTTCCCTTTATCGTCTTTTTCTTTAAAATGTCAACAGAACCCAGCACGAGGTAGTCACACTTGGCTTGATCTCTCTGGGGAAACGAAGCTGGGGTAGAACTGGGAGGTTGTTTGGGAACTTGGTCGGGGAACCGAGGAAAAAGCCTATTTTGGCCTAATTTAGGAAAACATTTATTAGGAACGCAGGGTAGACACATTTTATTTAGGGCCTGGGGCACACCAAAGGAAGTGGGCCCGTTCTGGAAGGCTCTCGAACTAGCAGTCACAACTAACCCAAACGGAGCAATTATCTGGGTAATTTAGAGAAAACGGAGTCCCTGAATTTCGTCACGGGGGTCGCCCTCCAGGTCTGGAGCGCCCGGAGTAGCTGCGTCTTTGGACGTGAGTTGGTGGCTGGGCGTCCAGTCTCCCGAGTCTGGCTCTGCCGCGCCCCCGAGGCTCTTCTCCGGAAAGTGAGAGACGCCCCGGGCTTAGGGGGACATAAGCCCCGGGGGTGGAGAGCGCACGGGGGTGGGGTGGGGCAGCTGCCAGCCAGTTTCGCCAGCTGTTAGCACTGGAAGGTGTGTTGGGCTTTGGAACGGCTTTTCCGATGCACTGCAATCGTCCCCGCCACCTCCCGGCTGCAGTTGGCCGGTCCCTCCCTTCTTCGCCAGCATGCCCTCCCGGGTCGCCGCGCCCAGGGCAGCTCCTCGCCCCAGGTCTCACCTCTGGCCTCCTTTCGCCTTCCGGCGCCTTGGCCTTTTCTCTTGACCCTTCAGCTCCGGCTTCGTTCCCTCTAGTCGGCCTTCCTCCGAGTAGCCTCCCCCGACCCACCTCTCCTTTGCTTCCAAAGGCCACCACCCTCCCCTCAGCGCCGTTTACCCCTCACCCCTTTCCCATCTGGCCTTCACAAACCTGTGGGTGGCTACCTCTAACTGCCCGCCCCTCCCGTCTCCCCCTCCTCCCCTCCCCTCTCCATTCATCCAGCCATTGTCTCCCGCCCCCTCTCCCCACCCCCACCCCCACCCCCACCGCGGGCGGCCTCCTCCCCCACCGCTGCCACGTCCTTGGTTTGAAGGAGCCAATAGGCCAGGGCCGCCAGGTGTCTGTCTCTTACCTGCACCACGTGGGGGAGGGGGAGGGGAGGAAGCGGGCAGGTAGAGCCACATCCCAAAACAGAAAAGCTTTCAGCCATTGCGCGCGCCTCTTGGAGGTGCAGCTCTTCTCCCAGCTTTTTGCATAGACGCACTGGCAACAGAATACAAAAAGGGCAGGCCTCCTGCGCCCGTCTTCCCACCCCCCTTCCTGCCCTGGGTGTGGAGCTCGGGCCAGGTGTGGGCTTGGGTGGTTGGTTACCGCCTTTTGCTCCGGCGGCGGCGAGGAGGGGGGGTGGGCGTTCTTTCTTTTTCTCTCAGAAGAGGCTCTAGCACAGGTTTTCCCGTTCTCACTTCCATCTCACCTCACCGCCTCCCGACCCCCCTTCTCCCCCTCCCCACCTATCGTCATGACGGCTTCTCCGGATTACTTGGTGGTGCTTTTTGGGATCACTGCTGGGGCCACTGGGGCCAAGCTGGGCTCGGATGAGAAGGAGCTGATCTTGCTGTTATGGAAAGTGGTGGATCTGGCTAACAAGAAGGTATTTCTGTACGTTTTTATCCAAAAGCAAGAAATGAGACAAGTTTTTGTAGAAGTTTTTTGGGGGGGTTGGGGGGCGGGAGTCGGTAAACAAGTGCTGTTTGCTCACTTGTGAGGCTGGACCCGAGGCCTAGGGAATCCAGAGTAAAACCAAACTTGTTGGCCAACCGCCTAAGAGCGGTTTCAAGTCCTCGGAAATCTGGCTCAGGTGCGGAGGCCCGCGCGCCGGGGGCAGGTTCTCTGCGGGTTGGAGGACCGGATCCCTGGGGTCTCCGTGCCCACTCCCAGGGCCTTTCCTACTTGATCCGGGTGGGGGTGGTGCGGAGGGGAGGGGGCAGGGACGCGCCGACTGTTCGGCCACCGGGCGGCTGGCGACAAGCGAGCTTTGAGTCTGAGGTCCGACGTCCTGGCGGCGCGGGCCGCCTCAGCAGGGAAGCGAGGGAGGAGGGTGAAGAAAGCGGCTTCCGAACTGAGGGAGGGGAAAACTGACCCCTGTTTCTCTCCCCGGAGGTGGGACAGTTGCACGAAGTACTAGTTAGACCGGATCAGTTGGAACTGACCGAGGATTGTAAAGAAGAAACCAAGATCGACGCCGAAAGCTTGTCCTCGGCGCCGCAGCTGGACCAAGCCCTTCGACAGGTGACAGCCTAGGGCCGCACAGTCCACCCCCACATCAGCCAGGTCCCGGGCGACCCCCCCGACTCGTCCGGTCCACGCGCGTACCCTGGGGCCAGGACGGGGTGGGGTGGGTGCGACACCCGGTGGCGTGGATGGGAGCGGGTCATCGAGGGCCGCCAAGTCTAAGCCCGGAGACCGGAGTGAGCGGTTTGGGCGGGGGTCGCTGCTCCTCTTCGCCTCCCGCCGCCAGGAACTTGCGAGGAAACTCGTTAGTTTTCGAGGCGCTTCCTGAGTCATTGTTGGGACCAAAGAGTCAGCAAAGTTTTACCAAGAGGCTACTGTAACGAGAGCGACAAACGGCCTTTGAATCCTAAGGCCCTCGTCCCTTGCCTATCCCCTGCCCGGATTTGGGTCTGCGGCTCAGCCTTGGGGCAGGGGGCGCTGTGGTGTAGACGTGCGGGCCGGCCCGGCTGCCCCAGCTTGGTCGCAACCTGGAGGAGTCTGCTTGCGCTCTGGATTTCAGGCTTCTCCACTCCCAAAGCCTCGCTTCCATTCCTCCTCACTACCCTTAGCTGCCTTGATTCTAGCACGGGGTAGGATTTGCAGGTCCGAACTTGTAGGTCTGCTCGTTGGGTCACTAGGGGAATACCCTTTTTGGAGCTGAGGTGACCTAAAAACTGGCTGTTTCAAGGATAGGGCGGGGCTCTAGACACCTGTGCACCGATAAGTGCTCGGCTCTGTTGCGGCCCCTATCCTACCTGGGGTGTATTTTAGGAAAGGGGTTACCATATTTTCTAGAGGTCTGTCTGTATACGCATCACCCACATTTGTTTATCAGGACTGACATCTTTCTTAAACCTGGTACATTCAAACATAAAGTAACACCAGGGAATGATGTAATCTGAAGGCAATCTGATGATGAAACGAGATCTCTGGCTTAAAGTTCTTGAATCGATTTACCGGAAAAATAGAAGGGTAAAACAGTCCGGGAGGATGCATTTACTAGCTTCTCCTACGTGAAAACTTCGGATTGTTTAGAAACAATCCGACCTACCTACCTGCCTAAAGGAAGCATTGCCGCGTTTGTAGGAATGGAGTCTTTTTTTCTAATATTGCCCCCAGCACCGGTGATCTCCATTCGCCCCTATAGTTAGCACGGGTATCACCAAATGGAGCCACTTTGTAGAGTTCGTAAATCCATGCATTAATTGCATCCGTTGTATATGTGTTTGTTTTCCAGTTTAACCAGTCAGTAAGCAACGAACTGAATATTGGGGTAGGAACTTCCTTCTGTCTTTGTACTGATGGGCAGCTTCATGTCAGGCAAATCCTGCACCCTGAGGCTTCCAAGAAGGTAAGAGAGCTGACTTCTAGAAAAAAAATGGACCGTTGGATGATTGGAGGTATTGTTTGTTTGGTTTGTTTGGTTTTGTGTATCTAGGTTTCTTTATTTTAAAAGATGTATGGCATTTTCATAGAGTGCCTGGAGTCGCAGTGATTTTAGATATCCTTTGGTGTCTTTAGTAAAATGTTTCTTCCCCCCTCTTTTTTTAAATCAAGTTTTTGAGATGCTTGACACTCCTTTTCCAAAGCTAATATGGTGTCTGATTTTTTTACATTTAAAAGAACTATCAGGAAGGAAACGACTATTTTAATACTTTGTAATATCCAGTGTTCCTGTTGAAAATGCTTTATCCCAGAAAAGAAGGCGAAAAAAGATACATTTAAACCTTTTAAGTTGCAATTCCAGTCATTCATTAAAAAAGCTTTGTATTGCTTGAATTAAGACTTAAGTGTAACTAGTGAAATGTTAATTATGGCATACTGCTGTTTGTCTGACTTTAAATGTCCAAACATTTACTCTTGTATCAAAATAATAAAGTCAGCCTCCTTTTTTACCTTTGCTACTTTTTCTGATATGGAAAGATTAAGGATTGAGAAAATAATTGTATTGTAGGTTAGAATGTGATTTGTCTCCCTGGGAAGAATAACCCTGGGCTGTGGGGAAATGAAGAGACTAGACAGCTGTCAGACCCAGTGTAGCCAATCATTGTTAATACAGTGCTCTTATCAACTTAAATTAGTTTAAGCTGTAACTTTTTATTGTGGCAGGCAGGTACTGAGCTTGAAAAGATGGATGTCACCTATTTTTATGTAACTCAGGCAAGTCTTGCAATAAAAGGCTTAGACTGAGAAACAATTGATGGTAGAGACCTGTGAACAACAGTCACTGCACATTTTCTCTTTTTACTCCCTCAAGTAGGGAAAAGTGGGGATATGGGTTAAATGTATATGAGGGAGTATCTCAAATTTCTATGTCTTGAGATTTGAGAAAAGTCTCTCCTTTTATAGGAGATCTTGTAATTAGAGAGAGGGTTTTTTTTAATTGCTAGACCAATTTCTATACCTTATTCTATAAATGTATACACCTACTTAAAATATCTACTTTGTTCTTCCTCAGAACGTGTTATTGCCTGAATGTTTCTATTCCTTTTTTGATTCTTGAAAAGAATTCAAGAAGTGTTGCCTGGGTTTACCTGATATTGACTATATATTTATTTATTTTTTGCCTCAAACTCATTGAGGAGGACAAGAATCCATCCTTTCCTTATTGGGCTGGAAGAAAATGGCTGTTACTTTTGATGGACTGCTTTGGATGTGGGAAAACCTCTGGAGAAAAATTAAGACAGTTTCCTGAGCCACTTCTATATGATTTTGATTTAATCCTGGAAACTAAAACAATTCAATATAATGAAAGTAATTCTGTCCATTAAAGAAAAATAGGGAAAATGGTAAACATAAAATAATAATCCTGCCACTCCAAAAACAATAAATGAAACTTTTTTCCTCTGTGAGAACAGTTTTGGATATATTTTTCCAGATTTTTATAGAAAAGTGTGGTTTTTACAAAGTTCATAATGCTCAAACCTTTGTAGCCTACTTTAACATTAACATTTATAAGCACTAAGTAAAATATCAGTGCTTTAAATGAAGAAAGCTATTTAAACCAGTCTTTTGTTGTAGGACATCTGAGTTACTGTGTCACACAAGCCATTTTTAATGAGTATTTTTGTATATAATATATTTGAGGATCAGTGATTCTTTTGGTAATTACCGCTTTTGAAGGTTGTAGATCATGATGCAGTACTAATTTCCAGTACAGCAAGAAGAAGTAACGTGTAAATAAAATCTAGTAGAGGGTATTGGGTAGAAGGACATTATAAGTATTATGGGTTACAAACATTAAAACATCTTTATTTCTTGAATTTTCTTATATACAAATGGCAAAAATTCCCAGTAAGTGAAAACAAACTATTTTGAAGCTTTAAGAAAATTCAGTTTAAAAATGACCTTAGTCTTTCAATGATTTTTTCCCTAGAAAAACAATAAGTCAATAGTATAATATTTATTATTAGCCCAGATAGTGGAGCTTGGTTTAATAACTAGACTAGTGGTCTAATAGCTAAAGCAGGTTAACCATTTCTACTTTGCCCTTAGGATTTGTGATACATACATATACATATATATATAGAGAGAGACAGTCTAATTGGGGTTCTCAGGTTCAGCAAAAATAGTGATCAAGAAAACCTAATGTGGGACTACAGTTTGTCATCAAAAAATAACCCTTTTTGGGTAATCAGGAATTTATTGTTTTGACCTAATTTTATTATCAAGAATATCCACTGTCTTAATAGAAGTATTAATTACAACTTATCCTATGTCTGGGTATACATTGTAAGCTTTCATACAGATTACACATCTGTACGAGAACTGAAAAGCTCATCTTGCTACTTGAAAATACAGATGGTCTAAAATAATAATAGCTAGGAAAAGAATGTATTATTAACACCCAGAGAATACAAAGCATAACAACTCAAATGTTTTACAATTTCACACACGTTTTTCATAGAATGTGTAATGGAGTATACAAACATTGTAATCTATTGCCTTAAAATTTTTTTTTTTTTTGATGCTTGTAAACAGAATCTAATACTTAAACAGGGATGAGTTTACTTAAACAGGGATGAGCTTTTTAAAATAAAGACAGTCATATTCAGTTCTTAGGGAATTCAATTATTAGGGAATCATTGAACCAAATTCTCCTAGATAACCGTAACTGCCTTGTCCTTCCTCAGAATGTGTTATTGCCTGAATGCTTCTATTCCTTTTTTGATCTTCGAAAAGAATTCAAGAAATGTTGTCCTGGTTCACCTGATATTGACAAACTGGATGTTGCTGCAATGACAGAGTGTATCCTTTTAATGATAATCCAAAACCATTCAAAAACTGCTCCAGAAAAAATGGCATTTCAAGAAAGTAAAACACTTTAAACTTAAAGGGCAAATGAAATCGGCCTATCCAAAATTTGTACTAGGTGGAACTAATAGTACAATTTTAGGCATATTTCAAAATAGATTCAATTTAGTGTTTTGAACAGTGATGGTTGGATGGATTTAAAGATTCATTTGGTGACGTGAATATATCTAAAATAACATTCCATTTCAGATTAGCATTTTTGGAGCAATGAGAACAATTTGAATATTTTCTTTGGTGCAGATCTCAAGACCACTTCAGGTTTATTCTGGATTCTTGGGAATAGATAAGATTTTTTTTTTTAAGTATTGGGTATATGCCTTTATAAAATTCTGTTCACTGATACGCTTTTAACCAATCCTTCATCTCTCAAATACATACAAGATCATTGTTATTATAGTAAGCCATCTTTGGAGATTATAAAATGGGATTGAGCTTCTACCACTCCCCCTGATCCTTTCATCACTAACATAGTATATTTGATGCATTATATGTTGTAAAATTAAATTTTATAATCACAAATCTTGTGATTTTAGATACCTATCATCTTTCATCCAGAAAGTTTTAAAAGTGCTAACTAATAAGCAGTCGTGCTAATATATCAGATGTGAAATTGAGTAATAGAAGGGTTAGGCAACTTGCCCAAAGCCACCATGGGACACCATGGGAATCATCTTAAAGATAAAATATAAGATACTTTCAGGAACTGTGTGTTACGGATGTTTGTTCTTAAAGTTTCTAATTCCTTTTCAGAAATCAAAAGCCAATTTTGTCTTATTTTCCAGTTTTTTCCCCCCTGATTATACAAGGTACTTTAAAAAAATTGTTTACTTATTTTTTCCTAACCATTTTTAAGCAGGTCAAACATTTTGATTTGTTTACCTTCTGGAAGCAGTTTGCTGGAATTTTGATTTAGCATCACCAGTTGTGTTGGGAGGAGGGTGGAATAAATTCATTTTGAGGAAATTCTTGTAAGAATTTTTCATTGAAAGGTTGGGACAGCTGAAAAAAATCCTTACTGTTTGTTTTGTTGGTTTGAATACTAAACTATTTGATGCAATAGGACAAAATAAGAGAACAACAATAACAAAAAAATCTAGAAAACAGTATTTAGGACAGGTAAAACCTAATAAGTTATCTTCATTTAGAAAGGCTTTATCCCTGACTAGTCACTTTTCTTCTTTTAGCAAAGAAAACCTTTACCTAGTGATTATAAATCAGGATACTAGTGAAACTCTCCAAACTATGAGAAGGAGATTCTTATATGTTTTTTGGTTTTCTTAATGTGTTGACAATTTAGGAAAAATTATTAAAAGCTTATCCATTTTCCTTTCTCCCTTGTATCTTCAGAGTGTCACATATATAAAATTTGAGGCTATAGATAAACATTTTCAGTATGGTTAGCTGTACTTCATGCTTATTCTGTGCTGTATTATCTACACCCACCCCATGACATTTTAAAATGTTGCATCATCTGATCTTAAGGTGAATGGGTAAAATGTTACATCAATTATTTTTTGTTTTTCTTTTAAATCCTACTCTATAACCATCTGTCAGTGATTCTTTTTCAAGGGCCATGGAAATGAAAATCAGAAATATTTAACCATGCTAAAATATGTGAATTGTGAATAATGCAAATTGGGTTCAATTTTTTTTTAAGTTTAAAGGATGTACCCGAAATTTGATGAAGGGTCTTATAGTCATTTAGTAATACATTCATGGAACAATTTAGGGAATTTTTTATTTATCAAAAAATAGCTTGATTATAGTCTAGTCTTTTGGACTTCGACAGGGAAGAGCCTTAGATTTACAGCTTTGTTGCTAATCGAAATATGAAAGTGGATTTTAATGTTAAATTTTTTTTTCCAAGGTCTGTTACTGTTTTATTACTGCTTTATTAAGATATAATTCACATACCAGACAATTCACCCACTTAAAGTATACAATTCAACGTATTTTAGTACATTCAGAGAGTTGTGCAAACATCACCGCAATCAATTTTAGAATATTTTCATCACCCATAAAAGAAGCCCTGTACCCATCAGCAGTCACTCCTCGTCTCCTTCTAGCTGTTCAAGTCTAGGCAACCACTAACCTGCTTTGGTCTCTAGAGGTTTGCTTGTTCTGGCATTTCATATAAATGGTATATATAATGTGTGGTCTTTCATGAGACACTTTTTCGTTTACCGGAATGTTTTCAAAGTTCATCCATCTTGAAGCATGTACCAGTGCCTTATTTCATTTGGTCTAATAAGAGTCCATTGTATGGATATAACACATTTTGTTTATAGACATTTGGATCATTTCCACAATTTTGGCTATTATAAATAATGTTGCTGTGAAAAATCTTTTAGGGTTTTTGTGTACACATAAGTTTTCATTTTTCTTGGGTATATTCCTAAGTGTGAAATTGCTGGGTCATACAATATAATGTTAAGTGTTTCAATTAATGTTATGCTTGCATGTTTGCTTTCCCACTTAGCAAGTAAGAAATGCTCTTAAGCTTTCCTAGCAGTGGCTTTTGTTTTACATAGCCGCTGTGATGAATTATTTTATGATTCCATTATTTCCTTGACTAGGCCACCTAACCAATTCTTCCTGTCACAAACCAGCATATCAAATTAGAATATCAATGTGTCCTTATCTATGCAAATTATTTCTATAATGTTTGAATTGAAGAGTTGTTCTGTTCTTTCAGACCACTAAATATTTACCTTTCTAGTATTGAAATGACACTGTGGAATTTGGAAATATAAGGATGGTCATTAAATGGAGGATCAAATGCTCCTGAGGATTATTACCTGCTCCATCAGGTAAACCCATGGGGGGAGTGAGGGAAAGAGCCTCCTGCCAACGCTTAGAAAGAAACAAGTGAGAGAATGTCCAGTTTGATTTGCTTGTTTAGTTTTTCTTGCTGTGAAATAAATGAGATTCTGTGAACTCACATATATACTGATTTTGTTTGGAAATTCAGTAACTTCACATTATTACAAGATATTAGGATTATTCTTTATTAATTTTACATCCAAGGAAATTTTTTTCCATATCCTTTATTAGAGCAGTTAGGTTTATTAAAAAAATCATACAGAAAGTGCAGAGTTCCTATATATTACCCCCATACAATTTTCCCTATTAATATTTTGCATTAGTGTGGTGCCTATGTTGCAATTGATGATACAATATTATTATAATTATTTTCTTAGCTATAGCCAAGTAAATTTGTATGACTCACTACAATTTTTTTAATTTAGCATATTAATATATTAATAGAGAAACAAATCGCATAATCATCTCAATAGAAGCATCACTGCAATTCTGTTTTTTTTTTCCTTGGTAAGGGAAAGATTTTTTTATTTTTAATATGTAGAACTTGAATAGTGTACAGTATTTCAAGGCAGTTAACAGAGAAAATTCAAACATTGTCATTTTGTAATGGAAGGGACTAAAGCTGAGTTGTAGAGTCATAGAACCTGGGTTTACACGTACCTGCCACTTGGTAGCTTTGCTTTCCTGGGAAAGTCAGTTGGCTTCTCCAAACCTTACTTTTATCTCAGGTATTCCCAAGTGAATGCTTTGTAAACCACCAGGTGTTATGTAAATGAAAAGTATGATAAAAGAAAGAGTTTAGGAATTTCTTGAATGCAGTTCTGGTTCTTATTTTAGCACTAATCTTCCTCTTTTGTTTTTGAATTGGTTTTAAAACCACTTCTGGTAGTAAAGTTGAGCCTCTCTGAGTTACTATTGTTGAGTTTTTGTCTGCATTTGAATTATACAGTCCCAGTAGGAGAGAAGACCTCATTTAGCAGGTGAACCTTGGTGGCTTTTTACTTAATCTGGTGAGGTGGTGAGGGAGGGAGGGTGATGATGGGGGTGGTGGAGTGTCTGATTTTTTTTTTTTTAATTGAAATCATCTTGGATCTCTTGTAGAAATTAATACCAATTGTCTCCTGCTGAAAGAACATTTTGATTATGGAGGCTGTTTGTATTAGTGATTTATACATTTTTTTCAAAAAGCATTAAACAATGCCGTGTCTCTTCCCCCTCAATATTGGGTAGAATATTCCCCCCTGGTTTCTTAACTTTTTGCTAGCTTTGTTTTTCAGGGACTGATTTATTCTCATTCTCATTCTCTACTATTGTGTTTATATCACCTTGCCAAGACTTTATTATAAATAGAATATGGCCTTGTAAGGAGAGCAAGGGAAAGACGAGGGAATCTAATCAATCAAGTGCTTGTTATTTATGCCATCAGTGGCCTCACAATAGCCGGTGGGGTAAGTATCCATCCCGATTTTATAGCTGGAGAAATGGATTCTTAGAGTTTTGTTCTGTCTCATCACTTGTTAGTTAAATGCTCCAGCTTTTGCGCCTGAGAATATCAAATACAAAAGTCCTTCGTAATCTAGAACATTTTCTAGAATGTATGAGCATCATTTGATGGGGTTGACTATTCAAGTAAGTTATCTTCCTTTTAAACTTAAATTATCCTATTCTTCCTTAGTATATGACAACTAAACCTTTCAGCAGTAAAAGAAGGTCAACCTGATGTGGTAGAATTTCTTTCCAGTTGTACGGTGTTGCATCTATATGTGCTTTGATGCGACTCACAAATGTCATTTCACTAGGGCAGACTTCTGTTAACAAAATCACTCCTGCTTGCTTGTCAAGGGTTAGTAGATTTGTGTGTATGCATATTTTGCCACTCTTGAGCAGTCGTAAAGGATGTGTTTGTGTGTGTGCTACTACCTGTTTTTCCCATTTATTAAAAATGGTGATAATAGCTTTAATAGCATAGTGCTTTAGAAAATGAGATCTGGAGTCAGATATACTGGTCTCAGAGACAATTTACTCTGCTGCTCAGCCTCAATTTTCCCTAAATTAAAAAGGGTATGACTATTGTAAGGAATATTGAGGTAGTGTGTACAGCCTCTCCGCCGGTGTCTGCCCTGTGGCACACTCTTCCAGTATTGATTTGCCATCTCTTACCTCATAGGGTTATTGGGTGTCTCAAATGAGAAAAAGCAGCTGCCAAAGGACTCCGAAAAGGACTTCTGTGTTGATTTAAGAGAACCTTATTTAAACTCTTTTATTCTTAAAATTTTTTCAACCTCGTGGGACTGGATATAGACCTTTTAAAGTATCAGCTACCTGTTTGTACGGGTCAACTTCAAAGTTAATTTGGCTTCTCTATTTATGAAATTGTGTGGTGTGAATGTGGTTCATTCTATGTGTGCTTATGAAGCCTGCTCATAAGCCATTATCGTTATCCTGCTTCAAAGGTAGAGGCCAGCACTAAAACTTCCTTGCTACCTCTCTGTATATGAAAAGGATTTTAGATTTCACCAAGTGTACAGTTAAGCTATGATAGTAGTTTAACTTGTTGGCTGGGGTGGGGAAGGAGTTGTCTTTGGCATCTCGTCAGCATGATGAGAACCAAATCAGCAAATGCTCTGGCTTGTGGTCCAAACAAAAATTAAATGATGAGAAATACTGTGTATTCTTTGCCAGTATTCAGTAAAAGTGAAAGCCATTACAGTAATTTTGTGTGTGGTTTATTTAAATTATAAAATAATATATTGTACTCATAAAATGTGAATTTATGAATTAATTCCAAGAAAATTTTTTGTTTGCTTTAGAAAACTCCAGAAGACTTGTTTGGTTATCGGAATCTCCTTAATTTGTTTATCCCATATGATGTCTTTTTCTAAAGTAAAATTTTAATTCTTTTATTGCCTTGGCCACTACCTCCATCTCATTTCTTCTAAGACGTGATTGGCTTGTCGATTTTGTTAGAAATTCTTTCACATGGCATCTCACTACAATTTTACCTCTTGAGGTCATAGCTGTTAGGTATGGATCTCATTTTTTCCTCTTGGAAAGAGTAAGTTTCTGAGGAATAGAGTTACAACTACAGTTTTAGATTCTTCTTCCAACCATTTACTAATGCAAAAAAGTTTTTGTTGCCTTGGCTCTTGACATATTCTTATCTTCTGCAGTGGTATCCTTAATTTGTTTCTTTCAAAGTTACTTTAAAATATAGCAGATTGTTTTAACCTATCATGTAAGTCATTGAAGGGTAATTTGTCACTTTCTCTGCTTCACATTGTTTTTGAAAAATCAGTTTAACCGAAAGTACTAATTTATCTTTTCTCTGTGATATTTTCTCTATTTGCTTAGCATAAGTGTTTTATTGTAATATGGCAACATATGTAATTGTGTTATAAATAAGAGCAAGCAAGAGTAGAAGAGGAAGTAACAAGCTTGTCTTTTGAGGAGTCTATAGTAGGGAAAAACTTTAAATAGGAATTGCACAGGAAACCTCTACCACTATACCCCCACCCCAGCAAAGAAATAAACTTACTCATTGCACAGTTAATATTTGTATATTGTATATATAGTTCTTTTTAGACAAACTAAAAGTTTTACTTTAAAAATGTTATTTCCAAGTGAAAATTGGGTGTTCTAAAAGCAAGCATGTCACATTTTCAGTTAGGTGGAAAGAGATCAGAGGAAGGTTACTTTTTTTTTTTTTTTAGTAGATAAGCTAATATTGATGAGCTTTGTAAAACGTGTCTGACTCCCTGAGTTCTACTTTCAGCTAATGTAAGTGTGGATTAACTCCTCAAATCTGTTTCACTAAAGGGGATGTAAGGAAAACTTTCCTCCCGTTCAAATATTGACTGCACCTCAGGTCTTCTCTGAGCTCTGTAAATTGTAGTATTCCTTTGCTTGGTTGTAGCCTGAATGTTAGTTTTGTTCCCACCATGTCTGACTTCACCGTTCCTCATTTCCTCGTGGCATTTCTCATTTGTAAATCTTGCTAAGCCTGTTTGTTCTGTTTTGACTGCCGGAAGGGCAAAATGAGTAAGTTGCATGACTGGTCATAAATCAGGAGGGAGACTCATCTTTTCTTCCCTCAAGATCAGACGTGCAGCAAGTAATTCAATATATAATTATAAATTGATAGAGGAAAGAGTTGGTACTAAAACTTTTTTTCTCACCCCCCTTCATTTGTTATTCATGTTGTGTTAACTTCTTTCTGTTAAGGATTATGGATTGAACAAGCTTTCCTAAGAGGGCTGTGTGTGTGTGTGTGTGTGTGTGTGTGTGTGTGTGTATTTATATATTAGGGTGGTTTTGGCATGCAGAAGGTTGGGTGACTTTTCATAGTTGTTAGCAGCTTACAGCTGCTGATCTTCTTGGTGTGTGATAGCTTGAAAGGAAATAACAAGTTTGTACGTGTTATGTTAGTTATATAGAACTGATGTTAGACAAGTGTCAAGAACTTATTCTTGAATAGAAAACAGAATTGAGTAGAACAATACTTTAGCTACAAATCTTATTCCGTGCAGGCAGATTAATGTTTGTACTTTTGATTTTTTTTTTTAATCTCTTGGCTTTGATATATATTTTAAAAGCTTGTCAAAAAGTTCTGCTCAAACACAAAAAGGAAAAAACTAAGCAAGACTTCTTTTCTTCGTTAGGGGAATTAGGTACACAAAGCCAAAGCAGAGCTGTATTATATAATTCCAGCTCCATTATCTATCAGTTGAGTGACTGAGTGAGCTACTGAGCTCTCTAAATCCTGCTTTCTTTATCTGTTTGGTTTTACTGCTGTCTAGCAGGATGATTGTGAAATTTGTAAGAGATAAATAGTTGTTGCCACCAGATGGTGTTTCATAAATGCCATCATTTATGACAATAGATTCTTAGAGGCTGTAAGGGGCTAAGGTAGGCGAAAAGACCAGAGGAACATAGGGGCTTATTCTCAAGAAATTTAGAGTTGAGAAGAGAGTAATAATGTTATAGAAATAGTTACATGTTCAACTCTAAGTTGACAGTTGTGGCCTACATGTTTGAGGAGGCTTTGGTGCTGGGCTAATCGTGGTCTAATTTGACTATGGAATTGAGAAAACTGCCTTATGTAGAGGAGTTGCCTGAGCAAAGATGATATGGCTAGATACCTCGTGTCATATATAGAAGATAGAAAAGAATTATTTGAATGGAATCTACTTCCCTACACCTAATCTTCCAAAGCTTAATTATACCCCAGTCTTCTATATGGGAATAGACAATCATGGTGTGGTTAGCATTTATGTGATTTTTCCCTATATTTGGCCATCTTTTGACAATTTTCATTCTTATAAGTCAGAGATCAGCAAACTTTTCCTGTAAAGAGCCAGATAAGTAAATTCTAGGTTTGTGGGCCACACATATTGTATTATTATTTTATAAACTTTTAAAAATGTAAAACCCATTCTTTGTTCTAGGCCACACAAAAATAGGCCAAGGGTCAACCGCTGCTTGAAGTGAACATTTTTCTCCAGCCTTCCCTTGTATGTGTGTGGGTCTGCTAGTAGAGGTCCCATACCTCTCCATTTTGATACAGCATCACATTGGTCCTTACAGTGTTTTCTTGGCCAAGTTTCTTCAGAATCTTTGTCCAGCAATGTTTCTATATGTTAAGAGCTGTTCCTATGTGATCATCAGATGATTGGGGTGGAGTAGAAATTGTGGGGAACTGTTAGTTTACACTAGTTAGTCATTTAATGTCTGCAGACATTTTTAGTTGTCACAACTGGGGATACTGATGGCTGGAGTAGAGGCCAGAGATACTGCTAGACATCCTAGAGTGTGCAGGAACCTTTCCGCCCTAAACAAAAAACTATCAGGCCCACAGTGTCAAAAATGCCAAGGTTGCGAAAGCCTGGCTTGTACAGTTGGGTTGGTTTCCACCCTTGGCTACCTTTTGCACTATTCCATTGTAGGCCCATTGCAAGACTGGGAATGTTATTAGAATTGCAGGGTTCCAGAAAATTGTTAGGTGGCAGAGCTTGCATGATAAACTGGCTAGCCTTTCTTAGTTCTGAGGATCCTTAAAGTGTCCCTCTTCCTCAAAGTTGTCCTCCCCAAGTCAGTGTCCGATCATTATTTGTATATGGCACTGGATTAATAATACTTTCTAGTGTAGCTTTCTGCACATAATTGTTTTAATGACTCTGGTTCTCATTGGTCTTTTGCTTGAACATCTCTTGGGAATGTTTTTCGAATTCCTCAGTGGGCAGCACATTTATTTCAGCACTTGACGATTTAAAGGAGAGTAGGATTATAGAAATTTCCTACCATTTTGATGCTTATCCTTTGAGTGTATAAATAGGTATTTGCTGAGTTCAGATATTTTAGTCATAAATGTGCCACTCAGAAAAGTCTGATCATCATGGGTTATGAAAGTGGTCACCCAAGGCTCTAGGAAGAAGGGAGAAGACATCGCTTATTAAATGCTTGCTTTGTGCTGTAGACTTGTTTTATGTCATTTGATTCTTTACGGAAAGCCCTGGAAGGTACAAGATTATCATAGCTTTAGCATTAAAGATAAACTGAAGTTTAGTGGTGTTAAGTAATTTGCTAAGGAACATACAGCTGCATTTCCGTGTGTAGTATGTTTAACTGCAGAGAAATGGAGCTGGTTGAGGGGCAACAGAAAAATAAGTCTGCTTTGCATAGTGGGAAAACAATATCTTTCTATTTGAGCAGGGAAGAGAGAAGCTGGAGGATGGAATGGACAGGGATTTTGAATAGAGAAAAGAATGTCACTCACTGAATTGACGTTTCAGATGTATGGCTGTTTTATTGGTGGGAGGCAGCTTTGAATTTTTTAAATGTTGAATCTTCTTAATGTGCAGTAAAATAGTATATTTGGACTTTTTCTTAATGCCTTTCTTCAGTTTTTAACCTTATAAAATACCACTGAGAAAAACATAAAATAAGACAAACATTCTAGCAGTCACCACTCCGCCACCCAGATAGTTGTTTCGTTTTGAAATGAGAGAAAAGAGTTCTGTAGTATAGTATACTGATTGGCACTGGACTATATTACAAAATCTATGCTTATTAAATGTGACTATAATATTGAAACTTAAACGTAAAGAAATTAGATATGCCGATGACTGTTAAATTCCTAAAGTAATTATTTTGAAAGAGATACGTATTTTAGAAAGAATGTTTTTTCTTAAAATTTAATGGACTCTCTTCTGGTTCTACCCTCTGACCCAATTTGAACAGTGCATTACCTGCCTTACACAAACAGTGTGTTGCATTGATCAAGGATCACATAAGCCATTGTTACCTCTGAGTCTTTAAACTATATTTTAAAATTTACCCTTAAAAGAAAAGCATTTGCTGCATCAAAAATTGTCTTTGGGGTCCTGTGGTGGCTTGGAGTTACGTACCCCAGAAAAACATGTTCTTATTCTTTCTAATTCGTTCTTGTGGATGTGAACCCATTGTAAATAGGACCCTTTGGTAAAGTTTACTTCAGTTAGGTGTGGCTCAACTGAATCAGAATTGGTCTTCATCCCATTACTGGAGACCTTATAGAGAAGTCCACTGAGAGCACCCAGAATTGAAAGAAGATACCACCATATGCATTGCCATGTGAAGTCAAGGACCAGCCAAAAGATACAGACCCTGGGAGAAAGCAAGCCTCTAAAACCATGAGCCAATAAATTCCTGTTAAGTCAATACATTTTATAGTATTTGTTTTAGCAGCTAGGAAACCAAAAACAGGCTCTAAAAGTATTCTAGGAGGGATATTCTGCGTAAAAGTGGCATCATGGAATTAGTGTCATCGATAATCTGAGGTGTGTATTTCAAACATTAGGCCAGAAAATGTCATTTATAACCTCATGGTCTTGACTGACATAATCTTTTAAGTCAACAAGGTTACTGGCTTGCACATGCTGTAAACAGAGATAGGATAAAGGAGTCTAACTTTCTATTTTTTTATCAGTGAAAATGGGTTCATAGAACAATCATGCATAAGAAGGAGTCTTAACTGTTGCATGCTTCATGGTTGGAAACAAAGTGAAAGTGTTCAGTATTCATGCGTTTGCTATTAATCAATAAGCAGAAATTTTATTGCTGGTAACACCTCAAGACAGGATTGATCTTGCCATTTTACCCAAGAAGGTAATTGGAAATTTCAGAGAATGAAGGTGAAGTTTAGACCAATGGGAAATAGTCATTCTGAGGTTTCTAAGAAATTGTTGATCTAGATGCATTTTACTTGGCTTCTTGGCTGTGTGTATTTTAATTTTCAGTTAGAAGTAACCTAATTTTATCCCTCCCAGATGTTTCCTTAACTTAATCTCACAGGTTTGAATTTTGAGAATAGTTCAGTCTCCCAATATGGAGCCTCTCAGGTTGAAGATATGGGGAATATTATCTTAGCAATGATTTCAGAGCCTTATAGTAAGTATTGCTGTTGTAACAATAATGGGGACCTAGAATTTCATCTCACCACCTTTTCCTTACCTATGCCTTTGAAATTTCTCCTAAGCTTTGTCTCCCTAACAGCTAAAATGTGACCTTTTTTAAAAGAAAATATTTTTATTGTCAAACTTTAACAAACATACAAACATTCTTGACATACAGACATTCTGTGCATGGTGTACAATCAGTGGCTCACAATATCATAAAACAGTTATGTATTCATCACCATGATCTTTTCTTGTGGGGGTGAGGGTGGAGGTACACGGTCCGGGAATTAAACCCGGGTCTCCTGCATGGACCCATGATCATTTTTGAACATAAAGTGACAAAGTTTCTTTTCTCATTTTTAGATCACAGGTTTTCAGATCCAGAGAGAGTAAATTACAAATTCGAAAGTGGCACTTGGTAAGTACTTAGAGTTACTATTCCTGTTTGAGCTTTCTATTTTGTTTGTATTCATATCACGGCTTAGTGCTTCTTTCATTTCAGTCATTTTATCAAGACTTTTGGTGTTACAGGGCAAGAAAAGGAGAATCAGACAAGGGGGGTAGTCGTCTTTTCCTATTAATTGATTGTTCCAATATAGCAAGTACAATATTCTAACTGAAAGGGTTCTTAGATCCTGGCCAGCCCAGGGCCATCATAAGTGATAAACATGGGTGGAGACTAGGAACTAAGATCATCTGACTCCATCTGGTGTCCTCTTAACCCCATGTTTCCTCTGCGGTGACGGGCAGTGTGTCTCATTGCCTTTTTTTTAAAACAGTTTTATTCACACACCATATAATCCATCCAAAGTGTACAATCACTTTGGTATAATCATATAGTTATGCATTTGCCACCACAATCAATTTGAGAACATTCTCTCATTGCCTTTAACTGAGTTTCTGAGAGTACATGGCTGTACATTTTGATGCTTGACAGTAAAATAATTCCAAGCAGCAGAATGGCGTCTGAAGAATACATTTCTTTTCATGTATTGATGGTAGGTTTTATGGCAGTTAGAAAAGAAAGTCATGTTGTATTCATATTATATAGCAAGATACCTATTTCTTAATATTAGGTCATTTACAAAAGAAGGTTGTGTTTGTTAAAGGAAGCTTGGATGGTGTGATTACAGTTTTATGAAACATTTATATCTTTAGTCACTTTTACCTTAGTTTACCCTTCCTGATGTTAGCTCAAAGTACACCATATGCTATGATTCTTATTTTAGCTTCTTAGACCATCCTTTTACTGGAAAACTTCCCAAGAAGGAAAAAATATAGGCTTTTAAAGTATACCCAAGATTTTTACTAGTATAACTTTAAGCCTGTCCTATCAGATCCTACTTTAAAACAAATAAAATAACTGGGGAGGAGTATAAATGGTGCTATCTCTGTTTGTGATCACAGATAGACCTGTCTTAAGTTTGCAAATCACAGCAGTGAGTTGCGTGAGTATCTGAAGTGAACAGAAACTTCTGACGGCTTTGCCCACAGAAAGACTTTGAGGCCTATTTAATTGTGGTGCAAGTGACTCATGAGGAAAATGTTCCAGGAGTACTGAAGTATGAACATAGGAGGAATAGAACATCAAAAGGTGTCACAAATGTATAGTGGGTGATTTGCAAATGACTCATTAAGGTGTGGGGACTCCCAAGCATCCATGAACACCCTCTGTAATGGTTTCCTAGTTTGCTCCCTGGCTTGATAAAGGAGATACTTTCATGGCAGACTCCTGACTGTGTTTTTGCATTCTTGCTGTGGGTTAATTGACAGCTCCACGCTGATCCTAAATTTTGCTTACAAACTGGATTTAAAACCCACTCGCGTACTGACTAGATCTGAGAACAAATTCATACTTCTTGGTTCTGGAAACATTCAGGGAGTGAGGACATTGGGAAAACTTTGCTTTCCTTGGAGTGGTCCTAGATGCTTTTGACTTTATGACAACAAATAGTTTCTTGGCTACTCTGGTTTGCGGGGTGAGCTATCTGTGTTGGACTTGTATGACCAGCCATCTTTCTATACTGAACCACCTAAAGATAACTTGGAACTGTGTTCATTAGAATTTTTGAGGTCATAAAGTAAATCTGTCACTATTGCACCTCTGTTTAAACGTCAAATAATTAATATCTGTGTGTTTAACCAGGCAAATTGCCTTGTATAGGGTAATAGGTCACACTTTTAACATTAATCATGCAACCTGAAGTTTTGCTTGATCTACAGCAGCAAGATGGAACTTATTGATGATAACACCGTAGTCAGGGCGCGGGGCTTACCGTGGCAGTCTTCGGATCAAGATATTGCAAGATTCTTCAAAGGACTCAATATTGCCAAGTTGGTTTTCTTTAATCTCTACTTTACTTAACAATCCCAAAGGGGTAATAGACTTTTCATCATCCCTCCCTCTCCCCCAACACCTTATTTTCTTTTCTGCCTGCCGTTTCTTTTATTATTTTCAAAGGGGAGGTGCTGCACTTTGTCTGAATGCTCAGGGTCGAAGGAATGGAGAAGCTCTGGTTAGGTTTGTAAGTGAAGAGCACAGAGACCTAGCACTACAGAGGCACAAACATCACATGGGGACCCGGTACATTGAGGTATGTCATCACAACCCAAGACCCAAGACGTCTTGAATGAGTACTGACTGTATGACAGAAGACTCAGAATGTGTGTATTTAATTTCCATTTCTTTTCTTAGGTTTATAAAGCAACAGGTGAAGATTTTCTTAAAATTGCTGGTGGTAAGTGTCTTTTATATTACATAGCTATAGTAATAAGATTCTAAAATTTTAGAGAAATAGATTCACAGGTAGTTTTCATTTCCCATTGAAACATGGGAATTGATTTTTTTTTTAATAGGAAGAAAATTCCAATAGTATCAGTGAGTGTAATAAAGCCTAACACTTGCCCTAAGGTTTGGATCAACCTACTGTAGTTGAATAGCTTTGTAAATAGTATTGTGCAAAGGTGAAAGGGTTATATAAAGTAGTATACAAATGGTGAAAGTAGTTCTTGAAAGAAATTAAATAGTCTGAAAACTGCTTTCAAATAGCCACACTGGAATACCTGGAATTCGTTGCATATCAGCTTCTAGTTTTTCTTTAAACTTCCTTAACTCATCAATGGCCAGAAACATGGGAGTGCTGTGGTTTCTAGTATTTTTGGATATTTAGTGTCGGCAGTAATCAGAAAGAGGCACTAGCAGATATGGTCTTTATCCAGTTTTGAGTGAGTGATAACTTTAAACCCTAAAAATGACAGATGCATAAAAAAAAAGTTAGCTGCTTTGATTTTTTTTTTAAATGCATATGTCTACTTGTAAGTTTTTCTGTTTACACTGCTTTATAACTTTTTTCTCATAGCACGAGCATCTTATGTTACTCAATTTTCTTAAATTCTACATAGTATTATGTTTTATAATTTTTTAACCATTCCTATTCGGCATTGTGATCTTATTTCCAACTTTTCATCATAAGTATGCTGCAGTGAATATTTTTGTACATCTCTATATGCAGCTCATTAGGATAAATCCTTTAATAGATAAATCAAAGAATGTAGACCTTTTAAGAGGCCTTTGGCACCTTTTGCCAAACTATACTAGGGTGTATTTCACGCTAACACAAAGGACATTTGTATCTCCATATTATATAGCTCTGATAAACTAATTGGAACTGTAGAATTTTTTTTTTTTTTTTTTTTACATGGGCAGGCACCGGGAATCAAACCCGGGTCCTCAGGCTTGGCAGGCAAGCATTCTTACCTGCTGAGCCACCGTGGCCCACCCAAACTGTAGAATTTTTGTAATACCATCCTATTAGCACAATTTTCTGGTCCGGTACTTATTTCTTTGGATAAATCCAAGGCTTCAAAATTCAGAACTTCAAGTTTAGTAATTGCCTAAATTCTAAGATGGTTGATATTGGTTGGCGATAAGATGCTAAGGTCTCACTTGGCTCTAGGGTTCCACGGCAGATAAATTACAAATCGAGGGTGTCAGAACTAACTGTTTATCATATTAATGCCTGGGATTTTTTGGTGAGTGGGCACTATCATAAGAATTTGCTGTTAAAGGAGATTGTTACTAGTGTCTGTGCTTGACAATTTGCGTTTGAGTATTTGCTATAGTGGCAGCATTGTACAAAAAATGCTTTTTATATTGAACAAAATATTGATACATGTTGAAACTTGGTACAAAGTACATGCAAATTCATTGTAATATTCACTCACTTCTATATGTTTGAACCTTTCCTAAAAAGTAATTGTGAAAATAATTAAAAAATTTAAATAATTTTAAAATGACTAAAGTTACTTTAATTACTAAATAAATAAAATGAGAATTACCCATCCCATAAACTGAATTATGGGAATTAATTTATACCTATTTTTTTTAGAGACTAGAAAACTACAGCATGGAGGTTAAAGTTGACAAAAGGTCAAGTAAATTGCAAAGCCACGATAGGACCCACATATATTGGATCCAGGACCTGTGCCATTAAAACACCATGATAACTTAATGTCTTTCCATGAGAAGAATATGGTGGTTGGTCCCTGATTTAACTGTCTGGCCAGCTTCCCAAATTAAGAGGTGTGCTTTATGAAAATAGGAAAACTTCAAATAGGGGGAAAGACAATTCAGATTCCTAGGATGTCATTATAGATTGAGTGGGAATATGGATCTTAATGATTAATTCAAGATACTGCTAAGAATTTTACCATTTTAAATTTTTGGTGAAGTTGTTTTAACTTTCTCCCCATACTTCCTGATATTCCTGTTCCCTAGGTACATCCAATGAGGTAGCCCAATTTCTCTCCAAGGAAAATCAAGTCATCGTCCGCATGCGGGGGCTTCCTTTCACAGCCACAGCTGAAGAAGTGGTGGCTTTCTTTGGACAACATTGCCCCATCACTGGGGGGAAGGAAGGCATCCTCTTTGTTACCTACCCAGATGGTAGGCCTACAGGCGACGCTTTCGTCTTATTTGCTTGTGAAGAATATGCACAGAATGCACTGAGGAAGCATAAGGACTTGTTGGGTAAAAGATACATTGAACTCTTCAGGAGCACGGCAGCTGAAGTTCAGCAGGTTGGTTTTTAAGACCATGTTGGTTGCTTTGCATTAATTTTTGTTCTTCATTTCTGCAAACAATACATCATCATTGTATTGAAACTATAAACTTGGAAAATGTAGTACATGGAATGGAAGTGCATGAAAAATATCTGATTCTGTGGCCAAAACATATTCTCTGTTATTCCATGTGCAATACTGTTGTACATATTACTTGTTTTCTGCTTTAAAGTTATATTATCTTGAGTGTTCACTTATGTTTAATTTTATATCTCACAGATTTACATTATTTAGAAATTCTTCCATTACTATTCTTGGTTTTTTTCCCCCCAATTTTGGGTGAAAATTCTCTATTGGTTTTTTTCCCCAATTTTGTTCTATGAGAAATTCCTATATATACGGGCTTATAAAGCTCAACAATTTCTGATTGATTTCTCTGGAAAAGAATATAGGTTATTACTTTTAAGGTTTTTAATATGTCTTGCCAAGTTTATTTCCAAAACACATTGATTAGTTTCATACAGCACTGCTGACAGTGCTGTGGGTTTTTTGCTATTATTGTTTTGTCCTGTTTTTATGAGATTTCAGAATTCAGAGCTGTTTCTAAGGCACAAAAATATACTATGATCCAGTTATGAAACCATCTGTAGGGTTTCAAGCCTTTTGACTATTCCTTTAGACTTGGTAGTTGATGTCAAGGGTTCCTTGTTCAAGGTTCAGCTTGTATTATCTCTGTGACTGAGCCTATGTACATGGCATTACATAGCTCTTCAATTTATTCTTCTTGTGACCCATAGTAAAACAGTCATTTTAATGACTCTTGGTATTTTTCAAGTATTTAGAATACTTTACTGTTATTTCTGTGAGTTCATAAGATGATTTTGTCTAGTTTCTGTAGCATGTTGTATATTGTGGTTTAAAATAATTGCTCAAAGTTTAAAAGAATCTTTAACTGTTAGAATACTGAAACTAGTTTTATCTTAGCCTAGGATAGGTATCGGTGAAATTTTAATTAGTTGTTTGTTCTAGTGTACCTGGTTCTTTTGAACCATAAGCTATTAACATACTTAACGTTTAAATAATTCTGTACCTTGTTGAAAATAAGTATCATGTGTTCTGAAGCTCTGAAATAAGCTAAACATGATTGAGCCTTCAAATGTAATACACATCCTTCTCAAATGAGAGGAGAAACATAAGATGTTATTTTAGATCTTTAATTGGAAGAAAAATTTCATGGAAATCATAGCCCAGAATGGACTACTCCATAGTCTACTGCATGTTGGTTTGGTTAGAAGGTATGCTGCATTATTAAGATGTGATTCTACCATATGGTAGTTTTGGGTTTGAGTGAGTCCCTTCCAATCCTCCCATCCCTACTGATTTACTTAACAATTATTGAAGAAATCATAGGATCTGCTATTGTCTTCTTTTCTTTACAAATAATCATTTTGTTTAATAATGAGTATCTCCAGTGGCAGGGACTGTAAGGTACTTGACCATTTCCTGTCCTGTGCTTGTCAATAACTACATTGATTTTCTATTCTTCCATTTGTTTGTGCTATCTCTGAATTGTTTGTATAATATTTAAATAATTTTTAAATGTCTTCTTGTCTTTGTTTTGAAATGTTTTTGGTTGCTTTGTGTTTGTTCTTCAATATTTGTCACCTGTTATTCAGATAGCAACTGCACAGGGTGTGAGTGAAGAAGTAGGGCAGACTTTGTAGAGGAGTTAATTGATTCAACATTTTCCATTTATGGAGTGGGTACTTTGAATAAATCCCCAAAATCTGCAATGATAAATTGGTTCATAATACCTGGGGTTGCCCCAAGTTTTGTATACCCAGGAACTACCTAGTACCTAGTACTATGAATTTGTTGGCTTGCTTTAAGACAAAAATGGGCAGGAACCTTGAGATATAAGTTTCGCCTAGGACCAACCTTGCTCCAAAATGCACCCAACCTATTACCTGTTGTCAAGATAGCTGAATCACCTGAATCTAAAGCATAGTCAAGATCCTTTATTTTGCGATTATCTCAAATTCATACGGAGTCTAAATTGTTGATTATTATGGCCAGTAAATCTTTTTCTTTTCAATTTTATCTAGCATTCTTGTGCTGTTTTCCATTGTGTATGTGGCATTTTATTCTAATATAACCTATTGTCATTGTCCTGTGGTTATATTACTGGGTCCTTATTTATTGGATTTGGAGGCAAGGTGTGAAAAGATTAAGGGGAACATTATGTATTCAGTAAAATGAAGTCCAGTAAACTGCTATGAAGGTCTACAGTTAATAAATTGTACAGATTTTTTAGACTTTAGCATAATTTGACCCAAGGTAAATCTTGGTACATCTGCCCACATAGACAAATCCCTAATCTTAAGTGTGTTATTTTGGGTACGTCTCACATGACTTTGAGAAAAGTAGGTATTATGCTTTCCCAGCTGAAAAGTATGAATTCCTTTCTACATCAGTACTTCTCAAATTTTAATGTGCTTATGAATCACTTGGGGATCTTGTTAAAATGCAGATTCACATTTCCTAAGTCTGAGATTTTGCATTTCTAACAGTTTCCTTGGTGATGCAATACTGGTCTGTGGACCACATTGAAGTAGCAAGGCTCTAAATCACTTCTGTTTTCCTTCGAGTACAGGTGCTGAATCGATTCTCCTCAGCCCCTCTTATTCCACTCCCAACCCCTCCCATTATTCCAGTACTACCTCAGCAGTTTGTCCCCCCTACAAATGTCAGAGACTGTATACGCCTTCGAGGACTTCCCTATGCAGCCACAATTGAGGACATCCTGGACTTCCTGGGGGAGTTCTCCACAGATATTCGAACTCATGGGGTTCACATGGTATTGAATCATCAGGTAAGTCAGTCGCTTATTGGAAAACTTACTTATTCTTATCCAAAGCTCTCTTCTGATAAAAAAAAGTTCACATATCTGTCAGCTGTATGGTTAGTCTTTAAGGATTGAGTTAATTGTAAATGCAAAAGAACTATTGCCATTATTAGAATGATAAAATAATTCAAATTTAACTCTGATTCCTTCATATCAATTATCAATAGCATCAGGTAGGAACCTGATATATTCTAAATCAATCTATACAGCATTTTCCCATTGCTTCTAGTCAACTCTCCAACTCTGTCATCTGTGCAACTCTGCCACTGTAGTATGAAGTATGTAGTATGAAGACAATTGTAGATGATATGTGAACAAGTGGTGTCTCTCTCTGTTCAAGTATTTAGTACTCATAGACTGTTTGGAAATGGCTTATTTTACTTTGTGAATGTATTAAACATCAAACTACATTCATTAGTAGGAGAACTTAATGAGGATATGCATCTGTACCACCAAGAAGAGTGTGTAGAATATAATTAGCACTCAGATATATTAATGAATCATTTGCACAGGAAACCTTAATCAAAATCTAGCAATTCTTTCAGTATGCACATTTATATTCTAAGCATATTAGAAGTAGTTCCTAGTTTGGTGGTACTTGATTTTTTGGTTAAATAAAACTAATCATATTAGGTACTGGACAATTATTTTGCATTATCATAACCAATCAGAATTCTAAAAATTCGTACATCATAGGTAGTCAAAACTCTGGAATTCTTCATTAATAAACAGAAACGTAGTGTTAATTTTTGAAAATAATATGTTTTGGGCATTATGGGTTGAATATAAATTTATATTGGAAATACTAACATTTTTTCTAAATACATTGTTAATTTCCCATCTTTTGTTTGAGCTAGAGCTTTGGTCACATTCATAACCATAAATAATCTTGTCCCACCTTACTGGAAAGCGCACACCACTGGACACAAGAAATCAGAAAACATCTAAGCCCTTGCTTAGCTTTCCACATGAGCACAATCTCATTCTAACCTTAGGTCAATATTGAGTTATACAACTTTTCATCTGACCAGTTACCCTCTCAGTGCCTCACTGGTGGAGTCCTTTTGAATAAAACACCTCACAGTTTAGCATCACTGGGGAATTGTTTGGTTTTGTGTTGGCCACAATTTGTAATAACTTGAGGTCTATCACTCTTTGACAACAGTAGACATATTTGCCTCTCATTTACCTATATGACCTTTTGTGATTACACTTGGGAGAAATTATTTTTTGATGATGGACAGATTGCCTCAAAGGTGTTAGGTTTTCACCTTGGACTGGATTTGTTGCTAATTTCCCTGGTATGGTAATAATTTGGATAAATGGTTCTTAAGAGGCTTTTAAAGAAAACCATAACATAAGAAAGCTGCCTTATAAGCTGGTTGTGTCTTTTTTCTCCTCCCTAAAATGTTCATGCTAAATAAAATGGACATATTACTTGTGGAGTTCTGGCTCTGTGGAGCAGATATCTACTGGCTTAATTTTTTTTTTTTTTTTACTTTTTTTTATTAATTAAAAAAATTAACGAACAAAACATTAAGATATCATTCCATTCTACATATACAATCAGTAATTCTTAATATCATCACATAGTTGCATATCCATCATTTCTTAGAACATTTGCATCGATTTAGAAAAAGAAATAAAAAGACAACAGAAAAAGAAATAAAACAATAACAGAAAAAAAAAGATTGTACATACCATACCCCTTACCCCTCGCTTTCATTTACCACTAGCATTTCAAACTAAATTTATTTTAACATTTGTTCCCACTATTATTTATTTTTATTCCATATGTTGTACTCTTCTGTTGATATTGTAGCTAAAAGGAGCATCAGACATAGGTTTTCACATTCACAGAGTCTCATTGTGAAAGCTATATCATTGTTCAATCATCATCAAGAAACATGGCTACTGGAACACAGCGCTACATTTTCAGGCAATTCCCTCCAGCCTCTCCACTACATCTTGAACAACAAGGTGATATCTACTTAATGCATAAGAATAACCTCCAGGATAACCTCTCGAGTCTGTTTGGAATCTCTCAGCCATTGACACTTTGTCTCATTTTACTCTTCCCCTTTTTGGTCGGGAAGGTTCTCTCAGTCCCTTGATGTTAATTCTCAGCTCATTCTAGGGTTTTTCTCCGTCCCTTGATGCTGAGTCTCAGCTCATTCCAGGATCTCTGTCCCATGTTGCCAGGAAGGTCCATACCCCTGGGAGTCATGTCCCACGCAGAGAGGGGGATCTACTGGCTTAATTTTAAACACAGGATTTTTTTTTGTGAGCTATTACTAATAGGACATGTCTAGAAACACTTGTTTGACCAAGGGTTAAGATGGAAGTGTGAGAGAGGAGGTGAGAGGATTTCTAAGCAAGACTGATGATAAGGGCTCTCACCAGCCATCACTGTGCTTTGCTAATCCCAGCTCCTTATCCCCTCTCCCTGGCCCCAGACCCCATTCCAGCTGAGGCTTCAGGGATGAGGGAAAAGTGAAAGGGGTATTGCAGGTCAGGGATGGACAAGATCTGACAGCCAAAAGAGAACACTGGGTTTGTTCACGGCATCACGTAGAAGGATATATAAAGCTCTTATCCTGGTTCTGTTACTACCTCTTCTCAGTGGAATGAGATTTAATCAGGTTTTTCAGAAGGGGGGAAAACCCACTATACAATCCTATACTTTGAAACCACAGTCACAAGGAGACCCTTTCAAAACCCTGTAAATCTGATACTAATTAATAGAAACCAAATAGGATCACTTTCAGCTATGAGCTCTCAAAACTGTTTCTTCAAGGTTTTGTGGTCCATTCTAGTGATTAGGTGATGAAATATAAGTCAAATTTCAGTAGATCACATTGTCACCCAGATTTTGTGGCTAAAATGCCTGTACTATGGGTGATTGTCACTTTGCATGTTTTATAAGCAACCATTTCCTTGTTGAAGGAGACAGTCTTCTTTTGTTTTTATTCGTCCCCCATAAATTCAGGGCCGCCCATCAGGAGATGCCTTTATCCAGATGAAGTCTGCGGACAGAGCATTTATGGCTGCACAGAAGTGTCATAAAAAAAACATGAAGGACAGATATGTTGAAGTCTTTCAGTGTTCAGCTGAGGAGATGAACTTTGTGTTAATGGGGGGCACTTTAAATCGAAATGGCTTATCCCCACCGCCATGTAAGTTACCATGTAAGTTTTTCTTGGGTGCTGGCGCTATTCTACGCTATATGCTGGTAGGTGCTTAGGCTGCTTTCATAACTTTCTGTACCCCTGGTTCTCTCTGAGGCAAGTGAGGTGGTTATATAAGCCTTTCCCATCTGAAATCGGTAGTGTCTGGTAATCATTTAAGACCTTGGTTGTGGACACCCATAATTAGAGATGCTCCAAATACCTCCTTTCAAATTATATCCTTGCTTTTCCAGTGATAAGCACTTGATTTCTGAAGCTTAGTGTGCTCAAGATAAGCACTGACTCTGGGAGGCAACATGGCTATGTGGATTATTTAATACGCATTTAAAGGTACTTAGTATGCATTCACAATGTGGCTGGATGCTTTTTTTTTTTTTTAACATTAAGTTCTTTTTTAAGAAGGGCGATTTGACACACATTTTGCATTTTAAACTTTTTGAGGAGCAAGGGGGTTATTGGAAAGGATAACCTGGAGAGCATTTCTATTGCTGTCCAGAATATCTGGAATTAACAAGTTAGTAAAAAATAAATAAATGCGTAAATTAGCCAAAGTTCCCATTGGATCACAGGATCAGTGCTTAATATTAAGCCATGCTCTTGCTCATTGGCACCTGGGTGCAAACCATTTGGAATCCTGTTTGAGAGGACTGAGCCCTTTAGTCCAGAGATTTAAGTTCTGGTTAGTGATTAAGGAACACGTTGGGATCCTAACTTCAGTCTTTTATGCAGTTTGCATTTTTAAATAAGACTGTCCTGTTAGGAGACATGTTCAGTATATTTAAAGAATGTAGTACTTGGAGTACAGTCTATAAATGAGTGAGAAAGTAACCTGGATTATCAATAAAGTGGGGAGTTTTAGGCCATTATGCTGTAGTAAAGAGGGATCCATACCAATAACTGTTTGATCAAGTGCCATTTATAGAACATTTGGTGGAACTTAATCCTTTTTCCCTACTTTGGAATTCCTAAATGCGAATGTTCCATTTACTTGCTGCTTGCTGTTGGTGAATATCTAAGTGTCGAGGATTCCATTATCTGTGGGTGAATATTTAAGAGTTGACCCTTGAAAGGTATCTCCATTTTTGAAAATGTATGATTGGAATTAAGATCTTGAATTAATCCTAGTCATATATATCCTGTCCACAAACCACTGATAATGTCAATACCATTTTGATTTCCTTTAGTGATAAGCTACTAAGCATTGGAAGATAAAAGAATTTATCTATTATGTATTGCCTAAATTCTTCTGCTGTAATATTATTTCTGTTCCTGGAAAAACATTTGTCATTACGGTCTTTTATTTTCTTTGCTTTTCCCCTGATGAGCCTTAAAATAATAGAAAAAATATTTTTATTGTGTCTCACATAATAATGTTTTTTCATACATTATATTTTCAAACATTGATAAAAAAATCTTAACTAAAATTTGGTCATTTGTCATTTAATGGAATAGTTTACTCAGTTTTTTATCAGAATTCCAACTTATACATCCTGAAGTTAAGCCAGCCCTATTGGACTTTTTCCTCTGCCAAAACACATTGTAGGGATTGCCTCGTATTTTTTACCTTTTCCTGTTTTGAGGCGGAACAGATTTATACCTGCTAGATATGTCTGTCTTATGGGTATGCAGCACTGTGCTATGATAAATTGCTTAACAGTTTTGAAAGCAAGATTTCAAATTTAAATTTTCTGTACAACTTAGGTTCCTCAATGTGCCCTGTTTGCCTTTCTATGGGCTCTTTAAGGCCAAACGTAATTTAAAAATCTATAAGTATCTAATGTCTAGCACGGTTTTTCTGGTGTTCGTGGTGCCTACAAATTAAATGTGAGATCATGTTTGGGCTTTAGTCTGTGTATCGATATACAGCTGTCCATTTCCATAGAAATGTAGAAACCCATAAGAACAAATGGCAACTTAAAATCATCTTGGAGATTTTAATGTGAAAGAAGTTATGCCTTTGGGTTTCTGCTCTTTGCAAAAAATATTAGGTAGTTCTGGGTATGAAAAGTAAAATAGGGACGCCAAATTCACTTGACTTCTCAGTTATCTCTTCTGTTGAATGTGGGAGAGTTATGTTCATGCTAAAGCTAGTGACCAGCAACTGGTCTGCCATAAGTGAGAGTTTCTGGGCCTGAAAACTGAATAACCAGAAAGCAGGAGGTATTTGGGCCTTTCTATTCCCTGACTATTTAATCTGAGTCAGCTTTATATCAGCTCTTTATCTACTTCTTCAGGGCTATTTCCCAGGTAGGATTTTTTTAAAACAGGTCTAAAGATCTAGATTAGTTTCAAAGCCAATTTTCTGGTTTGCTTTTAGGTGAGAATAATGCAGAATTTCTTTCCTTTTAAGCTAGTTCACTATGGCACATTCTATGCTTCAGCATAATGCATAGTACTGCTGAATAGTGTTTTATCGTACCTTTTTCATTCCACACTGCTATGAATGCAGTAGCAGCATAACTCTCAGTTATGCTCAGTAGTAGATAGATGCAGTAGCAGCATATCTCTCAAACAGCTTTTCGTTTGAAATTATACTAAATGTCAGGTCTCATGTTTCTTTCCTCAGGGTTGGTTTGTGGTAACTGGCACATTACAATGTAGGGGGCGGAAATCATGTGACATGAAATGGTGGAGAAGACTTGAAAATCCACTGGAGATTGTTTTTCAAAATTTCCGATTAAGAATTGTTCTTCAGGTTGATGATTTGGCCTTTGAGACTATCTCTTTTACTGATATAATCAAAAGGAAGTGGCTTGGGATGGTATAAAGAACTGCAACGGTCTTTAAAATTCATGTATGGCTTATGGCTTAAATGTTAGCATAAATATTTCAGCTGTAACAAACACGTCTCAAAGTCTCTCTTTTTGCTTTTCTAGGCTTGTCTCCTCCCTCCTACACATTTCCAGCTCCTGCAGCAGTTATTCCCACTGAAGCTGCCATTTATCAGCCCTCTGTACTTTTGAATCCACGAGCACTGCAGCCCTCTACAGCATACTATCCAGCTGGTACTCAGCTTTTCATGAACTACACCGCATACTATCCCAGGTAAGGCTCTGAGGGAAGTGGAAACAAGGGACTGAACAAAGAACTCCTTTTATAATCAGTGCCCAAGCTCACAAAAGAATATTGTCTACTCCATTGAAGGTTACCATGACAGGGAACAGCTGGTCATAGTTTTGAGCAAAAAGGTTGATTTTTTTAACCATATATTGACAACATGATCTTTTACGTTATCTGTGCATACAACTTAAGCCTTTTTATTTCCTCCAATCATAGGGCCATAAATAAGTAGCACTGTAATCTTTGCAATAGGTTGATAATATAATGTGAATGAACCAGAAAACAGGAAATTCAAAGTGGAAACAGTTATCTTTTTAAGTAACTTGAATTAATGTGCCATCCCACAATAAATAAAAACTGTTACTTTAAATTTTATAGGGCTTATAGTCTTTTCCCTCTAAATCTTTAAACAAATCCAGAATTGGATTGTTCAGTAGTTTTTTGGAGTGAATATATTTAAAATTTTTCTTTTTAGTTGTACTTAACTTCTGGGAGGCAGCCAAATACAATGAAGAGAATGTTAATCAGTCTGAAAGTTGGGATACCTGAGTTTTAATCTCATCTCTCTAACTGGGAGGACAGTTAACCTTTCTGGCTCTTATAAAATAATGGGATTGGCCACGTTTGAGGAGTACAATCCAGTTGTATTGCCTGTCATTCTAACTTGGATATATAATGACCTCATTCCCTCATTTTCTTTTTAAGAAATCAAAATCTTTATCCAGTAACCAATTCATTTTATTAAAATAAAATTTTACTTTGGTATAGCAATATTGCTCAAAATTGAAAAATAAAAAATTATACCAGGTTTTGTTTTTTCTTCCCAAGCTATTTAGATTAAATTTAAGTTCATCAATATGTAAATAAGGCTGTTGATAAATGATCTAGAATTAACCCATCTGATACCACGTTGGGGTCTCATAGTAGCAGTGAAACTTGTAGCCACTGGTAATTACATTTGTTTTTTGTTAAGAGTTTTAAAGACATTCATTTGTGCTTTTGAAAATATTCTTTATTCTTCTGGGAACAGTGACTAGGGTGAAAGTTGTGATAATTGTCAGCTGGCAATCTTTGGGAGACTTGAAAAGACTCAGAACCATGGGTGATTGTTCATAGTCGAACACTGTTAGGCTCCTAGCCCCAGTCCCAGTCTATCGCCTTTTCTGGACGCTGTGACAGTTGCTTGCTGGTGCTGTGCCCTGGTTATAAGGGTGGCCTTTGTTTACCTTTCTTACATCATCAGAATGTTAGGAGTGGAATGCAGTGTGACTCTGAATGCCTGGTGCATGTAGTTCTCCTGCCTACAGTATGTTTGCAGAGTGTCCAGTTCCACTGTTAATTAGCTATCTCAGTGCTGTTAAAGGAAGGAATCTCTTAGAAATAATTTTCCATCACAGAGAGATGGAAACATGAGTTTTGAATTGAAGTCCAAAAGGAAAAACTGAAATTTATGGCTTAATAGCTTCTGTAATTTGGGGTTCCTACCCAAAATTCTAGTAATTTTAAGGTTTGTAATACACTTATTAAGTCTAAAAATAAAGATGTCTTGTGACTAAAAAGTAAGGACTCCATTATACATACCTCCAAGTCTAGAAGTAATTACTATTATCAGTTTTGTAACACACATGTATGCCTCTAAGTAATATCGTATACTTAACATTTAATGTAAATTATTCACGTTGTTCTTTTATTTCTTTATATTGTCTTCCTTAAGGAATATTTATAGATTTACCTTATTCCTGAAACTTCCTTATGATGTCCCAAGAGAAAAAATACATTATAATTTAACATTTGCCTTATCTGTAGACATCTAAATTAAAAATCTATTGCTAAATAAAGTTCATGTTAATCTTCAAATAATAGTTTATATTTCTGTAGAATAAATTCACAGAAGTGGATTTTGAATTGAAGGTTATGTATATTATGTTAAAGTTAATACTTCCAGAGTAACCCACAGTACGTTTTGTTAATGTACATTACTCTAGTGAAATTACATAAACGGAGATTATATACTGTTATGTATACTGCCAAAGTTTGAATAACTTACAAAACAGATTCCCAAAACAATAAAATAAAAGTTTTGGCAGAATGCTATTAATTTCTAAAACGACATTTGATTTTAATGAAAACTCTTACTGATATTTATTTCTAAATGTGTATTATTTCAAGTATATTTTGGTCTGTACTCTGGCAAACAAAGTTTAAGATTGCATACTCTATTCTTAAAAGGGATATTGAGAGTTTGAGTATCTCTTTAAATTAAAAATTTAAAAATTCCCTCTAATTTTGTGGGTACAAGGGTAGTTCAGTGGTAGAATTCTAGCCTGCCATGTGGAAGACCTGGCCCATGCATTCCCAGCCTAAGTACCTCCCAACCCACCCACCCCCAAATAGTCAGCAAATGGTGCTATAAATAACGGGATAGTCACATGGAGAAAGAAAGAAATGTGACCCCCATCATACAGTATATAAAACATTTTTAAAAAATTATTTATTTATTTAAAAAAAATTTAACAACAAATGAACAAAAACATTCTTAACATATGATCATTCCATTCTACATATATGATCAGTAATTCACAATATCATCACATAGTTACATATTCATCATGATCATTTCTTAGAACGTTTACATCAATTCAGAAAAAGAAATAAAAAGATAATAGAAAAAGAAATAAAACGAAAGCAAAAAAAAAAGATTATACATACCATACCCCTTACCCCTCCCTTTCATTAATCACTAGCATTTCAAACTAAATTTATTTTAACATTTTTTCCCCCTATTATTTATTTTTATTCCATATGTTCTACTCGTCTGTTGACAAGGTAGATAAAAGGAGCATCAGACACAAGGTTTTCACTATCACACAGTCATATTGTAAAAGCTATATCTTTATACAGTCATCCTCAAGAAACATGGCTACTGGAGCACAGCTCTACATTTTCAGGCAGTTCCCTACAGCCTCTCCATTACCTCTTGAATAACAAGGTGATCTTTACATAATGTGTAAGAATAACCTCCAGGACAACCTCTCAACTCTGTTTGGAATCTCTCAGCCATTGACACTTTGTCTCATTTCACTCTTCCTCCTTTTGGGGGGATTTAAAAAAAAAACAACAAATCCCTCTAATTTACTATGAAATATACCAGTTCAACTCCAGATTAACTGCAACCTGTTAATTACTTCAACACATTAAAATATTACTGTATTTTGCAGATTTCTAAAAGCAATCACCTTTGAGGTGATTGTTTTGAACTGTTTTAACTATTTTTAACTTAGTTTAACTGAACAAACTTGTATTGAGCACCTTCTGTGTGCAAAGTGTTGGGAATATGATCAATAAGACACGGATCCTATCTGGTGTAGTGGAGCTGACAGAATTCTCTCCTGGGTAAAGCAACTGACTTCAAAACACCTTGAGTTAGAGAGCATTTGTGTTTCTCTTCTAACTTGATATGTTCAAACATTTGGATATAAACTCATGGGTCTTGCTTTGATAATACCTTACCTTTCATTGTGAGGACTTTGGTTACTTGTAGAAGATTTAAGGCAAATAATGAACAAAAAAATGGTTTTTATTTTATTGTTAAATGATTTTTTAGTGTTATGTGTGTAGTTATGACATCATCTTGAAGAGCAAGTGAAATAAAAGCACATGTTCCTCAAGAAGTTTTGTTTGCTTTCTTTCATTGCATTTCTTTGCTTTTCACCTTGGGAGAGCATTTGTTACCCAATATTCCAGAGATTTTCGCTTAGAGCACAAAAGAATAAAAGATGATATGTTCGTGCCCATCCTGCTTATCATTCCAAATTCATTTTTGTCACACCTTTTCTTTCCCATTAAAAAAAAAGCCCTACCTTTTATTCTGATTATTTTGCTCTTAGAAAAGAATATTCTTTGCATAAGACCTCTAGCATGGGTGATAAATGTGCTGATTCTTCAATTAAATGTCATCTACTTTAGGAAAAGATGAATGAACTTAAATATCTTGAATGCATTTCCCCACCTTTTCTAGGGCACTATAAATAATAACAGACACATCTAAGACAAAAAGGGGGCAGAAGAGGTTTGACTTTTACTTGTAAAATCAAGTTATTTCTATACGAGCAATGGATATCTAACAATTTTGAAGTATCCTACAGTGTTTGATTTATTGGATAGTATTATTGTATTCTACTCTGGAATTCTTTGCAATCAAACCAAAAAAAAGAACAGGCTTCTGTGAGATACTTATATTTCCTAATTTGACCATGTAGCTTTCTCGTTCCTTTTTTTTTTTTTTGCAAATTTTATTGTGATAGTGGTCGGTTACCTTGCAGTTGTAGGAAATAATATGGAGAGATTCCATGTATATTCTGCCCAGTTTTCCTCAATAGTAACACAATTGTTTTACTTTTTAAATTTCTTTGATGAAGGTTTTCTGATAGTCTAATAAAGAAGATAACTTGGTTTTTAAAAAAGTTTTTATATCTTAAATATTTAATCTCACAAATGCAAACTGGAATTCAACATCCAATAAAATGTCACTAGAATATTGTAATAACGAAATATGCAATATTGTAATAATGGAGAATCACTCCATTATTCACTGTCAGTCAGTGAAAATTCAGTATAGCTTTCATAGAGGGAACAGTCATTTGCTGTTCTAAAGACCTTGTTCATATAATGAGCAATTTAGGGAATTAAAATGCAAATTTGCTTGACATTTTTAGCATTGCAGGGAAATAGCAAGTAAGATTGGATCTCAGGGAAAAGAATTCAAGTGATTCAGAAAATATTAAGATTCGGTTTCAGTTTGTAAGTTTTTCTATGAATTAATTTTCTTACAAAATTGGGATTACATTGTACATTTTAAAAAGCATAAGTTAAATCATCATTATAGAAATTTTCAAACAAGTTGAGAGTTAAGAACATGAATGTTATATAGTTTCTACATTTTGCCAATCTTGTTTATCTATTTCCAGTGCTTCCTGCTGCCCTCTCCCTCCCATATTTAAAGCACAAAATAGGCTATAAATTCAAGTTGATTCTTTTTACCTCAAACGTACTTTTAAGCACAAAGCATTGACTTTAGTGAAAGCAGAAAGCAGATCAACAGCACTTGATCTAACCTTGATAAGCAAGCTAACCCTATTCAGTCTCCACTTAAACATTTTCTTGATAACATTTGTTGATGTACTTTAACAATACAGACCAGTGATTTTTGGTTTTCTTTAGTGTATATTATATGGTCTTTTAAACTACATCTTTTATTTATGTTAGTTTTGCCAAAAACAAATGGCTTTATTAGTAAATAAATACTTTTTTAGTTTAAAACAATCAAAACATCTGGAACAATAGCCAATGATAACCAAGAAACTAGAACAGGGTGATTCTAAAGAGATATTCTGATTGGAGTCTTTTGTTTTATGTTTGTACTTTCTAAGGTACCCTGTTCATACTCAAACAGGAAGAAATTCAATTTAAAACAAAACACCAAAATATCTTCCAAGAACAAGAACTTTTGTAAATATCCACCTCTGGAAATTGTCATTTTCTGTTATATCACTGAAGAACTCAAATATCCATGGATCATAGTATGTTAACACTCGCCTCTTAACGGTATTTTCAACAAAATATTTACTTAAAAAAAGTCTTTTTCTCCTAAACCTGGAAGAAAATTGTGTTTTTACCACTTTGTACTTTCACTTGAGTGACAAGATTACTTTCAAAATAGCTTATAGGTGATTGGATTTTCAAATTAAAAATGGGATTTTGAAGGATAATCATTTTTGTTAGTTTATCACCTTACTGTATATTTGGAACACGCTATTATGATAGCTACGATACAAGGTTTATATTTTGTAATCTTTGACATAATTGGAGTTAATTTAAGTTTAGTTAACAAACTTTTAATAGTGTATAGATTTTCTGTATGTTTAGGCAAAATAGATTCCTGGAAGATTTCATTATTCCAAAGGGTTTTTATATTTGTTGATTATTTTCTCCAAGTGTTAGGTGTACATGTATCAAGAAACTTGCATGAAATTTAAGGAGAGCTAACAGAAATCTAGGATCTGGATATAGTAACCAGTTTATAGGCAGCCACAGTATTAAATTTAGGGTATGAAAAGTTAACCTTGATATGGTTGATTTCAGAGGATGATTTAAGGTTATTTTAAAGATTTTCCTACATGAAAATTGACTCCAGCTTTTATCCTGTCAAGGATTGAAATAGTATTTCTCCAGTAGCTTCCCAAATATATGGTCTTTGTAATACTAGAGATGTTAATGAGTGTTAATAAAAAGGTTCTGTGCAATAATTTTGAGAGGCAATTCTGTCTGCAGGACTTCTCAGAGCATTTAATTTGTTAATATTGTGAATTATCCTGAGGGCAGAATATAGTTCTCAGATTTTTCACTTAATCCATTTCAGAATAGATCATCCTTTGATCATCTTTTCTCTAGAAAAATATGGCAAGTCATTATATTATGAACATTGTCATACCATGATTACTTTTATTTTAGAAAGCATCACCTAATAACTATAATGTTACCAATGGCTTGTGGTTTTTAAAATGAAATACCTCAAGGGAAGGATATTATGAGGCTTGTTTTCTCTAAAACATATAGTATATGAATCTTCTGGTAAGACTCCTGGTCCCCAGTATGTTCATATGCCTTTTCTTGTCTACAAAGAATTTGTGTGACTTATTAGGACACTCTGAATATTATAAAATAAGATACAAATTAGGATCTGGAAAAATACAGATTAGGAAGAATTGTTTGGAAAGTCTGGCAATAGAATTTTAGGCATAATGGCATAACAGTAATGGACTCTGAGCAGGTAGTCAGTTAAAAGGAAACTTGAATTGCAAAACTTATAATTTCCAAAGGAAAAGAACTTATAACATCTCAGGAAAATAGTTTTTCCTAACTATCATGTAGAAGACATTGAGTACTGCAGTATAATAATATATTCACTCATGTTCTATTTGCAAGTTTCTTACCATGAAGATCTTAGTGCAGCTTGTCGAAGACTGCCTACAGTGATCTGATGCTCTAGTGGCTTTCTGAGTATAAAACTTGGAAAAACTTGTCAAACTATTTTATATTCCTTCATTTACTGTCATCTACCCTCAGTTATTTGTTGAGGCAACTTCCTAAGGAGTTTCCTATTCAGCTGAAATACAGTCTCCTTATTAGTTTATTTATGTGGTACAATCTGCCCAATACTGCAGTACCTTTGAATTCCAGTATTACATTGACTTGTTCATTTGGCCCTAACCCTTTGGTTCTTTAATAGTCCTGAGATTTCTCTCTCTTTTTTTAAATACCAAAAAACACTAAACGCAAACATTCTTAACTTTTGATCATTCTGTTCTACATATATAATCAGTAATTCACAATATCATCATGATCATTTCTTGGAACATTTGCATCTATTCAGAAAAAGAAATAAAAAGACCACAGAAAAAAATTCATACATACCATACCCCTCACCCCTCCCTTTCATCGATCACTAGCATTTCAATGTAAATTTATTTTAACATTTGTTCCCCCTATTATTTATTTCTATCTTTCTGTGAACCACTGCCATTAAGCAGAATGCAGTACTATTTATTAATGTCATCCTTAATTCTGTGACAATGAGAAAATCCATACATACTTTGAAATTTCCTATGCTTAAAGTTGTCTCCTTGGTCTTATAACACAGTACTCCCTAGCATTTGAAAAATTACATGGGATTTTTAAAAGGCTAAGATTTTCTGATTACTGATAAGTTTGTTTTTCATAAAAAGCATTGAACATGAAGACATTGATTAGTTGACATTTATACAGTGATTTTTCAGTCATCCTTTCTAAAACAGCTTTATCAAGATATAAAGTATATTTTATAAAATTCTCATTTAAAGTGTACAGTTAATGAATTTTAGAATGTTTCCATCATCATCCTAAAAATAAACCTTGTGCCCATTAGAAGAAACTCCATATTAACCTCTCTTCTTTCTGCTTCCCTGTGCTGCTCCATGTTTTAGGCAACACCACCAATCTACATTATGCCTCTATAGATATGCCTGTTCTGAATATTTCAGATAAACGGAATCATACCATATGTGGTCTTATGTAACTGGCTTCTTTCACTTAGCTTAATGTTTTTGAAGTTCATCCATGTTATGTAACATTGTCAATATGTCATTCTTTTCTTATGGCCGAATAATATTGCATTGATGAGATCTGGAAAAATACAGACTAGGAAGAATTTAGCTGAACCATCAATTGTGCATATTTGGGGTTGTTTCAACTTTTTTTTTTGGCTATTACAAATTATGCTGCTGTGAAGATTTGCATACAAGTTTTTGCATGGATATATGTTTTCAGTTTTGGGGGGTACGTAGCTAGGTGTGGAACTGCTGGCATATGGCAACTCTGTTTAACTTGTAAGAAACTGTCAAACTGTTTTTACAAAGTGGCATCACCATTTTACATTCCCACCAGCAATGGATAAGAGTACCAATTTCACCACATATGTTCCGACTCTTGTTACTGTCTGTCTTTAATTTTCCCATTCCATTGGGTATGGATTTGTATCTCATCATGGTTTTGATTTATATTTCCTTAATGCATAATTACTTTGGGCATCTTTTTGTGCACTTACTGCCTGTTGTGTATCTTTGGAGAAAGGTCCATTCAAATCCTATATCTATTTTTAAATTGGACTTTTTATAATTAGGATATGGTCTTTTGTGTGTGTGTGTGTGTGTGTGCGCGTGCTGTATGTGGGTCAGCTTCATTCCTCTTCCATGTGCATATCCCATTATTGCAACACCATTTGTTGAATTTTTTGTTTGTTTGTTTTTCGTTGGTTTCTTTGTTTGGGAAGCGCATAGGCCAGGAATCAAACCTGGGTCTCCCACATGGCAGGTGAGAATTCTACCACTGTGGTTAAATTTTGTGTATGGTGTGATACAGGGATCTAAATTCATCCTTTTTGCATTGTTGTATAGCCATTTATTAAAAAGATTATACTTTCCCCCACTGAATTGTTTTGGCTTTTTTGTTGAAAATCATTTGGCTACAATTATAAGAGTTTATTTGTGGACACTCAATTTTATCCCATTGATCTATATGCTGATCCTTTTGCTAGTACCACACTGTATAATTACTGTAGCTTTGCAGTTAGCGTTGAATTTAGGAAGTGTAAACCCTCCTGCTTTGTTCTTTTTCAAGAGCATTTTGGCTACTTTTGGTCCTTTGAGTTCCCTTATAAGTTATGTTCAATGCTGGTATGAATTGAAACTGTTTCTCCAGTTGCATTGTAAAATTCGATCTCTGTAATGCTAGGGGTGTTTATGAATATTAATAAAAAGATTCTGATTGTCATAGCCAATGTGAAAAATCTAGTTGCTAGTAAGAAGTATGTGGAGAAGGGGTGCCTAATGGTCTTTTGAGTATTTTAACTCAGTTTCAGGCATATGACATGGGTAAATAGAATCTTTGAATGAATGGTAGTTGTAAAGAGAAAAAGCTTTGCCCTAGAAGTTGAGAAATCTGGGTGGTTCTGGTTTGGCTTAGAGCTAATTGGTTGTGTGACCTTTGGGAAATTATTCAACTCTTACTTTCTGTGCTTACCTCTGTAAAAATGCAGAGATGTGGCTGCCTGATGGCTAAATTCCTACTCACATCTAAAGTTCAGCATCCTCTACTTTTCCTCCCAGAGTTATGTAAATTGACCTTGAGTCTATAAACAATGGATTATCCAACCTTGGATTTCACTGGACTCACTTGAAGACTTTTAAAATATACTGATATACTAATGTCAGGGTTCTACCTTCTTGAGTTTTTAGTTTTGAAATTTGTGGGATAGGATCTGGGCATACAGTTTTGAAATATCCCCGAGTGATTTTAATATGCAAAATAAATTGAAGACCACTGTGTTAGAGACTTAAAAGATTAGCAGCTTGATGCCAAGTTTTCAGGCCCCTGTGTTTTAGAAATGATGAAATAGGTTGGTGGCTATGGAATGGCAGGAATGAGAGTTAAAAGTTATAATTTATGGTTTATGGGGTAATTTGATATGTTGAATCATTGAATCTATACAACAGTCCTATAAATCAAATTAGGAAGGTTAGCAATTTGCTCCATTTAGCAAATGAATAAATTAAAATTCAGAGAATTTAAATGACTTGCTCAAGATTACTGTGGTAATAAAAGAAGGAGGCTGGGACTAGAGACATATCTGGCACCTTTTCTATTTTTAGTCTCTTTTTAGTATGTGTTTACTTGAAATGAGACAATTGTCTACTTAGATGACTAAGGATTGATATTTAAAGCTGTGTGTGTGTGTGTATATATATATATATACACACACACACACATACATACATATACATATGGGTATATACATATATACATATCCACAGGTTTAAGCTAATGACTTGTCTTTTTTTATCACCATACCACTATCCCCACCCCACCTTTTTTTTTTTTTTTTTTTTCTAAGTTATGGGATCTGGCCACCAATTATGGTAGAAATATTGGGTGGGGGATAAAGGTGAAACTAATGGCATAATAGGATAATCATTTGAGTTGCGACATAAAGTCCTTAGGTATTCACTTTGGTTTGTACTCCTTGGAGGTGACTGTGGCAGATATATCAGGAAGGCCCATTTAACAATTTTTCCCTCATGTTATGTAATCTGTTTATGTTGCTATGTATCCCTTCTAACCTTCTTTCTTCACCTTTTGGTCAACTTGGGAGAAATGACTCTTGTCTTTTCTAGTACTTCGCCTTTGCTGCAAGGTGGTTTTATTGTTGTGTTGTATATTGGCTTATAAATATGGTAGAACAGTCTATCCTTTGAGAGCAGTCACCTAGGAAACTTTGGCTGTTTGTGGCTATGATTTCTACTAGTCCTTTGTATTCATGCCTTTTCATGCTTTAGTATTCCTGATAGTCAGTTAAGCATCCCTGTGCTAGGCTGTGGAAGTGTTGCTTTGTGGTTGAGTGTCTGAGAAGGCTTAATTCTCTCTTCTCCCTTTACTAATCTCAGAGATAACTGGATCTTTAAGGAAGTCCTGCATTTAACTCTGCATTAATCCCTACCTTTCAACTTTTAGTTTTTGTGGAAACGTGGGACAGAACCGCTATAATGTTCTTACCTGTTCTGGGAAAGATAGCAACTAGCTCTGGGAAGTATGAGAAAGATCACTTTGAGAAAGTCTTTCCTTAAGTTACTAATGTTTTTAGAGTAAATATTCAACATTGTCTGTTTCTGTTGGTTCACTGTGCTTTCTCTCCCTTTAGCCCCCCAGGTTCGCCTAATAGTCTTGGCTACTTCCCTACAGCTGCTAATCTTAGCGGTGTCCCTCCACAGCCTGGCACGGTGGTCAGAATGCAGGGCCTGGCCTACAATACTGGAGTTAAGGAAATTCTTAACTTCTTCCAAGGTTACCAGGTCAGTAGCTTGAAGAAGAAAAATCCTCAGTGCCCTTATTACTTAAGTTGATTTGCCTAAAGAATGCAGCCAGGAAAGAAACAGGTTCTTTGAAAATTAGGTATGTATATATGCTGTTGGATTTGCTTATGGAGGCCAAGGGAGACTAGTTATGTGAATGCTAATTTCAAACTCATCACCTGACAAGGTCAGGGCTTTTCCATGCTATCATAATTCTTTCAATTTAATCTGCTAATGCCTGTTTTGAAAACTGAGCTACTATGGGAAAGCTCTTTAGGGCCCACAGCAGTATGACTCTTTTCATCTAGAATAGGATTGGCTAAGAAGGAATTTTTGTCAAAGTCAGTGTCAAATCCTTCATAAGAAAGTACTTAAGCATGGAGTTTAAGTTGAGTATTTGAAAAAGTAGTCAGAGACTTCTAGCTAACCTGAAAAAAAAAGTTTCCTAACCTATAGGAGACTCAATGAGTCTATAGAGAGTAGCACCTTAAAATGAACTCTAGGGTATCCAGTGAACCTTTTATGAAAATATCTGTTCTTAACTTTAGTGAAGTGGTTATTCTTGGCAGTTTTTCCCTCTACCAATGCTATGCCCATCAGCTGTTTTCTCTGATAAGCTAAAGAGTAAGATGTTTCTTTGGTGCAATGGGCTGGAAAAGTATGTTTCTTGATAAGAATTCTTTAATACTGAGAGAAATATTTTCATTGCCATCTCTTCTAAGCAGGCACCTTCCCTCCTCAAATTGTATAATTACCTAGTTCCTAAACTCTTTTCTGCAATGCCCCCAAACAAGTAACTTGCAGTCTTTTTGTTACCAAAAAAAAAAAAAAAAAAGTCCTCTTTTCTCCTGCTTGAGTGTTTAGGGTTGAGAAGTTGTTATGGGCATAACAGTCAAATCATAAAATAGCCTTTGTGCATTTGCATTATAGCATTGTAATGGTTATATCTGTAGAGACTGTTTCACTATTATAATGGGTTAACAAGCTTGGCATCCATGAATCATGGAGGATTGTGATCTAAGCTAAGATTATCTTTGTGTGCCCCAAACCTACCAAGTTACCGTAATTAAGACAATTATGAAATACTTTTAACATATGATGAATTTTTTCTGACAAATATAGAAAATCTCTGGCTGATAGTGAAAACCTGAATGAATGTGGACAAAAATTATCTTTTGTTATTGCCTGTTTTAGCACATTCTTAACAGATGTAAGATTCTCTAGAAGTCAGTAGTTACTTGGTTCTTCCCTAACAATTATGCTGCCTGTCAGAAGTCTTTGAAGGAATAAAAACATTTCTTTCCAAACTTCATGTTTGATTCTTAGACATGAGAAGAGTAGTGAATTTTGCTGAAAGCTATTGATGTGGTTGTTTAATTTCATAGAGGAAACATAACGCTATTTGTATTTTTCCCCACTGTTTTGCAATTTTAGATAGTACAAAGAAAGTTTCAGGTTTTAGTGTCAGCATAATTCATTTTTTAAATTTGTTTGACTAATCAACTTTTAAGTTTACATTGAATAGAATTAAGGGGTTTTACAAATAAATTAGTAATGGGATTAAACAAAATTGCTCTTATTGTGAAAATAAGTGTCATGCCTCTTTTTTATGGGTATTTATTTTACCACAAGCAAGTAATAGGGCTTCTTATTTCTAGATTTTCAACTAGAAAGTCATCATGCTTCAAAACTGAGATAAAACAATTTTAATCAGTAGCAGCTCAAAGCTGGAGTAGAATTGTCTGATATAAATAACAAACATTTAGATTGAGTAAAATTATTTCCTCTCAAAACATTGGCTTTCATTTCTGAAGTACCTGAAATTCATTCACTGGATCCACAAATTAGGATTATGTAGGAAATTCATTTATCTATTCAATATATCAAATTATTCCAATATCTTCTTTAGGTAATTTGAGCTATGAGGTGGTTGCAATGCATGCACTCAATCTGCTATGTCTAACCTAATTTCATAACATTCTTACATAAAAACTTGTATAGTCTATTGTCCTTACTTTCTTGTCTCCCGTTCTCAGTTATCCAGGTAATAGCCACTTGGTATGGGGTTCCAGATTCTTTAGATGTGGCTTTGTTACAAGATGGTAAAATCTAAGGATCACTTTTTTTAAGTGTGTCTTAAGTGTAATCTTTGTTTCTTTACTTACAGTATATTTATCACTGTTGCTAATTTAATGGGAGGTGTTAATTCAACCTCTAGTTATTTGTGATTAATATTTTATATAATTATATAGTAATTATGTTCATATAACTAAGAAAATATCCAGGCAATAGCTGGTTGAGTGAATGAAATCTCTTTACTGATTCAAATTCTAAAAAGCTGCAATGTCCTTTTTTTAAATCTTGTCCTTTAATAAATGTCATCAATTTTTTTTCCATAAATTTAAATATAATTTTGGGATGTGTGGTCTCCCTACCCTCAGGAAAATTCCTTCAATAAAACTACTCCAATTTTGTGTTTTTCCATACCTTTTGGGGTAAAGCCAGAAAAAGCAAGGCTTTACAAAAAAAGAATTCTGATGCTTAAAGCAAGATGCAGCCTTATAAAGTTAAAGTACCTGAGTTATACCCATTTTAATATATGAGAGTAGTGGAATGAGGACTGAATTTATGAAGACAAACTATATGAAAATATTTGGTAATAAGGATGTCATTGTGGTCACTAAAATAAATATGAATGTATGTTTTAGTTGACTAGTTTCTTACCTGAAATAGACTCTCAGGTATCTTTATATAATTCCTTTACTTTTTGTTTGCTCTTTCCATTACCCTTTACTGTTGAAAACTTTGCATCTTCATTAAATGTTAGTTTTTGCTTCTCAGAATATACTGACTTTAATAATTTTCTCTTTGGGCTTCTTAATACTAAGATCTTTACTTCTTTCCCTATTTAAAGAATCAGATCAATATACTAACATCAATCTATGTGACTATAATATATATATAATTCATTGAGTTGTTGGGAGATGGTGTGGTTGGGGCTTTATCATACAATGCCTTGCAAATAGCTGGAGCTCAAATATTTATTTGATTTCTAGTCATACATATGATATCATGCAAACTGTACTATTAGCATCATCTAAAGAGGTGGGTCTCTTGAGTTATTGTGTTATGGTGGTTTGTTTTTGTCCACATGTTCAAACTAATTCCCCTCCTAGAAGAGATTTTGGTGGTATTTAGATGTTAAATAAGACATACTAAATAAAGACTTGGGATTAGCAGTTACATACATGGTTCATACCACCAACGTTCGTTTCCTATGGTCTAAACATCCTATAATAATATTCATAGATCTAGTCAGTTGAAAAAGTAAACATCCATAGTGGCATCTTGTCCGTCTTTTGATCCTGTTTGTTTTAACTTCATTTTAGTATGCAACCGAGGATGGACTTGTACACACAAATGACCAGGCCAGGACTCTACCCAAAGAATGGGTTTGTATTTAAAGGCCCCAGCAATTAGACCATCCTCAGGAAAGAAGGTAAGGTTTTTAATATGAATAGTTAAATATAAAAGGGCCAAACAAATAGAGGTTGAGAATCTGAAAACAGATCTGTTTTCATTAGTGTGGTGTAACAGCATCAAAAATCCTGGAAAGAATGGAGACTGGAATTAGGAGGTCACCTAGGTAGATAGTATTCAGTTAATATTTATGGATGAGAGTTGTGTTATTTTGAGGTAAGGGACTTTGCATTTGGAAGTCATTTATTGTATCTTATGTGAGAATATAGAGTTGGATATACTTTAAAATATTTTATCTTAAAATGAATGAATGAAAGGTTTTTGTTGCATTTCTTTTTTCTCTTTACAGTTAAATCCAGAGGGAAATTACTCTGATAATGGTTCTTTGAAAATTATTTTGTTTTGTTTTTAATCCACAACCTTTAAAAGAATACTGGCATTGAATGTGAGGTGCCTCAAGAGATAGAGTTGAAAGAACTATTCAGGAATTGTTATGGCTTATTTCTTCATTTTTGATGGTTGGGTTTGCTGGTGTGTCATTTTCAAATTTTGTTTCCATTATTATGACTTAAGACCCTGTGGAATTCAACTGTATGAGTTCTAAACTGGAAATGGGGCTGTCAGTACTCTGTCATCTTTGAGAAATGAAAATTGGGGTCTTAGCCCCTCATCCTTAAGTTGTGGAAATTGCAGTTCTGAGTTGGGACAGTCTCCCTGGATAACGAAGGGAAGGTTCTGCCAGCTTAGTGAGGTTTCAAGATAATCTGATATCATCAAGGACCATCATGCCCAGATAGTTAGCAAGGGAATGGGATGTACGCTAACCTGGGCCACAGTGGTGAGAGAACCTTATTCAAGCCTGTTGATATCTCTGTTGGTTCATACTTTGTCTTTCTAAGTGTTCATTATTCAACTCCCTAATGTTTCTATGAATTTGATGAGCACACCAACTCTGTTTTTCAGTGAGTATACCGAGTAGGACACCAAAATACTACATTAAAAATGTCTTGAATGGACTATAAGCTATTATAGTCAGCACCCCTAATTCTATGTTTATATATTTGGGTCAAGACAAAAGGACAAATTTTATCAGGTACTGTGTTAAAATCCAGATAATGTCTGCATTTTCTTTGTAAAGTCAGATTAATCTGCCTTTATATTAAGAACTAAAAAAATTAACACAGAGCCATTGTATTTGATTTGATCATCTCCATAATCCTGGGAGGTAAGGATCATTTAAGCATTGTGTGTTCATTGTAAAGAATTCAGGATATATAGTCACATACAAAGATATCAAGAATCCCACTTCCCAGAAATTAATACAATGATTACTTTTTAGTTTCCATTCTCTATGCCTTTGTGCAATTTTGGACCTGCTTCATGTAGACTAGGAGGTGTTGGTAGAGGGGGCATGTAAACCAAAACAAATCACTCTGCTCTTCCCTGCATTCTTTTGCTTCCCATGCCTCATTTTCATAATTGTTTTGCTTTCTCTGTGGAGTTTCCAGAGTTTAAGAATTCATCATCAGTAAGGAAGATTCATCTCTATTCCCCTGTTCTTTATTTATTCAATCATTTATCAGTATCACTATGGACTCATTTATTTTTGAGGTAAAATTCAATGCGCTCTCTCTCTCTCTCTCTCTCTCTCTCTCTATATATATATATATATATATATATATTAAGCTTCTACTTACAGGTCCTTTTGAATGTAACTGGTCTAAGATTAAGAGTTTGTTTCTTGATCTCTTTACTTATCTTTGATTTATCCTGCTTTTAGCAGTGTTTCACCTTTCCTTTCTTCATTGAGCTATCAATCTCAAGCTGCAAGTCTTTGGTTTTTTAGATGATAGTTTTCTATTCCCTTCATAGAATCTATTCTGAAGAGTTTAGATCATAGAAACTTTCTATATCAAGGGAAATTCCTACTGAAGTATTTCATAGGAAAATAAGTGTTACCTCTATCTTGAGGGTAAACAAGTAATTCCTACAAGAAAATACTGCACTGGACAGTGATAAACTTGGTAGGCTTGACATTGGGTAAGTGGACAGTACCTTAAGTAAAATTCAGGTGCAATTGCCAAAAGAAGGGTAAAATAGATATTAAGCAGACAATAGTGTTGTTGGGTCATTGATAGAGATTCCCTGGTGTACATTTAGAATGCTAAATTTTGGTCGCTTTGTAAACTATATTTTCAAAATGAGTTCTGGTCAGTAAAACCTTTTTAATGTTTTAAAAATAACCGATTTTAAATTTGTCCTGATTTTAGAATCTTTGTCAACAAAGCAGTTTAATCTTAACCACCACTGGCCATTTGAAACAGTACTGAACTCTGAAGAGTTCTCTCTACTTCTCCATTTCTGTTTTTCATTTATATGTGGAAGTATGCATAACATGTAATTAGAATTTTTACTGTAAAGTTTTGTGGCATATGTTAAGTAAATAGCATAGTGAAACCAATCTACCTTAGTTCAAACCCTAGACCTGTGAATGCTGGTTTAATTCACTCAATGTCTCGGTTTTCCCAATTGTAAATGCGGGTAACATGATAATCTGCAAGAGTGATTAGGAGGATGAAGTGATCTAATGCAGATAAAGTGATTAGAACCCATCACTGGCAAGTAGAGCTCAAATGTTAACGATTATTTCATGCTTTCATGCCTCAGTGTTTCTTACTGATTCAAATGTCTTTCATAGAAAATTATTTGAAATTTCTTATATTAGAATCTAATTTTTAAAATTAGTCTTAATGATTTTACTTTAATAATGTTACTGCAACTTTAATATAAGAAGAATGGCGTGATAGTTTGAGGACCCAGACTGAGCAATGAATAAGATAGTCTGTCTGCAAAGGAGCTGAGTCAACTGGGAAGTGAAAACACATATGCACTTAATTATATACACGATAATATAAAGAAAGTTGTGGAGGATGGTGACTATCAAGTAAACTTCCTTTACCAGCACTGCACTCCCCAAGAATTTGTCACATAAATGCTAGTATCTGTGTGAAATACAAATTTGAACAATGTGAAGGAGTTTTAGCCCTTTTTTAATTCAAAATCATTTTTGTGGCTGCTAAGAATTTTGAAACTTAGAGACATTAATATTTCCTTTTATTCTTTCTTTTTCTATCCCCCCCCCTCCCAGTGTTTGAAAGATGCATAGTGATCCTGAAACCATCAGACACAAGAAAACTTCAAGCAACTTCAGGGGAAGTGTCTTTACTCAGGCTGCAGTATTTTCAGCAAACATGATTGGACAGAGGGCCTCTGCCCCGTTCATTGGTGGAGTGAAAAATTTGAGCCAATGAAGCCAAATCCTTATAGCAAGCAGCAAGCAGCAAGCAGCATACATATCTGTCTCCTTGCTTGCTGGTAGCAAGTCGGCATTTAAAATGTGAATTTGAAATCAGATGTCTTCATTACTTTCAGCTAACGTGGCATCACAAATGGCACCATAAATGTCATATTGTCTTGAGGAAAAAAATATTCCACTAGAGCTGACCATCTCCACCATGAACTCTGTTATGGAAACTTTATTTTTGTGTATTACCACTCTTTAACTCTCCCTGTCTTCTACACAATTGTTATTTTTGCTAAGTAATTCAAGAATAAGGTCTTGGAATACTTAAATCACAAATTTAAGCAAAACTTTAGTACTTCCAATCTCTTGGCCATCATGATACCTTATAGTTAAAACCAACTCAAATGATTTTTAAAACACTTTAGGATAAATTAGAAGAAATGGTGCACCCTCCATAAAGCATACATAGTTTAAAAATTGAAACCATTTTCAGCAGGTACCCATTGTAAATAAAAATGAACTAGGGGCCAAAATATAAAACCAAAAATGAAGCAGCTACATGTAGTTAGTAATTTCTAGTTTGAACTGTAACTGTAACGTCATGTATTATTTTATATTGTACTTTTTTCATTATTGATGGTTTGGACTTTAAGAGAAATTCTGTAGTTTTTAATATCACAGATACGAGAATATTTGAACATTGTATTCTAGAAAGCAATATACTAACTGAACTGAAGTGAATGCTTGTATATAGTGATAGCCTTAAACCTTTTTCTCTAATGCCTTAACTGTCAAATAATTAAAACTTTTAAAAGCATAGGACTATATAGTCAGCATGCTAGACCGAGGTAAACACTGATGCAGTTTATGAGCAGCTGCTGATGCTGTCAGTGTTCAGCACTGTGGATTTAGCTGTGTTTCTGCTACAAAAGTGCAATATTAGATACTAGCTAGCTAGTACTGCTGCCTCATAACTCCAAAGAGGAAAATAGGAACTGATTGACTAAATGCACATGTTTCTTTAAGTTACTGTATTGTCCTTTGCTTGTATGCAGTGCCATGCAGATTTATGTGGCTGCTATTTTATTTACTTTGCATTACTTTCATTAACACCTTACCTTGACTGGAAAGCCAAACATTTCCCTCTTCAACTGACCAGTAATGGCCCTTTAACTGCAGTAGAAAAAAATTTTTGTGTGAAAATTAGTGGTAACTGGCACTTAAGATCAGAAAAAATAAATTCTTTATACTGGATGCCTTAAGATGCTGTCTACCCAAAGCTTTGAAAGACTTTAATATAGACAATAATACTTTCTACAATACTATTGAGTTTTTGTAGAATCGTTACATTTGATAATAAAACTTGCCTGTTTAATCTCCATGTCTGTGTTCTCATTTTGTTATTAGAAGAATTATTTTTATGGGGGAATGGTGTGGCAAAGCCATCTTTTCCTGAAGTGTGGTGGGTTTTCCCCTAAGTTTGTAAGTATTAGTAAAAGCTATCAATGATAAAGTACTCTCAATATACTATTCAAACCACCACACACTGAAATTTTGATTTTGAATTCTTAACAGTTAAGGTAGTCACAGATATTAATATTTGGTCCTTACATCTTATTATGGCCGCTTTAATTACTTAACAATGTAAAAAAAACTATTAAAGCCACATAAAGTTAATAATCTAAAACTTTTATGCTTCTGAATTACACCCACTTCATTTTTTCTTATTACTCTCTTTGGTGATACCGAGTTCTCTAATGTTCTCTGTAATCCAAATTCTATGTTCTTTAGAACCCAGGTTAAATCTTGCAGGGTTTCCACCATTTTGGAGCTACCTATATTATCCGTATCACTTGCATGATATACATACTCTTATTATAGAGCTTGAGATAATCATTTCTGAAATTAGATTTTGACCTTAAAGGCAGGAAATATATCTATATTTCCCTTAATGTCTAGGACATCTCTATTCACTAAATATACCCTTATATTTCAGCTTTGAGTCTCTCTAGCATGACACTGAGGAGGCAGTGAACTTGTCTAGAAAGCTGAGGTTCTGACCCAAGTTCCTCTTTGCTTTGATGCCTGGCATGCATTTAATACTGCCCAGGCTATTTCTGCTTTGAACAGAAACAAAGCTGCCTCGGCTAAATGGGTTTTACTGTTTATTTCTCTTGGGGTAGGACCCGTTGATGTAACTGCTCTCTCTCCATGCAGAAAATAAATCAGTAAGGAGGATGTAGAGATGAGTGAAGGTAATGAGGAGGGAAGGGAGAAGGAGAGTAAAGAGTCTGAAGTAAACAAAATATTTTACAAATCCATCTCTTATTTTAGTTATACAATTTATCTTTCCATTCTTTGCTTTCCCAATAGATTTGGGGATTTTTTTTTTTTTTTTTTTTAGCATATAGAAGTTAACAGAAATGTAATAAACACCTATATATTTTTCACAAAGCTGCAATCAGGCCAATCTTGTACTGCTTTCCACTTCCCACACTTGTATTATTTTTCACTTAATTTTTTATTAGAGCAGTTACAGGTTTACAGAAACATCATGCAGAAAGTACAAGTTCCCATATACCTCCCTATCACATGGTTTTCCCTACTAACATTTTATATCAGTGTGGTATCTGTCTTATACTTTATGAAACACATAATTATGCTATTAACTTTAGCACAGTACTTTGACTAGGGCTCACGCATTGTGTTGTACAGTTCTATGAATTTGTGTGTGGTAACATTCACTACCTTAATATTTCCTTTTTTGACTATGCAATTGAGTGGTGTTAATTACATACAGAAAGTTTTGCCTCCATCCCTATCATCTATGGCCAAAACATTTCCATCACTCCCAAACAGAAACTTCATAACAATAAAACATTAACTCCCTCACCTCTTCCTGACTTGGCCCCTTAGTTTCTGATTTCAGGAATGTGCACACTCTGCTTATTTCATATAAGTAAGGCCATAGAGTATTCGACCTTTTGTGTATGGCTTATTAGTAAATATGGTACTTTCAAGTATCTCCATGTTGTAGCATCATCAGGACTTTGGTCCGTTATAGAGCTGAATAATATTCTGTTGTACGTATATACCACATTTTGTTTAACCAATAGTGATGGACACTTAGGCTGCTTCCACCTTTTGGCAGTTATGACTATTACTACTGAACATCAGTTGTACAAGGGTCTGTTTGAGTCTTTGCTTTCAATTTTTTTGGCTTATACCTAAAAGTGGGATTGCTGGGTCATATGGTAATACTATATTTAATTCTCTGAGGAGCCATATAATTTTCCACAATGGCTATATTTTACATTGCCACCAACAATGCACAAGTGTTTCTATTCTCCACTCCTCTCCAACACTTATTTTCCTTCTTTTATTAGTAGCCATTCTAATGGGTCCATTTATATTATTTTGTTGCAAATTCTTTGGGTCAAGTTTAAAATGGAGTACCTGAGGATACAATGGAATCACTGCAAGAAGTGTACTCTTAATGAGAGGTATAAGAGGTGTAAAAGGATTCTAAATGGACAGAATTGGCAGAAATATTCTGTTTCTTGATCTCTGCTGTTGAAGCTTGAATCTCTACAATTGTACTCTGTAATCTATTCTGTTTTCCTTGACCATGAGGACAAGACAGCAGCTGATCTCAGTTATGAGGATCTGAAGGCCATCAGGATGACACTTACGAGTAAAAGAGCACTGAGTGGTGGTGTAGGGAGAAAATTGTTTTTCTTCATTTTTTGCTCCTTCCTTTGTGCTAAGATTTTGAAAGCTAAGAACCTAAGCGTTGGCCATCAGTGAAAATGGCTCAGAAGCCAACTACTTGACCTGCCGGTAGCTTAGACCTAAGTTAAAGGGCAAATATCCCTTGATATTTTCATATAGTTCATCTCAATTACTTTACATGGGAGGTGGAGGAATATTTGGGGCCAAAATTCAAGATGGTATTATCTTGAGAGAGTACAGTACAAGCTACAACTAAACTACCACTAAGCATATATGTGTATGTGCCACAATAAAAAGTATTGTGATGTGTAAATGAATCTTCACAACAACCAGTTACAGTACTAGTATTACTTTATATATTAGGAAATTGAAATTTGGTTAAGTAAAATGTGTTTAAAGTTGCACAGAAAGAAAGAAAGAAAGAAGGATCTGGAAGATAAATTAAGACCCTGATACTGTTTGATGTGTTTCTTATTCTCTATGGATGCAAAAATATATCTCATTTTTTACCATGTTACGGAGTAAGGTTTCATTGTATTTCTCCAGTCTGCCTTTTTACTTTATTGCCAGCTTGCCATTAATTCAGCAGCTGCTTTATCATTGGTGTTCTAAAAGGAAATGCTGATCTTAAAAGTAACAAATACGCTAGTTACACACTGGAATTTCAGCTTTTTGTTTTTGTTTTTACTGAAACCTGTACGACAGTCAAGTTAAATACTAGAAATAAATCTTAAAAACTCAGTATAAAATACTTGGCTTGTTCTGATTCTCACCCTCCTTTGTGACTCATCCTTCCCTATCTGATTTGGTGTTCCTTATGGTTCCATTCTTAGCCCTCTTTTCCATCTAGCCATTCTTTCTGGGCAAATTCATTCATTTACTTCTACATTTCTCTTTGTAGCTACAGACTCCTATATGCAACAATGTAATGTACACTTCTATTTGGACATTGCCAGGCATTTCAAACCCAACATGCTTAAAATAGAATTTACCTTTACTTACTCTTTGGGTTCTCTGTATTTCAGTAACCACACCATATCCTGCTGGGTTGTACAGTTAAGGAAGTCATTCTTAACTTACTTTTTCTCACCATCCTAGCCACCAGTATCTCTTTTACCTGTTTATCTCTTTATTGGACTCCTTCCATCCAATTTTGCTCCCCTTATTACCAGAATGATTACTTTAAGAACAATCTTTTTAAAACAAATAAATCTTATATTTTAAAAATCTTTTAATGGCTTCCAATTGACCAAATGATAAAATCCATATTAAAATGTAAGCTCTGCATAGTATTTCATGAGCTAACTACTGCTACCTCTTAAGTTTTTAGCAAGGCACTCTTTACCCCACATTCTCCATTTTGCTGTACTTTTCCCAGACTTTGCAGGAGTTCTGTGCTTTAGTCTTTGTTTCCTCTACCTGGAACACTTTTTTCCCAGCTATCCTTCTCTTCATTGACTAGCTACAACTCAGAAATCTTATCTGTCTGAGGAAGACCTTTCCTGATGCATCAGTAAGATTTTCCTACAATCAGTTCCCCATACTGTAAACTATATCAGGACAGCTGCTGTGTATTTTGTTCCTCACTGTATCCTTAGTGATTAGCCAGCACTTGGGACAAACTCAATAAATATCTGTTGAGTGAATAAATTTATGTTCATTCCTGCAGGAGAAAACGAATGTGATACCATAATGTTTTAAGAATTTTTATAAATTGAATTGTTGCTAAACAGCAACAATTAGTTTTCTTTAGCACCATTTTCTCAAAAATTTTAAAATGTTAGTATCAATTTAGTTATTCATGGTATGCTTTTTATATTGAAGTACAAATTCAAAGTGTCACATATCTTTTTGACAGTTTGGTCTGAAATGTACAAACATGATGATTTGGGGATGCTTCTGCCATTTACTGGACACAAAGGGCTTTCATTTTGCTTGTCTAGGATTCTAACAGGATTTTAAAAAACATTTATTTTCTATTTCCTGACCTTGGTTCTTGATGCTTTGGATTTATGCTTTTAATTGTAATTATCAGTCTGTATGTTTTTAAAAGTTTCTTGTTGTATAGGAGAAAAAGCATTTTGAAAGCCTGTCATAATAATGAAGTTTTTTGTTTGTTTTTGTTTTTAAGACTTTGTCAAAATAGAAAGAAATGTCATGGTAGCTTCCCGGTTACATATAAATTGTTATGGTGATAAGTCATAATTTTGATGGGAAATGTTTTTTCTCCCCAACATTGTGTTCTTTTGGTTTTAAGATACCTCGTATTTGAAAGTGTGTTTAGTACTCAACATGTCAGGTCTGGATATGCCAGGTGGATGATCTATGACACTGGTTGGTTGAGAAGAAGTTTAGTGGCAATGCTAGGACTGCACTAGGCCCACTCAGGTTTGGTCTAAGCCCTTTGGAGGATAGTAAACAACTTCATTTGTCAGGGCTTTAAGAATGGCAGCTTCTTTCTGACCTAATGGAACTGAAGTACTCAGAATCCTCCTGCTATCAGGCCTTCCCTCTACCAAAATAAAAAACAATTTAATCAGTTACTTACACATGCTAAGAAGGCCTGAGCACAACTAATGCCAGATGGCTTCTAATGGAGTAGTTTGATCCACGTAAATAGGGTTGCCAGATCTAATGAGGAAAAAACCCACAAAAAATTTTTAAAAAAAACAGGATACCCAGTTAAACTTAATGAAATTAAGAATCTTTCAGAGACTGAAAGAGAAGAATAAAGATACAGAAAAGGGAAAAGAATTGAAAGAAAGACAACAGCCAACATGGTCATGATTTAAGTCCATGAAATGTCCTCACAGCAACAGACAGGCCAGTGCCTGCCCGATCAGACAACCTGGCACCACCACTTGGCCAAGCTGACGTATGAAGCTGAACATCACACTATCTAAAAGCAGCTGGCCTTAAGGAATAATGGAATAATTTACTGAAAACTCAGCTATAATGTCTGTTGCAAGGCAACACCTTGAGCCATTAGGATTTTATCTTTTGGGATGCAGGGTATATTTTCTCATAGCAAGATCACACTTGTTTAGGCATGGAATACTCCACTCTCATTATCCTTAGGTGGACGTTTTAAAGTTCAAGGGAAGAAAGTTTCTACTAGGTAACACAATCACAGTTCCACTGATTTCTATCTGAAGACAGAAAATGATCTCTATCCTGTTCCATATTTTCATTTCTTATTTACAAAATTACTTTTCTCTCTATCCTCTTTCTCCACCTACTTTATAGAGCAGACAATACAACTCTGATCTATCAGGATTTATTGCCTGCCCCATTAAGCAAAGTCTACTTAGTCCATCACTCAAAGGACCATCTTTTGAGGTGATAATGAAAGAACCACAGGAGGAATGGACATCATTTCTTAAACTTGGAAAACAGCGGCCCTCTGTCACTGTGTTGGTCTCCCTTGAGGTGTAGCTCTTCCAGCGCAGCTCATCTGTTGAGCATGGTCTGCACCTGCTGTCCATGTCTAGGGCCCCTGCCATATCCTTACTAGTCTTCAAGGTCCATGCATTCTGTTCTATCATTGCTTTGACTCCAGGTCTCTTCTGGTTTACTGGCCCACTCAACCATGCTTCCAATTCCTGGCCTAATGTTGTTTGAAGGCAAAAGATGTATTTACAGGCAACCAAAGGAACAAAAAGAGGTCCTGGGTTGTTTTTACACGGAATGGAAATTTGATAGCTTCTCCCCAAATATCTAAATTTGATAAAGGTGCTATTGGGAGACTCTCTGGTAAGGACTTCATTAAGTTCTTATGCTTTTATCTCCCTCTCTAAAATGTTATGTCAGCTTCTAAATTTTATCTCCCTAGAACGGGTATTTTATCATTCCCTAAATTTACTGAGTTTTGTTATGGAAAAGGTCCTTGAGCTTGTTGGAGAATGCTAGATATGATTACAACACAGGCATAAACAGCATGATAACCTTAAACTATGTCCTCTTGCTGTGGAATATCTGTGCCCCCCATCGACCGTAGTATTGTTATTTCTCTCACAGAGTTATGAAATGCAAATGTATTTGCTTAGCCACTACTATTTAAAAGTACTAAGTTCCAAGCATAAGCTTCTTTCCTGTAACGGTCCAGCGGTCTACTACACCAAAGGGTCGATCCAGAAAGTTTTGCTGTCCTCTGAAATCACCTTGAGAATGCAGGCACTGATAGGAGTTCGGAGTTCTAGGTTCCAATTTTACTCTAACTTGCTTTTTGACTTACACATCACTCGACTTGTTTCCTCTTTGTAAAATGGAGCGAGATATACGGACTGGATCTGGAAGGTCTAGTTGATAATATTCTCTGATTCCCTGAGTCTAAAAAGTCGCGGAAACCACGATCAGATCCTCACATTTCTGGAAGGAACGAGCAAAAGAAGGGACTGCAGGGGACTCTTTAAGCTCGCTTTCCGGGAAAGCGTGATAGGAGAGACCGTAGGGCGTGGCGACTTGGGCTTCGAGTTTCCTTCCTGCTCGCGCAGGCCCAGGCGTCCCAGCTCATCCCTCCGGCCGCTCCCGGTTCCCGGCACTCTGGTTCCTGCGCCGCGTGGGAGGACGCGTTTGGCGGCGACACCAGAGGGGGCGGGTCAGGAAGTAGGGGCGCGGCAGCCTTGAGAGGGCCTGGGGGTGGCCCCAGGGTACTGCGGCGCGGAGGTAGGGAGACTCCGGGCCGCGCCTGAGCCCGAGGGGCGTCCCGCCCTCATGGAGACAATGGAGGCGAAAGAAGGTGACGGCCTCGAGGTCCAGCGCGTTAACTGCCGCCCGTGGTCTGGGGCGCGAGGGGCCCAGAGCTTCGGGCTGCGGGTGGCTGGTGCCGGCGGGTATGCGGGGAGGGCGGCGCAGCTGGGCGGCGGCAGGTGGATGCGCGCTCGGGGAAGAGGTTTGCGGAGAAATTCGGAGGCGATCGAGCGAGTGGGCCGAAGTTTTGTCCGCCCAAGTGGGAAGCAGAGGTGGAGCTTAAAGTTGAGAAACGGGTAGCAAGAGAAAAAGCTGTCGTGGAGTGGCTGAGAGGGAGGGTTTTGAGCAGATAATTAATGAGGTGGAGAGCCCGTCGTTTGGTTTAGAAGATGTAGCTAAGAGAGTTTATCAAAGGTACCAAGTGGAGATTTTAATGTAATAGTTGCTTAGCCAGGTGCGCTGTTTACGTATTTGTGGATACTGACAAATATAAAGTCGCAGGGTGAGAGGAAAGGCGCGCCAGGGGTATAAAAAGGCAGGAATTGGGGATAAACATGATAAGGTGAGCTGAGGGAAGAAGGAGCATAAGCTGAAGAAGGCCAAGTTCAATTATGAGTTAGCAGAAATTGGCAAAGGGCGGAAGAATGTAAATTATTGCGGGGCCGGGGGGCTGAGGGGGCGCGGACGAGTAGGCCAGGACTGTTTTGAAGGCGAAAGTGGGTGAATTGAAGAAAACTTTCTATGCTCCCACAAGGCTAATGCCAAGAGAAGTTAATTCATTCAGCAGCATTTATCTATAGAAAATGATAGGTATGAGAGAAAAGTGGGGAGTTGTAAGAAACTTATCAGCTAGTAATAGTACAGGAAATACTCATGGCATAATAATTTCACGATACCCCTAGTAGTTTCAGGAACAGGTACATCTGGTGGCTACTTGACTGTGCAGTAAGATTTTGCATTCTGGTGGAAAACATGACTTTTACTTTATTGAATGGTGTTGTGGATGGGATAATAAGTCGATCTAATTTAGTTTAATCATTATTGAACTAAGAGTGGAAGGAGGAAGTTTTAAGAATTCAGTTAAACTTATTTTTAAAAATTCAGTGTAAGAACTGTTTACTGCTCTGTGGCCTACTACCTTGTCCCTGTACTCCTCCCACTTGCTTCATAGTTGCCCTCTCTTCCTTGATGCTTCAGTATTAGAGCTTGTATAAATTTAAAACATTCCACCTAAAAACAACTTTAAAACTAAAGCACTTTGTGGTTGAAGGACGACTGTAATTCCATTTGTTTCCTTGGTTTTATTTGTAGTTGCAATAGAGTATTATTTCAAACATTTCTTGATATTTTTTCCTTTTCTGACTAATTGCAAACCAATGGTGAAAGGTTAAGCTAGCTCATACATTGCCATGAGCACTTTCATGCTTATATTAAAATATAAAAAAATTAATAATGCAATACTAAAAGTCTTCATCATGCAAAAAGAAAAGTTTTAGATTATATTTACACCTAATTAAGTAGATATGATGTAGCATCAATTAAAAAGAATGACATTTAGTAACTTTTACTCACATGATATAAAGTAAAAAGTGGTTATTGAGTTACATTTTATCCAAAAGCAATTAAATCCATTTTATATGGAATAATTAACAGATTGCTGTTTTGTGGAACAACATTTTTAATTCCATAAATATTTGGGTTTCTACTGTGTTAGGTGCTAGTTTATAATAGTCAACAATAAGTGAGTAATCCAATTCTCATTTATTATAATAATATTGGTAAATATAATATTTAAAGCAAATATGTCTACGTGCCAAGTGTTAGTCTAAGTGCTTTACATTTATTTGGCACTATACTTTTTTCAAAAACTTGTAATATCTTGTGTTCACCATATTACAGTTAGGCTTAAGTCTATATATTTTACTTGTATCCATATGTTCCGAATATTCCTTTTTTGCTTTTCATGCACTTGGGTTCTCGCCATTGTATCATTGTTTCTGTATATAAGTAAATATTCTATGAGGATCTTTTCTTCCAAAAAAGTCTTCACCGATTACAGTAGAGAGTCAGGGGGTTCATATTTATGCTTCCTGAAAGAAATGTCAGAGCAAACAACCTTGAAAAGAGCAATTGTAACATTCCACTTAGAAATTGCTATGTATAGAGTGAATGGACATTTGCATCGCGGTTTGTGGATTTACTAGTTCATGTAATGATCACTGTACATTTTATGCCTTAACTTCCCATTTCCTATCCCCATACTGTTCACTAGTAACCTATATTCTAGTTTCTGACTCTGTGAGTTGACTTATTCTAATCGTTTCAAATAAGTGAGATCATACAGTATTTGTCCTTCTGTGTCTGATTTTTTTCATTCAACATGATATCTTCAACGTTCATTCTTGTTGTTGCATGTTTCAGGACGTCGTTCCTTTTTATGATTGATAAAAGTCACATTTTATTTATCCATTCATCGGTTGATGGACAGTCAGTCGGATTGCGTCCAGCTTTTAGCAATTGTGAATAATGTTGCTATGGACATCGGAGTGCAAATATCTGTTCAAGCACCTGCTGTCAATTCTTTTGGTTATAGTGCTTGGAGTCGGATTGCCAGATCATATGGTAGTTCTATATCCTTAGCTTTCTGAGAAACTGCCTAACTGTCTTCCACAGCCACTACACCATTTTACATTGCCTCCAGCAATGAATGTGTGTTCTTATTTCTCCACATCCTCTCCAGCGGTCGTTATTTTCTGTTTTTTTTTTAATAGCAGCCATTCTGATGGGTGTGACCTTTGCCTGTTTTAATTAGGCTATTTGTATTTTTGTTACTGAGTTAGTAGATTGTTTTTTTTTTAATATTCTGGATATTAAACCCTTGTCAGATATATTATTTGTAACTATTTTCTCCCATTCTATAGGTGTGTTTTTTCCCTTTATTGGTAGTGTACTTTGTTGAACAAAAGTTTATAATTTCGATAAACTCAAATTTAGTCTTTCTTTTGTTCTTCATGCTTTTGGTGTCATATCTAGGCATCCATTGCTTAATACAAGGTCCTAAAGTTTTACTTCTGTGTCTTCTTCTGAGATTTTGTGATTTTAGCTCTTATATTTATGTCATTGGTCCACTTTGAACTAATTTTTGTAAAAGGTGTGAGGTAGAGATCCAATTTCATTCTTTAGCATGTGGATCTTTATAGGTCCAGCCTAATATCTACATCTGTAAGACTATATAATAATGATGATAATATAGCACTATGGAATTCTACAGAACTTTCAGGATTATAAAGTATAGTTTTTTGATCAATATATTTTATAATATTTTGAATTTTTAAAAAGTTGGTAATCCATGAATGATATATATGATACTGTTAGGTTAATAGAATAATAAGCTAATTTCTTAAATAACACCTTTTCCCTCAGTCATTCTGAAACTGAGTTTACTCTGTTTATTTTGGGAATTTTGAAAATAGCATCATCTCAGTAAAAGAGCACTGTCTTTTTATTGGTAAGAAAGCCAAATTTGGTTAGGGTGGGTATGCTCAAGTAGTATGAAAAAAATGATCTTTTAGTCTAATAGTTCTTCTGGCTTTTGCTTTAGTATAATAAAGTTTAAGCAGCTTGAGATTAAGATTAGAGCAGTTTGATGTACATGTCGTAGTAACTGTCTCAAATATCTTAAGGACCAACTGTGGAAATGCGCCAAAGAAAAAAGCCAAAGTTTTCAGAAGAAAAGGAATCTGCCAAAGAAGAAAAAATCAAAACTACTCCACTTCCTGAAAGAGTTCCAAAACGTAAGTTAGATTTGGTATGTTCCTGCTGCTACAAGAATAGTTATACTGGATAGCTTATTTTATATTAAAAATTTTAACGTATTAACGTATTGAGATTAAGAGTAATAAAATATGTGGTGGTAATCATCAGCTTTCACTAGTTTTGCTGTAGCACACTTCCCAGATCTCAATGACTTACAACAAACATATTTTTCTGATTAATGTTAATGTTGTGGCTGCAGGTTGCCTGCTGTGGTTTCATGTGTCCTCTCATTCTAGAAGCCAGGCTGAGGAACATCCCTATTTGGGATATATTTTTCTTGTGGTGGAGGAAAAAGCAGGAGAGCAGGTAGAATAATCATACAATGCCTCTTTAAAGTTTTGCTGAACTGACACACCATCACTTGTATTCACATGCTGTTGGTTCAAGCAAGTCACATAATCAGGTCTGCAAATGGGATAAAGAAATATACTCTAAATATACAGAGAAGTATTGCAAGTCACATGGCAGTGATCATGTATATAGAATCCTTTTATAAAGAGAAAATAGTCGGGAGCAATTATGGTCTACTGTACTCTATCCTTTTAATCATAAATATTTACTTCCCTCCCTCAGACAAAATATACTTGTTACCTTTCCTACACCAAGGAATACTCAGTTTTATCCAATCATGGCATCAGTCTTGAAGCCCAGGGTCTTCTAATAGATATCAGGTCTGCATACAACTGCTACTGATCCAGAGACCTATGAACTAAAAGGACAAGTTAACTGCTTGTTTCAGGCATTCCCAAGACCATCTCTAGGTTTGGTGAGTCTCTAGAAGGACCCACAGGTCTCAGCATATAGTAGTACTCACAGCTATGACTTATTAAAGTAAAAGAATATTTGAAAAAAACAGCAAAGAGAAAAAGCCCATGGAGTTAAATCTGGAGGAAATCAGGCACAAACTTCGAAGAGTTTTCTCCCATGGAGTCACACAACATGTACTTAATTCTTCCAGCATTGAGTTGTGTGTGACAGCATATATGAAACTCAGTAGTATCTCGAGCCCAGGTTTTTTATCTGGGGCTGGTCATGTTAGTATCTTCTGCCTACCACATGACCAAAATTCTAGACTACTAGAAGGAAAGCACATAAACATAAACCACTTTATTTGTACAGTTGAGTCATAGTAAACCACCCTTATCACTTAGAGAATGGTGGGAATGCTCCTGAAATCCAAGTTCCTAGACATCAGGCAAAGACTCATCTTGCAGGTAGTCCTTTCTAAGGATAGCAGTCTCAGGTTTGCTATGTTAATTTTTTTCTGCATGTCCCCTTCTCAATATACACTGTTGGATAGGGTCAAGATAATCAAAAGCAATACTCCTGTTCAGAAAGAGGGAGATTGGTAGGGATACATCAGCTTACTGATTTTAAAATCATACTAGGCAATTATGAGAGTCTCCTTAACCTGGGGTGGAGGATGTTTCTTCATTAGATCCCAGTAGTGTTCCTTGGGAGTAGTTTACAGTTTAATGTTCTCCAAGGTCTTTGACTCCATTCTTTGGAAGTCCTTTTTCCATTTTTTTCCTTAACTATAAATGAAGGTGGTTTTGGAGAATAATGCCATCCGTAGAAGTTGAATAGCTCTCTCAGATTACTTCCTTCTAATAGAAAGTTGGGGGTCCAAAAAGTTGTTTTCTGTCTCAGATACCTGTAGCCCCCATTAATCCAAGCTGACTCTTCTTTTGATAATTAGTGCTCTAAAATCTTTGTCAACTTTTTATCTATGTAATTCTAATCAGCTCCCTTTGCCAATGGCCATACCCATAATCGTTTTCCAGATATCCTTCTCAGAATTTAAGATACTCGAAGCTTATCTGACTTTTGTGAGACCATACACTTAATCTCTTTCCTCTAAACCATTTTGCCTACCCTAATGAATTTCCTGGGTCTACCTTAATCCAGTCAGAGATTTCAAGTATATGTGATAGTTATGTCCTTAATTGATCTTTGCCTTAATGTCTACCATCTGTTGCCAGAAACAGAGCTATAAATGTTAGTTTTTGTGGGAAACAAGAACAGCAACAAAACTGGTTTATTTATTATATTAGTACTCCACTCTTGATACCAATTTCTGTATTATTTATATTTGCTTTGAAATAAATGGTCTGGCTTCTTTCATTTACCTCAGTATGTTATCTTTTTAAATAAAATCACTTTGAGATTCATCCATGTTGTGTGTATCGATAATTCATTCCTTTTTACTGCTGAATGTATGCTTTAGTGTACCATAATTTGCTTATTCCTTGTTAGATATCTGGGTGGTTTCTCGGAGTTAGTTATTATGAATAAAGCTGCTATGAATTTTCATATACAAGTCTTTTTGTGAACATATGCTTTCATGTCTCTTAAGTAAATACCTAGGAGAAGAATTGATGGCTAAACCTTTTTCTTTTTCTTTTTAATTTTTGTTATGGTAACATATATAGAACACCTTTTTTTTTTTTTTTTTCCACGTGGGCAGGCACTGGGAATCAAACCCGGGTCTCCAGCGTGGCAGGCAAGAACTCTGAAACTGAGCCACCATGGCCAGCCCAGAACACCATTTTTATGTGCACAATTTAATGATGTCAGTTATGTTCATAATACTGTGCCACCATGACCATCATCTATTATCAAAACTTTTTCATCATCCGCAACAGAATGTCTGTTCTGTCTCTGAATTTGCTTATTTTAGATATTTCATAAAATTGAAATTATACAACATTTGTCCTTTTGTGTCTGGCTTATTTCACTTACCATAATGTTTTCAAGGTTTATCCATGCTGTAGCATGTATCAGAATATCATTTCTTTTTATGGCTGAACAGTATTCCACTTTTGCATGTATCACATCTTGTTTAGTCATTTATCTGCTGATGGAAAATTGGGTTGCTTCTACCTTTTGGCTATTGCGAAAACCAGCGTTTGACTCTCATACGTACTGTTAGTCTGTTAAAAGCTGTCAGAATGCAATATACCAGAAATGGCATGGCTTTTATAAAGGGAATTTATTACCTACAAGTTTACAGTTCTAAGCCCATTAAATTGTCCAAATTAAGACACCAACAAGAGATTACCTTCACTTAAGAAAGGCTAATGCTGTCCAGAACACCTCTGTCAGCTGGGAAGTCACGTGGCTGGCATCTACTGGAGTTTTTGTGTTCTGGACACCTTTTTCAGTTGGAGAAGCACATGATGACATCTGCTAGCTTTCTCTGCTTTCTCTCCTCATTTCATAAGGCTTCCTTGGGGGCACCTTCCTTCCACATCTCCAAAGGTCTCTGGCTGTATGAGCTTTATTGGCTCTGTTGGCTTTTTTCCCAAAATGATTCCCTCTTAAAGGGCTCCAGTAAGTAACCCTACCTTGAATGGGTGGAGGTGCATCTCCATGGAAGATCATCTAATCAGCAGTTACCACCCACAATTGAGACAATAAAAAAGATCCCACCCAGCAACATTGAACGAGGATTAAGGAACTTGGCTTCTCTGGGGTACACGACAGTTTCGAACTGGCACATATACCTTATAATGGGATTGCTGAATACTGTGGTAATTCTATGTTTAACTTTCTAGGGAACCACCAAATTGTTTTACAAAGTGGCTGTATCATTTTACATCCCCATTAACAAGGTGCAGGGGTTCCTGTTTCCCTGCATCCTTGCCAGCAGTTGTTATTTTCGTTTTTTAGATCATAACCATTCTCACAGTGAAGAGTTATATCATTGTGGTTTTGATTTGCATTTCCCTAGAACCTGAAGATGTTGTATATCTTCTCTCTTCTGCTCATTGGCCATTTCTATATCTTCTTGGAGAAATGTCTATTCAAATCCTTTGCCTATTTTTAAATAGGGTTGTTAGTCTTTTGTTGTTGAGTTATAGGAGTTCTTTATGTATTTTGGATATTAAACCCTTGTTAGAAATATAATTTGCAGCTATTTTCTGTCATTCTACAAGTTGTCTTTTCACTTTCATGATCAAGTCCTTTGTACATAAGTTTTTAACTTCCACAGAACCCAGTTTATTTTTTCTTTTGTTACTTATGCTTTTGATGTCATATCTAGGAATCCATCGTTTATTGTAAGGTCCTGAAGATTTTCCTTTATGTGTTCTTCTAAGAGTTTTATGGTTTTAGCTCTTATATTTAGGTCATTGATTCACTTTAAGTTTTTGTTTGTTTGTTTGTTTTTAGATGAGTTAATTTTTGTAAGTGGTGTGAGGCAGGGGTTGAATTTCATTCTTTTGCATTTGGATATATAGTTGTTCTCAGCACCATTTGTTGAAGAGTCTATTCTTTTCCAGTTGAATGGACACCCTTACTGAAGTCAGTTGCCCACAGATTTGTAGGGCCGGCTGAGGTTTTAAGAGATGTGTTCCTGTCAAGAGCTGCCAGCTTAGATAAAAAAAGAGTAAAACTATTCATGTCTTAAAATGAGGTATGTAGCCCCATCTTTCTACATTTAGGAAGGAGACTGAGTAAGCTGCTCTTGGGATATTTTCCTTGGGGAAAGCATATATTCGCTTGTAAATATTTGTGACATACAGACTGTAATGGACTGTTTTATCATTTTTAAAAGCTTGCTTTCTTCCCTGAAAGTGGATTATGCTTCCCTTCCTGTTGCTGTCTCGTTTTGTGTGTGTGTGTGTGTGTGCGTTCGTGCTGTGTGGTGGGGTTCACATTTCACTCTTTTTCCATGTGAGTATCCCATTATTGTATGTGAGTATCCCATTATGAATTTTTGAATTTTTATTTTTTATTTTATTTTCTTTTTTTGAGGGGAAAGTGCATGGGCTGGGAATTGAACCCGGGTCCCCTGCAAGGCAGGTGAGAATTCTACCATGAACTACCCTTGCACCCCCTGCCATGTGTTTTTGAGTAGTTCTCTGAGACATAGTATTCTTCCCTACCCTATTGACAGGCTTAACCATGTGACTTGCCTGAGCCAGAGGAATGTGAGCAGAGGTAGCAGAGTGTAATTTTAAAAGGCACTGTATGTTTCTGCCTGCTCTCCTGCTCTTTTCCTCCATCATGGGAACAGTGTGTCCTAATAAGGGACTGAACCTAGTCTGGCACTCAGAAGAAGACACGAAAATAGCCACAGTGAACTTTAACTCTGGAGGTGGTGGCAGCCTGCAACAGTGTCACCATTGACCTGCAACCCACAAGTAACATGAATGAGAGATAAATCTTTGTTTTGTAAGCCACTGATACTTTGGGGTCACTTTTTATTACAGCAAAGCTAATAGAATGGTCATTTTTAAAAGTCTACAAATACATTGTAAGAAAGAAAGTTAAGCTTTGGTTAGTTGTCTGGAGATAACCATTATAAAATAGTAGTTCCCCCCTGACTCCAAAAAAATAGATTTTCAAGGTAGAAAGGTGGAAAATAAAAGTACATAAAAGGGACTGGTCGTGGAGGGAGAGGGGATGTTGGACAGTGCTAGTTTCTTAGCACGGTGCTAGCCTTAACTAAAAGGGTGAAATCTATTTAATGCTTAAGAATAACCTCCAGGATAACCTCTTTACTCTGTTTGGCATCTCTTAGCCATTGACACTTTATTTTATCTCATTTCGCTCTTTCCCCTTTTGATCGAGAAGGTTTTCTCGATCCTTTGATGCTGAGTCTCAGCTCATTCTAGGGATTTTCTCAATCCCTTGATGCTGAGTCTCCGCTCATTTTAGGATTTCTGTCCCACGTTGCCGGGAAGGTCCATACCTCTGGGAGTCATGTCCCATGTAGCCAGGGGGAGGGTGGTGAGTTTGCTTGTTGTGTTGGCTGGAGAGAGAGGCCACATCTGAGCAACAAAAGAGGTTCTCTTGGGGGTGACTCTTAGGTCTAATTTTAAGTAGGCTTGACCTATCCTTTGTGGGGTTAAGTTTCAGATGAACAACCCCCAAGATTAGGGGCTCAGCCTATAGATTTGATTGTCTGCACTGCTTGTGAGAATATCAACAATTCTCCACTTGGGGAAGTTGAATTTTCCCCCTTTCTCACCGTTCCCCAAAGGGACTTTGCAAATACTTTTTTATTCACTGTTCAGATCACTCTGGGATTTATCGGGGCATCACTCTGGACAAACCTACAGAATCTCACGCCCTGCCCAACGTTCCATATACTTATGGTGTTTGATTAAGCTGTCCACATAAGTTATATTAGGAACTGCACTAGTCAAAGTATAAATTTGTACCAAATAAACATTTTTTGGTTTAGTCTTACACATAAGTTAAAATTTAAAATATTAATTACCATCTATTATCATCACCCTGCAGTATTGACATTCCTTTGTTCTTCATGCAAAAACATGTTAAAATTTGTACATTTAGTTACTATCATTCTACACTCTAGGCATTCCTAGATTATACCATCTCAGTCTTTATCGTATATCTTTCCTTCTGATTTCCTTTGTGTCCCCAGGCCTCCTACCTCTATCATTCTCACATTCAGCTTCATTTAGTGTTCTAACATTATTGTATTACAGTTAGGTAGTATTGTGTTATCCATTTCTGCAACAGAAGAATCTTGAAGGCCAAATCAAGGATAGAAAAAATCCATGAAGAGAGTGTTTGAATTTACACTTATGGTAGTAGATAAGTCTGGACTGAGAAACTTAACATTAATCAACTCATTAGTCCTCACTGATATTCTCCAGAGTGTCTAGGTCCTTCTCATAGAAAAAAAAAGACTGACAGGGAACAATCCAAAGTTTTGATCAAAGAAGGTGGTGCTCAAAAGTTGCTGCTCACAGTAGTTGATACCCTAATATTTAGAAATGCAATGGGTAACAGTAATTGTTGGCAGCCTATCATCAACTACATTTTCAGTAAATTTGAGGACTACCGAAATGAAAAATCTCGAGGGAACAAGAAATAAGATGATTGACAGCAGGATCTAGTGTTATGTGTACTTCATCGCTCCTGTAGGACATGGACTTAAACCATTGGATATTGAGTTTATGAAGCGTTTACATAAAAAAATTAGTATCACCCAACATTAGGACTTCCGGGCCAAGATGGCGACTTAACAATGTGTGCATTTTAGTTCATCCTCCAGAACAACTACTAAATAACCAGACAAAATACAGAATAGCTCCTGGGGCCTCGTCAGTGACTGGACACACAGCATACCCCAATCTGGACCAGCTGGACTGGATGCGAGCCCCCCCCAGAACTGTGAGTTCCCCAAGCCATGGCAGCTGGTGCCCCTCCCCCACAGGTTGCTTCCCAGACAGGAAAGGAAAGAGACTTTACCAGCAGCAGGGACTGAGCCCAACCAAACGCCAATTGTGGAATTAATTAACAAATTCTGACTACTAAAAATAGGCCTCCAGCTCAGGTGAACCTGGTCAAAGCGGAGGTTGCTCATTTTTGCCCCAGAACCAAGGGGGCAGGGCTGACGGAAAAAGGAAAAAAAGAGAAGGAAATGGAGGTTTTTGTGGGTGTATTTCTACAAAAGCTTAACTGCCTTCAGATACAGTGGCAGGGCTCCTCAGGCTGCAGCTGCCCCAGGCATAGGCAGAAACAAACTCTTTTGAGGGCTTGTCTGTAGCCTGTGCCTTCCCCAGGGGAGGGGTGATGCCCAACTCAAGTGGAATCCCTCTCTCAAGGAATTCAGATAACAGGGCTTGGTAATTTGAAGCCTTTAAAACCAGCCTACAACCTCTCCTCCGTCTCCACCACACCCCCAGCCAAAGTTAAAGGTACTGCATCATCTTATGCTGGTGGGACATGCAGGCAGACAAGCGGCACATACTGGGGAAATTCTCACCCTTGGGGAAAACCGACGCAGGTGACTCTTTCCTCCTGATAAGAGGCCAGTTTGGTCTGCGAAAATCTGGCTGCTGTCTATAATACCTAAGTAGACCCTCCTAAGTGTGTGTGTGGGGGGAAAAGGCACCATACAAGCAGAGCAAGAAACAGGAAAACAAGAACTGAAAAATTCTCCTCTGTTAAACAAAACTTAAGCTAGAGGTCCAGATAAAGCTGAATTGAATGTCAAAGAACAGATAGACAACAGATTCATCCAGCAAGAAAACCCTAGGTAAAAGAAGTGCAAGCAATCTCCGGAATAAACTAATTAAGGTAATTGAATGCCTAGATGCCAGCAAAAAATAACAAATCACACTAGGAAAATTGAAGATATGGCCCAGTCAAAGGAACAAACCAACAATTCAAATGACATACAGGAGCTGAAACATTTAATTCAGAATATATGAATAGACATGGAAAACCTCATCAAAAACCAAATCAATGAATTGAGGGAGGGTACAAAGAAGGCAAGGAATGAGCAAAAAGAAGAAATCGAAAGTCTGAAAAAACAAATCACAGAACTTATGGGAATGAAAGGCACAGTAGAAGAGATGAAAAAAACAATGGAAACCTACAATGGTAGATTTCAAGAGACAGAACATAGGATTAGTGAACTGAAGGATGAAACATCTGAAATACAGCAAGAAACAGAAATTATAAGAAAAAAATGGAAAAATATGAGCAGGGACTCAGGGAATTGAAAGACAATATGAAGCGCATGAATATACTTGTTGTGGGTGTCCCAGAAGGAGAAAAGAAGGGAAAAGGAGGGCAAAAACTAATGGAGGAAATTATTACTAAAAATTTCCCAACTCTTATGAAAGACTTAAAATTACAGATCCAAAAGTGCAGCATACCCCAAAGAGAATAGATCCAAATAGATGTACTTCAAGACATATACTAAACAGAATGTCAGAGGTCAAAGAGAAAGAGCAAATCTTGAAAGCAGCAAGAGGAAAGCAAACCATCACGTACAAGGGAAGCCCAATAAGACTATGCGTAGATCTCTCAGCAGAAACTATGGAGGCGAGAAGACAGCGGGATGATATATTTAAATTATTGAAAGAGAAAAACTGCCAACCGAGAATTCTATATCCAGCAAAATTGTCCTTCAAAAATGAGGGAGAGACTTCTGGAGAAGATGGCGGCTTAGTAAGACGCACGGGTCTTAGTTCCTCTTCCAGAAAAGCAACTAAAGAAACAGAAACAATACGAAACAGCTCCCGGAGCCACGACAGAGACCAAAAAGACAGCGTACCCCAGTCTGGAACGGCTGAATGGGCAGGGAGAATCCGCTGCGGTGAGATACCTGAGGGGCGCGTGTTTTGCCGGCCGGGGCGGCTGGCGACTGGGGTCCCCTCCACGCACGTGGCTCCCCGGTCTGACTGGGAACGTTGGATAGCGGGGCCCTCCCGCCACGCTTGGCATCTCGGGCCAGCTGGGCAATTTGGACCAGCACTCCCCCAAGCCGCGGTGGCCGGCGACCCCCCCCCCCCACGCGCGGTTTCACGGGCCGACTGCGAGATTCGGATTGGCAAGTTAAAGGAGCCACAGCATCTTTTACTAGTGGGCCCCGCAGACAGACGAGCGCCACGAGCGCCACCTACTGGGCAGGAAAAGAAAAACAGAGCCCAGAGATTTCACAGAAAAACCTTTCAACCAGCCGGGTCCCACACCCAGGGAAATCTGATCAAATGCCCAGACACCAGCAGAAAATAATGGATGACGCTCGGAAAATTGAAGATACGGCCCAGTCAAAGAAACAAACCAATACTTCAAATGAGATACAGGAGCTGAGACAACTAATGCTGAATATACAAACAGAAATGGAAAAACTCTTCAAAAACCAAATCAATAAATTGAGGGAGGACATGAAGAAGACATGGGCTGAACAAAAAGAAGAAATAGAAAATCTGAAAAAACAAATCACAGAACTTATGGGAGTGAAGGACAAAGAAGAAAAAATGGAAAAAACAATGGATACCTACAATGGTAGATCTAAAGAGACAGAAGCTACAATTAGTGAACTGGAGGATGGAACATCTGAATTCCAAAAAGAAACAGAAACTATAGGGAAAAGAATGGAAAAACTTGAGCAGGGGATCAGGGAACCGAATGACAATATGAAGCGCACAAATATACGTGTTGTGGGTGTCCCAGAAGGAGAAGAGAAGGGAAAAGGAGGAGAAAAACTAATGGAAGAAATTATCACTGAAAATTTCCCAACTCTTATGAAAGACCTAAATTTACAGATCCAAGAAGTGCAGCGCACCCCAAAGAGAATAGACCCAAATAGGTGTTCTCCAAGACCCTTACTAGTTAGAATGTCAGAGGTCAAAGAGAAAGAGAGGATCTTGAAAGCAGCAAGAGAAAAACAATCTGTCACATACAAGGGAAACCCAATAAGACTATGTGTAGATTTCTCAGCAGAAACCATGGAAGCTAGAAGACAGTGGGATGATATATTTAAAATACTAAAAGAGAAAAACTGCCAACCAAGACTTCTATATCCAGCAAAATTGTCCTTCAAAAATGAAGGAGAAATTAAAACATTTATAGACAAAAAGTCACTGAGAGAATTTGTGACCAAGAGACCAGCTCTGCAAGAACTACTAAAGGGAGCACTAGAGTCAGATACGAAAAGACAGAAGAGAGAGGTATGGAGTAAAGTGTAGAAAGAAGGAAAATCAGATATGATATATATAATACAAAAGCCAAAATGGTAGAGGAAAATATTATCCAAACAGTAATAACACTAAAAGTTAATGGACTGAATTTCCCAATCAAAAGACATAGAATAGCAGAATGGATTACGACCCAGCAATACCACTGCTAGGTATCTACTCAAAGGACTTAAGGGCAAAGACACAGACGGACATTTGCACACCAGTGTTTATAGCAGCATTGTTTACAGTTGCAAAGAGATGGAGACGGCCAAAGTGTCCGTCAACAGACGAGTGGCTAAGCGAACTGTGGCGTTTACCTACGATGGAATATTATGCAGCTTTAAGACAGAATAAACTTATGAAGCATGTAATAACATGGATGGACCTAGAGAACATTATGCTGAGTGAGTCTAGCCAAAAACTAAAGGACAAATACTGTATGGTCCCACTGATGTGAACCGACATTCGAGAATCAGCTTGGAATATATCATTGGTAACAGAGACCAGCAAGAGTTAGAAACAGGGTAAGATAATGGGTAATTGGAGCTGAAGGGATACAGATTGTGCAACAGGACTAGATACAAAAACTCAAAAATGGACAGTACAACAATACCTAAGTGTAATGTAACTATGTTGGAACACTGAATGAAGCTGCACCTGAAATATGGTTTTTTGTTTGTTTGTTTGTTTGTTTGTTTGTATCTTTTGTTTTTGTTTTTTTCTTTTTCCTTTTTATATATATATATATATTTTTATTAGTATTATTATTTTAATTCTCTTCTCTGTATTAACATTCTATATCTTTTTCTGCTATTTTGCTAGTTCTTTTCCTAAATCGATGCAGATGTACTAAGAAATGATGATCATACATCTATGTGATGATACTAAGAATTACTGAGTGCATGTGTAGAATGGAATGATTTCTAAATGTTGTGTTAATTTCTTTTCTTTTTTTGATTAATAAAAAAAAATGAGGGAGAAATTAAAACATTTTCAGACAAAATATCACTGAGAGAATTTGTGACCAAGAGACCAGTTCTGCAAGAAATAATAAAGGGAACACTAGAAACAGATACAAAAAGACAGAGAAAGAGGTATGGAGAAGAGTGTAGAAAGGAAGACTATGAGTAAAGGTAAAAAGAAGGAAAATTAGATATGACATATAAAATCCAGAAGGCAAAATAGTAGAAGAAAGTACTACCCATGCAGTAATAACACTAAGTGTTAATGGATTAAACTTCCCAATCAAAAGACATAGACTGGCAGAATGGATTAAAAAACAGTACCCATCTATATGCTGTCTCTACTCAAAGGATATGAGAGCAAGGACACAAATGGACATTTGCATACCAATGTTTATAGCAGCATTATTTACAATTACCAAGAGGTGGAAACAGCCAAAATGTCCATCAATGGATGGGTGGCTAAACAAACTGTGGCATATATACTTACAATTGAATATTATGCAGCTGCTGTAAGACAGAATAAAGTTATGAAGTATGTAACAACATGGATGGACATTAAGGACATTATGCTTACTGTGATTAGCCAAAAACAAAAGGACAAATACTGTATGGTCTCACTGATATGAACTGACATTAGTGAATAAACTTGGAATATTTTGTTGGTAACAGAGACCATCAGGACATAGAAATAGGGTAAGATATTGGGTAACTGGAGCTGAAGGGATACAGATTGTGTAACAGGACTGAACATAAAAGCTCAGAAATGGACAGCATGTGTAACAGGACTGAACATAAAAGCTCAGAAATGGACAGCACAATACTACCTAACTGTAATGCAATTATGTTAAAACACTGAATAAAGCTGAATGTGAGAATGATAGAGGGAGGAGGGCTGGGGACATAAGTGAAATCACAAAGAAAAATAGATGATAAAGCATGAGATAGTATAATCTAGGAATGCCTAGACTGTATAATGATAATGATTAAATGTACAAATTTAAAAATGTTTTTGCATGAGGAAGAACAAAGGAATGTCATTACTGAGGAGTGCTGAAAATAGATGGTAATTAATACGTTAAAATTTCAACTTATGTGTGAGACTAAATCAAAAAATGTTGTTTTGGAACAAAATTTATATTTTGACTAGTGCATCTCCCAATATAACTTATGTAGATAGTTGGTTGAACACCATAAGTACATGGAACCATGGGTCGGACATTAGATTTTGTTGGTTTGTCCAGAGTGATGCCCTGATGAATCCCAGAGTGATTTGATCAGTGAGTGGAAAAGTATTTGCAAAGTCCCCTTCGGGGAATGGTGAGAATGGGGGAAAATTCAACCTCCCCAAGTTGAATTATTGATATTCTCACAAGCAGTGCGGACAAGCAAAGCTATAGGCTGAGCCCCCAGTCTTGGGGTTTGTTCACATGAAATTTAACCCCACAAAGGATAGGTCAAGCCTACTTAAAATTAGGCCCAAGAGTCACCCCCAAGAGAACCTCTTTTGTTGCTCAGATGTCACCTCTCTCTCCAGCCAACACAACAACAAACTCACCACCCTCCCCCGTCTACATCGGACATGACTCCCAGGGGTGTGGACCTTCCTGGCAGCATGGAACAAAAATCCTAGAATGAGCTGAGACTCAGCTCCCTTTTCTCAAGGGATTGAGAAAAACTCTAGAATGAGCTGGGACCCAGCATCAAGGAATTGAGAAAACCTTCTCGACCAAAAGGAGGAAGAATGAAATGAGACAAAGTGTCAATAGCTGTGAGATTCCAAACGGAGTTGAGAGGTTATCCTGGAGGTTATTCTTACGCATTAAGTAGCTATCACCTTGTTATCCAAGATGTAATGGAGAGGCTGGAGCGAACTGCCTGAAAATGTAGAGCTATGTTCCAGTAGCCATGTTTCTTGATGATGATTGTATAATGATATAGCTTTCACAATGTGACTGTGTGATTGTGAAAACCTTGTGTCTGATGCTCCTTTTATCTACCTTGTCAACAGATGAGTAGAACATATGGTATAAAAATAAATAATAGGGGGAACAAATGTTAAAATAAATTCAGTTTGAAATGCTAGTGATCAATGAAAGTGGGGGTAAGGGGTATGGTATGTGAAATTTTTTTTTCTTTTTCTGTTTTTGTTTCATTTTTCTGTTGTCTTTTTATTTCTTTTTCTGAATTGATGCAAATGTTCTAAGCAAGATCATGATGATGAATATGGAACTACGTGATGATATTGTGAATTACTGATTATATATTTAGTACAAATGAGTATAAGGCTGTTTGCATTTCCTTCTTGTAATTTTTTTAATTAATAAAAATTTATTAAAAAAATTAAAATCAACCACTTATTGCCAAAGCAGACACGCACACCAGAGAAGTGCTAACAGTTTAAAAAACAGATAATAACATAAAATTAAAATATATGAAATTCAGAAATGGTTGATGATAAGTTTGTTAGAAATATAAAGGACCATTTACCTGTTGCTGTGGTAGGTGGTGATACTATCATTGAAGTTAATGGCAGAAGAGTCAGGAAAGCAGTGTTCTTGGGGTGTTGCTGAAGTTGAAAATGGAGAACATTGTGATTTTACAATTCTAAGAAATACGTTGATAAGAACACACATGCAGGCTTGAAAGATGTCACTAATGTAAACTGGGAGAACTACAGAAGCAGAAAACTGGCAGCTGAGACTTACAATGGAATTGATAGCAACAAGAATACACGTCAGTTTACTAAGAGCCCTCTGACACAGATGGGAGAAGAAAAAAGGGAGCATATAAACAAGATGAAGAAGATGGAGATGCAGGAGGTGTTTGAGATGAAGGTCAAGAAAAACTGAAGGATTCTGAAGGTGAACTCCAACAGCACCATCAGTAGATATAAAAGAATTTGAAAGCCCAGCACAAAGAATTAGAGGAAAAATTTAAGTTTGAGGATGAGAAAGTAAGTGCAGCAACATGTATTAGAAAAACATCATTCTTAAGAACCTTGGAAAAGAACAAGAAGGGGTTGAACCTTCTGTTGACCACCAGTTTCATATTAGTTGCCAATATGCCAGCCTGGACCTGAGTGATTGTTGGATCCATTTGACCAATTTGCACTGATTTTATCCATAATGATGGATTTAGCAGCATGACAAAAATTAATATTTTGTTGTTCTTGAGAAGATTTGTGCTTCGACTTGTCTAGGGTTGTGTACTTAGAAAGTAATAACTCCAAATATCTTTCCTACTTATTAAACTGATATCTTCAATTTAATGCAAGAAAATACTTTACTGTTATACAATCACATTCTGATAGTTTTATTGTTTACAGGGTATTCCAAAATAAAAGAACTCTGGGAGGTTTTCCTTGAGGATAAATTGCCATAATTTGATGGAAACTGCTTCACTGTGACAATTATAATACAGAAATTCCATTCAATACTGCATATACAATAATATAATTCAGTCTTGATACAGTTGACCTTATTTTGATACTTCAATTACTTAAAAATACACATAGGAAATAACCTATTTACTTAGACTGCACCTAGAACATTTTTATGACAACCTTAATGTTTGCTTATTTGTTTGTTTTGGATTCTCTAAATATATACTATTCTCATATAATGCCTTCTTTAGTTAGAATCTCATTACTGCTTCATTTTTGTAATGATATTTAATTTAAATATTTTCCATATATTGGCCCTGCTAAAATGAAGTATAGCATCTTTCATATTGTAGGAACCAACAAGGAAACTTTCCCTTAACTTCCTTTTTACACTTTATGGTAGGTAGCAGGGGGAATGCATTTATAGATCATTTTTAGGTTTTTAGGCAAAATTATGAGGCTAATGACCAACCTGTTTTCACCTATGTGGTCTCTTTATTTTAACTAGAAATGGGAACCATGGCTTCTTGAAGAAAGTCACCATTCTATATTTAGATGTATTCATATGTTGCATTTCTGTATTCTTTTATTTGTATTGTAAAATTCATATAAAAGTGATATTAAAAAATAAATATGTATATATATAGAAATAAAATGCATTCATATTTCCACTAGATATAACTACTATAAATTTTTGGCTTAAGTATTGTCTCTTTTCCTATGCATGTATACATTTCTCTTTTTTCTTTTTCACTTTTCATGAAATTGAATCTTGCTTTTTTTTTAATATGGAATGTTTCACAAATTTGCACGTCATCCTTTGCAGGGGCCTGCTAATTTTCTCTGTATCATTCCAATTTTAGTATATGTGCTGCTAAAGTGAGCACTGAACCTTGCGTTTTTTAACGTGATTCATTTTTTTCCCTGTGTATTAAATATTTTTAAATTTTGCTCTGTATTATTGATATTGACATTACATTTGGATGTAATGTTCTTTTTTGTGCCTCGTGAGCATTTTGCAGATGAAGGAACTGCAGCACATAGAAGTAATCTGATTAGGTTGGTTTGTGACTAATGTAACTTAATTACCAGTCAGATCCTTTTTTTGTTTTTTGTTTTTTTTGGCATGGGCAGGCTCTAGGAATTGAACCTGGGTCTCCAGCAAGGCAGGGAGTAATTTTCACACTGAGCCACTGTTGCACCGCCCCAGAAGTCAGATCCTTTTAGAGTTTTTAAATTAACACAGTGATTTTTTAAAGACAATGATTCCCAGAGCTCAGAATTCTTTATTTTGTCTAAAATGTACACACTTATACCAAACACTGATAGCCTGATGTTTATTCCATTTTTGACTCCATACAAAAGACTTTAAAATTAAAACAATATTAAAATAAGACATTCATATATAAAAACTGGTCAAATATACTTTTTCCAATAGACTGATATTTAGGATTAATTTGCTAAGTTTCTAAGACTTTATGAAAATAAAGGAAAAAATAATAAATTCTGATAATTTGAAGTACATTGCCAAACTATCACCATATTTAAGTTTTCTTGTTTTATTAGTTCATATGGTGTCAGCATTGCTTCAATTAACTATATTATATTATTTTATGTTGCTAGTATGTTGTATAGTTCAATGATAATAGCTAATATTTTCTGAGCCCTTACTATGTGCCAATCACCATGCCATATGCTTTACATGTGCTACTGGAAATGGTAATTTTAAAATAGTTGTATCATACTGATACTAATCTTTGATTTATTGTTTTTGATTACCTTGTTAGTTTTAAGAAGTACTGGTCAGGTATTATAGAATGCTTCTTAATAGGAATTTTTCTGATGTTTTTCTCGTGATTAGACTGGGATTATCAGTTTTTGGGAGGAAGACTGCAGAGGTAAAGTGCCATTCTCATCATATATCAAGAATACATTCTACTTTTTGATTATCTTTAATGTGCTTTTTCAGATGTATTATTTCAGCGCTTTGCAAAGATTTTCATTGGCTGTCTTGCAGCGGTTTCTAGTGGTATGATGTATGCTCTCTACTTATCAGCATATCATGAACGGAAATTCTGGTTTTCCAACAGGCAGGTAAGAAAAAATTTTGAGCATATGAAAGTTGTTTTAGTATTTAATATTAATTTGAGCAGTGTGTTTTCTAAGAGCCAAAAATATTTGTGTATGACAAGTGCTATCTTAATTACAACCATTAAAAACAAATTGCTTTAGAAGTTCTTTTGAAAACACAGTCATAGTATCGACTATGAACTATTTAATAGACTATCTTTCAAAGCCAGGGAATAGAATTTTTTTTTTTCATTGTTCATTAGTTTATTGTGTGGATTATTGAAGGTAATTTATATACATAAAAGTACACACATATACATAGTTTATACTTATACTGTATTATAAACATTGTTTTGCACATTGCTTTTTTTAAATGCAGTTTTGTTGAGTTATATTCATAAACTGTACAGACCACTGTATATAATCACTGGCTCAGAGTATCACCACATAGTTGGTTCATACAGCCCCATGATCAAATTTAGAACATTTTCATTACTCCAAAAAAGAAATAAAAATAAAAAAGAAAACTCCAATTCTCCTGTACCCCTTTCCCTGCCCCCATTATTGCCCCAGGGTATTGGTGTATAGTATATTTGTTACTGTTGATGAAAGTGTACTAAAATATTACTTTTAAATATAGTCCATAGTTTGCAATAGGCACGTTTTCCCCCATATGCTCCTCTCTTATTAACTCCTTGTAATAGTGTCATAAAGTATCTTTTTTTATATTTGTACTCTTAATCATGGACATTGTCTACCACAATATTCACTGTGTTATACAGGGAATAGAATTTCAAGGGTGTTTTCCTTCATACAATTAATTTATCAGGGAATTTTGATGACAGTGAAGTGTTATGGAGTCATTCAGTCAACTATTTAATAGTTTCTGATAGCTCAGATTTCAGAAAAATTCTGTGTGAAGTTTGAGAATTAAAGTATTTTAATTTTTAGGTTACCTGATTAGAATTTTGGGGAAGGTTCCAAATTATCAATAGGTGTTACATAGTATTATATTGTCACCTCATATTCTATGTTTAACATTTTTTAAATCATGTTTCTTCCACAGACTCATTAGTAACCATAGTTATGTTCATGATTTCATAATTTGATCATTGAATAAGTTTATTGTCAGACTTGTCTTACAGTCAGGTGTTTCAGTAAGGTGAATTGACAAAGTTCAAAGTGTTACTACTTGATTTTAGAGGGTTTTTTATTTTTTAGCCCAGACTTTTTTTTTCCCGGTTCTTATTTTTAAGCAGTCAAGCTGATTAAATATTTTTCAGCTACTGTTTTATATAAAACCACCAAAACCTTTTAAGTGAATAACTATTTTTTTATCATCACAGTTATATATTCATCATCATGATCATTTCTTAGAACATCTGCATCAATTCAGAAAAAGCAATAAAAAGAAAACAGAAAAAAATTCATACATACCATACCCCTCACCCCTCCCCTTCACCGATCACCAGCATTTCCATCTACTAAATTTATTTTAAAATTTTTCCCCCTTATTATTTATTTATTTTTAATCCATGTTTTACTTGTCCATCGATAAGGTAGACAAAAGGAGCGTCAGACACAAGGCTCTAACAACCACACAGTCACACTGCACAGCCGTATCATCATACAATTGTCTTCAAGATACATGGCCACAGGAGCACAGGTCCACATTTCCAGGCAGTTCCCTCCAGCCTCTCCATTACACCTTAACTAAACAGGTGATATCTATTCAATGCATAAGAATAACCTCCAGGATAACCTCTGGACCCTGTTTGGCGTCTCTCAGCCATCGACACCTTATTTTGTCTCATTTTCTTCTGCCCCCTTTTGGTTGAGATGATTTTCTCAATCCCTTGATGCTGAGTTCCAGTTCATTCTAGGATTTCGGTCCCACGTTGCCAGGAAGGTCCACAACCCTGGGAGTCACATCCCACTTAGGGGAAGGGAGCAGTGAGTTTTGCTTGCTGTGTTTGCTGAGGGAGAGAGGCCACATCTGAGCAACAGAAGAGGTTCTCTTGGGGGTGACTCTTAGGCCTAATTTTGAGTAGGCTTAGCCTATCCTTTGTAGGATTAAGTTTCATAGTGAACAAACCCCAAGACTGGAGGCTTGGCCTATTGTTTTGACTGTCCCCACTGCCTATGAGGCTATCAAGAATTCTCCACCTGAGTTAGTTGAATTTTCCCCCTTTCTCACCATTCCCCCTAGGGGACTCTGCAAATACTTCCCTATTCACTGTTCAGATCGCTCTGGGATTTATCTGGGCATAAGTGAATAATTATTAACTGTACCTATATGGTTTTGACCAATGCATATACTATTTCCCTGAAGTGTATATGGGATACATATTATACTATATATATACACACACACACACACACACACACACACACACATTTATAATTCTATATACTATAAATAATATTAATGCAATATAATTAGATTAATAGTAGCTCTCAACACTGAATGTATAATAAAAAATAACCTCCTTCTTGGATTCTTAAGTGGGGCAAATGGAGTGGCTGTGATCAATATTTTAAAAGATGTTTCCAGGTGATTCTGTTGTATAGGAAGAATTGAGAACAACCAACAGTTTGAAAATATGGAAGTCATCGTTAACGAATTTGCATTACCTGAGAGTTCTTTGTTTAGAATTGCAGACTCTCAGGCCCTACTTCAGAGTCAGAATCTACATTTTTTTTTTTAATTTATGCATTTCTTTTTTTAAAAATTTATTTATTAATTAAAAAAAAGAAACAAAATAAAACAACATACATAATCAGTAATTCACAATATCATCACCTAGTTGCATATTCATCATTTCTTAGAACATTTGCATCAATTCAGAAAAAGAAACAAAAAGACAATAGAAAAAGAAATAAAACGAACACAGAAAAGAAAAAAAAAAAAAGATTATACCTATCATACCCCTTACCCCTTGCCTTCATTAATCACTAGCATTTCAAACTAAATTTATTTTAACATTTCTTCCCCCTATTATTTATTTTTATTCCATATGTTCTACTCGTCTGTTGATAAGGTAGATAAAAGGAGCATCAGACACAAGGTTTTCACAATCACACAGTCACATTGTTACAGCTGTATTATTATTCAGTCATCCTCAAGAAACATGGCTACTGGAACACAGCTCTACATTTTCAGGCAGTTCCCTCCAGCCTCTCCATTACATCTTGAATAACAAGATGATATCTACTTGATGCATAAGAATAACCTCCAGGATAACCTCTGGACTCTGTTTGGAATCTCTCAGCCATTGACACTTTGTCTTATTTCCCTCTTCCCCCTTTTGGTCGAGAATCTACATTTTAATAAGTGTTTTTATATAAAGATTAAATTTGATAAGCTATTATTAAGAATTTACATCTTTGTAATCCTAGAAAGAAGCAAATCTGTTTTCATTTCTTAAAAAAATATTTTAAGGAAACATCTTATTTAGTCCAATAAGCTCTAAATGGGAAAAAAAGGCTCATTGATGAAATGTATCTGTGAAAGACTGTTTTGAAGATTGATAGTGTATAATATACACTAAAGCTTCAGAAAAATTTTGCAGTAAAGAAATTCATTTACTTTGTTCAATCCAGTCTTTCCCAAATTACAGAATTCTTTTTTAGATATAATTGTCATTTATATCTTAGGAAGTTCTGTTGTCAAACTTTAGGAAAACTATTTTAATATTTTTTGTTCTTGTATTAATTGATAAATATTATTCATAAAAATAAATCAAGCTTGATTTTAAAAGATTTTAGATTCATGAAAGCTTGATTGGGCATAAAAAGCACAAAGCTTCCTAATATCTTAGCCTACTGTATTCTTGGTTCTTTATAGGCTATTTCTAGAAATGTTATGACTTGCTTGTATTTATGGAAGTTCATTTGAAGAGCACAGATTAAGTATCTCCTGCCCTTGTAAAGTGCTAATTAAGGACTTGCAATTCTGGATACATGGAGACAGAAAATAATACTTTCTTCTTAAACTAATCTTTTTATTGCGGACTTCTGGTGCCTCAACCATCATTCTTTATCATCTTATTAATTCCTGCTATCCTTAGGGCATTTTTAAAATTTTCTTTAACATACCAGGTAAATTTCTTATGAATTACAATCCATTTTAAACCTTGGGTATCTTTTTAAAATGATTGCCAGATTTTTAAAAAGCTTAACCTCCTCATTTAATATAACTATAGTATTAAAGAAAAATTCAAACATGGCTTTAAATAAAGGGATAAATAAAATGTTAATTTAGAAGATGAGGGGAGAAGAAAAATTGCAGCAGTAGTTTAGGATAGTGATATTTGACTAATTTCATTTTCTCTTAGGAGCTTGAACGGGAAATCACATTTCAGGGTGACAGTGCCATTTACTACTCATATTATAAAGATATGTTAAAGGCACCTTCATTTGAAAGAGGTATGATGATCACATTTGGTTTTTTCGTTTGTTTGTTTGCTTTTTGTTTTTTTACATGGGCAGGCACGGGAATTGAGCTTGGGTCTCCAGCATGGCAGGCGAGAACTCTGCCACTGAGCCACTGTTGCCCCACATTTGTATTTTTAACAACAGTATTTTCTGAAATAAAATACTGTTCATCTAATATAACAAAATAAGATTTAGTGGCTAAGAGATTTCAAATAGAGTCAAGAAGTCATTCTGGAGGTTATTCTTAGGCAAGCTTCAGCAGATATTACATATTGCCATGGTATCTCAAGCCCCAACCGACAGTATTCCTGAAAATCCTAAAGAAAACCCAGGATTCTATCTAAGACTGTAGAAGTTTTGCTAAGTTTATTTTTCAGAAACTTAAAATCTCCAGATTGTCCTTATACCAGAAAAGTCCTGAAACTTAGATGTACCAGTCTCTCGCAGAACATCAACCAGTTGCATTCTCCTTCCTTTTCGACATGAAGAAGTTAGAATGGTCATTGCCTAAATATCCCTGAGGATTGAGAGAATGATCAAATGAGAAAGAGGAGTTTAGCAGAGATGTTAGGATTTAACAAATGATTAGGACTACTGAATCATCATACACATATTTCTTTTTAGTTTCTAAAAGGAAATAACCTGAAATTGTGGCGCTGTAACTCATACTATACTTTGAAATTTGCTATATAACTACTTGTTAAAGTGTACTTTAAAAGGTATCACTTTTCTGTGTGTATGTTATATTTCACAATGAAAAAAATGTTTTTAAAAAATATGTTTTTCAGGCGAACCACGGTGGCTCAACAGGCAGAGTTTTCACCTGCCATGCCGGAGACCTGGGTTTGAGTCCTGGTGCCTGCTCATGCAAAAAAAATTATAATAATACATTGTTCATCTAGATTGGAGTGCTTGAATGTTACCATTTTTGTCAGACTATACATATTGTTCGTTATTGTGCTTACTAAAAAATTGGAAAAATAAGTCTTAAATTATTGAAGCATATTATATTACTACTATTACATTATACTATATATTCTGGGTTCTTAATAATAGACTAAAATATTCACTGATCTCTGAATGACATGTTTATTTAATTATTGTAAAAGCAGAATAAATAATCTGGAGAAGAATTTTTCTCTCTTTAGGTGTCTATGAACTGACACACAATAACAAAACAGTATCTCTGAAGACTATAAATGCAGTGCAGCAAATGTCTCTATATCCAGAACTTATCGCCAGCGTTTTATATCAAGCAACTGGTAGCAATGTATGTGTTTTTCTTTTGATCTTACATTTTCTCACATATTTATGATTTCTCACATTATTTATTGTTATCCTGTTGTCTCTCTCTTTCTCTTTTTACATTTAGGAGATTATTGAGCCAGTGTATTTCTATATTGGCATTGTTTTTGGATTGCAAGGAATATATGTTACTGCCTTATTTGCTACAAGTTGGCTTATGAGTGGGACATGGCTAGCAGGAATGCTTACTGTTGCCTGGTTCGTTATTAACAGGTAAGAAAGATGTTTTTCATTGATTTTTACAATTTTTTTGTGGCTGTGGTCATTAGAGTTCTAAAAATGGATCCCCGTAATTCCACACCCTAGTCCCTAGAACCTGTGAAAATAGTAGATACCATTCCCCATTTATAAGACACAGTGTCTTCAAGGTAGGAAAATTATATAGTGAGCCTGATCTAATCACAAGAGTCCTTAAAAGCAGAAAGATATGTCCAGCTAGTGCAGAACGGGAGGTCAGAGAGATTCAAAACTTAAGAAGGTTTTGATGGCTGTATCTGGCATGAAGCTTAGAGAAGTGAATTTTTCCAATAACCACTGATCTTGTAAGAAGAGCAGAGCATGCAGATGAGAACCACAGACCCAGTTGATAACTTGATTTTAGCCCATTGAGACCTTGAGCAGAAAATCCAGCTATGCTGTGCTGGACTTTGTGAAATACTACATTTGTGTTGTTTTAAACCAATACATGGTTGTCATGGAACAACTGAAAAATAATACATCAGTTTTGTGTCTCTCTTTTTACAGATATAGAGATGTTGACATAAATGGATATGCCCCTTTCCTTATTTATTTAAAATTGATGACATCTTTCTTTTTCAAAAAAAGAGGAAGGCATTATATACATCACTATTAAGTTAACCACCATAGATCAGGTCTCTGTACTAATTTATGTCAGTGTGCTTTGAATTAATAAACCATTTCCCTTTAGAGAGCAAAGGTGAACAAAAAGAGAATAGGGGATGGTGTTTCTTGAAATGTAGGGCTGGTTTGAAACAAAATTTTCTTGGCATTGATCACTGTTATAAATTTATTTTTTGGAGACATTGTCCTTTCTCTCATAGTATGCCTCCTTAGCATTTAACATGATTAAAATTTTAAAAATCAATTATTTTTTCTGTTTTATATATATATTGTTTAGGCAATTGCCAGATGGAAAATATGCTTTCAAGTTATTGAGATTTAATATTAAGCGCTATATCTTTTACTGGACTTTGTGTATATTTAGAGTCACATGCCGGCAACAATTTGATATCAAGAATTTAAAAAAATCTTTAGAAGTTTTCAAATATAGCTATCTAGCTTTATAATTAGGTATACCCTTAAAAGCACAGGGATGGACTAGACTTTATTATAAGAGCAGTATATTTGCACTGTGGGAAATTGAGAACAGCAAAAAATAAAATAGTTATAGTCCCATTACACAGGGCTTACTTATTGCTTATACCTTATTGCATATTTTTTTAACATTTTTTTAATTGTGAAATTTAATATATATACAGAAAAGCAAAAGATTTCAAAGTGCATTGTAACAAGTAGTTGTAAAACAGATTTCAGAGTTTGGTGTGCGTTACAGTTCTAAAATTTTAGATTTTTCCTTTATCTACTCCAAGACACTGGAAACTGAAAGAAATACCAGTATAACGATTCAGTAGTTACACTCATTTGTTAAATCTATTTTCTGTATTATAACTTCTCTTCTCCTAGTCTTTAGGGGTGTTTGGGCTACGCTATCTCTAACTTTTTCATGTTGAAAAGGGCTGTTGATAATATGGGATGGAGGATGGAGCTAGTAAATGTTCTTGAAGGTGCTGGCCCTTCTGAGTTTCAGGGCTTATCTCACCTAGGAACCCATTTGTAGGTTGTAGGTTTCTGGAAAGTAATCTTAGTATGTGAAATTTTTGTAGAATCTCAGATAAAACCCTATGTGCTGGCAGGAATGAGAGGGCGACCGCAAATACCGACTTGAGGCAGCTTTGAATCAGCAGAGTAGACACCGTGGGCAAAGCTCATCTGCCAGAGTTGAAAAAATTTATGGACAAGAAATTATCATTGAAATTAAATGGTGGCAGACATGTCCAAGGAATATTGTAAGGATTTGATCCCTTTATGAATCTTGTGATTGAATGTGTGGAGATGGCAACTAGTGGACCACAGAACAATGTTGGAATGGTGGTAATGCGAGGAAAGAGTATGTTAGAAGCCTTGGAATGGGTATAAGTAATGGCTTTGTTCAGCAGAGAAATCAATTGCTTCCACATGTCCACTCCCCAAAAGGCCTTTTTTTACTGTGATAGAATAATTGGGTCATGTACATTCTTAATATTAAAGTTTTTGTTTAACTTTTAACATTGTTAAAAGTGCTTTCTCTAGTGCTTTGAATATAAAATAGTATATTGGCTTTTATTCTTATTATTCCTGACTTTTCCTGATGCTTGTAATTTGAAACTGATTTCAAGATTTTCTGTATTAAAATGGAAGACTCTTATTAAATATGAAAAAGAAAAACAAAAAACCAATGTGCTCTTTAGGGTTGACAGGAATGGTTTTGGTTGGGGTTTGGCAAACCCTGACAATTAACAATATCTAAGGTAGCATAAGAGTGGGCTCCAGAATAGCCTCTTGACTCTATTTGAACTCTTTTAGCCACTGATAACTTATTTTGTTTTCTCCCTTTTGGTCAAGAAGGCGATGTCAGTCCCACGGTGCCAGGGCCAGACTCTCCCTTGGAGTCATATCCCATTTTGCCAGGAAGACTTTCACCCCTGGATGTCCTGTCCTACCTTCTCTCTGAGCCCAGCTCTGCAAATTGAGCTCAGAGAGAGAGAGAGAGGCCACATCTGATCAACAACAGAGGGTTTCTGAAAGAAACTGTTAGGAATAACTAAAGGTATAGTTAGTTCTTCTGCTGTAGAAATAGGCTTCACAAGAGCAAGCCTCAAGATCAAGGGCTTAGCCTATTAACTTGGGAGTCACTGAAAACTGTTTCAGATTTCCCCAGTGGCAAAGCTGAATAATTGTGTATTTTTTCTCCTGTCTCTCAAAGGACTTTGCCAATACTTTTAAATGATCTGTTCAGCATATTCTGGGGTGTATCCAGTAGTACATTAAGCTATACAGAATTAGATGCCCTTATTCCCATTGTGGGCTACCATACAATCCTCTCAAATTTTTCCTTCTAGTTCCTCCAGAATATAGGCGGCTAGAAGGCTTAAATGTATTTTTATCATCACAGTCGACTTTTTTTCCTTTTTGTGTGTGTGAAAAATAACATATATACAAAAAGCCTATGCATTTCAAAGTGCAGCACCACAATTAGTTGTAGAACATATTTCAGAGTTTGACATGGGTCACAGTTCCACAGTTTTAGGTTCCTACTTCCAGCTGCTCTAAAATACTGGAGACTAAAAGAGTTATCAATTTAATAATACAGAATTCGTATTCATTTGTTAAATCCTATCTTCTCTGTATAACTCCAGCATCATCTTTGATCTTTCTATTCCTCTCTTTAAGGGTGTTTGGGCTATGGCCATTCTAAATTTTTGATATTGGAAGGGGTTATCACTAATATGGGGTAGGGAGATGGAATCATCTGATGTTCTGGAGAGGCTGGGCTAGATTTCAGGACCTAGCTTGACCAGGGACCCATCTGGAAGTTGTAGGACTCTAGTGCGTGGAACCCTTGTGGAATCTTATATATTGCCCTGTTCTTTAGGATTGACTGGAATGGTCCTAGTTGGGGGTTGACAGATTATGACAGGTAGCAAGGTCTAACTGAAGCTTGCGTAAGAGCAGCCTCCAGAGTAGCCTCTCTCCTCTATTTGAACTTTCTCTGCCACTGATACTTTATTAGTTACACTTCTTTCCCCCCTTTTGGTCAGGATAGAATTGTTGATCCCATGTTGCCAGGTCTGGATTCATCCCTGGGAGTCATTTCCCACGTCGCCAGGGAGACTTTCACCCCCGTAGTGGGGAGGGCAATGATTTCACTTACAGAGTTGGGCTTAGAGAGAGTGAGGCTGCATCTGAGGAACAAAAGAGGCCCTCCAAAAGTAACTCTTAGGCATACCTATAGGTAGTCTAAGCTTCTCCACTACCTTACTCACAAGAGTAAGCCTCATGATCGAGGGCATGGCCTATTGATTTGGGTGTCCCTAAAGTTTGACACAGTATCAGGAGAGTCCCTGATGGTAAGTTTTATAGTTCCATATTCTTTCTCCCATCACTCAGGGGACTTTATCCATACTTTTTGATTATCTGCTTAATATACTCTAGGGTGTACCCAGGCATTGCAAATCTATACAGGATTAAAGGACCTCTTTCTTATTCTGTGCTCCCTGTGATTCAGTTGTTCAAATGAGCTATACAGATAGGTTGAGTTAGATTATGTACTACAGAAAATTTCCATTCCTGACCAAATAAACTTTTCTTCCATTGGTCTCAAACAGTACATGTGGTTCTAAAATATAGACACTGTCTTCCTTACCCCAACCTGTTCGGCTTTGTCCATATCTCTTAAATATCAGGTTATATGTATACAACACCCTCCCATAATCCAGAGATAATCACCACTCCAGACTTAATGGTCTGCTCTAAAAGCTTAAAATCTGGGCCCCTGTTTTCTTATAAGCATTTTCTAAAGGTAATCATACCATTCTTGTTCTTTTGTTTCTGGCTTATTCTGTCTCTCCAAATGTCCCACATGTTCATTCACATCATTGCATGCCTCATGACTTTGTTCTTTTTTGTAGCAGCACAACCTTTGTTCATAAGTGTACACTATCATCTGCCAATCTACTTCTCCGTCAGTGTATCCTTCAGCCACCTGCATTCATTGGGCATTATGTATAGGGCCCAAAGTCCACCTTTCTTTTCTTCACTCATCTGTCTATACCCTGGATAAAGGGAGCATCAACCAGGAGGTTTTCACAGTTATACGGCACAGCTATATAGTTATACTCTCATTTTCAAGAATCAAGGTTATTGGAATACACTTCTACAGTTTCAGGTCCTTCCCTCTCGCTGCTCCAAATACACCACAAACTCAGAAGGGTTATCTATATAATGCATAAGAATAACATCCAGGATAACCTCTAAACTCTGTTTGAAATCTCTTCGCTGCTGAAACTTTGTCTAATTTTTCTTTTCCCTCTTATGTTCCCTCTCAATCTCATAACTTCAGGTCCCATCTCATCCCAGGGAGTCAGGTCCCACATTGTCAGGGAGATTTACACCCCTAGGAGTCAGTCATGTCCCATGTGGGGGGTGGGCAGTGAGTTCACCTGCCAAGTTGGCTTAGAGAGAGAGGCCACAGCTGAGCAACAAAAGAGGTTCTCTAGGGGTGACTCTTAGGCATAATTTTAAATAGGCTTAGCTTCTCCTTTGCAGGAATAAGTTTCATAGGGGCGAGCCCCAAGATCGAGGGCTCAACCTATTGAATTGGTTGTCCCCACTGCTTGTGAGAATATCAGATATTTTCCAGAGGGGAAGTTTAATATTTCCTCCTTTCTCCCTAGTCCCCCAAGGAGACTTTGCAAATACTGTTTTGTTTTGTTTTTTCTTTTTTTTTTACATGGGCAGGCACCGGGAATCGAACCTGGGTCCTTGGGCATGGCAGGCAAGCCCTCTTACCTGCTGAGCCACTGTGGCCCACCCTGCAAATACTGTTTTATTGTCTGTCTACAATACTCTGGAATATATCAGGGCATCACACTAACCTGTACAAACCAACAAGTTCTTAACGCTCTATTCAAGAATCCATGTAATTATGGTGTTCTAATAAACTGACCAAACAAGTTAAATTAGATAATATATTACCCAAAATATAAATTTTGCAACAAATAAACATCTCTTCCTTTGTTCTCATACAGAAGTCAAAGTTTTAAAATAGTCAATACTGTCAAGTTTCATTCACCTAGTTACATACTTCACAACTTCATTCATTTTTGCAGTCTGTCAGTAGTCCATTCATGTATACACCATAATTCCCCCTTCTGTTCCTTATTCATTGTACCTTTAGGCCCCCTCCATCTGTTGCGAATCGTGAACAGTGCTTGTGAACAGTGCCACCGTAAACCATAGTGTACAAATGTCCATTCCTGTCCCCACTCTCAGTTCTTCCAGATATATACTTAGCAATGAGGTTGCAGAATCATATTGCAATTCCACCCCTAGCCTTCTGTGGAACTACCATACTGCCTTCCAGATGGCCTGCACCTCTTAGCTTCCCTACTAACAGTGAATAGGTACATCTCTTTTTCCACACTTTCTCCATCACTTTTTTTTCTTTATTTTTAACAGTTTTATTTGCATATCATACAGTCCATCCTAAGTAAAAAAAATTAGTGGTTCCTGGTATAATCAGATAGCTATGCCTTCACCACCACAGTCTGTGTGAAGACATTTCCTTTTCTTCTGCAAAGAATCCCATACCCCTCCCTCATATTTCCCAGTTATTGACATTTAATTTTGGCATATTGTCTTTGTTACATTCAGTGAAAGCATATTACAGTGTTGCTGTTGGCTATAGACCCTAGCTTGCATTGATTGTATTTTTTTTCTTCTATACCATCCCATTTTCAACTCCTTGCAATATTGACATTCATTTGTTCTCCCTCATGCAGAAGCATTCATGTATTTGTACATTTAATCACCATTATTGTCTACTCTAGGCAGTCCTAAGATATGTTATCTCAGTATCCTCTGTCTTTCCTTCTGTATTATCCATGCCTCCAGCCCTTCTCCCTCCAAGTCACATTCAGTTGCATTCAGTTTACTTATTGTGCAACCATCAGATTTTCTTTCAGGGCACACATGGAAACTACATCTGTCATACGGCACTTAAGTTGAAAATTCGAAGCCTTTAGCTTATCCCGTTCCCTCGTAACTATATCCAGTGTATCTAAAACAACCAGCAACAAAATTATACCTCTTAATTCCAGAAAACTTCATTAAGGCATCAAAAAGATTCTTATCCAGAGCCTTGCCTTGTATAAATGTACAATTAACAGAATCAAATGATGATATTTTGCGTATCTCTATTGCAGCTCACCCCATGAACTGTCAGCGACATCTTAATTAGTTGAAACAGATTTAATGCCTTTGAGTCTAAATACAGTTGAAAACCACTTGTAAAAACCCATTTTAAATTCTGTTTCTCAAGAACCACTCCCAGTTCCAAGCTGTATTAGTCAGGGTTCTCTAGAGAAACATAATCAATAGAATATACCTGTAAATATGAGATTTATAATGGTGTCTCCTGCAAGCATGGGAATGCAAGAGTCCAGAGTTAGTAGGGCAGGCTGTGAAGCTCGCAGCTGGCTTGCTGGCTGAAGAAGCAATGAAAAGTCTTTCTTTTAACTTAAAAGCCATCAACTGAATTGGATTATCTTTTTGACAAGAGACATGCCCGTAGTTGATCATAGGTATAATCAGCCACAGCTGCAGTCAGCTGACTGATGATTTAATAAACCAGCCTTCTGGTTTATCAAGCAGCCATGAAATATCCTTGCCGCAACAGTTAGGCCAGTGCTTGCCTGACCAGACAACTATCACCACCTGGCCAATGTGACACCAAAACCTAACCATTACATTGTGCTACCATCAGATAGTATCATCCTATCCATTTCCGCATCCTTACAATCAGTCCTATTGCACATTTTGTACTCCATCGGCACCAAATGCCCAATCTCTACCCTCTGTCTCTTGATAGCCTGTGTTCTTAACTGTCAGTATTCATTCATTAACGTTAATTCACATTAGTCAGACCATTGGTTTTTGTCCTTTTGTCTTTAGCTAATTTCACTCAGAGTAGTGTCCTCAGGGTTCTTCCACATAGTTACATGCTTCATGACTTTATTTTTTCTTACAGCTGCATACTATTCCATCGTATATATATACCACAGCTTGTTTAGCTACTTGTTTGTTGATAGGGTGTGAGATTTGGGTCCTTTTTCATTTTTGTAGATATGGACATTCACTTCTCCAAACACTTTCTATTGAAGAGGCTTCTCTGTCCCAGTTGTGTTGACTTGACTGCCTTATCAAAGATCAGTTGTCCATAGATGAGAGAGCGTATTTCTCAATACTCAGTTCGATTCTATCTTTGTGCCAGTGCCATGCTGTTTTGACCACTGTACCCTTGTGTCATGGTCAAGTTCATGTGTCAACTTGGCCAAGATTTTTATTTTTTTATTTTATTTTATCATAATTGGAAAATTGGTGACAAAGAGGTCTGGGGAAGAGGTATGTAGATAGACTTCTGAGTGGGCTAAAAACATGAGGATATTTATGTCCCATGTGAATGTGCACCAGAGGGTGACTTCAGCAGAGAAAATTTTTATAATGAAGTGGATAAGATGAACTGTTCTGTGGATACCAGTCAGCCTCTTTCCCCAGCAACTCCTGTCATTGCCCAATGGACTCATGTACAAAGTCGCCATGGTGGTAGGGATGGAGATTATGCATGGGCTCAGCAACATGGACTTCCATTCACCAAGGGTGACCTGGCTACAGTCACTACCAACAGCAGAGACCCAGACTCAGCTCCAGATATGGCACCATTCTGCAAGATGACCACCCAGCTCCATGGTGGCAGGTTGATTACATTGGACTACTCCCTTCATGGAAAGGGCAGTGATTTGTTCTAACTGGAATAGACACATACTCTGGATATGGCTTTGCTTTCCCTGCACGCAGTGCTTCTGCCAGAACTACCATCTGTGGACTTACAGAATGCCTTATCCATCGTCATGGTATTCCACACAGCATTGCTTCTGATCAAGAAACACACTTCACAGCAAATGAAATATGGAAATGGGCACATGCTCATGGAATTCTCTGATCTTACCATGTTCCCCATCATCCAGAGGCAGCTGGATTGATAGAATGGTGAAATGGACTTTTTTTTTTTTTTTTATTAATTAAAAAAAGAATTAACAAAACAATTAGAAATCATTTCAATGTACATGTACAATCAGTAATTCTTAATAACATCACATAGTTGCATATTCATCATTTCTTAGTACATTTGCATCGATTTAGAAAAAGAAATAAAAAGACAACAGAATAAGAATTAAAACAATAATAGAAAGAAAAAAAAACAAAAAAAACAAAAACAAAAAACCTATACCTCACATGCAGCTTCATTCAGTGTTTTAACATAATTGCATTACAATTGGGTAGTATTGTGCTGTCCATGAAATGGACTTTTGAAAACTCAATTACGGTGCCAACTAGGTGGCAGTATCTTAAAGGGCTGGGGTAATGTTCTCCAGGAAGCTGTGTATGCTCTGAATCAGCATCCACTGTATGGTGCTGTTTCTCCCATAGCCAGGATCCGTGGGTCCAGAAACCAAGGGGTGGAAATGGGAGTGGCACCACTCACTATTACCCCTAGTGATCCAATTGGAAAGCTTTTGCTTCCTGTCCCTTCAACCTTAGGCTCTGCTAGTCTTCAGGTTTTAGTTCTAAAACAGGGTCGGGGCAGGGGGGAGATATGCTTTCCCCAAGAGAAACAACAATGATTCCATTGAATTGGAATCTAAGACTGCCATCTGGTCACTTTGGCCTACTCATGCCTCTGGATCAACAAGCCAAGAAGGGGATTACGTTACTGGCTGGGGTGATTGATCCTGACTATCAGGGGAAATAGGACTGCAACTACACAATAGAAGTAAAGAAGAGTTTTCCTGGAATATAAGAGATCCCCTAGAGTGTCTTTTAGTACTACCATGCCCTGTGATTAAAATCAAAGTAAAACTGCAACAGCCCAACCCAGACAGGACTACCAATGGCTCTGAAACTTTAGGAATGAAGTTTGGGTCACCCCACCAGGCAGAGAACCACAGCCAGCTGAAGTGCTTACTGAGGGTAATGGGAACATGGAATGGGTAGTGGAAGAAAGTAGTGATAAATATGAACTACGACCACATGCTCAGTTACAGAAATAAGGACTGTAATGCTATTTTGTTCATATTATAGTATTTAAGTATAAGATATCAAGTTTAAGAATGAATATTACCCAAGAACTTGTACCCTATTCTGAGGAGATTTAACGTGTTTTCATTTGTATGCAGGACAGTTGAGTATTGTTAGGCGTGGAAAAAAATGAGTCTGTTATTGTTTTCTCTTTAGAGATTAAATATGGTTTAAGGTGATTTGTATAACTGCCAAGTTGACAAGGAGTGGACTGTCATGGTCAGGTTTATGTGTCAACTTGGCTAGGTGGTGGTACCCATTTGTCTCGTTGGCCAAGTACTGGCCTGTCTTGCTGTGAGGACATTTCCTGAAATTAAGTCATGATCATATTGGCTGCATCTGCAATTGATTGCATTTGTAATCAGCCAAGGGGAGTGTCTTCTGCAATAAGTGACACTTAATTTAATCATTGGAAGCCTTTTAAGGAAGATTCAGAAGAGACAAGCTCTCTTCCTGCTTCGGCCAGTGAGCCTCTCCTGTGGAGTTTGTCCAGACCCTCCATCAGAATCGTCAGCTTCACAGCCTGCCCTACGGCTTCTGGACTCTATGATCTCACAGTTACATGAGACAGTTTTATACATTTTATATCTATCAGGTATTTCCTGATCATTGTTTCTCTAGAGAACCCTAGCTAATACACACATTGGGGTGGCCTCTCTGTTAACCACAGCAGAAATGTAGTCACAGAAATTCCTAAAGAGAAGAAGGACCCTGCAGTGGGCAGAATGGGTGATATGGGAGGTGGCATGTTATAAGTCCTAGAATAGTGCTCTATCATAATTAATGTGCGGTTATGGGAAGCTCAAGGCAGTGTTTCTCACCAATAACTTAAAAAAGTCATTTGAAGAAAATGACAGTAGAAAAGGCTGGCTGATGTAAAAAAAATTAACTATAACCATCAGTTACTCATTTCAGTTGATACTATATAATGGTTTACTGCTGTCACTGTCCATTCCTACAGATAATTTATTTTGTAGTTTTGAATAAAAAATAATTTGTACATTCCTGATACTGGGTACAAGAGTCATGTACTAATGTATTGCTTTCAACCTAAATCACTGGTATTTTTACTGATTCTGTTAAAATCAGGATTTTAATCCTTGCCATCACTTAGTGAGAAGTTAGGAAACAGCCTTTCTAAGGAGAGTAAGAATAATTGGGTACGAAGTAGAGAAATATCCAATTATGTGGCATCCTTTGTGTAATAAAAGTTTCTTTAAAGTTAAAAAAATGTATTCCTGTATTTGTGATTCTGGGAATTCTCAGAGGTCTTAAGATACATCCCTTGAAGAACTACTGAATGTTAATTCTGGATTTTAAAAAATTAAACATTAACCTGCTAATTGAAAAGATTATTAAACTGAATATCAGAAGATGTACGCTAATTCATTTTTTTCCACCTACAAGATGTATAACTTTGATTAGGTGACATCCCTTCTCTGTTCTTTATATTCCTGAATTCCTAATGTAACGGGAGATAAGAACTTTGGATCTTCCAAGCCTGCTAATTATGTGCAACTGGAGCAAACTGTGTTCTAGAGATTTGCCTTATTGTTAAGAGCATGGGAAATGGAGGATGAAGTTAATTGTACTCTCTGTAGCAAGCTGTGTGCTTTAGCATGAGGCTGTGTCTTTGCAGAGTAGGGGTACCTTTTTCAAAGTCTCACAGAGGCCCATCTGTTCACCAAGTATTGCACAAGAGCAACGAGTCTTCTGGGGGAGAAGGAATGAGGGGGAAGGAAAGAGACTCACTGTATCATTTTGCTGAAAGATGATTTGTAGGCAAATGGTGTTTCTGTCTATGCCTACCTCACAGAATTGTTATGAAGATATATGTGAAAGTTCTTTGAAAAGTGTAGCCTTACATAAATATAATGTCTTGCTATTTTGCTGTTCATCTGTGGTTTATTTTAGGGTAGATACAACAAGAATCGAGTACTCCATTCCTTTAAGAGAAAACTGGGCTCTACCATATTTGGCATGTCAAATTGCCGCACTTACAGGCTATTTAAAAAGCAACGTAAATACTTATGCAGAGGTAAGATACAAATCCTTTTTATGAATCATAGTTAATTCATATGTATTGCAAATGTGGTACATCATTTTAAAGCTATTCGTATTAGGAGTTAAGTTATATTGCCTGAAGCCTAGTTACTACTTAGAAATGATATAGAAAAGTAGCCTTATTGTAACACTGTTATTCAGTAATTCAACAACAAATTATTTTTAGGAGAAGAGAGATGTTATATTGTTATAATGCATTCACCTGAAAAATACCCGAAGTGTATTTTATTTTGAAAATTAATCTGTCTCACCATTATTTTACCACTTGAACATTGATACGTTTATTCATCATAATTTTTGCAAATATTAATGAAGGTATACAGTGACTACAAATGAGAGCAGTGCTAGGTTTTATAGTAACCCTGCATATTCTGTGTAAAATCCTTTTGGCAGTCAGATGAAGCCTATAGACTGTCTTAGAATAATGATTTTCAAAAAAATTTTTTTTACTTATTAAACATACCAATACAAACACCTGTGATCATTCCATTCTACATACATAATCAGTAACTCAGAATATCATCACATAGTTGTGTATTAATCATCATGATCATTTCTTAGGACATTTGCATCAATTCAGAAAAAGAAACAAAAAGAAAACAGAAAAAAATTCATGCATACCATACCCCTTACCCCTCCCTTTCATTGATCACTAGCATTTCAGTCTACTAAATTTATTTTAACATTTTTCCCCCTATTATTTATTTATTTTTAATCCATATGTTTTATTCATCTGTTGATAAGGTAGATAAAAGGAGCATCAGACACAAGGTTTTCACAGTCATACAGTCACACTGCGAATCTCTCAGCCATTGTTTATTTTGTCTCATTTCACTCTTCCCCCTTTTGGTTGAGAAGGTTTTCTCAGGCCCTTGATGCTGGGTCCCAGCTCATTCTAGGACTTCTGTCCCACATTGCCAGGAAGGTCCACACCCCTGGGAGTCATGTCCCACGTAGAGAGAGGGAGGGCAGAGAGTTTGCTTGTCGTGTTGGCTGAGAGAGAGAGGCCACATCTGAGCAACAAAAGATGTTCTCTTGGGGGTGACTCTTAGGCTTAACCTGTTCTTTGTGGGGTTAAGTTTCATATGACCAGACCCCAAGATTGAGGGCTCAGCCTATTGCTTTGGTTGTCCCCAGTGCTTGTGAGAATATCAAGAATACTCCCTTTGGGAAAGTTGGATTTTCCCCCTTTCTCACCATTCCCCCAAGGGGACTTTGCAGATACTTTTTTAGAATAATGATTTTAAATACATGAAATAAATGAATGATTAGAAAGACAACGAACAGTTGGACTAAGAATTCCCTATCTAGAAAAATAGACATAGGGGCCAAAAAAGTCTTCTACTAAACTTTGTTGGCTGGGAAACAGATTGTACTTATGGTTCCATTTTGAAATTTCTGAAAGATGTACTGTTTCTCTCCTGTTTTCAGTGATGACAAATATCCTGGATATAGCAAACTTTATAGCTTCATCTTTTATAACTCTAAAATTTCCTCTTTTTTCTTTAAAACAATGTGAGTTTATTTTAGATTTCTAGTTTTCATATTTGTTTCTAGAAAGATCTTTCTGATCAATCATATTTTCTACAGCATATTAGTCAGGGAATCTGTGATTGAGTGTTTTCCTGTTAGACTATTCAGTCTTCTCTTAGGGAAGAATTGTTCTCCAATTTGTGAGTAAAAGAGCTATGATACAGAAATGAACTGCTTAAACAGATATTTTGAAATGAAAAGAAGTTTCAGTTGCCTAAAGGAATGTTTAAATCTAATGTCTTTTTAACAAAATCATAGTTCTTATTTATTTTAAAAGAAGGATTTCTAGAAAAGGTAAGGTTGTGATTTATAAACTTATATTTTCCCTTCCATACCATATTTAGTATTTTCCTGTGTGTCTTTTATCATTTCTATGTTATATATTTTTCTTTCTAATAATTTTTTAATTAAAAAAGTAATGCATACATGTTACAGACATGGTAAAAAACAGTTGCTAGTGCAAATTGGTATACAGCGAAAAATATAAAGTATATTTCCCTCTCATCTAAGTCTGCCATTCTTATAGTTCCTCTACCACATTCCCCTCATCCCCAGTCCACTATTGTTACGAAGGACTCTGAACTTTGTGACTGGATTCAAGAATAGTGTATACTCTTCTTTTATGTTACATTTTATTTTCTATTTTTCGTTTAACCACAATTATTTTTCTCTACTTTGAAAGCATTCCACATAACTTTTTCCTTCCTTCCTCCCTCCCTCCCTCTCGTTCATTAAGGTAAAGGGAAAAAATTTTCTCTGTTACTTTGTTATTTATACCTAGCCACTCATCTGATACCCAAGAGTATACAACAAGAATAAAACACCTATATGCAAATATTAAGGGGGTTCTAAAAAATATTAAGGATTCTGCAAAGAAAAAAAAAACAGGTTAGCTATGGTGTTTTCTTGATCCTTTATTTTACAACTCGATTTTTTAAAAATGCAGTTATATTGAGATATATTCACATGCCATACAAACCATCTGAAATATACAATCACTGGTTCACAGTATCATCACATAGTTGTGCATACAGCCCCATGGTCACATTTAGAACATTTTCATTACTTCAGAAAAGAAATAAAATAGAAAAGAAAACCCTAATCCTCCCATACCCCTTATCCCTCTCATATTGGCACATAATATTGGTTAGGTACATTTGCTACTTTTGATAAATGTGTTAAAATAATAGTATTAACTATAGTCCATCGTTTGCAATAGTTGCAATTTTTTCCATATACCCCTTTATTATTAACTTCTTATAATAATATTGTACATCTGCTCTAATTCATGAAAGAACTTTTTTATATTTGTACAGTTAATCATGGACATTGTCCACCACAGGGTTCATTGTGTTATACATTCAAGTGTTTTAATGTCCAGCTTTTCTCCAGTGACATTCATAATTCTAAACTTCCCCTTTCCATTACACTTACACACTATTTCAGTACTGTTACTTAGTCTTGGCAATAACATGCTACTGTTACCTCTGTCCATTTCCAAACATTTAAGTTCACCCTAATTAAACATTTTGCTCATATTAAGCAGCTGCTCCCCATTCTTCAGCCTCATTCTATAACCTGGTTAACCTATATTCTAGATTTTATGTCTGTAGTTTGCATATTATAATTAGTTCATATCAGTGAGATCTTAAAATATTTGTCCTTTTGTGTCTGGCTTATTTCACTTAACATATTGTCCTTAGTTCATCCATGTTATCACATGCTTCAGTGCTTCTTATTGCTGAATAATATTCCATCGTTTGCATATATCACATTTTTTTTATTCATTCGTCTGTTTATGGATACTTGGGTTGCTTCCATCTTTTAGCAATTGTGAAAACGCTGCTATGAACATCATTGTGCAAATGTCTGCATCCCTGCTTTCAGGATCTTCTGGGTATATCACGAGTAACAGAATTACTGGGTCTTAAGGCAACTCTATAGTTAGCTTCCTGAGTAACCACCAAACTGTCCCCCACAGTGAGTATATCATTTTATACCACCAACAGTGAATAAGTATTCTAATTTTTCTACATCCTTTCCATCACTTGTAGTTGCCTGTTTGTTTAATAGCCACCATTCTAATAGGGGTGAGATACTATCTTGTTTTGGTTTTGGTTTGCATTTCCATAATAGCTGGTGAAGCTAAGCATCTTTTCATGTGTCTCTTAGCCATCTATGTTTCTTCTTTGGAGAAATGTCTATTTATGTCTGTTTTCCATTTTTAAATTGGGTTGTTTGTCTTTTTGTTGTTGAGCATTTCTTCATGTATGCAGATTAAACCCTGATCAGATATATAGTTTACAAATATTTTCTCCCATTGAGTCAGTTGCCTTTTCTTCCTTTTGAGAAAGTTCTTTGAAGCACTGAAGTATTCGATTTTGAGGAGTTCCCATTTATCTGTTTTTTTCTTTTGAACAATTCAACATTTTGTAGAGCAGAATTGCCAGCCTTTCAGTCAACCTCTTTCTCCCTGACCCCCTCCTCTCTCCTTTTCTTTTGTTTAAATTATCTTAAATGTCACAAAAAGTTGCTAATGTAGTACAGAGAATTCCCATGAGCTCTTCATCTAGCTTCCCCCAATGATAATATCTTACTTTACCAGAATACATTGTCAAAACCAGTTAATTGGCACTGGCACAAAACTATTAATTCAGGTACAGAGCTTATTCAAATTTTCCCAGTTTTTACATTCACTCTTTTCAGATGGGTCAGTAATTATATAGTTCTATGAGTTTTTATCATGTATAGATTCCATAATTGATACTGAACTGTTCCATCACAACAGAGAAACTCCCTCATATAATCCCTTAATAGTGATACCCTTTCCTCAGCCTTAATCTCTGACAACCACTGATCTTTGTCCTCTGTCACTATAATTTTATCGAGAATATATATATATATATATATGGATCACATAATATGTAAGTGTTTGAGAGGGGCTTTTTCCACTTAGCCTAATGCCTTTGGCTCCACCTAAGTTGCTTAATGAATCAGTAGTTAATAGTTTGCTCCTTTTCATTGCTGAGTGGTTTTCAAGTAATATATATTAAACACATATTTGTATTTTGCTTCCAATTCTTGAGGCTAGACCTCATGGTCCCAGCTACGTTAAAATATCTAAGCTCAGCTCTTCTGTGGAGTTATCATGAACCATCTAAAGACATTTATGGCACATTACTGAAGCCCACTTAATTTGTCACTTAAGTCATATGTATAAAAAATTCATAGTATAGACATAGTGAAAATTAAGTGAGTAAAGTAAGAGGTAGTCAAGATTGCGCAGAATTTTGGTTCATTGAAGGAAAACCTTAGCTTATTGTCCAGATGGTGTTTGACCATCTTCTATCTTCAAATTTATTTTCACTGCATGTACGTAGAGTAGTTTCTGAATAAAACGTTGGCATTAGCAGTTTGTTGTTTATTATAGCTTGTCCCTAGCATTCCCAAAGTAATTTTGAGATCTCATGTTGGTTAATTAAGCTGGAGCTAGATCTGAGCCTTCATTGATTTCCAAAGCTGGTTTTCTATGATGGTTTCAGGCCTGGTTCTTATAATTCTGGTTGTTTCACCCTGAACGATTTCTAGGACACTTTCCCTTATTGCTATGGTGATAGGAAAAGCAGAAACATGTCTTCTGTAAGTGCTGAGCCCTTCTTTACATTACAGTTGGTATACTGTGACCAACTGGTGGAATTTTGCACCTTATATTTTGTTCTTTGATCTTAACCTAATTCAGGATGCTGGAGAATTCTTATATCTGTTGATGGTTGAGTTGAGATACTGTGGCTTAGGAATTTATTGAGTACAGTAAGCTGAGTCTGAAAGATTTAGCTTGAGAGAACACACTTCTTTCTTAGATTTCTTGCCCAGAGCCTTATTCTACTTCTTAACACTGCAGCTGGTACAGAAATTGGGAATAAATGAGCAGATCCATGGAGGGAAGGAAGGAAGAGAAGAAGGGGGAAGGTTTGTAGGAGTATGCTGCAGGGTGTTGGATTTGTTACAGACTTGGTGTCTAACTACAGAATCACTTGGTAGAATTGACATCTTGAATTTATTTAGTCTTCCAATCCATGAACACAGTATGCCCTTCCATCTATTTAGGTATTCTGTGATTTTGTTTAACAGTTTCTTGTAGTTTTCTTTGTATAGGTTTTTTGTCTCTTTAGTTAAATTTATTCCTAAATATTTTATTCTTTTGGTTGCAATTGTAAATGGAATTCGTTTCTTGATTTCCCCCTCAGATTGTTCATTACTAGTGTATAGAAACACTACAGATTTTTGAGTGTTGATCTTGTATCCTGCCACTTTACTGTACTCATTTATTAGCTCTAGTAGTTTTGCTGTGGATTTTCTGGGGTTTTCGACAAATGATATCATATCACCTGCAAGCAGTTAGAGTTTTACTTCTTCCTTTCCAATTTTGATGCCTTGTATTTCTTTTTCTTGTCTAATTGTTCTGGCTAGAACTTCCAACACAATGTTGGATAACAGTGGTGATAGTGGACATCCTTGTCTTGTTCCTGATCTTAAGGGGAAAGTTTTCAGTTTTTCCCCATTGAGGATGATGTTAGCTGTGGGTTTTTAATATATTCCCTTTATCATTTTAAGGAAATTCCCTTGTATTCCTATCCTTTGAAGTGTTTTCAACAGGAAAGGATGTTAAATTTTGTCAAATGCATTTTCTGCATCAATCGAGATAATCGTGGTTTTTCTGCTTTGATCTGTTGATATGATATATTACATTAATTGATTTTCTTATGTTGAACCATCCTTGCATACCTGGGATGAATCCTACTTGGTCATGGTGTATAATTCTTTTAATGTGCTGCTGGATTCAATTTGCTAGAATTTTGTTGAGTATTTTTGCATCTATATTCATTAGAGAGATTGGTCTGTAGTTTTCTTTTTTGGTAATATCTTTGTCTGGCTTTGGTATGAGGGTGATGTTGGTTTCGTAGAATGAGTTAGGTATCTTTCCCTCCTCTTCAATTGTTTTGAAGAGTTTGGCAGGATTGGTACTAATTCTTTCTGGAACGTTTGGTAGAATTCACATGTAAAGCCATCTGGTCCGAGACTTTTTTTTGGGGGGAGCTTCTTAATGACTGATTCAATTTCTTTATTTGTGTTGGTTGGTTGAGGTCCTCTATTTCTTCTCGAGTCAAAATTGGTTGTTCATGCCTTTCTGGGAAGTTGTCCATTTCATCTACATTGTTGCATTTATTAGCATAAAGTTGTTCATAGTATCCTGTCATTACTTCCTTTATTTCTGTGGGGTCAGTGGTTATGTCTCCTCTTCTATTTCTGATCTTATTTATTTGCATTCTCTCTCTTCTTCTTATTTTCAGTCTTGCTAAGGGCCCATCAATCTTATTGATTTTCTCGTAGAACCAGCTTCTGATTTTATTGATTTTCTCTAATTGTTTTCATGTCTCAATTTCATTTATTTCTGCTCTAATCTTTGTTATTTCTTTCCTTTTGCTTGCTTTGGGGTTATTTTGCTGTTCTTTCTCTAGTTCTTCCAAGTGGACAGTTAATTCCTTGATTTTTGCCCTTTCTTCTTTTGATATATGGAAATTTGGGCAATAAATTTCCCCCTTAGCACTGCCTTTGCTGCATCCCATAAATTTTAATTTGTTGTGTTTTCATTTTCATTTGCCTCAAGATATTTACTGATTTCTCTTGTAATTTCTTCCTTGACCCAGTGGTTGTTTAAGAGTCTGTTGTTGAGCCTCCACATATTTGTGAATTTTCTGGCACTCTGCCTATTATTGATTTGCAACTTCATTCCTTTATGATCTGAGAATGTTTTGTATGATTTCAATCTTTTTAAATTTATTGAGACTTGCTTTGTGACCCAGCATATGGTCTGTCTTGGAGAATGATCCGTGAGCACTGCTGTTGTGGGGTGTAATGTTCTATAAATGTCGTTAAGTCTGATTCATTTATTGTATTATTCAAATTCTCTGTTTCTTTATTGATGCTCTGTCTAGATGTTCTGTCTCTTTGTCTCTTTTAACTGTTTTACATTTGAAGTCTAATTTGTTGGATATTAGTATAGCTACTCCTGCTCTTTTCTGATCATTATTTGCATGAAATATCTTTTCCCAACCTTTCACTTTCAATCTATGATTATCCTTGGGTCTAAGATTTGTTTCCTATAGACAGAATATAGGAAACTGTTTTTTAATCCATTCTACCAGTCTGTGTCATTTGATTGGAGAGTTTAATCTATTAATATTTAGTGTTATTACTATATGGGTAGTACTTTCTTCTACCATTTTGCCTTTGGGATTTTATATGTCTTATCTAATTTTTCTTCTTTTACCTTTACTGATAGTCTTCATTTCTACACTCATCTCTCTCCTGTCTTTTTGTATCTGTCTCTAGTGTTCCCTTTAGTATTTCTTACAGAGCTGGTCTCTTGGTCACAAATTCTCTCAGTGATTTTTTTGCCTGATAATGTTTTAATTTCTCTCTCATTTTTGAAGGACAGTTTTGCTTGATATAGAATTCCTGGTTAGCAGTTTTTCTCTTTTAGTAATTTGAATATATCATCCCACTGTCTTCTCGCCTCCATGGTTTCTGCTGAGAAATGTATACATAGTCTTATTGGGCCCCCCTTGTACGTGATGGATTACTTTTCTCTTACTGCTTTCAAGATTCTTTCTTTTTCTTTGACATCTGACATTCTGATTAGTAACTGTCTTGGAGTACATCTATTTGGATCTATTCTGTTTGGAGTACGCTGTACTTCTTGGATCAGTAATTTTAAGTCTTTCATATGAGTTGGGAAATTTTCAGTGATAATTTCCTCCATTAGTTTTTCTCGTCCTTTTCGTTTCTCTTCTCCTTCTGGGACACCTACAACACATGTATTCATGCGCTTCATGTATCATTCAATTCCCTGAGTCCCTGCTCATATTTTTCCATTCTTTTCCCTGTATTTTCTTTTGCTTGTCATATTTCAGGTGTCCCATCCTCTAGTTCTCTAATCCTATCTTCTGCGTCTTGAAATCTGACGTTGTAGGTTTCCATTGTTTTTTTTATCTCTTCTACTGTACCTTTCATTCCCATAAGTTCTGTGATTTGTTTTTTCAGACTTTCTATTTCTTCTTTTTGTTGATTCCTTGCCTTCTTTATATCCTCCCTCAATTCATTGATTTGATTTTTGATGAGGTATTCCATGTGTGTTTGAACATTCTGAATTAATTGTTTGAACTCCTGTATCTCATTTGAATTGTTGGTTTATTATTTTTTGCTGGCATCTAGACACTTAATTACCTTAATTAGTTTTTTCTGGAGACTGTTTTCACTTCTTTTACCAAGGATTTTCTTCCTGGATGGCTTTGTTATCTATCTGTTCTTTGACATTCAGTTGAGCTTATTCTGGACCACTGGCTTAGGTTTTGTTTAACAGATCAGAATTTTTAAGTTCTTGTTTTTTGTTGTGCATGTATGGTGTCTTCCCCATGTTATAAACGCCAGCCAGATCTTCCCAGGCCAAACTGGCCTCCTGTCAGAACGAAAGAGTCACCTGCGTTAGTTTTCCATGAGGGTGAGATGCAGTAGTTTGAAAGACTTTCCTGTGAAGCCTATGGACTCTGTGTTTTTCCTATCCTGCCCAGTATGTGGCACCTGTCTGCCTGCAAGTTCCACCAGCATAAAGTGATGCTGTCCCTTTAACTCTGGCAGACTCTCCCTGCTGGGGTCATTGTGGAGACAGAGGAGACGTTGTAGGCTGGCTTTAAATCGCCTCAATTTTCCAAAACCTGGGGTCTCAATTCCTTGAGGAAAGGACTCCATCTGAGCTAGGCCCCACCCCTCTACTGGGGAAGGCACAGACTCCAGACAAGTTCTCAATATCAGTTCTGTCTAGGTCTGGGGCATTTGCAGCCTGAGAAGCCCTGCCGCTGTATCCAAAGGCAGTCAGACTTTTGTAGAAATGCAGCCACAAAAGGAAAGAGAACAATCCTTCTCAGAGCAGGACCCCTGTTCCTCAGGTTTGCCAATCAAGAGCATAAGTTGGTATGTTGCTTTGTGTACCTTCAGATCCTATGTGCCCCCTTCTTTCCTTCAGGGCCCAGACCCTTTCAAGTATTATGGGCTAAACAACCCAAAAAATCTGTTTTTTTTTTCTTTTTTCTTTTTCCATCAGCCCTGCCCCCTCAGAGCCGGGGCAACAGTCAGCAACCTCTGTTTTGACCAGGTTCAGCTGAGCTCTGGGTCTACTGTTAGTAGTGAGAATTTGTGAATTAATTCCACAGTTGGAGCTTAGTTGCGCTCAGCCCCTGCTGCTGGTTAAGTCCCTTTCCTTTCCCTTCTTGGAAGTGGCCTTTGGGGGAGGGTCGCCCGCTGCCACGGCTTAGGGAACTCACGGTTCTGGGGGGCGGGCTCGCAACCAGTCCAGCTGGTCCAGACTGGGGTATGCTGTGTGTCAGGTTGCTGACGTGGCCCCAGTAGTTGTTCTGTACTGTTTCTGGCTGTTTAGTAACTGCTCTGGAGGACAAACTAAATTCCACACCTCGCTAAGCTGCCATTTTGGCACTCTATCAATGCAATATACAAAATCACTTGGGAGATGACTTTTAGAAGAATAGAATTTATTTTAGCCATATAGATTTGAGGGAATAGTAATAGATCCTTGTATCCAATAATTTAACAGAAGAAGACTGCTAATAGTTTTATTGGGTTGACAATGCAAACATTGTGGAGAGGAAATGAAAAAAAGTAAAGTCCTGGGCTGTAGAATAGGCAGAGACATAAATTGAGTATTTAATGAAAGCTCTTAGAAAAATATGAAGTACCTTTGAAGTGAAAATATTATTTTCCAGGATGAAAGAAATTACTTCCACAATAACAAAAGCTCACCAACCAAGTCTAAGTAAAGGTCGTTTCCTTATATTTATTCCTCTTTGGGGATGAAAGAATATTGTACTTGATTTTCTTTTTCTGAAATTCTTAATACAATATTAAATAAGTGATTATTTTCTTTCTTTTTAGAATGTGTTCTCTATAAAAGGATTTAATAACAATTATGCAGTTAAAGTTTCAATAGTTGTATAGCTTAAGGCTAAATCACTAAAAGAATTGCAACTTTGAGATAATAAGCCCATAGATTTTTATAATAATAAAATGATTGATATTTAGTTTCTTTCTTTTGTTTTCCCTAGAGGTTTTGCTATTTGTTGATGAGTGCTTCAACTTATACTTTTATGATGATGTGGGAATACAGCCATTACCTTCTATTTCTTCAAGCAACATCTCTATTTCTGCTAGATAACTTTTCAGTGGAACAAAGTGATAAGGTTTGGCATTTTGAAATTATGATTTTAAATTCAAAGAATAAATGGTGGTGTATCTTAAAACTACTTAGTTTTTTTCTCTCTTTTTAATTTTTTATTAATTAAAAAAATTACAAGAAATACAAACATTCCTGACACATACACTCAGCAATTCACAGTATCATCACATAGTTGCATATTCATCATCATGATCATTTCCCAGAACATTAGCATCAGTTCAGAAAAAGAAATAAAAAGACAACAGAAAAATATAACAAACAGAAAAAAAAATTTTACATGCCATACCCCTTACTGATCCCTTTCATTGATCACTAGCATTTCAAACTAACTCTATTTTAACATTTGTTCCCCCTATTTTTTATTTTTATTCCATATGTTCCTCTCATCTGTTGAGAAGGTAGGTAAAAGGAGCATCAGACACAAGGTTTTCACAATCACACAGTCACATTGTGAAAGCTATATCATTATACAATCATCATCAAGAAACATGGCTACTGGAACACAGCTCTACATTTTCAGGCAGTTCCCTCCAGCCTCTCCATTACATCTTGGATAACAAGGTGATATCTACTTAATGCATAAGAATAACCTCCAGGATAACCTCTTGACTCTGTTTGGAATCTCTCAGCCATTGACACTTTGTCTCATTTCACTCTTCCCCCTTTTGGTTGAGAAAGTTCTCTCAATCCCTTGATGCTGGGTCTCAGCTCATTCTAGAGTTTTTCTCAATCCCTTGATGCTGAATCTCAGCTCATTCTGGGATTTCTGTCCCACGCTGCCAGGAAGATCCACACCCCTGGGAGTCATGTCCCATGTAGACAGGGGGAGGGTGGTGATTCTCTTTGTTGTGTTGGCTGGAGAGAGAGGCCACATCTGAGCAACAAAAGAGGTTCTCTTGGGGGTGACCCTTAGGCTTAATTTTAAGTAGGATTGACCTATCCTCTGTGGTGTTAAGTTTCATATGAACAAACCCCAGCCTATAGCTGAGCTGGGGGCTCAGCCTATAGCTTTGGTTGCCCACACTGCTTGTGAGAATATCAAGAATTCATCTTGGGGAAGTTGATTTTTCCCCTGTTCTCACCATTCCCCGAAGGGGACTTTGCAAATACTTTTCCACTCACTGATAAATCACTCTGGGATTCATCAGGGCATCACCTGGACAAACCAACAAACTCTCATGTCCTATACAAAATTCCATGTACGTAAGGTGTTCAATCAACTATCTACATAAGTTATATTAGGAGATGCACTAGTCAAAGTATGGATTTGTACCAAATAAACATTTTTTGCTTTAGTCTCACACGTTAGTTGAAATTTTAAAATATTAAGTACCATCTGTTTTCAGCACACTGCAGTAATGACATTCTTTTGTTCTTCCTCATGCAAAACATTTTTTAAATTTGTACATTTAGTCATTATCATTATATACTCTAGGCATTCCTAGATCACACCATCTCAATCTTTATCGTCTATGTTTCTTTGTGATTTCATTAATGTCCCAGCCCTCCTCCCTCTATCATTCTCATATGCAGCTTCATTCAGTGTTTTAACATAATTGTATTACGGTTAGGTAATATTGTGCTGTCCATTTCTGAATTTTTATATTCAGTCCTGTTGCACAATCTGTATCTCTTCAGTTCCAATTACCCAATATCTTACCGTATTTCTATCTCCTGATGGTCTCTGTTACCAAGGAAATATTCCAAGTTTATTCACTAATGTCAGTTCATTTCAGTGAGACCATATAGTATTTGTCCTTTTGTTTCTGGCTAATCACACTCAGCATAATGTCCTTAAGGTCCATTCATGTTGTTACATACTTCATAATTTTATTCTGTCTTACAGCTGCATAATATTGCATCTTATGGAAATGTCACAGTTTGTTTAGCCACTCGTCTGTTGATGGACATTTTGGCTGCTTCCATGTGTTGGTAATTAATAATGATGCTATAAACATTGGTGTGTAAATGTCCATTTGTGTCCTTGGCCTCGTGTCCTTTGAGTAGAGACAGCATATAGATGGGTCCTGTTTTTTAATCCATTCTGCCAGACTATGTCTTTTGATTGGAGAGTTTAACCCATTAACATTCAGTGTTATTACTGCATGGGTAGTATTTTCTTCTACTGTTTTGCCTTCTGGATTTTATATGTCATATCTAATTTTCCTTCTTTTTACCTTTACTCATAGTCTTCCTTTCTACACTCTTCTCCACACCTCTCTCTTCTGTCTTCATATCTGTCTCTAGTGCTCCCTTTAGTATTTCTTGCAGAGCTGGTCTCTTGGTCACAAATTCTCTCAGTGATTTTTTGTCTGAAAATGTTTTATTTTCTCCCCCATTTTGGAAGGAAAATTTTGCTGGATATAGAATTCTTGGTTGGCAGTTTTTCTCTTTTAATAATTTAAATATCTTATCACACTGTCTTCTCGCCTCCATGGTTTCTGCTGAGAGATCTGCGCATAGTCTTATTGGACTTCCCTTGTATGTGATGGATTGCTTTTCTCTTGCTGCTTTCAAGATCCTCTCTTTCTCTTTGACCTCTGACATTCTGTTTATTAAATGTCTTGGAGTATGTCTATTTGGATTTATTCTCTTTGGGGTACGCTGCACTTCTTGGATCTGTGATTTTAAGTCTTTCCTAAGAGTTGGGAAATTTTCAGTGATAATTTCCTCCATTAGTTTTTCTCTTTCTTTTCCCTTCTCTTCTTCCTGGACACCCACAACACGTATACTCGTGTGCTTCATATTGTCTTTCAATTCCCTGAGTCCCTGCTCATATTTTTCCATTTTTTTTCCTATCGTTTCTGCTTCTTGTTGAATTTTAGATGTTCCATCCTCCAGTTCAGAAACCCTATGCTCTGTCTCTCGAAATCTACCATTGTAGGTTTCCATTGTTTTTTTCATGTCTTCTACTGTGTCTTTCATTCCCATAAGTTCTGTGATTTGTTTTTTCAGACTTTCAGTTTCTTCTTTTTGTTCTTTCCTTGCCTTCTTTATATCCTCCCTCTATTCATTGATTTGGTTTTTGTTGAGGTTTTCCATGTCTGTTCGTACATTCTGAATTAATTGTTTCAGCTCCTGTATGTCATTTGAATTATTGGTTTGTTCCTTTGACTGGGCCATATCTTCAATTTTCCTAGTGTGATTGGTTATTTTTTACTGTTGTCTAGGCATTTAATTACCTTAAGTAGTTTATTCTGGAGATTGCTTCATTTCTTTTATCTAGGGTTTTCTTGCTGGATGAATTTGTTGTCTATCTGTTCTTTGACATCCCGTTTAGCTTTATCTGGACCTTTAGCTTAAGTTTTGTTTAACAGAAGAGAATTTTTCAGTTCTTGTTTTGTTGTTTCTTGCCCTGCTTGTGTTTTACCTTTCCCCACTCCCCACACTTAGGAGGGTCTACTTAAATATTATAGACCCCAGCCAGATTTTCCCAGACCAAACTGGCCTCCTGTCAGAAGGAAAGGGTCACCTGCGTCAGTTTTCCCTGAGGGTGAGACCCAGCAGGTTGAAAGACTTTCCTGTGAAGTCTCTGGACTCTGTTTTTCTTATCCTGCCCAGTATGTGGCGTTTGTCTGACTGCAGGGCCCACCAGCATAAGACAATGCAGTACCTTTAACTTTGGCAGACTCTCCCTGCTGGGGGTGTGGTGGAGGCAGAGGAGAGGTTTTAGGCTGGTTTTAATGGCTTCAAATTACCAAGCCCTGGTGTCTGAATTCCTTGATGGAGGGATTCCACCTTGGTGGGGCTCACCCCTCCTCTGGGGAAGGCACAGGCTCCACACAAGCCCCCAAGAAGAGCTCACTTCTGCCTATGCCTGGGGCAGTTGCAGCCTGAAAAGTCCTGCTGCTGTATCCAGAGGCAGTCAAGCCTTTGTAGATACACAGCCACAAAAACCTTTGTTTCCTTCTTTTTTCCCCCCTTTTTCTGTCAGTCCTAACCCCTTGGTGCCGGGGCAAAAATGAGCAACCTCCGCTTTGATCAGGTTCACCTAAGCTGGGGGCCTATGTTTAGTAGTCAGAATTTGTTAATTAGTTCCACAATTGGCATTTGATTGTGCCCAGTCCCTGCTGCTGGTAAAGTCCTTTCCTCTCCCCTCTGGGAAGTGGCCTGTGGGGGAGGGTCACTGACCGCTGCAGCTTTGGGAACTCACAGTTCTAGGGGGTGCTTGCAGCCAGTCCAGCTGGTCCAGACTGGGGTACGCTGTTGTCTCGTCACTGACATGGCTCCAGGAGCTGTTCTGTTCTGTTTCTGGTTATTTAGTAGTTGTTCTGGAGGACGAATTAAAATGTGCACATTGTTAAGCCGCCATCTTGACCCCGAAGCCCTTCTCCTTTCAGAACTATTTAGTTTTTAAGGTTTATTGTGATGTTTGTATCTTAAGACCATTTTTCTTTTAAGGTTTACTTTGAAGAGAAGAGTTTTAATAGGTTCTGATTTACTTATTCAAAAATTGCTAAACTCATTCTCCCCCAGTCCTTTTAGAAGCACTTTGAAATCCCTTTAAACCTGTCCTGATTAACCAAAATCACCCTTGTGCTTCCTCTCCATTTCTAGCCATTCCTTCTTTCCCTTTCTGTACATAAATCATGTACAGAAATGTATGCTTATGCTATATATATGGTTTATGAAATGAATATTAATATTCCACCACCTGGGCTGAGAAATAGAACAACCCACAAGCATCATCTTGAATTTGTACCCAGTCACATCCTGCTCCCTTCCCCACAGAGACTCACTATCCTGAATTTTGTTAATCCTTTCCTTTTTCTTTGTTTTTTTAATCAGCTATGTATATATTCCTAAAAAATACATTGCAAATCATATATTGTTTACTTTTGCCTGGTTTGCTTTTGAGATTAATCTGTGGTTTGATATATAGGGCTATAGTTCATTCGTTTTTAAAAAACTTCTGTGTTCTGTTATTCATGGACGTTATGTTTTTTCCAGTTTGTTGTTCATAGGATCAATGCAACTATAAGCATTCTTATACATGTCACCTGTCACACATTGCACAATTTCTCTAGAGTATTTACCTGTAAATGGAATTATAAAGTTATGTGCATATTCAACCTAATTAGATAATACCATGTCTTTATGCAAAATAGTTATATCAATTTATGTCTGTACCATTAGGAGATAAAGTTTCCTGTTGTTCTTTTTCCTCATCAATATTTGGTTCCTTTGTTTCTTTTTTTTTTTTTACCCTTTCTTATCCTTTTTCCTTTCATATACCAAATATTTGTTAAAGATTTTAGTATGTTGTCCAAACCAGAAAGTTGGGAATCTTCTTGTTCTTCTCCTCATTTTCTTCATCCCTTATACTCAGATGGTCCAGAACTTTTAATGAATACCAAACATTTAGGTTATTTCAACAGAGAGAATTTGATATAAATAATAGTTAACCAGGTATAAAGTTGTTAATTTGTTAATTGAATGACTAATAAGTATCATAGAGGTAGCAGCTGTTGGCCGTAGCTAGCACTCCTAGAGCTGAGGGAGCAGAAGGAAGAATCTGAAACTATTAACACTTAGAAACTTAGAGAAAGAGTTTTTCTTCGACCTGTAAGCTCAAAGATGGGCGCTGTGGAATGGGGACCCACACCTCTAAGGATGGGGCTCTGGCTGGCTGGACCTGGGATTTCTGGGCTAAGAGGATGTGATGAAGATGGTTCTTCAAGAGATAGGAAAACTACAGCTGCTTTCAGCTGCTTCAGTAGGAAGGAACTGCTTTGTTGGGGTGAAGAAGGTTGCTGAAGTGATACTCACACTAACTGCAAGAAGACTGGAAGCAACAAGTTCCTTCTTCCTTCAACCTTATGGTCTCCTTCTAGCATTCTCTAATTTCATAGCAAGCCAAGTGGAAAAGTGGAAATGTAGTATATAGAGTCCCAGCCCTCAACCTTATAAGGCAGAGAAGAGTTTATTTGGAACTGATAGATGGTTACTCAGTAACTTACACACATCTTTGGAACCAACACCCAAATCAACAAATAAAACTTCACCAGCAGCTGGAAGACCCCATCATGTCCTCACTCCCAGTCATTTCTTCAGCCCCCCTATAAGAGTAGTCTCCATCCTACTTCTAACAGTGAGGTATTTTTTTAAAAAATCATTTTGGCTTCTTAAGGATCTTTCTTTTCCTCGTTTATCCTTTTCCTCCTCTTTTCTTCCTCCCTCTCACCTACCTTCCTTCCTTCCTTTTATTTTTAATATTCTGCCTTTTGATTTTTTTCCCCTAACTAATGCCTATATTTTGCATTATTTTCCCTTTCTAAAATTAAATTCATGACAGGTTAAATAATAATGCCATTTAATTTTAGGAAAGAAATTGACTAGGGTAATTTTCTTGGGAGATCCTCTGTTAGGCTGTCTGCAGAAATTTAACTTTCTTATGATCACTAAAGCAAAAGCAAAAATACTTTTCCATGGTGGTATGCTTCATGGCAGTACATTTTTACTAGGCAGGCTTTGGTAACTGATGTTAAAGATTATACTTTAAAAAATTCTTGTAATTTTTCTAAATATATGCATCAATTGATTTAATATCGGGACAAATGAAATTACAAACCAAATGAACTTGAGCCAGAGCCTGAGAGTAAAGGGGGTTTTTCCTGTCTGATTTAAACACTCATGGGTTTTTGTTTGTTTTTTCAACTTTTAAAATTGTATTATATAACATATACAAAGCAAAGAAAGAAAAAAGCAATAGTTTTCAAAGCCCTCTGCTACAGGTGTTTAGAGGACTGATTTCAGAGTTTGTCATGGGCTACTGTACCATCATCTCAGATTTTTCCTTCTAGCTACTCCAAAATCAGTAGGTGGCTAGAAGGAATAAATATTTTTTTATCACAATCAACTTTTTTCTTTTTTTGTGAAAAATAACATAGATATAAAAAAGCAATAGATTTCAAAGCATAGCACAACAATTAGTTGTAGAACAGATTGCAGAGTTTGGTGTGGATTACAATTCCACAATTTTAAATATTTACTTCTAACTGCTCTAAGATACAGGAGATGAAAAGAGATATCAATTTAATGATTCAGCAGTCATTTTCATTTGTTAAACCCTACCTTCTCTGTATAACTCCACCATCACCTTTGACCTTTCTGTCCCATTCTTTAGGGGTATCTGGACTATGGCCTTTCTAACTTTTTCATGTTGGAAGGAGCTGTCAGTAATATGGGGTAGGGAGATAGAACTAGCTGATGTTCTGGAGAGGCTGGGCCCTCCAGGTTTCAGGACTTAACCTGGTTTAGGGAACCATCTGAGGGTTGTAGGTTTCTGGAAAGTTACCTTAGTGTGTGGCATCTCTGTAGAATCTTATATATTGCCCTAGGTGTTCTTTAGGATTGGTTGGAATGGTTTGGCAAGTTATGATAGGTGGCAATGTCTAACTGAAGCTTGCATAAGAGTGACCTCCAGAGTAGCCTCTTGACTCTATTTGAACACTCTCAGCCACCAGTACTTTATTAGTTACACTTCTTTTCCACTTTTTGGTCAAGATGGAATTGTTGATCCCACAGTGCCAGGGCTGGACTCATCGCTGGAAGTCATCTCCTACATTGCCAGAGAGACTTTCACCCCTGAATCTGATTTAGACAATCCTGGTTTTAAGGTTCTTTACTTTGAGAAGAGTTTTTCCTATGAAGAAAGTGTTAAATTCATTATGTATCATAACATTAGAAATATGGATTGGACATTTTCTATAGCAAAATAATGGCTTAAATTATTTATTTATAATATATAGCTTAATTATGTATGCATAATTATATTTTACTATAATTGTAGTCAAATGTATTCTAAGAAAATATAATAAAAATATGTACAATAAAATTAATTTTATTCTCATTCATTTTATTTTTGTCCCAACAGGTTCATGAAGTTTATAAAATCTATATATTTTCTCTCTTTTTGGGATATTTATTGCAATTTGAGAATCCAGCTTTATTGGTATCTCCTTTATTAAGTTTAGTAGCAGCCTTAATGTTTGCTAAGTACCTTCAGGTAATTAGAATTGCGTTTTTATTACTCTTGTAATTAACTTGTAAATAATTATTTTTATATCTTATTTGTTTATATGATTTTTCCCCCACAGCTGAATGTGAAGGAAGGAACATTTATAGCCAAAATAATGAAAGTGATTAATTTTTACTTGGTGTGTATTCTGACAGTAACATTGAATATTATAATGAAGGTAAGTAAGTCTATCTGAAACTCAGTTAGTAGAGCAGATTGAATAATAAAATATACCAGGCTAAATTTTAATGAAAGTAGTGAGATAGCAATGTAACAGTTTTAGCAGTATAATTTTGAGTTGAACAATGATCATATCTAGCATTTTGTTGATATATTTAAAAGAGAAAAAAGAAGTATACCTCATTTACATTTAATTTAAAATGTCGTTACCCAGTTAACATTAACCAATATATGGAATAAATTATTGAGATAAGTAAAATTATTCCGAAGAGTGGGTAAGTAACCTGAGCTTGGTAGGATAAGATTGAAATTTTCTTACTACCTCATTATAGTTTTATGCTTACGTATAATGTAATGTAATTGGCTTCTGCCAATAAATCTCCTTGCTTCATTTTCAGACCATATATTTATAGTTTTGTTTTGTGGTCTTACTGTGTTTCCTATGCCTGGTATGGGACAAAAGTATATTGCTGTAAGATATTGTGTATCTTTGTTTAACTAGCTTTTTTTCTACTATAGATATTTGTCTCCCACAAAGAAAATGGACACATGTTGAAATTCCTTGAAGTAAAATTTGGACTAAATATGACTAAGTAAGTTTAGGTTATGTCAGTGTACCTAACTGCATACCATTTAGAAGATAAAGAACAAAATTACTCAATGGGGGAAGCGTTTATGTAATTATATTCTACTTAGAAAATAAAGAACATGTGTCTTAACGTAGAAAGTTATAATCTCTGGAAGCAATATTACATTAATATTTCTTTCCAGTTAAAACAATACTTCATATAGGTTTTTAATAAATTTGATGTATTTAAACCTTAATAACATTCCAGTATTTGAAGACTGCTTTCTCCTTTGATGAGGAACAGTGAACTAAGGTCAAAATAAAGACTTTAAATGAATAATGAGCCAAGGTAGTTTTAGCCACTATATCAGCAATATGTGTACATTAAGAAATAGTGGCAGGGGAAGCAGGCAGTAAGGTATTTATTTCATTGCAACAAATCTCATTTGGAGATTATAATAGTAAATTGGACCAGAAGCTGACTTTTAAAATCTAAAAATAGTGTTGTACCTTTTTTGTTGTTGTTGTTAAATACAGTTTTTTTAAACACCTAACATGAAATAAATGACTCTATTTCCAGAGTCCACTTGCATAACAGAAAATATAAATTTATCAACACATTTATCTAGTGCATTTAATATACCTTAGAGCCTTATTATCATTTCCTGAGGTTACATAGGTTTCTAGATATTGTGTATGGAATTTCATGTTATGATGACAAAGTGTTTGACATGGTTTAAATGAACACTAGAGAATTCTTCTGAAGTGAAGTCATATATATACATATGTATTTCCTAAAATAAAAGTAGCTTTTAAGAGACCGTGTGCTTCGTACAGGCGGTGACCATGTCTTTTGGGGGGCTATGTAAATGTCTGACACATAGCAGGCAATCAGTAAAAATGTGTTATGGATGGGTCAGTGAATATATGAATTTGAAAGAAGGCAACGTGGTTTTGTAGACAGAGCTGGAGCTAAGGATTTGGATAGATCCTAATTCTCTTGTCAGCTCAACCACTAACAACTACTTTTGTCACCTTATATAAATTATATACCATTTCAGATGCATGTGTTTTATGCCCCTCACTTGTTTCCTCATAAGTAGGGACTGTGTCTATCTTGTTCAACTTTTTATCCCTAGTTCTTAAAACACAGCCTGGCACAAAGTAGGTAGGGGCTCAGTAATATTGAGTGAATGAATAAATAGCTCTTAATTATATGTCTTTACTTAACTTTTTCTTCTAGTAGACTGAAAATTCCCTGAAAGAAGATACAGCGTTTTGTTCATCTCTGTTCCCATAGAGGCTGACATTTTGCTTGCCCATTACAGGACTTAGTAAATGGTTATTTTAACTATTGCTGCTAATACTATATATTTATATATATGAATGTGTGTGTATATATATATATATTTTATTATATAAAACATGTATTCAACATAATTTCCCATATTAACTGTCAAACATAAAATTCAGTGGCGTTAATTACATTCACAATGTTATACTTCCATACTACCAGCCATTACCAAAACTTATCACCCCAAATAGAACTCTGTACCAGTTAAGCATTGTCTCCCCATTCTCCATCTCTCCTACCCTTGGAAACCTGTACGTCTACTTTTTGTCTCTGTGATTTTGCATATATTGTTTCATGTAAGTGAAGTCAAACAGTATCTGTCGTTTTATGTGTGGCTTATTTCGCCCAATGTAATTTCTTTAGGGTTCATTCATATTGTAGCATTTCTCAGAACTTAATTCCTTTTTACCCCTGGATAATATTTCATTGTATGTATATATCACATTTTGTTTATTTGTTCATCTATTGAAGGATGTTTGGGTTGCTTCCACCATTTGGCTACTGTCAGTAGTGCTACTATGCATATTGATGCACAGATTCTGTTTGAGCCATATGGTAGTTCTATGTTTAACTTTTTGAGGAACCTCCAAATTGTTTTCTACACTGCTGTGCCATTTATTTATTTATTTATTTATTTATTTTTTCTTATTAATTAACGGAAAAAAAGAAATTAACCCAACATTTAGAAATCATACCATTCTACATATGCAATCAGTAATTCTTAACATCATCACAGAGATGCATGATCATCGTTTCTTAGTACATTTGCATCGGTTTAGAAGAACTAGCAACACAACCGAAAAAGATATAGAATGTTAATATAGAGAAAAAAATAAAAGTAATAATAGTAAAAACAAAACAAAACAAAACAAAAACCTATAGCTCAGATGCACCTTCATTCAGTGTTTTAACATGATTACTTTACAATTAGGTATTATTGTGCTGTCCATTTTTGAGTTTTTGTATCTAGTCCTGTTGCACAGTCTGTATCCCATCAGCTCCAATTACCCATTATCTTACCCTGTTTCTAACTCCTGCTGAATTCTGTTACCAATGACATATTCCAAGTTTATTCTCGAATGTCGATTCACATCATTGGGACCATACAGTATTTGTCTTTTAGTTTTTGGCTAGACTCACTCAGCATAATGTTCTCTAGGTCCATCCATGTTATTACATGCTTCATAAGTTTATCCTGTCTTAAAGCTGCATAATGTTCCATCGTATGTATATACCACAGTTTGTTTAGCCACTCGTCTGTTGATGGACATTTTGGCTGTTTCCATCTCTTTGCAATTGTAAATAACGCTGCTATAAACATTGGTGTGCAAATGTCCGTTTGAGTTTTTGCCCTTAATTCCTTTGAGTAAATTCCAAGCAATGGTATTGCTGGGTCATATGGCAATTCTATATTCAGCTTTTTGAGGAACCGCCAAACTGCCTTCCACAGTGGTTGCACCATTTGACATTCCCACCAACAGTGGATAAGTGTGCCTCTTTCACCGCATCCTCTCCAGCACTTGTCATTTGCTGTTTTGTTGATAATGGCGATTCTGGTGGGTGTGAGATGATATCTCATTGTGGTTTTGATTTGCATTTCTCTAATGGCCAGGGACATTGAGCATCTCTTCATGTGCCTTTTGGCCATTTGTATTTCCTCTTCTGAGAGGTGTCTATTCAAGTCTTTTTCCCATTTTGTAATTGGGTTGGCTGTCTTTTTGTTGTTGAGTTGAACAATCTCTATAAATTCTGGATACTAGACCTTTATCTGATATGTCATTTCCAAATATTGTCTCCCATTGTGTAGGCTGTCTTTCTACTTTCTTGATGAAGTTCTTTAATGCACAAAAGTGTTTAATTTTGAGGAACTCCCATTTATTTATTTCCTTCTTCAGTGCTCTTGCTTTAGGTTTAAGGTCCATAAAACCGCCTCCAATTGTAAGATTCATAAGATATCTCCCTACATTTTCCTCTGTTTTATGGTCTTAGACCTAATGTTTAGATCTTTGATCCATTTTGAGTTAACTTTTGTATAGGGTGTGAGATATGGGTCTTCTTTCATTCTTTTGCATATGGATATCCAGTTCTCTAGGCACCATTTATTGAAGAGACTGTTCTGTCCCAGGTGAGTTGGCTTGACTGCCTTATCAAAGATCAAATGTCCATAGATGAGAGGGTCTATATCTGAGCACTCTATTCGATTCCATTGGTCGATATATCTATCTTTATGCCAATATCATGCTGTTTTGACCAGTGTGGCTTCATAATATGCCTTAAAGTCAGGCAGTGCAAGACCTCCAGCTTCGTTTTTTTTCCTCAAGATGTTTTTAGCAATTCAGGGCACCCTGCCCTTCCAGATAAATTTGCTTATTGGTTTTTCTATTTCTGAAAAATAAGTTGTTGGGATTTTGATTGGTATTGCATTGAATCTGTAAATCAATTTAGGTAAGATTGACACCTTAACTATATTTAGTCTTCCAATCCATGAACACGGTATGCCCTTCCATCTATTTAGGTCTTCTGTGATTTCTTTAAACAGTTTTTTGTAGTTTTCTTTATATAGGTTTTTTGTCTCTTTAAATTTATTCCTAGGTATTTTATTCTTTTAGTTGCAATTGTAAATGGGATTCATTTCTTGATTTCCCCCTCCACTTGTTCATTGCTACTGTATAGATAATGCTACAGATTTTTGAATGTTGATCTTGTAACCTGCTACTTTGCTGTACTCATTTATTAGCTCTAGTAGTTTTGTTGTGGATTTTTCCGGGTTTTCGACGTATAGTATCATATCGTCTGCAAACAGTGATAGTTTTACTTCTTCCTTTCCAATTTTGATGCCTTGTATTTCTTTTTCTTGTCTAATTGCTCTGGCTAGAAGCTCCAACACAATGTTGAATAATAGTGGTGATAGTGGACATCCTTGTCTTGTTCCTGATCTTAGGGGGAAAGTTTTCAATTTTTCCCCATTGAGGATGATATTAGCTGTGGGTTTTTCATATATTCCCTCTATCATTTTAAGGAAGTTCCCTTGTATTCCTATCTTTTGAAGTGTTTTCATCAGGAAAGGATGTTGAATCTTGTCAAATGCCTTCTCTGCATCAATTGAGATGATCATGTGATTTTTCTGCTTTGATTTGTTGATATGGTGTATTACATTAATTGATTTTCTTATGTTGACCCATCCTTGCATACCTGGGATGAATCCTACTTGGTCATGATGTATAATTCTTTTAATGTGTTGTTGGATATGATTTGCTAGATTTTTATTGAGGATTTTTGCATCTATATTCATTAGAGAGATTGGCCTGTAGTTTTCTTTTTTTGTAATATCTTTGCCTGGTTTTGGTATGAGGGCGATGTTGGCTTCATAGAATGAATTAGGTAGTTTTCCCTCCACTTCAGTTTTTTTGAAGAGTTTGAGGAGAGTTGGTACTAATTCTTTCTGGAATGTTTGGTAGAATTCACATGTGAAGCCGTCTGGTCCTGGACTTTTCTTTTTAGGAAGCTTTTGAATGACTAATTCAATTTCTTTACTTGTGATTGGTTTGTTGAGGTCATCTATGTCTTCTTGAGTCAAAGTTGGTTGTTCATGTCTTTCCAGGAACCCATCCATTTCATCTAAATTGTTGTATTTATTAGCGTAAAGTTGTTCATAGTATCCTGTTATTACCTCCTTTATTTCTGTGAGGTCAGTAGTTATGTCTCCTCTTCCATTTCTGATCTTATTTATTTGCATCCTCTCTCTTCTTCTTTTTGTCAATCTTGCTAAGGGCCCATCAATCTTATTGATTTTCTCATAGAACCAACTTCTGGTCTTATTGATTTTCTCTATTGTTTTCATGTTTTCAATTTCATTTATTTCTGCTCTAATCTTTGTTATTTCTTTCCTTTTGCTTGCTTTGGGATTAGTTTGCTGTTCTTTCTCCAGTTGTTCCAAGTGGACAGTTAATTCCTGCATTTTTGCCTTTTCTTCTTTTCTGATATAGGCATTTAGGGCAATAAATTTCCCTCTTAGCACTGCCTTTGCTGCGTCCCATAAGTTTTGATATGTTGTGTTTTCATTTTCATTCGCCTCGAGGTGTTTGCTAATTTCTGTTGCAATTTCTTCCTTGACCCACTCTTTGTTTAAGAGTGTGTTGTTGAGCCTCCACGTATTTGTGAATTTTCTGGCACTCTGCCTATTATTGATTTCCAACTTCATTCCTTTATGATCCAAGAAAGTGTTGTGTATGATTTCAATCTTTTTAAATTTGTTAAGACTTAGCTTTGTGACCCAGCATATGGTCTATCTTTGAGAATGATCCATGAGCACTTGAGAAAAAGGTGTATCCTGCTATTGTGGGATGTAATGTCCTATAAATGTCTGTTAAGTCTAGCTCATTTATTGTAATATTCAGATTCTCTATTTCTTTATTGATCCTCTGTCTAGATGTTCTGTCGATTGATGAGAGTGGTGAATTGAAGTCTCCAACTATTATGGTATATGAGTCTATTTCCCTTTTCAGTGTTTGCAGTGTATTCCTCACGTATTTAGGGGCATTCTGGTTCGGTGCGTAAATATTTATGATTGTTATGTCTTCTTGTTTAATTGTTCCTTTTATTAGTATATAGTGTCCTTCTTTGTCTCTTTTAACTGTTTTACATTTGAAGTCTAATTTGTTGGATATTAGTATAGCCACTCCTGCTCTTTTCTGGTTGTTATTTGCATGAAATATCTTTTCCCAACCTTTCACTTTCAACCTATGTTTATCTTTGGGTCTAAGATGTGTTTCCTGTAGACAGCATATAGAAGGATCATGTTTTTTAATCCATTCTGCCAGTCTATGTCTTTTGATAGGGGCATTCAGTCCAGTAACATTTAGTGTTATTACTGTTTGGGTAATATTTTCCTCTACCATTGTGCCTTTGTATTATATATATCATATCTGATTTTTCTTCTTTCTACACTCTCCTCCATACCTCTCTCTTCTGTCTTTTTGTATCTGACTCTAGTGCTCCCTTTAGTATTTCTTGCAGAGCTGGTCTCTTGGTCACAAATTCTCTCAGTGACTTTTTGTCTGAGAATGTTTTAATTTCTCCCTCATTTTTGAAGGACAATTTTGCTGGATATAGGAGTCTTGGTTGGCAGTTTTTCTCTTTTAGTAATTTAAATATATCATCTCACTGTCTTCTAGCTTCCATGGTTTCTGCTGAGAAATCTACACATAGTCTTATTGAGTTTCCCTTGTATGTGACAGATTGTTTTTCTCTTGCTGCTTTCAAGATCCTCTCTTTCTCTTTGACCTCTGACATTCTAACTAGTAAGGGTCTTGGAGAACGCCTATTTGGTTCTGATCTCTTTGGGGTGCGCTGCACTTCTTGGATCTGTAATTTTAGGTCTTTCATAAGAGTTGGGAAATTTTCAGTGATAATTTCTTCCATTAGTTTTTCTCCTCCTTTTCCCTTCTCTTCTTCTTCTGGGACACCCACAACACGTGTATTTGTGCGGTTTATATTGTCCTTGAGTTCCCTGATGCCCTGTTCAAATTTTTCCATTTTTTTCCCGATAGTTTCTGTTTCTTTTTGGAATTCAGATGTTCCATCCTCCAAATCACTAATTCTATCTTCTGTCTCTTTAAATCTATCATTGTAGGTCCATTGTTTTTTCCATCTTTTCTACTTTATCCTTCATTTCCATAAGTCCTGTGATTTGTTTTTTCAGTTTTTCTATTTCTTGTTTTTGTGTAGGCCATGTCTTCTTCATGTCCTCCCTCAATTTATCGATTTCGTTTTTGAAGAGGTTTTCCATTTCTGTTCGTATATTCAGCATTAGTTGTTTCAGCTCCTGTATCTCATTTGAACTATTGGTTTGTTCCTTTGACTGGGCCATATTCTCAATCTTCTTAGCGTGGACCGTTATCTTCTGCTGGCATCTGGGCATTTAGTCAGATTTCCCTGGGTGTCGGACCCAACAAGGTTGTAAGATTTTTCTGTGAATTCTCTGGGTTCTGTTTTTCTTATCCTGCCCAGTAGGTGGCGCTCGTGGCACACGTTTGTCTCACGTGTTTGGAAGGGATCCCCCCGGTCACCGTTCTCCGCTGCCTGGGGATTTCCGATCGAATTCTCTCAGTTGGTCCGGGGGCCGCGCGTGGTGGGGGCGTCAGCCGCCGCGGCTTGAGAGGACCCTGTGGCTCCTTTATTAATTCCCCTATTGGTGTTTGGTTGGACCCAGTCCCTTCCACTGTCGGAAATTCCCTCCTCTCCCTGGAGGGTTGTCGATCGCCGGCCGCAGCGGGCCCGGGAACAGGAAGCCGCCCGCGGGGGAACGGTGTCGGTCGCCGGCCTCCGCGGCCTGGGGAATTCGCCACTGGACCAGGAAGCCGCCCGCAGGGGAAGGGTGTTGGTCGCCGGCCTCCGCGGCCTGGGGAATTCGCTACCGGACCAGGAAGCCGCCCGCGGGGGAGGGGCGTCGGTCACCGCGGCCTGGGGAATTCGCCACCGGACCAGGAAGCCGCCCGTGGGGGAGGACCACCGCGGCTTGGGTAGCCCTCTGATCCGAGACTCGTATCCGGTCCAGGAAGCCGCCTGCCAAAGAGGGTCGCTGGCCGCCGCGGCTTGGGAAACTTGCCTCTCCGAGACTCTCAGCCGTCCCGGGAAGGAGGGCGGGAGGAGCTCCGGCCGCCACAGCTGCCGCTGCTCGGGGAATCGCACACCGCTCGGGGATCTCACCGCAGTCGAGTCTCACAGTCAGACTAGACCGTCCAGACTGGGGTACGCTGTGTGTCCATTCCCTCCCGTGGCCCCGGGAGCTGTTCTGCACTCTTTCTGTTCACCTAGTAGTTGCTCTGGAGGAGGAACTAAGACGCACGTACCTTACTAAGCCGCCGTCTTGGCCCCGCCTCCCTGCTGCGCAATTTTACGTTACCACCACACTGTACAGCAGTCCCTGTTTCTCTACATCCTTGCCAATACTTGATATTTTTTGTTGTTTTTTTTAATAATAACAATTCTAGTACGTGTGAAGAGATATCTCATTGTGGTATTTATTTGCATTTCCCTAGTGGCTAATGTTCTTGAACATCTTTTCATGTGCTTATTGGCCATATGTATATATGTTTTTTGAGAAATGTCTATTCAGATCCTTTGCCCATTTTTAAATTTGTTTGATTTTTTTGTTATTATATTGTTAAAGTTCTTTATATATTCTGGATATTAAAACCATATCAGATACATGGTTTCCAAGTAGGTCCTCCTGTTCTGTAGGATGTTTTTTCTCTTTTTTATAATGTCCTTTGATGCATAAAAAATTTTTAATTTTGAGGAAATCCAGAATATCTACTTTTTCTTTTGTAGCACATGCTTCTGGTGTCATCTAAGAATCCATTACCTAATACAAGAATTTGAAGATAATAATCTCCTATGTTTTTAATAAGAATTCTGTAGTTTTAGCTGTTAATTATTTAGGTAGGTCCATTTCAAGTTAATTTTTGTGAATGGTGTGAGGTAGGGATACAATTTTGTTCTTTTACATGTGAATATCCAGTTTTCCCAGCACATTTTTTTCAAGAGACTATTCTTTCCCTATTGAATGACCCTGCCACCCTTGTCAAAAATCAACTGGTCATAATTGTAAGGGTTTGTATCTGAACTCTCAATTAGAATCAGTTTGTCTATATGTCCTTGTGCCAGTATCACATTGTTTTGATTACTGTAGTTTTGTAATACATTTTAAAATTGGGAAGTGTGAGTCCTCTGGACTGTTCTTTTAAAGATGGTTTTGGCTTTTTGGGTTCCTTACCTTTCCATATGAATTTAGATTCCAGAAGTCTGTTGGAATTTTTATTGGAACTGCATTGAATCTGTAAATTGCTTTGAGTAATTCTGACATCTTAACAGTATTGTTTTTCAATCCATGAACATGGGGTATCATTCCGTTTATATAGGTCTTCTTTAGTTTCTTTCAGCAGCGATTTCTTATTTTCCATATATAAGTCCTTTCCATCCTTAGTTGAATTTCTTCCTAGATAGTTTATTCTTTTTCTTACTGTTTTAAATGGACTTGTTTTCTTGAATTTCTTTTTGAATTGTTCATTGCGGGGAGAGGTGGGACTCCGCCGAGTCCGGTCCCACTAGGCTAGCGAGGGTCCACTCCTCCTGCCGAGGGGGTCCAGGGAGTAGAACCCCCAGGCGCAGAGGGGGCTCGAGCTCGAGGGTCTGGGTCGGAGGCGCGCGCGCAGGGGACCACTGCGGGTCTGAAGGACTGGAGGCCGAGTCAATTAAGGCATGAAGCAAGGTAGCTTTATTGTTGGTAGAAGCTTATGCCAGGGCCGCCAGTAGCTAAAGACCTCGAGGCTCGGTGAGCCCCGGACTATATACAGTTTGAGGAGAGGTGGAGTTAGGGCGTGGACTCCAGGGGAGGGTAGCCAATCACACAGGGAGGACGGATGGGGTGACTGTGACGTCTGTAGGCACCAGGGAGATGTTGTTTTTGAGTGTGCTTGTAGCAGCGGATGTTGGGCGGGTGGAGGGATAAGGAGGAAGCCAACAGGGGTAGAGAGACAAGGCTGCGTCACTAGTCGCCGGGTGAGGCTTGTAATTCAGAGGTCTAGAAGAACCGGACGTGCCAAAATGGCGAGGGAGGGGATGAAAGACTAAGCCATCAGGCCAAGAATAAAATTATGCCACAGTTCATTGTTGTTTAGAATCACTGCTGCCTTTTGCATGTTGATCTTGTACCCCACTACTCTGCTAAAATTCATTTTTTTGGCTCAGTTGCCTTTTTTGTGCATTCTTTTAGATTTTCTGTTTATAGGTTTATGTCACTTGCAATTACTATACTATTTTAATTATGATTTTTATTCAAGAAGAAATCCAGCTAATTAGTTGTATTTCTGAAGAGTTTATTTCCAGTTGTTTCTATTTCAGGAAATATGCAGAAAACATAGAATGCCATTTAAATTTTTAAAAATTGTATTACAAATGTATTCAATAATGTTTCAGCTATTACTGGAATACTCAATGTAGAGTGTGAAAATCACCTAAAATGTTATCCCTGACTTGGTACATCATCCTTCCATTAGTTCATTCTTTCTCTCTCACAAAAGAAATAGGCATCTTTTTAAAAATTTTTTCACCCTCTCATGTGTTTTTTTGCAGTTATTTTGAGACACTTACTTTTCTGGTATGGTTTTAAAATATCCAATAGCATTTTATACATTATTTTTGAGTATTTTTGAGTAACATAGGTGAAGTTGGGTTTTAGAAGTTAGGCCAAAATTTGGAAATAATTTGTTTCCTATAATAAAGAAAAAAGTTGTATAGGTTCAGAAATCCCTGTAATAGAATACATACATAGTCATTAAGATAATGATACAGAAAAACGTTTAACAACTGAGAATGGCGATTTCAATGTATATTAATAAGGAAAAAGCAGAGTATGCAACATATGATGTGTGATTCCATTTTTGTGTGGAAAAAGTGCACATGCATACACACAAACCTAAAAGGAATAAATAATAAAGAATAAAATGTTAATAGAAGTTAATTTTCTTGGTATTATAGGATTATGGAATTTTTTCTCTTTTCCCTCCTGTATTTATTTCCTTTTATGATATATGTTGTGTAATAAGGGAAATAGTTATCTTCAAAACATTATAGGTCCTGGAGGTTTTTCTTAAGCATTATATAGATATGTTCTTTTTAGTTTACAGTGTATTAGGGTGGCTAGAGGGAAGTGCCTGAAGCTGTAGAGCTGTGTTCCAGTAGCCATGTTTCTTTTTTTTTTTTTTTATTAATTAAAAAAATTAACTAACACAACAATAGAAATCAATCCATTCTACATATGCAATCAGTAATTCTTAATATCATCACATTGGTGTATGGTCATCATTTCTCAGTACATATGCATCGATTTAGAGAAAGAAATAGCACACAACAGAAAAAGAAATAAAGTGATAACACAGAGAGAAAACACAAATAAAAATAAAAAGTACAAAAATATATAAGAGAAAAAAAAACAAAACAAACAAACAAAAAAACTATAGATCAGATGCAGCTTCATTCAGCGTTCCAAGATAATTACAATTAGGCAGTATTGTGCTGACCAATTTTTTTTTTTAGACGTCATACCATTCTACATATGCAATCAGTAATTCTTAACATCATCACATAGATGCATGATCATCGTTTCTTAGTACATTTGCATCGGTTTAGAAGAACTAGCATTATAACAGAAAAAGATATAGAATGTTAATATAGAGAAAAAAAATAAAAGTAATAATAATAAGAACAAAACAAACAAAACAAAACAAAACAAAAACCTATAGCTCGGATGCAGCTTCGTTCAGTATTTTAACATGATTACTTTACAATTAGGTATTATTGTACTGTCCATTTTTGAGTTTTTGTATCTAGTCCTATTGCACCGTCTGTATTCCATCAGCTCCGATTACACATTATCTTACCCTGTTTCTAACTCCTGCTGAACTCTGTTACCAATGACATATTCCAAGTTTATTCTCGAGTGTCGATTCACATCATTGGGACCATACAGTATTTGTCTTTTAGCTTTTGGCTAGACTCACTCAGCATAATGTTTTCTAGGTCCATCCATGTTATTACATGCTTCATAAGTTTATCCTGTCTTAACGCTGCATAATATTCCATCGTACGTATATACCACAGTTTGTTTAGCCACTCGTCTGTTGATGGACATTTTGGCTGTTTCCATCTCTTTGCAATTGTAAATAACGCTGCTATAAACATTGGTGTGCAAATGTCCATTTGAGTTTTTGCCCTTAATTCCTTTGAGTAGATTCCCAGCAATGGTATTGCTGGATCGTATGGCAATTCTATATTCAGCTTTTTGAGGAACCGCCAAACTGCTTTCCACAGTGGTTGCACCATTTGACATTCCCACCAACAGTGGATAAGTGTGCCTCTTTCTCCGCATCCTCTCCAGCACTTGTCATTTTCTGTTTTGTTGATAATGGCCATTCTGGTGGGTGTGAGATGATATCTCATTGTGGTTTTGATTTGCATTTCTCTAATGGCCAGGGACATTGAGCATCTCTTCATGTGTCTTTTGGCCATTTGTATTTCCTCCTCTGAGAGGTGTCTATTCAAGTCTTTTTCCCATTTTGTAATTGGGTTGGCTATCTTTTTGTTGTTGAGTTGAACAATCTCTTTATAAATTCTGGATACTAGACCTTTATCTGATATGTCGTTTCCAAATATTGATTCCCATTGTGTAGGCTGTCTTTCTACTTTCTTGATGAAGTTCTTTGATGCACAAAAGTGTTTAATTTTGAGGAGTTCCCATTTATTTATTTCCTTCTTCAGTGCTCTTGCTTTAGGTGTAAGGTCCATAAAACCGCCTCCAATTGTAAGATTCATAAGATATCTCCCTACATTTTCCTCTAACTGTTCTATGGTCTTAGACCTAATGTTTAGATCTTTGATCCATTTTGAGTTAACTTTTGTATAGGGTGTGAGATATGGGTCTTCTTTCATTCTTTTGCATATGGATATCCAGTTCTCTAGGCACCATTTATTGAAGAGACTGTTCTGTCCCAGGTGAGTTGGCTTGACTCCCTTATCAAAGATCAAATGACCATAGATGAGAGGGTCTATATCTGAGCACTCTATTCGATTCCATTGGTCGATATATCTATCTTTATGCCAATACCATGCTGTTTTGAGCACTGTGGCTTCATAATATGCCTTAAAGTCTGGCAGCGCAAGACACCCAGCTTCGTTTTTTTTCCTCAAGATGTTTTTAGCAATTCGGGGCACCCTGCCCTTCCAGATAAATTTGCTTATTGGTTTTTCTATTTCTGAAAAGTAAGTTGTTGGGATTTTGATTGGTATTGCATTGAATCTGTAAATCAATTTAGGTAGGATTGACATCTTAACTATATTTAGTCTTCCAATCCATGAACACGGTATGCCCTTCCATCTATTTAGGTCTTCTGTGATTTCTTTTAACAGTTTTTTGTAGTTTTCTTTGTATAGGTCTTTTGTCTCTTTAGTTAAATTTATTCCTAAGTACTTTATTCTTTTAGTTGCAATTGTAAATGGAATTCGTTTCTTGATTTCCCCCTCAGCTTGTTCATTGCTAGTGTATAAAAACGCTACAGATTTTTGAATGTTGATCTTGTAGCCTGCTACTTTGCTGTACTCATTTATTAGCTCTAGTAGTTTTGTTGTGCATTTTTCTGGGTTTTCTACGTATAGTATCATATCATCTGCAAACAGTGATAGTTTTACTTCTTCCTTTCCAATTTTGATGCCTTGTATTTCTTTTTCTTGTCTAATTGCTCTGGCTAGAACCTCCAACACGATGTTGAATAATAGTGGTGATAGTGGACATCCTTGTCTTGTTCCTGATCTTAGGGGGAACGTTTTCAATTTTTCCCCATTAAGGATGATATTAGCTGTGGGTTTTTCATATATTCCCTCTATCATTTTAAGGAAGTTCCCTTGTATTCCTATCCTTTGAAGTGTTTTCAACAGGAAAGGATGTTGAATCTTGTCAAATGCCTTCTCTGCATCAATTGAGATGATCATGTGATTTTTCTGCTTTAATTTGTTGATATGGTGTATTACATTAATTGGTTTTCTTATGTTGAACCATCCTTGCATACCTGGGATGAATCCTACTTGGTCATGATGAATAATTCTTTTAATGTGTTGTTGGATACGATTTGCTAGAATTTTATTGAGGATTTTTGCATCAATATTCATTAGAGAGATCGGCCTGTAGTTTTCTTTTCTTGTAATATCTTTGCCTGGTTTTGGTATGAGGGTAATGTTGGCTTCATAGAATGAGTTAGGTAGTTTTCCCTCCACTTCGATTTTTTTGAAGAGTTTGAGGAGAGTTGGTACTAATTCTTTCTGGAATGTTTGATAGAATTCACATGTGAAGCCATCTGGTCCTGGACTTTTCTTTTTAGGAAGCTTTTTAATGACTGCTTCGATTTCTTTACTTGTGATTGGTTTGTTGAGATCATCTATCTCTTCTTGAGTCAAAGTTGGTTGTTCATGTCTTTCCAGGAACCCGTCCATTTCCTCTAAATTGTTGTATTTATTAGCGTAAAGTTGTTCATAGTATCCTGTTATTACCTCCTTTATTTCTGTGAGGTCAGTAGTTATGTCTCCTCTTCCATTTCTGATCTTATTTATTTGCATCCTCTCTCTTCTTCTTTTTGTCAATCTTGCTAAGGGCCCATCAATCTTATTGATTTTCTCATAGAACCAACTTCTGGTCTTATTGATTTTCTCTATTGTTTTCATGTTTTCAATTTCATTTATTTGTGCTCTAATCTTTGTTATTTCTTTCCTTTTGCTTGCTTTGGGGTTAGCTTACTGTTCTTTCTCCAGTTCTTCCAAATGGATAGTTAATTCCTGCATTTTTGCCTTTTCTTCTTTTCTGATATAGGCATTTAGAGCAATAAATTTCCCTCTTAGCACTGCCTTTGCTGCGTCCCATAAGTTTTGATATGTTGTGTTTTCATTTTCATTCGCCTCGAGGTATTTGCTAATTTCTCTAGCAATTTCTTCTTTGACCCACTCGTTGTTTAGGAGTGTGTTGTTGAGCCTCCACGTATTTGTGAATTTTCTGGCACTCTGCCTATTATTGATTTCCAACATCATTCCTTTATGGTCCGAGAAAGTGTTGTGTAAGATTTCAATCTTTTTAAATTTGTTAAGACTTGCTTTGTGACCCAGCATATGGTCTATCTTTGAGAATGATCCATGAGCACTTGAGAAAAAGGTGTATCCTGCTGTTGTGGGATGTAATGTCCTATAAATGTCTATTAAGTCTAGTTCATTTATAGTAATATTCAGATTCTCTATTTCTTTGTTGATCTTCTGTCTAGATGTTCTGTCCCTTGATGAGAGTGGTGAGTTGAAGTCTCCAACTATTATAGTATATGAGTCTATTTCCCTTTTCAGTTCTTGCAGTGTATTCCTCACGTATTTTGGGGCATTCTGGTTCGGTGCGTAAATATTTATGATTGTTATGTCTTCTTGTTTAATTGTTCCTTTTATTAGTATATAGTGTCCTTCTTTGTCTCTTTTAACTGCTTTACATTTGAAGTCTAATTTGTTGGATATTAGTATAGCCACTCCTGCTCTTTTCTGGTTGTTATTTGCATGAAATATCTTTTCCCAACCTTTCACTTTCAACCTATGTTTATCTTTGGGTCTAAGATGTGTTTCCTGTAGACAGCATATAGAAGGATCCTGTTTTTTAATCCATTCTGCCAGTCTATGTCTTTTGATTGGGGAATTCAGTCCATTGACATTTAGTGTTATTACTGTTTGGATAATATTTTCCTCTAACATTTTGCCTTTTGTATTATATATATCATATCTGATTTTCCTTCTTTCTACACTCTTTTCCATATCTCTCTCTTCTGTCTTTTTGTATCTGACTCTAATGCTCCCTTTAGTATTTCTTGCAGAGCTGGTCTCTTGGTCACGAATTCTTTCAGTGACTTTTTGTCTGAGAATGTTTTAATTTCTCCCTCATTTTTGAAGGATAATTTTGCTAGATATAGGAGTCTTGGTTGGCAGTTTTTCTCTTTTAGTATTTTAAATATATCATCCCACTGTCTTCTAGCTTCCATAGTTTCTGCTGAGAAATCTACACATAGTCTTATTGTGTTTCCCTTGTATGTGATGGATTGTTTTTCTCTTGCTGCTTTCAAGATCCTCTCTTTCTCATTGACCTCTGACATTCTAACTAGTAAGTGTCTTGGAGAACGCCTATTTGGGTCTAATCTCTTTGGGGTGCGCTGCACTTCTTGGATCTGTAATTTTAGGTCTTTCATAAGAGTTAGGAAATTTTCAGTGAAAATTTCTTCCATTAGTTTTTCTCCTCCTTTTCCCTTCTCTTCTCCTTCTGGGACACCCACAACACGTATATTTGTGCGGTTCATATTGTCCTTGAGTTCCCTGATACCCTGTTCAAATTTCTCCATTCTTTTCCCTATAGTTTCTGTTTCTTTTTGGAATTCAGATGTTCCATCCTCCAAATCACTTATTCTATCTTCTGTCTCTTTAAATCTATCATTGTAACTATCCATTATTTTTTCTATGTTTGCTACTTTATCCTTCACTTCCGTAAGTTCTGCGATTTGTTTTTTCAGTTTTTCTATTTCTTCTTTATGTTCAGCCCATGTCCTCTTCATGTCCTCCCTCAATTTATCGATTTCATTTTTGAAGAGGTTTTCCATTTCTGTTCGTATATTCAGGATTAGTTGTCTCAGCTCTTGTGTCTCATTTGAGCTATTGGTTTGTTCCTTTGACTGGGCTATATTCTCAATCTTTTGAGCGTGGACAGTTATCTTCTGCTGCTGGCGTCTGGGCATTTATTCAGATTTCTCTGGGTGTTGGACCCAGCAAGGTTGTAAGATTTTTCTGTCAAATCTCTGGGATCTGTTTTTCTTATCTTGCCCAGTACGTGGCGCACGTGGCACACGTTTGTCTCAAGTGTTTGGAATGGGTCTCCCCCAGTCACCGATCTCCGTGGCCTGGGGCTTTCGGATCCAAATCTCTCCGTTGGTTCAGGGGCCGCGCGTGGTGGGGGCGTCAGCTGCTGCGGCTTGAGGGGACCCTGTGGCTGGTTGCGGGCCGCAGCGGGCCTGGGGGATTCCCCACCGGACCAGGAAGCCTCCCGTGGGGGGGAGGGGGCTTCCACGGCTTGGATTGCCCTCCTATCTGAGACTCGTATCCGCGGACTCGAAGCAGAGACTCGAAGCCGCCCGCAAAAGAGGGGTGCCACCTGCCTCGGCTTGGGAAACTTGCTTCTCCAATACTCTCAGCCGGCCCGGAAAGGGGGGAGGGAGTAGCTCGGACCACCGCAGCTGCCGCTGATCGGGAGATCGCACGCCGCTCGGGGGTCTCACTGCAGCCGAGTCTCGCAGTCAGTCTAGCCAGCCCAGACTTTGGATAGCCCTCTGATCCGGGACTCGTAGCCGCGGACTTAAAGCCGAGACTCGAAGCCGCCCGCAAAAGCAGGGCGCCGCCTGCCTCGGCTTGGGGAACTTACTTCTCCGATACTCTCAGCCGGCCCGGGAAGGAGGGAGGGATTAGCTCGGACCGCCACAGCTGCGGCCGCTCGGGGGTCTCGCCGCAGCCAAGTCTCGCAATCAGACTTGCCAGCCCAGACTTTGGATAGCCCTCTGATCCGAGACTTGTAGTCGCGGACTCGAAGCCGCCCGCAAAAGTGTGGCGCCGACCGCCTTGGCTGGGAAGCTTGTCTCTCCGAGTCTCTCAGCCAGCCCCGGAAGGAGGGAGGGATTAGCTCGGACCGCCGCAGCTGCGGCCGCTCGGGGGTCTCGCCGCAGCCAAGACTCGGAATCAGACTTACCAGCCCAGACTTTGGATAGCCCTCTGATCCGAGACTTGTAGTCGCGGACTCGAAGCCGCCCGCAAAAGTGTGGCGCCGGCCGCCTTGGCTGGGAAGCTTGTCTCTCCGAGTCTCTCAGCCAGCCCCGGAAGGAGGGAGGGATTAGCTCGGACCGCCGCAGCTGCGGCCGCTCGGGGGTCTCGCCGCAGCCAAGACTCGGTATCAGACTTGCCCGCCCAGACTTTGGATAGCCCTCTGATCCGAGACTTGTAGTCGCGGACTCGAAGCCGCCCGCAAAAGTGGGGCGCCGGCCGCCTTGGCTGGGAAGCTTGTCTCTCTGAGTCTCTCAGCCAGCCCCGGAAGGAGGGAGGGATTAGCTCGGACCGCCGCAGCTGCGGCCGCTCGGGGGTCTCGCCGCAGCCAAGACTCGGAATCAGACTTGCCAGCCCAGACTTTGGATAGCCCTCTGATCCGAGACTTGTAGTCGCGGACTCGAAGCCGCCCGCAAAAGTGTGGTGCCGGCCGCCTTGGCTGGAAAGCTTGTCTCTCCGAGTCTCTCAGCCAGCCCCGGAAGGAGGGAGGGATTAGCTCGGACCGCCGCAGCTGCGGCCGCTCGGGGGTCTCGCCGCAGCCAAGACTCGGAATCAGACTTGCCAGCTCAGACTTTGGATAGCCCTCTGATCCGAGACTTGTAGTCGCGGACTCGAAGCCGCCCGCAAAAGTGTGGCGCCGGCCGCCTTGGCTGGGAAGCTTGTCTCTCCGAGTCTCTCAGCCAGCCCCGGAAGGAGGGAGGGATTAGCTCGGACCACCGCAGCTGCGGCTGCTCGGGAAATCGCCCGCCGCTCGGGGATCTCACTCACCGCAGCTGAGTTTCGCAGTCAGACTAGCCAGCCCAGACTTGGTTACGCTGTGTGTCCATTCCCTGCTGTAGCCCCGGGAGTTGTTTTGTACTGTTTCTGTTCACCTATTAGTTGATTTGGAGTCGGAGGAACTAAGACGCATGTATCTTACTAAGACGCCATCTTGGATCCCTAGCCATGTTTCTTGAACATGATTGTATAATGATATAGCTTTTGCAGTGTGACTGTGTGATTGTGAAAACCTTGCGTCTAATGCTCCTTTTATCTACAATATGGACAGAGGGGTAAAAAGTATGGATAAAAAATAAATAAATAATAGGGGGAACAAATGTTAAAATAAATTGAGTAGATTGAAATACTGGTGATCAATGAAAGGAAGGGGTAAGGGGTATAGGAAAAAATAGGGGGAACAAAGGTTAAAATATATTGGGTAGATAGAAATACTAGTGGTCATTGAGAGGTAGGGGTAAGGAGTATGGTATGTATGAGTTTTTTCTTTTTGTTTTTTATTTGTTTTTCTGGAGTGATGCAAATGTTCTAAGAAATGATCCTGGTGATGAATATACAACTATGTGATGATATTGTGAGCCATTGATTGTGCACCAGGTATGGAATGTTCATATGTTAAAATGTTTGTGTGAGTATGTTGTTTGCCAATAAAAATATAGAAAATAAAAACTCAAAAGACAAACTAATTAGAAAATGGGCAAAAGACATGACCAAATATTTCACCTAGAAGGATATAGAGATAAAAAATAAACACATCAAAAGATGTTCAGGCAGATGACAACAGCCATTGCCACACTCCTCCGCCCACAGCCATGGTCAACCCCACCATGTTCTTCAACATTGCCCTGTCAGTGAGCCCTTCAGCCATGTCTCCTTTGACCTGTTTGCAGACAAAGTTACAAAAACAGCAGAAAATTTCTGTGCTCTGAGCACTGGGGAGAAAGGATTTAGTTTTAAGAGTTCCTGCTTTCACAGAATTATTCCTGGGTTTATGTGCCAGAGTGGTGACTTCACACACCATAATGGCACTGGTGACAAGTCCATTTGCGGGGAGAAGTTTATGATGAGATCTTCATCCTGAAGCATGTGGGTCCTGGCATCTTGTCCATGGCCAGTGCTGGACCCAACACAAAAGGTTCCAAGTCTTTTCATTTGCTCTCCTAAGACTGAGTGGCCAGATGGAATTACCTGGCCTTTGGCAAGGTGAAAGGGGCTTGGATATTGTGGAAGCCATGGAGCACTTTGGGTCCAGGAATCACAAGACCAGCAAGAAGATCACTACTGCTGACTGTGAACAAGTCTAATAAATTGTAGTTATGTTTTGTCTTAACCACTAGACCATTCCTTCTGTAGCTCAGGAGAGCGTCCCACCTCCCCTGGTCTGCCTCAGTATCCTATCTTTGTTCTTTTACTGTAGTTCTTTGGGTTGTACATTATCCTCCCCTTCCAAGTGTAATTGGATTGCAGCGTTAAGTTTATGATTATGAAATAAAAACCAGCCAAAAAAACAAAAACATAGGCCTGTACTATTTATATTATTTGAAGAAAAGTAGACAAAGATTACTCTGAATACTATTTCATTTTCTCTTTTTGTCTGACTAAATAATTCATCTGAAAACTGGTAGAAGATTTAAGGTAAATTTTGATCCTAATGTCTAAGGTAATATTTTTTTCATGACTGTGGACTGCCCATTGATAAAATCTTAGCATACTTTAAATGTAGTTGTTGATATTATGTATAACCTACTGACTGACTTTATAAACATGTAGTAATATTTTAAGGTAATATTATTGAGTGTGAAGTTAGTTTATATTCTTAAATATAAATGCACACTGATTTATAAAATAAGTAGACTACATATCTTGTCAGCACATAAAGCAATTGATCATTGCAAACTGTATTAGTAACTTGTGTTTTCCATACTCCTTAAGAAAGTTATTAAGTGGTTCATCCAGTCTAGTCTTTTGTCTCTACAGAAGTATCAAGGAACATTCTTTGTTGGACATAATGCATGCTCACTGTGATGGAGGACATTTGTTAACATTTGTCCTCCATCTGTTAAAAAAATCTGTGTAATTTGGGTTGTAATCTTTGAATTTATTGTTTTGGGTTACTTCAGGTTTGAAAATCTCTTATCACAGTTTTCATTTCTTTTACTAGGTGCTTTAATTTTTTTTTGTTTTTGTTGTTGTTGTTTTTTCATACTCTGGAGCCCTGTTGTTGCATGGATTCAAATCTCAGTTCCAGTATAAGCAAATTTTGAAACTGCACAAGCCCCTTAACCTACTCACATATATGAATATTTCCTCCTTTCTGCCCATTCCCCCAAGGGGACTTTGCAAATACTTCTTTATTCACTGCCCAAATTATTCTGGAATTTATTGGTGCATCACATTAACCTGGACAAACCAACAAAATCTCACACCCTATTCAAGTTTCCATGTACTTAAGGTGTTCGGCTACACTGACCATAGCATTAAATTAGGAAATGCAGTACCCACAATATAAATTTTCAACCAAATAAACATCTCTCCCTTTAGTCTCACACAGAAGGATGATATCATCCTTTACCCAGTCTTCTGATTTAGCTTAGTCCTATCCAGATCAGCTTCATTCATATCTCTGCTCAATATTTGATCACTTTTTCAACTTTTTAAATGGTTCCTGTGTAGAGTACTGCTGATTTTCATAGCTTCAGAGCGCTAAATCTGAGTCTCAGGTATCATACGTATATACCCAAAGTTTCTGGGAAAGACCTTGTCATATATAAACAGCCCAGTATCTCAGAATTTAGAATTAACAGTTACATCTGAATATATGTGACTGCTGTAATAGCTTACAATCTAGGACTATTTGCGATAAGCCGCAACCTGAAAACTGCAGCTCTCAACTTTAGTTCACTGTATTTTTATATTATAGTCCATATGATTGATGCATGATATTTGTCTTTTTGTTCCTGACATCTCTTTCAACATACAGCTCTTAAGGTTCATTCACCTAGTTGTGTGCCTCACAACTTCATTCCTTCTTGTGGCTGCTCAGTAGTTCTAGTTTGCTAGCTGTCGGAATGCAATATACCGAAAACAACAGCTTTTAAAAAGGGGAGTTTAATAAGTTGCAAGTTAACAGTTTTTAGGCCATGGAAATATCTCAGTTAAAGCAAGTCTACAGAAATGTCCAATCTAAGGCATCCAGGGAAAGATATCTTGATTGAAGAAGGCTGGTGAAGTTCAGGGTTTCTCTCTCAAGTGAGAAGTCATATGGTGAATAGTCAGGGTTTCTCTCTTGACTGGAAGGGCACGTGGCGAACATGGCCGTCATCTGCTAGCTTTTTCTCTTGGCTTCTTGTTTCATGAAGCGCTCTGGGAGGCATTTTCCTTCTTCATCTTCAAAGATCACTGGCTGGTAGACTCTCTGCTTCTCGTGGCTATGTGATTCTGCTCTCTTAGTCTCCCACATTCTCCAAAATGTTTCCTCTTTTATAGGATTACAGTAAACTAATCAAGACCCGCCTGAATGGGTGGAATCACATCTCTTCCTAATCCACTTTAACAAACCACTCTTGATTGAGTCACATCTCCAGGGAGATGAACTAATTACAGTTTCAAACATACATTACTGAATAGGGATTAGAAGAAAAAACTGCCTTTACAAAATGGAATTAGGATTAAAACATGGCTTTTCTAGGGTACATACATCCTTTCAAACTGGCACAGTAGTCCATTGTATGTATGCACCATAGTTCCCTCTTCCATTCCTCAATTTTAGTACCCTCAGGCTACCTCCATTCACTGTGGATCAGGAACAAGAAACACTTGTGTCCCCGCAAAGGTCCTCCAGGTATATATTGAGCAATGGGGTTTCAGAATCATAATGGCAAACCCACCTCCAGCCTCCTGTGGAACCACCACACTGCCCTCCAAAGGGCTAGACCTCTCATTAATAACTTTTTGAAGTCTATCCCATTACAGAACCACTTTTAATTCTTGGTTTCTTTTCTCTTTTTTAAGGCATTCAGAATTCTTTCTTAGAGATGACTAACAGATGTATCAGGTTTTGCTCAAGGGTAGTGTGTATATGTGTATGTGTGTGTTTAGTATTTGCTTCCAAAGTTCTTTTCTAGTAATACCTATCACCCTTTTTTTTAGCTATAGAAGTCCCTAACCTGGTCAGTACTACTAGGCAGTAGTACTCTACAGTTGTCTTTGCATCATAGCTGATATATGAGATTCATTCCATTTATAGTTTGGTTTATTTTCCCAAAAATGCTACTTTATACCTCTTTATTGTTGAAGTTCATCTACCACTTTGTACAGAAATGTAACTAGCTTGTTTGTGAGAAATAATTTCTGATTATAGAAATAACCTGACTTTTCAGTTAGCATTGGGCTTTTTGCATTACTGTGTTTAATCTGTTTGGCTCACTATAAGGATTTCACAATTCTGATATATTCAGAACATCTATGGGTTGTTCCAGCTCATAAAATGGCAGTGCCTGGTTATTTACATTTAGTTATGGGAATCACTAACCTAATTTTGGAATCTTTTCTGCTACCCCAGGCCATAGTGCCAAATGTTCTGCTAATCCTGGGGCTGCCCTGGGGAATGTACGGCTTCAGAGATGTGGAAGAACCTTTGAAGTCTAGTTTAAGATTTCATTCTTTTTAGAGGAATGTCCAGGAATGTTTGAGCCAAAGCATGCCTCTTGAGATATACCTAACCATTCTGAATGCAGCTATAATATTCTTCCATAATTGGCTTTTCCAGTGACTTTTCCCTTAACCTTGAAAACTCTAGAATCAGTCCTGGATTAAATGCTGCTTTTGACTAGTGTTTATTAGCAGATGTCATGTACTGCTCTTTGCTCAGCATGTCAAGTATTAGATTTATGTTTCACGGTAATACACTGTGTTTTAGGATTAAGACTGATCCCTGTTCTTAAGGATAGTGCCATCTCATTAATTTCATATGATTAATGGCATAGTGGTATAAACAGTAAATGCCTTATGCTAAATGTACCTCTTAAATATTAAGATTTAGAATTAGGTTCGCCAGAATTCGAGAAAAAAGTTCTATTGAAAAAGACTTTCAAGAACCACTAAGGAAATGTTAATAAGTATTTATGAGATGTGCAAGATACTAGGCCAGATATTATGGCAGATACAGAAATGACTATGATCTAATACATGGCAGACTGCATTAAGCACTATAATAGAGGGATAACCAAAGTGCCAAGGAAATACAGGAAAAGAAAGATTGAGTCAGACTAGGGATATGAAAAGAATACACATTAAATAGTGATTTGAACTGGGTCTTAGAGAATTAGTAACTTTAATAGAAATTTTAAAAGATGGATTCCATGCTGGTTTAAGATATTTTGATGACATCCTCTCTGACACAGTGGAACTCCTGTTTGCATTTATTTTCTTTCAGCATTTTGAATGTGTTGTCCCACTGTCTTTTTTTTTTCATGGTTTCTGATGAGAAGTCAGCATTTAAACTTTTTGTGGCTCCCAAGATGCATTGCTTTCAGAATTTTCTTTCTTTGTCATTTGACAGTTTCGTTATTGTCTATGGATGGATTTCTTTGAGTTTATTCTCTTCGGAGTTCAATGAATATAATAAAATCTTTTGTTAACTTTGGAAAATTGTCTAGTCTTTATTCCTTCAAATGTTCTTTCTGCCTCTTTGTCTCTTCTGGGATCCCTGCAATGCGTATACACATGATAGGATCCCACAAGTCTCTTAGGCTCTGTTCATTTTTCTCCGTTCTTTTTCCTTTCTGCTCCTCAGACTGAATAATTTAAAATGTTTTATTTTCAAGTTCACTGATCATTTTTTCTGCCAACTCCAGTCTGCTGTGAACCCTCCAGGGAATTTTTTTTGTTCAGTTAGTGTGGTCTTCAGCTTGGGTATTTCTTTTTGGTTCCTTTTTATCATTTCTCTTTATTGAAATTCTCATTTTGTTCATATGTCATTTTCCTGGTATTCTGTAGTTCTTTGTGTTTTCCTTTAGGCCTTTGAGCATATTGAAGACCCATTTTTAAAAAGTCTTTGTCACAGTTTGACATTTTTTGTTGGATGGTTTCTGATGTTTTATCTTGCTCTTTTGGATGGACCATCATTTTCTATTTCTTTGATGCCTTGATCTTTTATTCCACACTGTACATCTTAGTATGTTAACTTTGGATTTTACCCTTGAGGTGTCTGTTAAGTTTGTATCCATCCAGCTGTTGACATGACTGAGATTTCCTTCAATGGCAGGAGTAACACAGACAAACCAAATACCTTTCACAGTGTTTGCTGATTGGCTCTGTGTTGGCTGGTGCTGTCCTTCAGAGCTTAGCCCTCCTAACATTGAAGAACATCTCACTATGAAAATGTAGGGTCCTTTTGGTCTTTTCTGAACATGCAACTAGCCCTGGGCATGTGCTTATGGCCTTAGGAATTCCCCACTTTACATGGATTCCGATGCTCCCACTTCTTCCTTTGAAACAGTCTTTCCTTCTTGTTCTGGGCACTATTTGTATATCTTATAGCCAGGAATCCTTGACCCTATGCTACTCTGATTTGATTATTTCTTACATTGATTTATCTGTCCAGAAACCCCTGTCCTGGTTCAGTTCTTCAGCTCTCACTGGATAGATTGATGCAGATAGTTCAGATAGAGTGATGCAGATAGATGTACATGCATCCCAGTATGCAGATAGGGGTTAATCTGCTCCCTTTGGAACTGGGATCAGGGACCTAAACTGATAATAAGCACAGGCTGACTCTGGGTGGAACTATGGAGGGGATGGAGTAAGGGCCAACAGTAGTGCTACAATGTTTTCTTATTGTTTTTAAGTTGTCTTTTTCTTGATTTGGCATTTGCCAGTTACTGCAACCTTTTAAGAGTTTTCTGTAGCTTTGTGAAAGATGTTCTGATAGTCTTTGAAATGGTTTAAAGAATCTCTGGGAAAATAGAACCCAAAATGGTGGGGTGGAGTGTCTCACCCCACCATTTTGGTGATATCACTCCTGTATTGTTATTTGATTCTTTGTTTAACCGTTTTTTCTAAACCCATTGGTTTTTATAGCAGACATTCTCAATCTATCCATGAATACTCCTCAGTATCATTCCATCTCGTACCTCCTTCCCCAGGGGTAAAGACTGGGGATAAAATGGAAATAGAAATGGGTCAGAAATGAGGATGTACATTAAAATACCTCTAACCAGGAGTCTTGTTGATCATAGTTCATTCTTTTAGAAACAGTGGAAAATTGTGTATCATGATTCTTATAGCTTGAAGCATTTTTATTTCACACTTTATGATTTCTATCTTAATTAGATATCTCTTTGTGAAATTCTTCTTGATTAAGCTACATTTGTCAGTATAGGGCAGTGCTATGTGATAATAATGTGTTAGCCACATAAATCATTGTAAATTTTCTTGTAACCGCATTTTTAAAAGAAACAAGAGAAATAAATTGTATTTATGTATTTATTTTATTTAACCTGATATATCCCACAGTATTATCTTTTAATGTGTAAATAGTATAAAGTTATTAATGAGATATATTACTTTTTTTTTACTTTTTTTCAATTTTTGTTTTTCTTTGAAATCTGGTATGTATTTTGAACTTAAAGTCCATCTCTATTCAGACTGGCTGCATGTCAAGTGTTCAGTAGCCACACACAGCTACCATATTAGACAGTGCAGATATTTTGGACACCTGAATTTTTAATTTTCTTCCAGATAAAAATAGACTATAGAGATGGTTATATTACTTGGTAATAAAAAGCAGCAGTTTTTATGAAAGCCTGTACTTTATTGAAGAGGATAACTTAATATTATCATCTTCATTTTTAAAGGATGGGATCTTATTATCCTAAAAGTTAATGGGTTTAGAAATATGTTTGTTTTCTCTTTTTACTGAGGTAAAAAATACTTTTATATTTAGTAGTTTAAAACGCTTGTGATTTTAATTTAATGTTTTTTGTGTTGTGTAGGAATTTTACAATGAATTGGCTCCTCTGTCAAGAATCCCTGCAGGCACCATCTCAGGAATTTTTTTTGCGATTGACACAGTCTTCTTTATTACCTTTCTATATTTTAGTTTTAGTTATTTGTTTTCTTTCTATGATGCACGTTATTTTCAGGAGGATTAAGTAAGTACATAGGAGAATCAATCACATTTCTGATTAATATACTATGGAAATATGTAAAATACTTATTTTTAATATCCTTCCAATATTTGTGTATTTGTGTTAAAACTTCTAATTCCATTTTCTATTCATAGATATGTAAAATATCTTTATAAGATGTTAACCAGATAAAGTTCAAATTTAGTTTTATATATCTAAATATGTTCTATCTAGATTTAATATAGGAATAATATTTAAATAATAAATTAAACTTTAACCAATTTGTTTACTAATTTATTCAAATTTCAACTTAAGAACAGTTTCTTCTATTTAATTTAAATGAAGTTCAGGGGATTTTTTTAATTATAAAATTTTATCATATTTAAAAGGAGGTTGTGTGTAATATCTTCATTTTAAGGACTTATTCAAATTATAATTTAATTATATTGAATTAGCAATTACCTAGTTGATCATGAAAAGGGAAACCTAAAAATTTACTTTTTTATTATATTTCATGAACTCTTGTTTTAAAAAATATTTTTATTGAGAAATCTTCACACACATGCGTCCATACATGGTGTACAATCCGTGGTTCACAGTATCTTCACATAGTTGTGTAGTCATCTCCATGATCATTTTTTTGAACATTTGCATCGCTCCAGAAAAGTAAATTTAAAAAAACTCATATCTACCTTACCCCTTACTCCTCCATCTCATTGACCACTACTATTTCACTCTACCCAATTTATTTTACCCTTTGTGCCCCTATTATTTATTTATTTTTTTAATCCATATTTTTTTACTCTTCTTTCCTGGATAAAAGAAGTATCAGACACAAAGTTTTCACAATCACATAGTCACATTGTAAAAGTTATATCTTTATACAATCATCTTCAACAATCTAGGCTCCTGGAACACAGTTCAACAGTTTCAAATATTTCCCTCCAGCCACTCCAATACACCGTAAACTAAAAAGGCATATCTTTTTATATATATTTTTATAATGCATAAAAATAATGTTTCGACTCTTTTTGAAATCTCTCAGCCATTGAAACTCTATTTTGTCTCATCTCTCTCTTCCCCCTTTGGTCTAGAAGGCTTTTTCAGTCCCTTGATGCCGGGTTTCAGCTCATTGCTGGATTTCTGTCCAGTGCTGCCAGGGAGATTTACACCAGTGGGAGTCATGTCCCACATGGGAGGAAGGGCAAATGAGTTCACCTGCTGAGATGGCTTAGAGAGAGAGAGGCCACATCTGAGCAACAAAAGATGTTCTCTGGGGGTAACACTTGGGCCTAATTTTAAATAGGCTTAACCTATCCTTTGTAGGAGTGTCTGAATTTTCATATGTACTCTTTACAATGTGAATCATCTTCATGTTCTAAATTGCAAAGACTTGGAGATATATAAATTAGGATTTGACTAGCATCACATACTTGTAAATTTTAAGAACCATCTATATATTTCTTTTAATGAAGAAATTTAAAATTTCAGGTATGGCCCTAAAAGGTAATAAACAATATATCTTTGATTTTTCAAATATATTTTTTTCAAAATTGAAAACACATTTCCTTTCTGTAGTGGTAACTCCATGAAAGAAACTGTTAATCTTGAAGATGGACAAATTGGAGAAAGGCCAGAAATAATTTATCATGTAATTCACACTATTTTATTGGGTTCTCTTGCGATGGTTATAGAAGGGTAAGTGTACTTTTTTTGATACATTTGTTTTTACTAAGAATTGTCCTTTCTAATGTTAAGTGGATACTTTGAAGAATACATTTATAAAGTTTTGTAAAAGCTCAAAACCTACAAACTTTCTTAATCTAACTGGATTTTACAAAGGTGTTTTTAGTACAGTGAATCTGCATTTACTTATTCATTCATTCAAAACCTATTGAATGCCTTTCAAGGGCCTGATGTTTTGCTAGGTGCTAGAGGTGAGCAAAAGTGGACACTGCTTTTTAACCTTATGTAACTTATGGTCTTTTTGGAAGTGACAGATGTTAATCACATAAAAGTAAAATTATAGCTTTTATAAATGAAGGAAAGGTAAATGATGCCCTGAGAACGTATGAAGATGGAATTTGATTTGAGGAGATCAGAAAGATCCTCTAAGGAAAAGATGCTTGAGTTGAAGTCTGAAGGATGAGTAGAAGTTAAATAAGTGAACAGAAGAGGCAATATATTCCAGACAGAGGGAATAACATATGCAAAGGCACTGTGGTAGGAAGGCACATGACATATTTTGTCAGGAGGGACAAAAACAAGCTCCGTATAGCTGAAGTGCGGTGAACATGCAGGAGAGGGTCTTAGAGGTCATAGTAAGGATTTGTGGGTAATTTTTTTTTCTTTCATCTTTCTATCACTTCATACTTTTATTGCCTTTAAATGTCAAATGAGACTTTACAAATTCCATGTGTGACCCCATTTAATACTCAACAAACCAAGATACTAGGGTAGAACAATATATGTTTTACATTTTGCTTTTTTGTTTCTCGTAATAATTTATTTAATCAATACTTATTGAAGGACATTTAGGTTGTTCCCAATTGTTTGCTATTAAGACAACATACTGCAGTTGAAACCCTTGTATGCATTTTTTTGTGCACTTTTGCTAATAATTTTAAAGACTAGATTCCTAAAAATGAGATTGTCTATCTTAGGGTATTTTAAATTTTCAAGAGTTCTGCCAAATTGCCTTCTGAAAAAAGCTGTAACAGTTTATAATCTCTCTAAGAATATAATTTTACTGTACCTTCATCAGTACAAATGCTTTTATTTATCTTCATTTTCTAATCCACATTTTAATTATTTAAGAACTGAGTAATAATCCATTGCTGTATATCAGGGACTAAAACATTTTCGTTCTCCCTTAATACTTAATTTTAGTATTTTTGTGGGTAATGGGAAAGAATTCAGAAAAGAGGAATCAGATAATAATGATCATAAAATATCTTGTGTGTGACTTCTTTTTTTTTCCTCCAGCTTGAAATATCTCTGGACCCCTTATGTCTGCATGTTAGCCGCGTTTGGTGTTTGTTCTCCTGCACTTTGGATGACACTTTTCAAGTGGCTTCGATTAAGAACTGTACATCCAGTGTTGCTGGTAAGCCATTGTTAGTTTGTGTTAGATATTGGCTTCTCTTCTAGTTGTATAAAATCAAATGCTAATAAATAGAAACTACATTAAATACAGTTGAAATTGCATGAATAAACCATATTGTGACTTACAAGTAGAAAAAGAGACTGCGGGAGACAATTTTTATAATTTCTAATTATAAAATTAATACATTTCAATGCAGACAACTTAAAAATAAAATATAAAAATACAGTTAATCAGTAATGTGACAGGCTGTGAAGAATTAATTTTTTGCTTTGATTTAAAATTGTGGTATGTTTTCCATGTGTATGAAATGTATACACTACCAGAAATTGTGCTAGGTGTTTGGAATGTGGAGATAGATAAAAACACAATTAATTTTATATAGTATCCTGTGCATAAGAACAGATAAGAAGTACCATAGCGTACTATCAGAACATAAAGAAGGGTTACTGATTTCACTTTTTTAGATATTCAGAGAAGACATTCCAATCTGAGATTTGAAAGATGATGAAGTGATTAGTTAAAGGAAGGAGAGGAAACTATATTCATGGAAGAAAGAATAAACACAGAGGTAGGCAGGGGTCAGATGTAATCAAAGGGAATTTAAAACAGAGCCAAAGAAAAAGCATGGTATGTTTTTTTGTTTTTTTGGTTTTTTTTAAATTTTATTTATTAAACATACCAACATATAGACACAAACATTCTTACCATATGATCATTCCATTCTTGATATACAATTGGTAACTCACAATATCATCACATAGTTGTATATTCTTCATCATGGTCATTTCTTAGAATATTTGCATCAATTCAGAAATAGAAATAAAAAGAAAACAGAAAAAAATTCATACATACCATACCTCCTACCCCTCCCTTTCATGGATCACTAGCATTTCAATCTACTAAATTTATTTTAACATTTGTTCCCCCTATTTATTTATTTTTAATCCATATGTTTTACTCATCTGTCGGTGAAGTAGATAAAAGGGGCATCAGACACAAGGGTTTCACAATCACACAGTCACATTGCAAAAGCTGTATCATTATACAGTCGCCTTCAAGAAACATGGCTACTCTAAGACAGCTCCACATTTTCAGGCAGTTCCCTCTGGCCTCTCCATTACAACTTAATTAAAAAGGTGATATCTGTATTATGTGTAAGAATAACCTCCAGGATAACCTCTCAATTCTTTGGAATCTCTCAGCCATTGACACTCATTTAGCTCTTCCCCCTTTTGGTCAAAAAGCATGGTATGTTTAGTTTTGTTGGTGAATAAAGTGTGAGGAAGGGGGAAGTGAGACTGGAGAAGTGAGAGGGGGCTCAGGTCATGGAAGCCTTTGAGTATCAAGCTGTGGAGCTTGGCCTTAACCTACAGCATTGAAGTTTTTATGCAAGGGAGTAAGAAAGTCAGTCTTACATTTCTATTAGATCACTATAGTTCTAGGAAGGATAAGCGTGAGGGTGACAGACTAGAGCCATGAAGCAGACTGTTACCCAGGTGCAGACCAGTGGTGAATGGAAATAGCAAAACTTCAATTTATTGAGTACCCACTGTGTATCAGGTACTGTCTAGAAGCATTTCACATGCTATTCAATGCTTACGAAGATGCAATTAGTTTTTATTATCTGTATTCTAAAGACAAAGAAGGTCAGGCTTTAAATGTTAAATAACATGCCTGAGATCATAAAGCTTAAGTGTGGACAACGTGATTCGTGTCCAGATTTTTCTGACTCCCAGTAGATTAATACTGTGATATATTGGAGTAAAAAAAATAGAAAAGGAGATTAATAAGACTTGGTGTTTGATTAAATATGGGAGAATGAGGAAGAGGGAAATAAGCATGCCTATCTCCTAGGTGTCTGGTTTGTATGACTTTGTGAGTCATGGGGTCAACAGTTGACATGGGATGAGAGAAAGAACAGGTTTTGACGGGAAGATGACAAAATATTTTTAATAACAGTCACAATGTATTTTGTCATCTTATTCCAAGACAATTTATATGTTCTTATTTTAACCTATTATTGATATATATTAGCTGTTTTCCTGTCTTGATTCATTGTCTTTTGAGGGGTAGTTGTAAGCTTTTTAGGTAGCAGATCGGTATATTTTGTAAGTTGTTCGTAACTTAAGTTCCCACTAAATTGTCAAATATTGGTTCCTTATTTGAAATATTACTAAGAACATTATTTTTTTATGTTCTGTTTTAAATTTGTACAATAAATATACATGTATTGCTTTTTTTCTAGTTTAATATGTCTGAAATGTTTTAGTCTTCGTTCACCTTGTACCATAAACTAGGTTCCAAGCTAAGTTTTTTATTTCCCAGACTGAAATTATTCTAACTAAAAGAATATGTGAATTGTATTATTTGTGATTGGTCATAGAGTCATTGTGTACTACCTCTGAAATGCATTCTGTAATATATGTATCCATAATACTTTTTGCTTTAATATTTTAGGCTCTTATTTTGAGCATGGCTGTACCCACTATAATAGGTTTTAGCTTATGGAAGGAGGTAAGAAATCAGTTTTTCACGTTATTAAAATGTACTTTATCTACAAGGTAGTAATGAATTTATATGTATGGAAGGAAAGATATTTAGACAGTCTTCTAACAAAATATGTATAGTGTAATATTCTTAGTAATGCTTGATGCAGTTCTCTAGCCCATTGCTATTGTTAATTCAGTTTATAATTAGCAAAGGAAATTGCTGAAGATAGGTAACTCTAAATATTCAATATCTATAAAATTGGCTTATATAATGTTACATGTCAGTAAAAACTGTAAATTATTTGATTGAAATTAAAAAAATTAAAGTGTGTATGTGTATGAAAGATACAACTGATGATTCGTTGTTTGATAATGATAGAAATATTTGTGAGTCTAGGCAGTGAATTGTAACTATACAATAGATTAATTTGATTGAGGAGAATGAGTAGGTCACTGAAAGAAAGCAAAGAAATGCATAATTTTTGTTTTCACGAGTATAATGTAATAGTGTTTGCTTTAAGTTTATCTTTTAGTCTTTTGAAATACTCTGAACAGTTTTGAACTTTCTAATTACTTATACACACCTATTGGGGATTTTTTTTGCATTTTAGTTTTTTCCAAGACTAATGTCAGAATTATTGGAACTACAGGAATTCTATGACCCAGATACAGTGGAACTTATGACCTGGATAAAGTAAGAATTGAATGGCTCAAGACTATTTATTAAACTATTAATGAATCAACATATACTAGCTCTAATGGATTCAAGGAAAATAATAAGTTAATACTTTCTCATAAAACTCAGAAATTTTACCATTTTTAAGGGATATTTAATTTTATTGTAATTTGTAATCCTAATTGTCTAATTAAACTCATCTCTGTGGGCTTGAAAGTATAGCACTGATAAATTCAGGATTTGGGGCTTCCATTTTTGACAATGCAGCATACTAATAATCTTAAAATGTTCCTGTTATCAACTCCTAAGAAATATGGACTAAAAAAGAATAATTGTCTTTTATTTAGATAGTTGAGAGGATGCTTTCTTTGCTCTAGCTTGGAGATGGATGGGTGGTTGATTGTTAGCCCTGCTAACCAAGTGATTTTAGTTTTAATGCCCATAAAGGATAGAAGATATGACCTTGGGTCTAAGGAAGCAGTTGGATTTGAAAACCCCTTTCCCACAACACACATTGATACAACTCAGGCACCCTCAAAGCCTATACTATCAGTGAAAGGATGGACTAGCAAAGTATCTATCAAGTGGTAAAGCAAAATAAGAAAGTGCATCTTTCTTGGTTAAAATAAAAGTCTCCCCTCTGAATTTGTAACAGTGGACCTGAATGCACGTGGGTTTGGGATTTGAGGGTATACTTATTTAATCCAGGACACCTCAAATCAAGAAATAAGCATAAAAATTTGTCCTGGACTGGTTTGGAGTACTTGATGCACCCTCAACCCAGGCTACATAGGATTCCATAAATAAAGCTTCATGAGAGTGAGCTCTAAAATTATAAAACACATTAGGAAACAATCCAGTATAGCAAGAATCAGCTGTTATTTATTTCTACAAGCAGCAGAATTAGACATCTGACAATTTTTGATAATAAATGTTGTTCATGTTAGTTTTTGCTCTGTACAGAGCACTGCAAAATTTCACGGCTTAAACAATAAACATTTATTTCTCACAATTTTGAGGGTTAGGGGGCAGTAGGGAAGATTATTTTGGTATAAGCAAGCTCACCTAAAGCTGGATATTCTGGTTCTCACATAGCTGAGGTTGGATAGGTGTCAGTTGAGATTATGGAATTTTCTTGGCCATGTGACTCTCATCTTCCTCTCTTGCAAACAATGCAAGGTTAACCAGGGCTTGTTCACAGATTAGTGGTTGTAGAGTTCCCAAGAATAGCAAGAGAGGGAAAGTCCCAATGTCTAGCATGTTTTAAGTTTTTACTTGCATTATTTTCTATGGCCAAATCAAGTCACATGACCAAGTCCAGAGTTCCCTCCAAAAACATGGATATAAAGGGAGGAATTACTGCAGCCATTTTTTGCAACCAGTCTACCACATGGATAAACCCTGTGAAATAACTACATTGAAAATAATTAAAGACATAAAAGAAAAAAGTAAGACATGAAAAAAGAATGAAACACAACCAAAGAAGATTAGGAAAACACTGAAAAAAAATTGTTCTAGAAATGAGAAATAGGTTTATAGAATAGATATATAAAACTGAGGATAGGTCTTATAAGATCTTGTGGGTGTAAAAATACCCTTTGTATGATTAAAAATTATTTTGTTTATATTGCCCTAACTATTGCCAGCTAATACTTTTTGTGAATTTGGACATAGTCTACAAGACCGTCTTAATATTTCAACATTATATTTACTATTGTAGAGCACTGATTACACAGTCTTGTGCTGTCATTAATAAAAGAGGAAGTTATGTCTATATGTGTTTACCATAATACTGTTTCAAAAACATGGCAAAGGCCCAAACTCTATTGTACATTGTACATTCATAACTTTATGTTAAGTAATTATTCTTTTGCATGTCTTTCCCCCCACTTTACTGAGTGTTCTTCAAGGACAGTGGCCATGTACTGGTGCTGTCATTTCTTTTTTTTTTTCTAGAGCCTGGCACTGATCAAGCACATAGTAGGTAGACACCGAATGCTGAGTACAGGGAGAGAATTAGATAAATGAAGGCGTTAGAGCAGTCTTTTGGGATCTGCTTGAAGATTTCCTCTCCTTTTAGCAGCATCTGTCTTGTATCATGGTTCAGAGTGGTAAAGTCCTACCTGTGTTATCTGGAGACAAACATGGGTAAAGATTGGGAAGGAGCGGGAGAATAAATGGTTTGGAAGGAGGGGCTTGTGGTGGTTAATATTTCCAAAATATGATTTTGAGAATTCATAATATCACCACTGACCTGACTACTGTATCTAAAATAGTATCTTCCTACTCCCTTATTTTTTACTGGCCTTATTATCACCAGACATATATATGTTTATTGTTTAATGTCGCTTCCTGCTTCCTCTTAAGAGCAGATACCTTGTCCTTTTTTTCTCCCTCTATAGCTCCAACACTTAGCAGCGCCTGGGACATTGTAGATGTTCAAATATTTTTAATGTATCCATAAACAAAATGAATGAAAATTGACCTTTCAACTTAGTGTATTATACTTCATAAGTTGCCTAGTATTTCAGAGTGGATAAATCATTGATCTAAATGGTATACTTGCCTTTTCAGTGTGTGTACCTTTGTGGTTCTTTACAGAAGGCAAGCTCCAGTTGCAGCTGTGTTTGCTGGGAGTCCGCAGTTAATGGGTGTGATTAAATTATGCACTGGATGGATGGTGACAAGTTTACCTCTTTACAATGATGATGATCTTCTCAAGAGAAATGAAAATGTGAGGCATTTCAAATTCTTCATTTGGATCTTTTTTACAGTATTCTCTATTTTATTATAGCTCTATAGTGATGCATATGTTGCTATTTATTACAAAGATAACTAGGAAAAAACAACCAATTTTAGAAAATAAGGATTGATTTGCCTTAGTTTTTAAAAACTATAATTCCCAGCCTGTGCGCTTCCCAGACAAACAAACATGCAAACAAAGAAATGGAAAACCAAACCAAACCAAAAAAAAATTTCAATAAATGGTGCTCCAATAAAGGGATACTCACATGGAAAAACAATGAAATATGACCCCTGCTATACAGCATACAAAGAAAAAACAAAAAAAACTGTGAATACATTTAACTAAAAGGAAATCCAAATTAAATGTTAAGTTCTTTGCTTTATGAAGAGCGTTGATAAATTTCTGGAAGGAATATTTAATTTTCCACAAATATGAAGGGACTGATGTGTAAAATTTCACAAAGGGAAACATTCCACTGAAAATATCATTGCTCTTAACTAAATTATTAAAGGAAAATTGTTGGTTGGACAGTGGTGGTACAGTGGCAGAGTTTTCGCCTACCATGCCAGAGACCCGGGTTCAATTACCAATGCCTGACCATGCGAAAAAAAAAAAAAGGAAAAATTGTTATAAAGGAAAATTGTCAGTGGCATGATACACTTTGTCTTTCAAAACTGAAATTCTGTTGCTTTAAAAACACTGATTTATTTTCTTAATATAGGATGTTATTAACTCACTATAACATTTTATTATTATCTGATCAATTGTTTATCAGGGAATATATTATTTTGAATGTTTGTTATGGATTTAAATAGTAACTTAATATCTGAAGGTAATAACGAACAGAACCTGAGTTTCAAATATTCTATTTTTCAATTGAGAAAATTTCATATAGTTTTTAAGTATAGTTCGAGTTAAGGAGGAAGTATAGCAATATAGGAGTTAGGAATGCAGACTCTGAATTAGAATGTCTGAATCCAAATGCTAGCTCTGCCATGTACTAGCTTTGTGTCTTGAGCGACTTACTGAATCTGGAAATAATAATAGTTCTCACCTCCTACTTGTGAGATGTAAATGAAATAATGTACTTTAACTGAAATGGTAAAATTTAAATTTTATCTATTATGTTATGTGCTGTTAAACTGTAGTTATACACATATACTCACACAAAGTATAAATGGAAATTCAAAAGCAGGAGCAATCTATTCTGCTAAAAATATCCAAAAAGTCTTTATAAAGGGTATTCCCTTGAGCTGGGCTTAAAAGGATGAGTAGAAACTTATTTGGAAAAAGAATACTATGATTCCAGGCTAAACATGTAACATGAGTCAGGAAATTTGTGTGATCCTGAGATTAGAAAATAAAATGAGGACAGATTCTGAAGGACCTGGAATGCCACATACCAAAGAATTTAGATGAGACCTTTTAGGCAGAGTCATTAGAGACGTTTAATAAACTGGGGGTGGAATGATAAGATCTGGTTTTGGAACAAGACAGGGATGTCCACTATCACCACTGTTACTCATTATTGTGTTGGAAGCTCTAGCAGAGCAATTAGACAAGAAAAAGAAATACAAGGCATCAGAATTGGAAAGGAAGAAGTAAAACTCTCACTGTTTGCAGATGATATGATACTATGTTGAAAACCCCGAAAATCCACAGATCTGTTTTAGAGAGTTTGAATTATTGTGACAGCAAAGAGTTGAGATTGGAGTAGGAGCAGGATCAGAGATGGGGAGATATACCTGAAAGTCAACATCCACCTCTAGTTAGTACTTCGATACTTTGAAAAATTAGTCACTTACTCAGAATATATGTAACCTGTTCCTGAACTTAATATTTTGTGGATTTAAAACAATCAGCTTGTGCCATGGATTTGTTGCCTTTTTTTTTTTTTTGATAAGCTAAGTACTTACTTTTATTGAATAAAGGAAGTTCATTCAGGGCTTACACAGATCATAAGAACAGTTTAAATTATAACAGTTGAAAGATCTATAGCTGATTGGAGGGAAAAAAGACAGTGTGCTGGTTTGAAAGGATGTATGTCTCCTAGAAAAGCCATGCTTTAATCAAAATCCTATTTCATAAAGGTAGAATAATCCCTATTCAATACTGTGTGTTGGAAACTGTAATCAGATCCTCTCCCTGGATGATGTGATTTAGTCAAGAGTGGTTGTTAAGATGGATTAGGTGACAACATGTCTCCACCCATTTGGGTGGTCTTGATTGGTTTACTGGAGTCCTATAAAGTAATTATTTCAAGAACTAATTCATATTTCTAGTGTGAATCAGTGGGATAGGTAAGACTATACAGCCTCTTTCAACCTTATTCATCTTCAATATGCTAATATTACTTGTAGACCCACTAAATAATCACCTTCGTTCCTATCCCCTTTCATTGGAGTTCAACTTCATTTGCTAACAGTTCATCCATCTCTAGTTTCTATATATCTCTAAGTCCCCTATATTCTGTATTATAAGCCTCTGATTATACCTTTATGCTGATTATACCTTTATCCATAAAAGTGGAATTATACAGTATCTATCCTTGTCTGTCTGGCTAATTTCACTCAGCATTTTGTCCTCAGGGCTTATCCATTTTTTCACATGCTTCAGGATGTCATTTGGTCTTACTGCTGCATAATATTCCATCATATGTATATACTACATTTTGTTGATCAACTCGTTCTGTTGATGGGCATTTGGTTTGTCTCCATCTTTTGGTGATTGGGAATAATGCTGCTATGAACATCAGTGTGCAAATATCTGTTTGTGTCATTGTTTTCAGCTCTTCTGTGTATATACCAAGCAGTGCTATTGCTGGGTTATAGGGCAACTCGATATTTAATTTCCAAAGGAACCACCAAAGAGTCTTCCATAATGATTGGACCATTATACATTCCCACCAGCAGTGCATAAATGTCCCAGTTTCTCCACATCCACTCCAACGTTTATAGTTTCCTGTTTGTTTAATAGCATCCATTCTTATAGGTCTGAGATAGTATCTTATTGTAGTCTTGATTTGCATATCCCTTATAGCCAATGAAATGAGCATCTCTTCATGTGCTTTTGAGCCATCTGTATTTGCTCTTCAGAAAAATGTCTATTCATATCTTTAGCCCATTTAATAATTGTATTGTTTGTTCTTTTGTTATTGAGTTGTATGATTTCTTTGTATATTCAGGAAATTAAACCTTTGTATGTAATTTCCAAGTATTTTCTCCCATTGAGTTGGCTGCCTCTTTACCTTTTTTCAAAGTCTTTTGAGGTGCAGAAGGATTTGACTTTGAGGAGTTCTCATTTATCTGTTTTTTCTTTTGTTGCTTGTGCTTTGGGTGTAAAGTTTTGGAAGCTACCTCCTGTTACTAGGTCTTGAAGATGTTTCCCTACATTTTCGTCTGGAAGCTTTATGGTGTTAGTTCTTTTATTTAGGTGTTTGATCCACTATGAGTTAATTTTTATGTAGGATGTAAGATAGGGGACCTCTTTCCTTCTCTTGACTATTGATACCCAGTTCTTCCTTGCCCATTAATTGAAAAGACTATTTTGTCCCATTGGGGGCCTTGTCAGAAATAAGTTGACCATAGATTTGGTGGTCTATTTATGCACTCTTCTGTCTTTGTGCCAGTGCCATGCTGTTTTGACCACTGTGGCTTTATAATAGGTTTTAAAGTCAAGGAGTGTTAATTCTCCCACTTCGTTCTTCTTTTTTAGGATGCTTTTAGGTATTTGGGGTCTCTTTCCCTTCCAAATTAGTTCAGTAGTTAGCTTTTCCAAATCTCCCAAGTAGGTTGTTGGAATTTTGGTTGGTACTGTGTTGGATCTGTAGATCAATTTGGGAAGAATTAACATCTTAACTATGTTTAGCTTTCCTGTCCATGAGCAAGAAATGTCTTTCCACCTATTTAGAACTCCTTTGATATCTTTGAGCAATGTTATGTAGTTTACTGTGTACAAGTTCTTTGCATCTCTAGTTAAGGTCATTCCTAAGTATTTGATTTTTTTAATTGCTATTTTGAATGGAATTTTTTTGCTTACTGACTCCTCAGCTAGGTCATTGCTTGTGTATAAAATGTTACTGATTTTTGCACATTAATTTTTATATCCCGCCACCTTGCTGAATTTGTTTATTAGCTCAGATAACTTTGCTATAGATTTCTCAGCATCTTCCAAGTATAGTATCATATCATCTTCAAATAATGAGAGTTTTACTTCTTCCTTTCCAATTTGGATGCCTTTAATTTCTTTGTCCTGCATGATTGCTCTAGCTAGAACTTCTAGCACAATTTTGAATAATAGTGGTGACAGTGGGCATCCTTGTTTGTTACTGATCTTAGGGGGAAAACTTTCCATCTCTCTCCATTGAGTATGATGCTGGCTATCGGTTTTTCATATATTCCCTCTGTCATACTGAGGTAGTTACCTTTGAGTCCTATCTTTTGGAGTGTATTTATCAGAAAAGGATGCTGAATTTTGTTGAATACTTTTTCAGCATCAATCGAGATGATCATGTGATTTTTCCCTTTCGATTTGTTAATGTGCTATATTACATTAATTGATTTTCTTATGTTGAACCATTCTTGCATTCCTGGTATAAACCCCACTTGGTCATGGTGTATAATTTTTTTAATGTGCTGTTGGATTCGATTTATTAATATGTTATTGAGAATTTTTGCATTTATGGTCATTAGGAAGATTGGCCTCTAGTTTTCCTTCTTATAGCATCTTTACCAGGTTTTGATATTAAAGTAATATTAGCTTCATAAAATGAGTTAAGTAGAGTTCCTTTTTTCTCGATTTTTTGGAAAAGTTTGAGCAGGATTGGTATTAGTTCTTCATGGAATGTTTGATAAAATTCCCCTGTGAAGCCATCTGGCCCTGGGCTTTTTTTTGTAGGAAGATTTTTGATGCCTGATTAAATCTCCTTACTTGTGATTGGTTTGTTGAGATCTTCTATTTCTTCCTGAGATAGTGTAGCTTGTTTGTGTGTCTCCGGGAATTTGTTCATTTCATCTGTGTTGTCTATTTTGTTGACATGTAGTTGTTCATAGTATCCTCTTTTGATTTCTTTTATTTCTTCAGGATTGGTGGTAACACACCCCTTCTCATTTCTGATTTTGTTTATTTATATCCTCACTCTTTTTTTCTTTGTCAGTCTTGTTAGTGGCCCATTTATTACATTGATTTTCTGAAAGAACCAACTTTTGGTTTTATTAATTCTTTCTATTGTTCTTTTGTTCTCCCATTCATTTATCTCTACTGTAATCTTTGTTATTTCTCTTCTCCTATTTGCTTCGGGGTTAGTTTGCTGTACTTTCTCAAGTTTTCCAGGTTTGCTGTTAAGTGCTTGATTTTTGCTCTTTCTTTTTTTTTAATATAGGCAGGACAATAAATTTTCCTCTCAGCACAGCATTTGCTGCATTCCATAAGTTCTGATAAGTCGTATTCTCATTTTTATTCGTCTCCAGATAGCTACTGACTTCTCTAACAATTTCTTCTGTGACCCACTGGTTAAGAGTATGTTATCTAATCTCCATATATTTGTGAATGTTCTTGTTCTTTGGTGGTTATTGAGATCCAGCTTCATCCCGTTGTGATCAGAGAAAGTGATTTGAATAATTTCAGTCTTTTTACATTTATTAAGACCTGTTTTGTACCCCAGTATATGCTCTATCCTGGAGAATGTTCTATGAACACTAGAGAAGAATGTATAACCTTGTGCTTTGGGGTAAAATGACCTATATATGTCTGTTAGGCCTAATTCATTTTAACTTCTCTATTTTCTTGTTGATCTTCTGTCTTGTTGTTCTGTCTACAGAGGAGAGTGGTGTATTAAAGTCTCCTATTATTGTTAAAGCATCTATCGCTCCCTTTAGTTTTGCCAACATCTGTCTCATGTACTTTTGAGCTCTTTGATTGAGAGCATAAACATTTATGATTGTTATATCTTCTTGGTCAATTGATCCTTTAATTAGTATATAGTATCCTTCTTTGTCTATATGATGCCTTTACATTTAAAGTCTATTTTGTCCAATATTAATATAGCTAATCCTACTTTCTTTTGGTTACCACCTGCATGGAAATTCTTCTTCTATCCTTTCACTTTCAATCTATTTGTATCCTTGTGTCTAAGATGAGTCTCTTGTAAGCAGCATGTAGCTGGATTATGTTTCTTACTCCATTCTACCAATCTGTATCTTTTAATTGATAAGTTTATTCTGTTGGTAAATTTAGTCCATTAACATTCAAATTTATTACCGACAAGGCGTTTTTTGATTCCACCATCTTATCTTTTTAAATTTATTTGTCAGATCTATGTATTCTTTTCCCTCTTTTTCTTTGTATCCTTTAAATTACCCTTATTAGTACTCTTTAATTCTGTACCTTCCTCTAGACCTCCCTCTCCTGCCCTTTTTTTCAGCCGGCAGAACTCCTTTTAGTATTGCTTCCAGGGCCTGTCTCTTTTTAGCAAATTCTTTCAGGACTTGTTTGTCTGTAAAAACTTTAATCTCTCCCTCAGTTTTGAAGGACAGTTTTGACTGGGTACAGAATTCTTCGCTAGAAGTCTTTCTCTTTCAGGATCTTGAATATATCATACCACTGCCTTCTTGCCTCCATGGTGCTAGTTGAGTAGTCTGAAGACAGTCTTATTTGATTTCCCTTGTATGTAGTACAAGGAAAATTTGTACTTTTTCTTGCTTTTTTTTTTTTCTTGCTGCTTTCAGGATTTTCTGCTTCTCCTCAACATTTGACAGACTGATTAGTCTGTCAAATTAGTGTGGGGAAGGCCCATTTGGATTTATTCTGTTTGGGAATTCTTTGGGCTTCTCTGATTTGTATGTCCTTTCTGAGGGTTGGGAAGTTTTCCCCCATTATATCCTCAGCTACTCTCCTTAGCCCTTTACTCCTCTGTTTTCCTTCTGGGACACCAGTGATTCTTGTATTTGTGCACTTTGTTTTGCCTATCATTTCCCTGAGTTCCCGTTCAGTTTTATTTTTCCATCTTTTTTGCCATTTGCTATTTTGAGTCTTTGAAGTCAATTATCCTGTCCTCTGTATCACTTATTCTTTCTTCTTTCTCTTCATATCTGGTAGTGTGTTCCTCTAGTATGTTTTTTATTTGGGCAACAGAGCCTTTAATCTCCATGATATCTGCTGTTTTTCTATTTATTCTTCCAAATTCTTCTTTATGTTCTTCTACTGCTTCTTGATCTCCTTTATGCCATTTTCTATAACTTATTTTATTAAGTAGAGTTGTATGAACATCTTTGATTAGTTGTTCCAGCATCTGTGTCTCCTCTGGTGTTTTAATTTGGTCATTAGGCAGGGCTATATCTGCCTGCATTTTGATGTACTTAATGATCTTCTGCTGTCTTCATGCCATGTAAACATCTTTTTTTTTTAATTTTTAAGTTTTTTTTAGTTTTCAATTTTTTTATAAACATAACAACATACAGAAATGAATATTCTTAACCATATGATCATTCCATTCTTGGTATATAATCAGTAGCTCACAATATCATCACATAGTTGTTTACTTGTCACCATGATCATTTCTTAGAACATTGGCATCAAATCAGAAAAAGAAATGAAAAGAAAAAAAACCTCTTACATACCAAACCCCATACCCCTCCCTTTCATTGATTGTTAGTATTTCCATCTTCTCACTGTGTTTTAGCCTTTGTTTCCCTTATTTTTTTCTATGTCCCTGATCACTCCCTTTCACTATCACTAGCATTTCAATCTACTTAATTTATTTTAACATTTGTTCCCCCTATTATTTATTCATTTTAAATCCCTATGTTTTACTCATCTGTCCATAGTGTAGATAAAAGGAGCATCAGACACAACGTATTCACACTCACACAGTCACATTGTGAAAGCTATATCATTATATCATCATCTTCAAGGAACATGGCTACTGGAACACAGCTCTACCTTTTCAGACACTTCCATCCACGCTCTCCAATATACCTTAACTAAAAATGTGACATCTGTGCAATGCATAAGAATAACCTCCAGGATAACCTCTCAATTCTGTTTGAAATCTCTCAGCCATTGATACTTTATTTTGTCTCATTTCTCTCTTCCCCTTTTGGTCTAGAAGGTTTTCTCAATCTCTTGATGCTGAGTCCCAGCTCCTTCTAGGATTTCTGTCCCATGTTTCCAGGACAGTTTATACTGCTGGGAGTCATGTCCCATGTAGAAAGGGGTGGGCGGTGAGTTTGCCTGTCATGTTGGCTGTGAGAGAGATAGGCCACATCTGAGCAGCAAAAGAGGTTCTCTGGGGGTGACTCTTATGCCTAATTTTAAGTAGGCTTAGCCTATTCTTTGCAGGGATAAGTTTCATAAGAACAAACCTCAAGATTGAGGGCTCAGCCTATCGCTTTGGTTGTTTCTATGTAGTGCACCAGTCAGGGGTGATTAACCCTGGTGTGCGCTGGTTTAAGACACGGGGCCCTTTGTGTGCATGCATAGAGCTGTGGCAGCAGGTTGGCGTTATGCCTTCATGGAGTGGGGTCAAATGTAACCCGGCTGCACAGGTCAGCACCTTTTCAGAGCTGGGAAGTGTGACTGAGGGCCGTGTGCCAGCGTGGTTCTAGTACTGCTGTAAAGTGCCCTTCCCAGAGCTGAATGATGTGATTGGGGACCCGTGTGCATGCGTGGGGCTGGGAGTGCTGTAAAGTGATGCACAGAGCTCAGGCGGGGCAGAGTGAGGCTGTGCAACACTATGGGCACATGGAGGGTGGGGGCAGGTGTAGCCTAGGTATGGAGGTAGTGCCCATAGTCTTTATGCACTGGCAACAGCTTGCAGGGAACAGGGAGGGCGAGGTAGTGCTCAGGAGGGGTACAGGATAGGTGGATTGGGCTACACTTGGGGCTGGGGTATGGGGCAGGTACATGCACTGGGAGCTGGTGGGGTGGGGGCACCTGGAGCACAGGAAACAGGAGCAGATGACGGGGTTCAGGTGTGTGATGTATAGGGTTGGTCGCTGGTCATGGGGTTGTGCTGGTGAGAGTAGCGCGCCCAAGGAACACAGCCTGGCTTACTTCCTAGTTCTGGGCTCCTTGTCCATGCACTTACACAGGCTCTGCACTTCCACGCCAGCCTCCAGCTTTCTGCCTCTCAGTTCTTCAGCCTCTGCATCCAGGGCTGCTGCATGTGGTGCAGAAGCCTCTCCCATGTCAGCCATACTCCCGAATCACCACCTCAGTCACCCTCCTGTCCCCTCTCTAACTTTTCTGTGGAGCAGGTCTAAGCTCGAGCTACTCTATTCAGCCATCTTCCCAGAAGTCTCCTGATGCAAATACTCTAATTGTCTGATTTTAAGAAGTGTTTCCAGACATATGCCACCACAAAGCAGTGTCAACAGTGACTGTGTGGTTCCTGGTTCATTGAAGTGTCAAAGGTGGAGTGTGTAGGTTAACAGCTTAAACTTTCTCCGAGGTTCTGTATTACTCCATCTGTACATCCCAAGCCTTGGGAGCCATGAATGGTTCAAGAGGTTTCTGGTCTTCTCGGGCAAGTTTGTGCATTTGTGTTCCTGAAGTAAATTCAGAGTCTTTGTGGTGTTAAGAATTATAGTAGCCCATGTGCTTCTTCTTGTGGTTGTAAGCTGTAACTCAAATAGGTACTATTTCCAAGGTGATCAGGCCAGGGTCCATTGTCAGCACTTTGGAACCATGAGTTAGGTCATAAAGTTCTTTCCCTGTTTCTGGATGTGGCATTTCACAGGGTTTCACCCAACAGTGTAAAAATTGGCCCCTGTAACCATTCATGCTCTGCTATGCCACTGGACCTCAGTTGGTCCAGCATACATCATAGGAGATGGAAAGATGACCACCACACTGTTGTTTCAGGATTCAGGACTCCTTCCTCCAGCATCTGCTTCATATACCACATCAAAGGAACATCATTATCCTTTGTCAAGCCACCAACAGGGTGGAAGGAGAAGGACAGGGCGCTGGTAGCCTCTCTCTAGGAGTTGCTTATGGGTGTCCTGCATTTAATAGAGCATATCCATTGTGCACTGGGTTGCATAATTGAAATGTAAAGACAGTATCAGCATTCATATCTTTAAACTTCTGGTTTAGCTCAGTAGGACTAAGACAATACTGATCAAGACTATTATTCCAATAAATTCAGTCCAGGACTTGAAGATCTCTTCCAGTGAGCCAATTTCCTTGTTTCATAACCATCTTGATATAGGGATGGCTCTTGCATGTGGTTCCCCACTGTCTGGGACAGTGCTCCTTTTTCTTGTGTTCAAAAAAAAAAAAAACTGGATTACAAAGAATAGCCATGTGGTAGCCCTCATACATCAGAGCAAATGCTGTACAGCCGTACACTCTCCTTATCTTCTTGGGTAGCTGTCAGAACTATGGGTACTGACAAGTTAATGATACCTCCATCCAGAAGACAGTCAGAACGAGGGTACTGCAAGTACTCCCTCTCTCTCGTAAAGCCATTCAGTAGTATTGCCCAACCTTTTTCTCAAGTGCTCATGGATCATTCTTAAAGAGAGACCATATGCTGGGTCACAAAGCAAGTTTCAACAAATTTAAAAAGATTGAAATCATACACAACACTTTCTCGGATCATAAAGGAATGAAGTTGGAAATCAATAGGCAGAGTGCCAGAAAATTCACAAATACGTGGAAGCTCAACAACACACTCTTAAATAACGACTGGGTCAAGGAAGAAATTACAAGAGAAATTAGTAAATATCTCGAGGCGAATGAAAATGAAAACACAACATATCAAAACCTATGGGACGCAGCAAAGGCAGTGCTAAGAGGGAAATTTATTGCCCTAAATGCCTATATCAGAAAAGAAGAAAAGGCAAAAATGCAGGAATTAACTGTCCACTTGGAAGAACTGGAGAAAGAACAGCAAACTAACCCCAAAGCAAGCAAAAGGAAAGAAATAACAAAGATTAAAGCAGAAATAAATGAAATTGAGAACATGAAAACAATAGAGAAAATCAATAAGACCAGAAGTTGGTTCTATGAGAAAATCAATAAGATTGATGGGCCCTTAGCAAGATTGACAAAAAGAAGAAGAGAGAGGACGCAAATAAATAAGATCAGAAATGGAAGAGGAGACATAACCACTACCTCACAGAAATGAAGGAGGTAATAACAGGATACTATGAACAACTTTACACTAATAAATACAACAATGTAGATGAAATGGACAAGTTCCTAGAAAGACATGAACAACCAACTTTGACTCAAGAAGAAATAGACGACCTCAACAAACCAATCACAAGTAAAGAGATTGAATTAGTTATTCAAAAACTCCCTAAAAAGAAAAGTCCAGGACCAGACGGCTTCACATGTGAATTCTATCAAACATTCCAGAAAGAATTAGTACCTACTCTCCTCAAACTCTTCAACATAATTGAAGTGGAGGGAAAACTACCTAATTCATTCTATGAAGCCAACATCACCCTCATACCAAAACCAGGCAAAGATATTACAAAAAAAGAAAACTACAGACCAATCTCTCTAATGAATACAGATGCAAAAATCCTCAATAAAATTCTAGCAAATCGTATCCAACAACATATTAAAAGAATTATACATCATGACCAAGTAGGATTCATCCCAGGTATGCAAGGATGGTTCAACATAAGAAAATCAATTAATGTAATACACCATATCAATAAATCAAAGCAGAAAAATCACATGATCATCTCAATTGATGCAGAGAAGGCATTTGACAAGATTCAACATCCTTTCCTGATGAAAACAGTTCAAAAGATAGGAATACAAGGGAACTTCCTTAAAATGATAGAGGGAATATATGAAAAACCCACAGCTAATATCATCCTCAATGGGGAAAAATTGAAAACTTTCCCCCTAAGATCAGGAACAAGACAAGGATGTCCACTATCACCACTATTATTCAACATTGTGTTGGAAGTTCTAGCCAGAGCAATTAGGCAAGAAAAAGAAATACAAGGCATCAAAATTGGAAAGGAAGAAGTAAAACTATCACTGTTTGCAGATGATATGATACTATACGTAGAAAACCCAGAAAAATGCACAACAAAACTACTAGAGCTAATAAATGAGTACAGCAAAGTAGCAGGCTACAAGATCAACATTCAAAAATCTGTAGCGTTTTTATACACTAGCAATGAACAAGCTGAGGGGGAAATCAAGAAACGAATTCCATTTACAATTGCAACTAAAAGAATAAAGTACTTAGGAATAAATTTAACTAAAGAGACAAAAGACCTATACAAAGAAAACTACAAAAAACTGTTAAAAGAAATCACAGAAGACCTAAATAGATGGAAGGGCATACCGTGTTCATGGATTGGAAGACTAAATATAGTTAAGATGTCAATCCTACCTAAATTGATTTACAGATTCAATGCAATACCAATCAAAATCCCAACAACTTACTTTTCAGAAATAGAAAAACCAATAAGCAAATTTATCTGGAAGGGCAGGGTGCCCCGAATTGCTAAAAGTATCTTGAGGAAAAAAAATGAAGCTGGAGGTCTCACGCTGCCGGACTTTAAGGCATATTATGAAGCCACAGTGGTCAAAACAGCATGGTATTGGCATAAAGATAGATATATCGACCAATAGAATCGAGTAGAATGCTCAGATATAGACCCTCTCATCTATGGACATTTGATCTTTGATAAGGCAGTCAAGCCAATTCACCTGTGATAGAACAGTCTCTTCAATAAATGGTGCCTAGAGAACTGGATATCCATATGCAAAAGAATGAAAGAGGACCCGTATCTCACACCCTATACAGAAGTTAACTCAAAATGGATCAAAGATCTAAACATTAGGTCTAAGACCCTAAAACAGTTAGAGGAAAATGTAGGGAGATATCTTATGAAACTTACTATTGGAGGCAGTTTTATGGACCTTAAACCTAAAACCATAAAGCAAGAGCACTGAAGAAAGAAATAAATAAATGGGAGCTCCTCAAAATTAAACACTTTTGTGCATCAGAGAACTTCATCAAGAAAGTAGAAAGACAGCCTACACAATGGGAGACAATATTTGGAAATGACATATCAGATAAAGGTCTAGTATCCAGAATTTATAAAGAGATTGTCCAACTCAACAACAAAAAGACAGCCAACCCAATTACAAAATGGGAAAAAAGACTTGAGCAGACACCTCTCAGAAGAGGAAATACAAATGGCCAAGAGGCACATGAAGAGATGCTCAATGTCCCTGGCCATTAGAGAAATGCAAATCAAAACCACAATGAGATATCATCTCACACCCACCAGAATGGCCATTATCAACAAAACAGAAAATGACAAGTGCTGGAGAGGATGCGGAGAAAGAGGCACACTTATCCACTGTTGGTGGGAATGTCAAAGGGTGCAACCACTGTGGAAGGCAGTTTGGCGGTTCCTCAAAAAGCTGAATATAGACTTGCCATACGACCCAGCAATACCATTGCTAGGTATCTACTCAAAGGACTTAAGGGCAAAGACACAAACGGACATTTGCACACCAATGTTTATAGCAGCGTTATTTACAATTGCAAAGAGATGGAAGCAGCCAAAATGTCCATCAACAGAAGAATGGCTAAACAAACTGTGGTATATACAAACGTGGAATATTATGCAGCTTTAAGACAAGATAAACTTATGAAGCATGTAATAACATGGATGGACCTAGAGAATATTGTGCTGAGTGAATCCAGCCAAAAACTAAAGGACAAATACTGTATGGTCCCACTGATATGAACGGACATTCGAGAATAAACTTGAAATATGTCATTGGTAACAGAGTTCAGCAGGAGTTAGAAACAGGGTAAGACAATGGGTAATTGAAGCTGAAGGGATACAGACTGTGCAACAGGACTAGATACAAAAACTCAAAAATGGACAGCACAATAATACCTAATTGTAAAGTAATCATGTTAAAACACTGAATGAAGCTGCATCTGAGCTATAGGGTTTTTTTGTTTTTGTTTGCTTGTTTGTTTGTTTGTTTGTTGTTGTTTTTTACTATTATTACTACTTTTATTTCTTTTCTTTATATTAACATTTTATATTTTTTCTGTTGTGTTGGTAGTTCCTCTAAACCGATGCAAATGTACTAAGAAACGATGATCATGCATCTATGTGATGATGTTAAGAATTACTGAGTGCATATGTAGAACGGTATGATTTCTAAATGTTGTGTTAATTTCTTTTTTTTTTCTTTCCGTTAATAAAAAAATTAAAAAAATAAAATAAGAAGAAAAAAAAAAAGAAAGCAACAACAAGGGTAAATAAGGGGGGAGGGGCAAGAGTTAAGGGGAGGTTTAGATTTCTTATTTCGTGAGGGTGTGTTTATTGGTTATTTATCTCTTGGGAACAATGAAAATTTCTAAAATTGAGAGTGTTGATGGACTATGGACTTTGGGCATTATACATGATCCCTAATGAAGGCAAAGTAAATTGGCAAATGATGATGTATACTTATAAACGAATATTGTGCTGCTACAAAAAAGGAACAAAGTTGTGAGGCAAGTAACGATGTGAATGAATGTGTGGGACATCTGGTGAGGTAAAATAAGCCAGAAACAAAAGAACAACAATGGTATGGTCTCCTTTAGAAAATATTTATAAGAAAACAGGGGTCTAGATTGTAAGCTTTTGTAGCAGACACATTTAGTCCAGAGTGGTAATTATTAATTCTGGATTTTGAGAGGCTTTCAATATATATATATATATATTGCACTCCATTTTCAGAATTGAGTTAGAGATAAGAATGAAGCCAGTCAGGTTGGGGTTTAAGTAATTCAAAACACAGGGGTAAGGAAGACAATGTCTATATTTTAGAACCACACAAACTCTTTGAGACCAAAAGAAGAAAGCTTTATTTGGTCTGAAACCAAAATTTTCTGTAGTATATACTCTAATTCAACCTATATTTATAGCTCATTTGAATAATTAAAACATAAGAAGCCCAGAATAAAAAAGAGGTCCTTTAATCCCATATAGCTTAATGTAATGCCTGGGTACATCCTAGAGTATATTAAACAGATAATCAAAAAGTATTGGCAAAGTCCCTTGAGGGATGGGGGAAAAAAATATGGAACTATTAAACTTTACCATCAAGAAACCCCCTGATACTGTGTCAAACTTTAGGGACATCCAAATCAACAGGCCATGCCCTTGATCTTGAGGCATACTTGTGAAGCTTATGTGAGTAGCAGAGAAGCTTAGCCTACTATAGGTATGCCCAAGAGTTACTTCTGGAGGACCTCTTTTGTTGCTCAGATGTGGCCTCACTCTCTCTAAGTCCAACTCTGCAGGTGAAATCCTTGCCCTCTCTAAGTGGGACATGACATGCAGGGGTGAAAGTCTCCCTGGCAACATGGGAGATGACTCCCACGGATAAATCTGGCCCTGGCACCATGGAATCAACAATTCTATCCTGACCAAAAGGGAGAAAGAAGTATAACTAATGAATTGTCAGTGGCTGAGTTCAAATAGAGTTAAGAGGCTACTTTGGAGGTTGCTCTTACACACGCTTTAGTTAGACACTGCTACCTATCATCTACTGCCAAACCCCAGCCAAAACCATTCCTGCCAACCCTAAAGAATATCTAGGGCAATATATAAGATTCCACAAGGGTTCCGTGTACTAGGGTAACTTTCCAGAAACCTACAACCTCCAGATGGGTCCCTGAATCAGATAAGTCTTGAACTTTAGAGGGCCTAACCTCTCCAGAACATCATTTAGTTCCATCTCCCTACCCCATATTAGTGACAGCCTCTTCCAAAATGAAAAAGTTAGAATGGCCATAGCCCAAATACCCCTAAAGAGAAGGATAGAAAGATGGTAGAATTTTACAGAGAAGATAGGATTTAACAAATGCATATGAATGCTGAATCATTCAATTGATATCTCTTTTTCTCCAGTATCTTAGAGCAGCTGGAGATAAAAACCTAGAATTGTGGAATTATAACCCATGTCAAACTCTGAAATATGTTCTGCAGCTAATTGTGATGCTGTGGTTTGAAATTTATTGCTTTTTTTGTATATATGTTATTTTCTCAACAAAAGAAATTAAGAAGTCGATTGTGGTTTTAAATATATATATTTAAGCCTCCTGGCCTCTTGTATTCTGGAGCAACTAGAAGGAAAAATCTGAGAGGACCGTATGGTAGCCCATGATGAACTCTGGGGTCTGTCCTGTAACTACTTGTTGAAGAGTGCTTTGAAAACTATTGCTTTTATATTTGTTTGCTTTGTATATATGTTACACTATAAAAATATATAGACTGGATAGAATAGAAGCAATCCCATTGTAGCTTATACTGAAATGCTACATTCTTGTCTTTATTAATATTCTGTGTGCCACAGAATGTTCAATCCTAGCATGTCAGTAGACACTGGACCTAAAGGTGCTGGATAGAATATTCTACAAATAGAATATTCTACAAATAGAATATTCTGCAAACTATATTTCAGGTCTTAATATTTTCAAGACATATAGTAGGTATATTTTTTACCTAACATTTGTGATTTTATTGTTTTGGGGGTTTTTTGTTTGTTTTGGGTTTTTGTTTGTTTGTTTGTTTTGGGCAGGCACCAAGAAGTGAACCTGGGTTTCCAGCATGGCAGGCGAGAACTCTGCCTGCTGAGCCACCATGGCCTGCCCAATTTTATTGTTTTTTGAAAGATAACAAGAGCTGGTCCTATATTAGCACCTCAGAAAAACTGAGAAACCTTATTATTTAATAAGATGCAAAGCTGAGAGTCAGAAATTTGTAATGAAAAAGCCCTGAAATCCAAAGACATGAGTTTTAAGTATCCTTGCTCAGTCGGTAGTTTTGTGACAGTGATCAATTATTTTTAGCCTTGATGTCTTTATCTCAGGTATAAAATAAGAGTAAATATTCTTACAATAATTAAAAGGATAAAATTACAATTCAGTATTAAAATGACAAATAAGCCTATTAAAAAGACAAGGTACACTTCCGGAGAAGATGGCAGCTTAGTAAGACGCGCGGGTCTTAGTTCCTCCTCCAGAAAAGCAATTAAAGAAACAGAAACAATACGAAACAGCTCCCGGAGTCACGACAGAGACCAAAAAGACAGCGTACCCCATTCTGGAACAGCTGAACGGGCAGGGAGAATCTGCTGCGGTGAGATACCCGAGGGGCGCGCGTTTTCCCGGCCGGGGCTGCTGGCGACTGGGGTCCCCTCCACGCACGTGGCTCCCCAGTCTCACTGGGAACGTTGGATAGCGGGGCCCTCCCGTCACGCTTGGCGTTTTGGGCCAGCTGGGCAATTAGGACCGGCACTCTCCCAAGCCGCAGCGGCCAGCGACCCCCGTCTCCACGCGCGGTTTCCCGGGCCGACTGCCGTGCAGACAGACGAGCGCCACGAGCGCCACCTACTGGGCAGGAAAAGAAAAACAGAGCCCAGAGATTTCACAGAAAAAGCTTTCAACCAGCTGGGTCCCACACCCAGGGAAATCTGATCAAATGCCCAGACACCAGCAGAAAATAATGGATCACACTCGGAAAATTGAAGATATGGCCCAGTCAAAGGAACAAACCAATAGTTCAAATGAGATACAGGAGCTGAGACAACTAATGCTGAATATACGAACAGAAATGGAAAAACTCTTCAAAAACCAAATCAATAAATTGAGGGAGGACATGAAGAAGACATGGGCTGAACAAAAAGAAGAAATAGAAAATCTGAAAAAACAAATCACAGAACTTATGGGAGTGAAGGACAAAGAAGAAAAAATGGAAAAACAATGGATACCTACAATGGTAGATCTAAAGAGACAGAAGCTACAATTAGTGAACTGGAGGATGGAACATCTGAATTCCAAAAAGAAACAGAAACTATAGGGAAAAGAATGGAAAAACTTGAGCAGGGGATCAGGGAACTGAATGACAATATGAAGCGCACAAATATACGTGTTGTGGGTGTCCCAGAAGGAGAAGAGAAGGAAGGGAAAAGGAGGAGAAAAACTAATGGAAGAAATTATCACTGAAAATTTCCCAACTCTTATGAAAGACCTAAAATTACAGATCCAAGAAGTGCAGTGCACCCCAAAGAGAATAGACCCAAAAAGGCGTTCTCCAAGACACTTACTAGTTAGAATGTCAGAGGTCAAAGAGAAAGAGAGGATCTTGAAAGCAGCAAGAGAAAAACAATCTGTCACATACAAGGGAAACCCAATAAGACTATGTGTAGATTTCTCAGCAGAAACCATGGAAGCTAGAAGACAGTGGGATGATATATTTAAATTACTAAAAGAGAAAAACTGCCAACCAAGACTCCTATATCCAGCAAAATTGTCCTTCAAAAATGAAGGAGAAATTAAAACATTTATAGACAAAAAGTCACTGAGAGAATTTGTGACCAAGAGACCAGCTCTGCAAGAAATACTAAAGGGAGCACTAGAGTCAGATACGAAAAGACAGAAGAGAGAGGTATGGAGTAAAGTGTAGAAAGAAGGAAAATCAGATATGATATATATAATACAAAAGCCAAAATGGTAGAGGAAAATATTATCCAAACAGTAATAATACTGAAAGTTAATGGACTGAATTTCCCAATCAAAAGACATAGAATGGCAGAATGGATTACGACCCAGCAATACCACTGCTAGGTATCTACTCAAGGGACTTAAAGGCAAAGACACAGACGGACATTTGCACACCAGTGTTTATAGCAGCATTATCTACAATTGCAAAGAGATGGAAACAGCCAAAATGTTCATCAACAGACGAGTGGCTAAACAAACTGTGGCGTATACCTACGATGGAATATTATGCAGCTTTAAGACAGACTAAACTTATGAAGCATGTAATAACATGGATGGACCTAGAGAACATTATGCTGAGTGAGTCTAGCCCAAAACTAAAGGACAAATACTGTAAGGTCCCACTGATGTGAACCGACATTCGAGAATCAGCTTGGAATATATCATTGGTAACAGAGACCAGCAGGAGTTAGAAACAGGGTAAGATAATGGGTAATTGAAGCAGAAGGGATGCAGACTGTGCAACAGGACTAGATACAAAAACTCAAAAATGGACAGCACAATAATACCTAAGTGTAATGTAACTATGTTGGAACACTGAATGAAGCTGCACCTGAAATATGGTTTTTTGTTTGTTTGTTTGTGTGTTTGCATCTTTTGTTTTTGTTTTTTCTTTTTCCTTTTTATATATATATATATTATTAGTATTATTATTTTAATTCTCTTCTCTATATTAACATTGTATATCTTTTTCTGCTGTTTTGCTAGTTCTTTTCCTAAATCGATGCAAATGTACTAAGAAATGATGATCATACATCTATGTGATGATACTGAGTGCATTTGTAGACTGGAATGATTTCTAAATGTTGTGTTAATTTCTTTTCTTTTTTTTGATTAATAAAAAAATTTAAAAAAAAAAAGACAAGGTACAGTACTTGAATAGACATTTCTCCACAGAAAATATCAAATGGCCAATGAGTACATGAAAAGATACTCAGTAATCATTGGGGAAATGTAAATAAAAATCACAGTGGGATCCCAGTGCAGCCCTTGGGTGGCAGCTGCTGTCCTTGGCCCTCCTGCAGCCATCCGGGAGAGCTGGTGGTGCGTGCTGCGGAGCAGGGAGCAGCGAGGACCCAGTGCGAGCTTGAGTAGAGCCCGTGATGGTGCAGGAGGAGAGCAAGCAGGATACGCAAGAATCACACATCCACACTGAGGAGCCTCTTAGAGATGACTACCAAATACGCATACTTTGTGATGAACTGAGCAAAATCCTCATCAATGTCAACTTCACAAGAATGTATATTGGAGAACGCATTGTGGAACCAGTAATAGTCGTTTTGGGGGGGGTTATGCTATCATTTCTTGACCTATAAGCCCTTGGACTAGTTGCTGTTCTTTGCTGTGTCATTATTTATGTGCAACAGTAAAACATAACCAAATGAACTGTGGTTTGTCATATGGTAGCTATATTATGTAAATGAGGAATTTATGTATCTCACTATATGAGAGCCGAAAGAAATTTGCCTTGTTTCAGATTGCATGCTGAGTATTTTGTAATTAAATTTGTAAGTGACTGTTGTCTAAAATTAAACCCAACTCTCCATTATAACAGGGTTCAATATATAATTTGTTCCTTATTCAGAACTCTTGTTTCACTATTGTGATCTGTGCTCACTTTACACACCCCATTCCACCCAAAATCTTAAATAATACTTCCAAAGAGTATGCAGGAAAAATACAGGATATGAAATTCAAATCAGGTAATAAAGTTCTTATAAACAGCTGCAGCAAAGTATTTTAGAAGAAAAAAAGAATAAACAAGGGTATAAAAATAAGTTTTAATTGGAAAACACCTCCCCATCCACTCCCACTCTTACTAAATAATCTCATTTTATTTGGGAAATGTTTGTAAGTTTTTATTGCTTATCCCAAAACAATGTAAATGATAATTACCATGCAGGACCATAATATTGTAATGAAAATCAGTAACACTAGCATATTTTCTAAAGATTGACAAATACATATTTATTATTTCTGGGGAAACTGCCCAAGTTAAAATGTAACTTTTTAAGAATACAACATTTAGACTGGAATCACTTCAGTATATCATTTAAGGTTTTACACAGTTTTGGTGCTAATTAGTTTTTTGTGAATTTTTTAAGTCTTAAAAGCCAGGTCCACAGTTGGCTGTATTCTATGGTACTACTGTATTTTTGTGTATCTTAGTAGCTGCGTATTTTTTTCCTAGAGAAATTTTCTGTGTATTTTGCTTTCATAAATTTACAATTTTAAGCTTTTATAACCATTTTCCAAGACTTCAAGCAATGTATTTCCCCATGTGGGAGACCTAGGTTCGATTCCTGGACCATGCACTCCCACCCCCCAAATTAATTAATCCTATCATGGCATGGATTTTTCCCCCCCAAATTTATTTATGTTAGGGTTGAAATATTTTACCATTTTAAAAAGAAAAAAAACAGCTCATTTTTCTTTAGTATCTTATTAGAAAATGTAGTATGCCGGTAGAAATCCAAATGCTTAAATTTGAAATTAATAGTGGATTGTAATAATATTCCTCTTAGACTAAAGCCAAGTGTATAACTGGCTAGCCATATTCAGTACTTTGGGGTTTTATATTAAAATAAGCATGTCTTTAAATATACCCTGAAAATGGAAAATGGCTTCTAGTGATGCTTTGGAGTTTATTAGAAAAACTAAAGTCTTCGCATTCTCTTCTCAAAGATTGTATCTTTATAGACAGAGTAGAAGTTCAGATAATTATCTAGGAATTCAAGTTAAATACAAGAAAAATGGGGCAGTGGGATATTTTTGTCTTTGACAACTCAACAACTAAAGCACACAGAATTCTGCTTTGTAAAATTTCTACCTAATCCTGTTTTGAAATGTTTATTCTGTAAGTTCTCATTGTCTTCCTATGCTGAAGCAGAAAATTAATTAAAAAAAAAAATTTAACTTAGATTTCAGTAATTAAAATAATGTAAAACAAACAAAAAACAATCAGAAGGCACTAAAAAGTATTGTGCATTTATATAAATATTGGCCTTTTAAATTTTGACTTAAGACTTTATACTATATGCAATATTTTCATAGTAACTTAATGTACTCAGCATAAGTGTAAATTGTTTGAAAAGGTGTTTTTATTTGTACACAGAATTGTGGGTTTTTAATGAAAGGGTCATAAGAATTTGTATATCTGCATAAAATATTAATAAGTGCATTTTTTTCTACTGCCATTAGGAATTTAAATTTCCCTTTGGAATGCAAAAAAGATTTAACGTAAGAAAAAATAGTTCTGGTTCACCAGTGCCTAAGGTTGAAAATATTATTAACGTAAGTTTTAATAGTAGTTATTTCATATACTGTCAATACTATGCATCTTGCACACCCCTATGAATAGGGTATGTATTAAATTACATATAGCAAAAAAATCACAATGGGATACTACCTCATGACTGCTGTAATTAAAAAGACAGATAATAACAAGTGTTGACAAGCATGTAGAGAAATTGGAACCTCATGCTTCTGATGGGAATGTAAAATGATGCAGCTGCTTTGGAAAACAAAGCATCTCCTCAAAATAGTTAAGTATATGATCTGGCAGTTCCATTCCTAGGTATATATTCAAGAGAAATTAAAACATACGGACATATAAGAATTAGTACACTAATATCCATAGCAGCATTATTCATAGTAGCCCACAGTGGAGACAACCCAAAATGTTCATCAACTAATTAATAGGTAAATAAAATGTCATGTACCTGCACAATGGAATACTATTTGGCAATATAAAAAGAATGAAATATTGATACATACTACAGTATGGATGGAGCTTGAAATCATTAAATGAAATGAAGGAAGCCAGTCATAAAGGACTCCATTTGTATGACTCAGTTTATATTAATTATTTAGAATAAGCAAATTTAAAGAGACAGAAAGTGGATTAGTGATTACCTAGGACTGGTGGTATTAGGGAGATTTCAGGGGTAGTGGTTAAGAGGTATGAAGTTGATCAGAGCAGAAATAAATGAAATTGAAAATATGAAAACAGTAGAGAAAATCAATAAGACCAGAAGTTGGTTCTATGAGAAAATCAATAAGATTGATGGGCCCCTATCAAGATGGACAAAAAGAAGAAGAGAGAGGATGCAAATAAGATCAGAAATGGAAGAGGAGACATAACTACTGACCTCACAGAAATAAAGGAGGTAATAACAGGATACTATGAACAACTTTACGCTAACAAATACAACAATTTAGATGAAATGGACGGGTTCCTGGAAAGACATGAACAACTAACTTTGACTCAAGAAGACATAGATGACCTCAACAAACCAATCACAAGTAAAGAAATTGAATTAGTCATTCAAAAGCTTCCTAAAAAGAAAAGTCCAGGACCAGATGGCTTCACATGTGAATTCTACCAAACGTTCCAGAAAGAATTAGTACCAATTCTCCTCAAACTCTTCAAAAAAATCGAAGTGGAGGGAAAACTGCCTAATTCATTCTATGAAGCCAACATCACCCTCATACCAAAACCAGGCAAAGATATTACAAAAAAAGAAAACTACAGACCAATCTCTCTAATGAATACAGATGCAAAAATCCTCAATAAAATTCTAGCAAATCGTATCCAACAACATATTAAAAGAATTATACATCATGACCAAGTAGGATTCATCCCAGGTATGCAAGGATGGTTCAACATAAGAAAATCAATTAATGTAATACACCATATCAATAAATCAAAGCAGAAAAATCACATGATCATCTCAATTGATGCAGAGAAGGCATTCGACAAGATTCAACATCCTTTCCTGTTGAAAACACTTCAAAAGATAGGAATACAAGGGAACTTCCTTAAAATGATAGAGGGAATATATGAAAAACCCACAGCTAATATCATCCTCAATGGGGAAAAATTGAAAACTTTCCCCCTAAGATCAGGAACAAGACAAGGATGTCCACTATCACCACTATTATTCAACATTGTGTTGGAAGTTCTAGCCAGAGCAATTAGACAAGAAAAAGAAATACAAGGCATCAAAATTGGAAAGGAAGAAGTAAAACTATCACTGTTTGCAGACGATATGATACTATACGTCGAAAACCCGGAAAAATGCACAACAAAACTACTAGAGCTAATAAATGAGTACAGCAAAGTAGCAGGTTACAAGATCAACATTCAAAAATCTGTAGCATTTCTATACACTAGTAATGAACAAGCTGAGGGGGAAATCAAGAAACAAATCCCATTTACAATTGCAACTAAAAGAATAAAATACCTAGGAATAAATTTAACTAAAGAGACAAAAAACCTATATAAAGAAAACTACAAAAAACTGCTAAAAGAAATCACGGAAGACCTAAATAGATGGAAGGGCATACCGTGTTCATGGATTGGAAGACTAAATATAGTTAAGATGTCAATCCTACCTAAATTGATTTACAGATTCAATGCAATACCAATCAAAATCCCAACAACTTATTTTTCAGAAATAGAAAAACCAATAAGCAAATTTATCTGGAAGGGCAGGTTGCCCCAAATTGCTAAAAACATCTTGAGGAAAAAAAAACGAAGCTGGAGGTCTCGCGCTGCCTGACTTTAAGGCATATTATGAAGCCACAGTGGTCAAAACAGCATGGTATTGGCATAAAGATAGATATATCGACCAATGGAATCGAATAGAGTGCTCAGATATAGACCCTCTCATCTATGGACATTTGATCTTTGATAAGGCAGTCAAGCCAACTCACCTGGGACAGAGCAGTCTCTTCAATAAATGGTGCCTAGAGAACTGGATATCCATATGCAAAAGAATGAAAGAAGACCCATCTCTCACACCCTATACAAAAGTTAACTCAAAATGGATCAAAGATCTAAACATTAGGTCTAAGACCATAAAACAGAGGAAAATGTTGGGAGATATCTTATGGATCTTACAACTGGAGGCGGTTTTATGGACCTTAAACCTAAAGCAAGAGCACTGAAGAAGGAAATAAATAAATGGGAGCTCCTCAAAATTAAACACTTTTGTGCATCAAAGAACTTCATCAAGAAAGTAGAAAGACAGCCTTCACAATGGGAGACAATATTTGGAAATGATATATCAGATAAAGGTCTAGTATCCAGAATTTATAAAGAGATGTTCATCTCAACAACAAAAAGACAGCCAACCCAATTACAAAATGGGAAAAAGACTTGAACAGACACCTATCAGAAGAGGAAATACAAATGGCCAAAAGGCACATGAAGAGATGCTCAATGTCCCTGGCCATTAGAGAAATGCAAATCAAAACCACAATGAGATATCATCTCACACCCACCAGAATGGCCATTATCAACAAAACAGAAAATGACAAGTGCTGGAGAGGATGCGGAGAAAGAGGCACACTTATCCACTGTTGGTGGGAATGTCAAATGGTGCAACCACTGTGGAAGACAGTTTGGCGGTTCCTCAAAAAGCTGAATATAGAATTGCCATACGACCCAGCAATACCATTGCTGGGAATATACTCAAAGGACTTAAGGGCAAAGACACAAACGGACATTTGCACACCAATGTTTATAGCAGCGTTATTTACAATTGCAAAGAGATGGAAACAGCCAAAATCTCCATCAACAGAAGAGTGGCTAAACAAACTGTGGTATATACATATGATGGAATACTATGCAGCTTTAAGACAGGATAAACTTATGAAGCATGTAATAACATGGATGGACCTAGAGAACATTATGCTGAGTGAGTCTAGCCAAAAACTAAAGGACAAATACTGTATGGTCCCACTGATGTGAACAGACACTCGAGAATAAATTTGGAATATGTCCTTGATAACAGAGTCCAGCAGGAGGTAGAAACAGGGTAAGATAATGGCCAATTGGAGTTGAAGGGATACAGACGGTGTAACAGGACTAGATACAAAAACTCAAAAATGGACAGCACAATAATACCTAATTGTAAAGTAATCATGTTAAAACACTGAATGAAGCTGCATCTGAGCTATAGGTTTTTGTTTTGTTTTGTTTTGTTTTGGTTTGATTTTACTATTATTACTTTTATTTTTTTCTCTATATTAACATTCTATATCTTTTTCGGTTATGTTGCTAGTTCTTCTAAACCAATGCATATGTACTAAGAAATGATGATCATGCATCTATGTGATGATGTTAAGAATTAATGATTGCATATGTAGAATGGTATGATCTCTAAATGTTGGGTTAATTTTTTTTTATTCCGTTAATTAAAAAAAAAAGAGAAGGGATAATTGGAGCTGAAGGGATACAGACTTTACAACGGGACTGGATATAAAAACTCAGAAATGGACAGCACAATACTACCCAATTGTAATGCAATTATGTTAAAACATTGAATGAAGCTGTATGTGAGGTATAGGTTTTTTGTTTTTTTTTCCTTTCTATTGTTTAATTCTTATTCTGTTGTCTTTTTATTTCTTTTTCTAAATCGATGCAAATGTACTAAGAAATGATGAATATGCAACTATGTGATGTTATTAAGAATTACTGATTGTACATGTAGATTGGAATGATTTCTAATTGTTTTGTTAATTCTTTTTTTAATTAATAAAAAAAAAGAGGTATGAAGTTTCTTTTTGGGGTAATACAAATGATTTAAAATTGATCATGGTGGTGGATGCACAACTCTGAATATACTAAAAAACACTGAATTACATTGGCTGAATTATATCTCAAAGTTGTTTTAAAAAGAAAGGACAATATGTAAAAAGGCAATTTGAGCTTATACATATACAAAAAGTAGTTACATTTGTCATTTTTCTAGGTAAGATATGTTACCCAGGTATGTAGGGTAATGAACAGTCCAAAATATATTAAGTATAAAACTACAGTTTGAAAATATGCAGCTTTTTTTCTCTTAGGAAATTATTGGGTTTTTTTTTTTAATGTATTTTAGTTTTATTTGTTGAACAAGTCTTTTCTAATTGAAAGGGATGAAAATACAAAGTATTTTCAGATATTTATGAAAATGAATGATAAGGCTTTCTTAGAGATAAACTATGTGAATTTAATTTCTTTGACTAAAGTTTTAGTTCATTAAAATTTTAGCACTGGTAAAGTACCACAAAGATCATCCATCCCATTTCTCTTGTTTTGAAGATTAGAAAATTGAGCTCTAGTAAATCTTAATTCATTTTTCCATTGCCTAAATAGAGTTATTAGAACTTGTTTTTAGTATTCTTAGTTCATTATTCCAAATTTGATTACAGTATTTTTAAAACAATGCAGTTTTGAAGATTTTACATTTAAAGCCAGACCTTTCCTTGGTACAGGTATCTCTTACTGTGTCTTGGATGGAGCATCATACAAGAGTAGTTCATGTTCTGTGAGGCAGACATTAAGAAATCCATCTCTTTAGATTTTCCTCCCATTAGATTGTCAGTGGTTACTAAATCTGCCTAAATGATTTCCCATTTATTCTGCATATTACAATGAAATATTTAAAATATTATGATAATACCCCTTATCCTATTTATATTTATGGTCTTTGATTTATATATATTTATTGCAGCCCAAGTAGGTTATTAGTGTCTCCTTAGAAAATAAATAGTAAGTTTCTAAGTTTCTATGTTCTATAGAACATAATTAAAGGACAGTCTTGAGAAAATTAAATGTACATCATTTAAATAAACTTGGAAAATTTATTTCTGAACAGAAGTGATCTTCATCTTTTAACTCTTTTGTAATCACAAGTTTTAGTATACAAAATCAAAGATCTTAGTAACGGTAAATTTTAAGACAGGAATTAATTTACTTATTTGCTATTGTCCTCAATTTTTAAAATTTCCTGTGTTCCCTTGTGGTCTATATGCATTGCATATTTTAATATGGTTGTGGTCATAACTGTACTGTACAATTTAGAATTTAATTGCATACCACATTATATTTTCCAATTTTCATATTTATTCTTGACCCAACTATGAAATATGAATATAAGCTTCCTGAGGGCAACAATCAAATCTTAGTGAATATCTTTAAATTGTCCACAGATAGTACCCAATACTAAGAACATAGTAGAATCGATATGTAGTTTTCTCAATGATATGTAGTTTTGATTAACAGAAGTTTTAAATGTCTTTTAAAATTACTGTTTTTTTGTTATATCCTTTCAGATCTATCAAATCTATTCAAAGCGATCTGCTGAAGATATTTATAAAATACTGACATCCTACAAAGCTAATTACCTAATTGTAGAGGATGCTATCTGCAATGAGGTGGGAACCATGAGAGGCTGTAGGGTTAAAGATTTATTAGATGTTGCAAATGGCCATGTAAGTAACACTTGTGATTGTTAAACTTATTTTTTTTAGATGAATGACTTTATTTAAACTTTATTTTTAGAACTTGAGAATATAATTTAAATTCTATAATGGAGGAGCTTATTAAAAATAGTTTAAAGTATTTTTTCAAAATCCTTTGAAAATCCCATTTTGCCCGTACCTGGATTCCTTTTTCAGAGCCTGTCTTTGTATGTGTCTCATCATTTATAAATGGAAGCTGACAATTTTATTTACATGATGATTTTTTTAACTTGATAATTTAATTTTTACACATAATAATTTAAGATAAAATGGATTTTACTATATAATTATGTTGAGAAATTTCTTATAATTTGATACATATCTGAAAAATTGCTTACTAAATTGCATAGTTCCTATACAGTAAGTCCCTATGACCTACAAAAAATAATAAGTGTATTCAAATCTACTCTGGATGTTGGGATTTAGTTGTATCTTCATTTCCATATTTAGTTCCACTATTTTAACAGGCTTTCTTACTTCTCAGCCTCCAGTGTATATATTGTATGTCTGGCAACTAAGATTGATAGGAAAATTTGTATATCTGGTAATTAGTGTTTTCTGGAATGAATGCCTTGACTACTGAGAAACTTGGGGATGAGAAACCTCGGGAAAAGTTTAGTAGGTCATTCTAAGATGGAGCACATATTCTGTTCAGGTTACAGCCAAGATTTTTTCTCTCCCTTCCCAAATAATCATAGCCTTATTTTACCCCTGGACCAATTTGGAGGTGAGAAATGAGTTTTTGTGATTTCTACTTTTCTCTTTTTTGTGTGACTCCTTACTCTTGCAACATAAACTTATTCTGTTTTATGCTGCAGGTATTTTTAATTTCCTCTGTTGGGACTTGATAGCTATGATCTTTGGTTTCTTGGTGAAAAATGGAATTTTATTAAACATCAGATATTCCATAATTACTGCTATATAAGTACCTCATATCTGAAGCCTTTTTACTCTGTTCTTGGGCAGGTCCACCTATCTTTCTAATCCATTTTGAAAATCAGGTTACTTCTTTTGTCTCCTAATCCACCCTTTTACTCTCAAAATTAGTTCTCTGACATCTTTCCTAGACATGAGAATATTGAGTGTTTTATTATTAAAAAGAAAAAAAAAAAAACTCTTCAAGCTATCTTATTTAATTAACCCTGTTAGGCAGGAGTATAAATGTTTGCATTGGGTAAGTCACAGAAATATATGTGCTTACTAGATAACTGTGAGTCAATTTTATATAAGGAGAAGAATTTAAATATACATTAGGAGTGTAAGATGTCCATTTCTAAGCCTTGGTCGGCTCATGATAAGGTTCTTCAGAGGAATGAAAATGAACTAGGGAAAGATTATCTCCTGAATTTTAGGATTAAATCTCTAAACTGCAAACACAGTATATTGTTTTCTAAATCTTAATGGGAAGTTCAAGAATTTAATGGACATGCTGACTCACTTACGAAGAGGCTTCTATTTGCTAAACCATGTAAAATGTTCAATAGTTCATGTTTAACAACAATATATTTTTCATATAAATCTAGTCACTTGTACATTGATTTTATTTCTCCTAAAAGATTAAAAAGTTTTCTAATAGTATGTTTCATATCTTTTGATAGGTGGTTTGCAAAGAAGGCGACAAGTTAACCTACTCAAAATATGGGAGATTTTGTCATGAGGTCAAAATTAACTATTCTCCATATGTGAATTATTTCACTAGAGTATACTGGAATAGATCCTACTTTGTGTATAAAATCAACACTGTGATATCCTTCCAATCTTGAAAAATAATAGAACCTTCATTTCAAAGACTTATACTATGTGAAGTAAAATGCAGTTTTCTTCTACCTACACAGTACCTTTTGCAGATTAGAATATGGACATTTGAAATATTGCTGCTGCTTTTCCCCTCTTGCTGTTAACTGGATCCAGAGTTCTGTGGGAAACAGATCAAACATTACTGTCCTTTGGTAAAATGTCAAATCTACGACACTATGGTATTCCAGCCAGGTGTTTCCCTTACTGTTACATAGTAAGTAAATTTAGAAGGGTTTTACCTTCTAAAATATTATAAAACTTTCCCCATAAATCTTCATTCTATCATAATATTGATCTTGACTTTGAATATATTCAAGGTCATAGTATATCTTTCAAACATAACATTTAATAAATACTTAATGTGATATAATTAGATGATAGAAGGAAAGAATTATGTTTACTCACAAGTCTATTTCTGAAAGTGTTTAATGGTTTATAATAAAACTGAATAGTACAAAAAAACTAATTTAAATGTTAGCTGAGGATATGTGGCATTTAAATTAAAACAAAAGTTATGCATAGGAAAGTAATTTTTAAGGATATACATTAGGGTAAATATCCAATATTCAGAACACTCATTTTCCATGATACTATTCTTATTTTCCACTGCTTATATAAGTGAGCATTTTCTTAGTAATACATATTGCATGATACTGCATTTTATTAATTTATGACTGTCTTCAAGTGGTTAGCTTTTTTCATTTAATCATGATAAAAATATGTTACCTACATTTTTTTTTTTTTCGCATGGGCAGGCTCTGGATATCAAACCTGGGGCTCTGGCGTGGCAAATGAGAATTCTGCCTCTGAGCCACTGTTGCACCACCCCCTACATATTTTTTAAATAAACGTTTAAAAGAATATTCAGGTCTTTAAACAACTGTAAGGCTATGGGTCCATTCACATGTATTCTACTGAAATATTAAGCCAAAAATGAAATATTAATCAGAATAAGAATTTGTACACCAAAATGAGTAACAATTTTTGGAGGTATGTGCAGATGCTCTTAAACATATCTCTGCATGTAGATATATTTGTTACAAAACACAAGTGCTATTTATGAAACTGATGCACTCTTCAACATTAAGAACAAAATGACAATTATAATAAAATTTGTAACACCATTTTACAGTCTAAAGGCTATGTTCCTTTAAATTAAATATTTTCATAATTTTAATCTATCAAAAGAAATTCTGAAATTATTAACTTGGCTTTATAAAGAGATTCAGGGAAGATGTAGCCTATAGATACATCATTTTAATAAGATGGAATGCACATTTAGTTTTACCTTACCTCAATGACTACTTTTTCAAAATTTTCACTTGTTAGGGTATTATAAAAATTACATTTTCAATGCTCTAAGTCACTACATTTTCGAAAGGAACATGTTTCCACTATCTTTATTTTCTGATATGTATATTATATTTAGAAGTACAAGAGCACATGCATTTTTAGACTAGCTCTGGGATGCTTTGCTCCTTTGAAACTTGTTTGCAGTGGTATTATACATTGGGTACATAGGTTTCATTGGTCCTCATTTCACACTTTTATATAAATGTTAACTATATTAAGATAGCTGCATGCAAAGTATTTAAGGTTTTCTTTGTATATCTTAGTAATGAGTTATTCACAGTTAGCTTACACAATGAAGAGTCACAGAAGTATATTTGATTTGGGCATGTAAAACAATGTTTAAAAGTCAGTTTGCATATTTGAAAGAGAAATAGAAACACTACTTTCTGATTAGTGTGAAATATTTCATTGAATTTTTAGCAATCTATTTAATGATCACATGTGCTGAATTAATTCAGTTTTGGTTGGATGTTTTGTTTTTTGATATATTAGTAAGCTGCTTTTCCTTCAACTTATTTTTTAAATAAAATCAATTTGGAAAGATTTTTAATAGAATTTTTTAATGAATTTTCATTCAGCAGCAGTTGAAAAGGAAAATACAAACTTTATTATAGAAATAATGATATTGAGTATTAGAGATAGACTTATTTTCTTCTATTTTAATTGTAGTTAAAGCAATAGTACAAGATAACTTGGAGTTGGATTGCATTTAATTAATTTCCTTACTTATTTATAGAGCAACAAATGATTAAAAATTCTTCAAGTGATTCCACTTGGATAAATTTGCAGTTGTTAGGTTTGACAATAAAGATCTCCTTTGAAAAGAGCCAAGTTAATAGTTTTGGGACAGAAGGTATTACTTGAAGAAATACAAAACATACTTTATTTTGGGTGTTGCAAACCCATTGAAATAAGTGCCTTAACTTCTTTATTTCTAAGTTTTTGTTTTTACTTTTTATTTTCCAAAAGATATTATCCATTTTTTCTTTCCATAAGAAAATTTTGATAACTTTTTCCTCATCGAGAAGCACAAAAAAAGAGTTCTCATTATGCTATTTTCATTGCTAGTTTTAATTAATAATAAGTGTTTGTTTAGGGTAGAGATAGTATTTCTAGACTGCAGAATTAATTTATTCAGCTTCCTAAATGCTAGAAGAGACAAACCAACAAATAAAATTTACTTGATAAGGTATATGACCTTGATTCCGTGTTGGTTAATATTTTTTCCAACTTTAGCATCTGTATCTTGGTGCTTTTTGTTAGATCGGTCGAGTTTTACTACCAAAGGAGTATGTATTGTACTCCAGCACTAACTTCTTTCATTATTACTTTCTGTGGATATGGACAGCATACTTTTTAAGAACATTAACTCAAATCACTAATAGCCTCAATGTTGTGGCACCCTCTTCTGTACAGTTCAGAGTGAGTAAAAGGAGAAGCAGAAATGGAAATCAAATTATATTACAAGTTGGAGCTCGGAAATACACTTTAAAAATAGATAATTAATTTCTTGAAGGGCACTGAGGATAACCATTTTATTATTCCAAGCATCTTTAACACTGACAGGAATAGGACTAGGCATTAAATAAATATTGGTTGAACTGAAGTAAAAAAAAAAAAAAGTATTTCATCTTAAAAACTTGACTGAATTCTCCAAAGGAAATGGAAAATAAAATACCGTTAGATTGTTTTATTTGTTTTTTGAGAAACCAATTTGGGGAGATTCTTTTATTTTTGAATTGTTAAAACATTTTGATGTCTTTTTGTGGATAAAAGTCATGCCTCTCTTTGTAAAATTGATGGCATTTCTAAGAATTGTCAGTCTATTTTTTGATAAACTTTATTTTAAATACACGAATGTTTAAAAAGCATTGGGTATGAATTATTGTGCATATTTAAGAATCTATTGTAAAGCAGTAAGTACCTTCTAATTTACATCTCAATATATTTTCTTCATCTGTCCAGTTTAAAATATGTTTCATTGTTGCTATTTGCTAAGTAGTTCTAGATCCCAATATATGTTAAAATTACAGCTCTAAAAAATGCAAGTAAAACTGGGCAATTTCTTACTGAAATTATACCTCATTATTAAGTTTTTGAATGTGTAACACTTTAATCAGATGTGAAAATTCTTAAGGGATGTATTTGACTTAACTATTTTCTGTCCATTCAGTTTGTAAACATTATTCTTATTTGTTTTCCATAATAATAAAAGTAAATATTGGAAACAAATTTGCTGAAATAAGGACTTTTTGAATCATTTCTATTTATGAATCTCTGGAATTGGTAACATTTTAATCTTGGCATATATAATCCTATGTGTATTCTGTGAGTGATGTAGTGAACTTCTGGCAATATGTATTTAGTGGAATAATGCTATCAGAAAGAAACATGTAAAAAAGAAAAAACATGTATTCCAGACTTATGGTTTGAAATATTTCATAAGCAACCTTTTCATAGTTTACATTTTAATAGTTTTATACAGCTATTTAACAAAAATGAAAACTACTCTCTATGTATGTTAACTTCTGGGTCATATCTTCTGAAAATGTATATTTAGATTAAATGTATTACTCCTGTAACTAAGGTTCCATCTTTGCAAGAGGTTAAAAGTTAATTTCAATTAATATAAGTACTTTGAAAGAGTTGGGTTGTGAACTAGTTCACTTCAAATTTTGTAACTTTAAATATACTTTTATCAAGAATTAAATTCCTTATATCATATTTAATTACCCTTATTTTATTTCCATAATAAAACTCTTTAGGGTTTTAAATTGTCTTTTATTTATACGTGAGAATTTTGTTACAGCTTTATTGAGATATAATTCAATACCTTACAATTTGCCCATTTAAAGAGTACAATTCAATGATTTTTGGTATATTCACAGAGTTGTATGACCATCTAAAATTGACAGTCAATTTTAGAACATTTTCATCATCGCAGAAAGAGCTCCATATGCTTTAGCCATCTTCCCTAACCACTCCATTCTCTCCAGCCCTTGGTAAACAGTAATCTACTTTCTGTCTTTATATTTGCTTGTTCTGGGTAATTCACAAAGATAGAATCATAAAATATATGGCCTTTGTTATTAGCTTCTTTCACTTAGTTTATTTTCAGGGTTCATCCATGTTATTGCATGTATCATTCCTTTTAAAACCATGGCAGTTGGACATGGCAAACCAAGGCATTTAGCAATATTTGGCTGAAGCTTGCATAAGAGTAACCTCCAGAATAGCCCCTCATCTCCATTTGAACTCTCTTAGCCACTGACACCTTAATTTATGTTTCTTTTCCTCCTTTTAGTCCAGAAGGCATTACCCATCCCATGGTGCCAGTACCAGGCTCAACCCTGGGAGTCAAGTGTATCATTCCTTTTCATTGAGTATTCTATTGTAGGGAAATACCACATTTTGTTTATTCGTTCATCAATTGATGGAAATCTGGGTTTCTACTCTAGCTATTATGAAAAATGATGCTTAGCCTATCCTTTATGGGGATAAGTTTCTTAGGAACAAACCCCAAGATTGAGGGTTTGTCCTATTGCTTTGGTTGCCTCCACTGCATGTGAGAATATCAGGAATTCTCCACATGGGGAAGTGGAATTTTCCCCCTTTCTTACCATTCCCCCAAGGGGACTTTGCAAATACTTTTTTATTCACTGTTCAAATCACTCTGGGATTTATTGGGGCATCACTCTGGACAAACCTACAAAATCTCATGTCCTACTCAAGGTTCCATGTGCTTATGGTGTTCAATTAAACTGTCCACATAAGTTATATTAGGAAATGTACTAGTCAAAATATAAATTTTGTATCAAATACACATTTTTTGCTTTAGCCTCACACATAAGTTAGTATTTTTAAATATGATTTACCATCTATTTTTAACATTCTGCAGTATTGACATTCCTTTCAAATATGAACATTCTTAACATACAAACCTTCCGTGTATGGTGCACAATCAATGGCTTACAATATCATCACATAGTATATTCATCGCCATAATCATTTTATAGAACATTTGCATCACTCCAGAAAGAAATAAAAAGTAAAAACTCATACATACCATATCTCTTACCCCTCCCTCCCATTGACCACTAGTATTTCCATCTACTCAATAGATGTTTTTCTCTTTTTTCACATGGGCAGGCACTGGGAATTGAACACAGGTCTCTGGCCTGGCAGGCTTGAGCTTTGCCTGCTGAGCCATGGTGGCCCCACCCTACTCAATAGATTTTAACCTTTGTTCCCCTATTTTTTTTCTATACCCCTTACCACTCTAATTCATTGTTTACTAATATTTCATTTTATTTTAACATTTTATTTATTTAACATTCTATTTATTTTAACATTTGTGCCCTTATTTTTAATCCATATTTTTTACTCATCTGTCAACATCGTAGATAAAAGGAGCATCAGACATAAGGTTTTCACAATCACAGTCACATTGCAAAAGCTATATCATTATACATTCATCTTCAAGAAACATGGCTAAAGGAGAACATAAGCTCTACAGTTTCAGGCACTTCCCTCTAGCCTCTCTAATATACCTTAAACTAAAAAGAGAATAGCTATAAAATGTGTTAAGAATAACCTCCAGGATAACCTCTCAACTGTATTTGAAATCTCTCAGCTACTGACACTTTATTTTGTCTCATTTCTCTCTTCCCCCTTCTGGTCAAGAAGGTTTTCTTAATTCCTTGATGCTGAGTGCCAGCTCATTCTAAGATTTCTATCCCACATTTGCTAGGGATACATCCCTGGGAGTCATACCCTACGTAGAGAGCGAGAGGGTGGTGAATTTGCTTGCTGTATTGGCTGAGAGAGAGAGAGCGAGGCCACATTTGAGCAACAAGAGAGGTTCTCTGGGGGTGACTCTTAGGCCTAATTTGAAGTGGCTTAGTCTATCCTTTGCGGGGATAAGTTTCATATGAACAAACCCCAAGATTGAGGGCTCAGCCTACTGATTTGGTTGTCTCCATTGCTTCCAGCACTTCATTTTGCTTCTTGCTTGTACTGTGGCAAGTTTGGGGCAGGAGTTACCATACAAGACTGACATCGACCACTCCGTACCAAGCCACTGCAGCTGTCGCCGCTCTGCCGCCTGTACAGAAGAAACTGAATCTTTTTCATATTCTAATAAATCAATGTGCATTTAAAAAAAAAAAAAAGAACCGTTCACAGTTCTTCAGTGAACAAAGTCTTAACTGTTGCTTTCAATTTGGCTCATCTTAATTGACGATCTTTACATCTGATTATTTGACAGTTTTCTTCTAAAAGTTTTAAGGTGTACCTTTAGGTCTTCGATCCATTTGAGTGAATTTTTTGTGTATGGTATGAGGGAAGGGTCCAACTTCATTCTTTTCCATGTGGATGTCCCTTTGTTCCAGCAGCATTTGTTGAAAGGTCTATTCTTTCCCCATTGAATTTTTTGTCACCACAATTGAAAATCAGTTGTAAATGTATGAGTTTATTTCTGGATTCCCAATATTATTCATTTTCTTAATGCCTGTCCTTATACAAGTACCGCATTATCTTGATTACTGTAGATGTGCAATAGGTTTTGAAATCAGGAAGTATGAGTCCGCCAAATTTATTCTTTATCAAGATTGTTTTTACTATTTGGGATCCCTTGAATTTAAATATGAATTTTGGATCAGTTTGTCAATACATGCAAAGAAACCAGCCAGGGTTTTAATAGGGATTGTGTTGAATCTGTAGATCAATTTAGAGAGTAATGCCGTCTTAACTATTAAATTTTCAAAGGATTTTCTGCAGAAGGTCATGTCATCTGCAAATAGAATAGTTTTACTTCTTTTCCAATCTGGAGACTTTGATTTATTTTGCTTCTCTATTTGCCCTGACCAAGATCTCTACTACAATGTTGAATAGAAATGTCAAAGGTGCACATTCTTGTCCGCTCCCAATCTTAGGAAAGCTTTCAGTCTTTCATCATTAAATATAACTTCCAGAAATATGGCAGAATAGAATAGGCTTGAGTTCACCCCTGTTAAATGGAACTGGAGAAGTGACAGGAAAATGATCAAGACGGCGATTCCAGGGTATGAACGACCAGAGAGGGATTTCTACATTGTATAGGGAGGACCTGGAATGAAAAAGCAGAGAAATTAAGATTGAGGGGATGGGGCAAATTTTCCCAGTCGTGACTGACCTGGGGTCGACTGCAACACACAGGCCGGAGTGGGTGTGGAAGGAGCAATCCGCTCTGACACTCCCACATTGGTATCAGCTTGAGAGATCTTACCTCTCAGCTCCTCCGGGAATTCCCATGGGTGCCTGGAAGCCAGCAGACTTTGCATACCTAGGCACAGAAGCATGTGAAGCACTATACCTACCCCCCCCCCCCACACACACACCCCGACCCCTGAGACAGGCTGTCACGCGCTGCTGGTTTTGACCTAGACTGAAAGGGTCCTCCCTTTAGATGCAGGCAGTGATGCAGAGCTGAGCTGACATAATACTTGATGAGTGAAAGCGACCCCCTGGGTCCCACTGCTTCTATCCTTGTTCCATGGAGGTCCAGAACATTAGCTAGGTGCACAAGCGGAGAAGTAGGATGAGGGAGCTAGCCACGCTGCACCACCAGGCGCTCCTGGGCTCAGAGCATGGGAGAAGAAGTAGGTACCAGGAAGCTACACAGGTGAAGGGATCAGGGAGCTAGCCACACCACACTGAAGGCACTCTAGGGCTCAGAGCACTCATGGTATGCACCAGCAGAGGAGCAGTCACAAGGGAGCAAGTGTGCTGCACTGCCAGCCACTCCCAGGCTGGCTGTGTGCAGGAGTAAATGAAATAGTTCCACAGCCTAAAGTCATTCCACTAGGGATCCAGACCCATCAGTACCCACAAACAGAATCTCTGCCCAGGTGCACACTGCCCAACCAGCGGTTCCGGGGTTGGCGACTTCAAGTGCGCACGGAGACCTGCAGCTTTGACTGGCTTTGCGTCTGGTTAGGTCCTGGTCCAGCCAGCTGATTTAGTCAGGGAAAGTCGGGCCTAAGCGAAGAGATGGCCCAAGATCGCCATCTGCTGGAAAGAAGTAGAAGTGCAGTCTGGGAAACTGCCTTTCTGCCTAGCTTTTTTTTTTAGAAAATATGTTTTTTAATATTTCATCTTCTCTGCATTTGTAACATAAGTATTTCAACAATCACAGAATCTTTTTCTTCCAATGTCACAAGCTATGTTACAAATGAAAGCTGATACTGCTGCTTATCAAAATAACAAGACAATCGATGTTTTATATAAAACCACTTTATATGTTAACTTTCTCCCCCAAATCCTTCTTTTCCCTTTTTTGGCCTGGTTAAAAAAAACGTTGTTACAAATATTTACAGCATCTTCTTCTGTTAGATGAATATTCTCTCAAACAGAAAAAGGGAATTAAATGAACAGACCATGTTAAAACAGGAGACAATGTCAGAGGCTCCTAGCTGTACTATTTTTGTTGTTATTTTGAATACAGTGCCGTAATGAAAATGCCCATCAAACCTTGTCATCCTACTCCAGTCTGTTCACATTTAAACTCCCATTTTCTTATTAGTCTATTAACAGTAGGAAACAAAGTAAAGGCTGCTTTGTACCGGGTCTTCTTTCAAAAAGGAGTTTAGGAAACAAAAAATGCTTAACAGAGAAGAGTTAAAATCAGAACAGCCAGTCTTTGGTCAGAGCAATGAAATGACATTCTGATGCAAAACTTTGCTTAATCAGCAATCTTTATAATCAGTACTTATAGGATGTGGTATGAATTTTAAATGATCTGGATAACAATGGTAAGGGGTGGGGGTCGGGGAGAGGCCAGAATGTGAAGTTTTTAAGTGACACCCAAAAAATAGCTCTTTAAACATCTGTTACTACAATTACTACGTAGACCCTAGAACTGAAAATAACAACAAAAATCTGTTTACAGTGCTGATTTGGGCTTGCCATAAGCAGCTTTCAATCATAACTATTATCACCAAGGTCACTGGACCAGACAAATATCCCTGTTCTCTGGAACATATGCCTCAGGTTATAAAAATTAAGGTGACTACCACAAGGATCTAGAGCAGCTGTGTTCTTGGATACCTGCACAATGCTATATGATAAATAGTATGCATAAAGGCAAAAGTGTAACTGAGACCTCATTTATACAGTTACAACTCCTTGCTTGAATAAATAATCGGTGGGACAACATTCTTTAAAAACTACATAGTATATATTTCCTGAAAACCAGAATACTGATACTACCTTAGTCTGAAATAGGAACAAAAAGTCAGTTAAGACTACTGAGGAAGGTACATAAACTTTGGTCCTGTTTTGTTTTTCTCCCCCTATAAAACCCCTACAACTAATATTTTAGTAATTATTCTATTTTTTAAACCATTCACAACTAGTTGTTAGATTTTGCTCTGAAAAAAGACTGCAAACAGTCTTGTATATAACAATACAGCTCTTTTAAAAGACAGCTGAGTTATATTTTCTTTAAAGGAAAAGTTTTGTGCAATCTAAATTGTATTTCTCTTAGCACAATAGTAGAATATTTTAAGTCCAGCAGGTTTTTTTTTTTTAGTTAACAGATCAAGACGTGGGACATGACTCCCAGGGGTGTGGACCTTCCTGGGAACGTGGGACAGAAATCCTAGAATAAACTGGGACTCAGCACCAAAAGGATTGAGAAAACCTTCTCGACCTAAAGGGGAAAGAGAGAAATGAGACAAAATAAAGTGTCAGTGGCTGAGAGATTCCAAAGAGAGTCGAGAGGGTATCCTGGAGGTTATTCTTATGCTTTAAATAGATATCACTTTTTTAGTTAAGGCATAACAGAGAGACTGGAGGGAACTGCCTGAAAATGTAGAGCTGTGTTCCAGTAGCCATGTTTCTTGAAGATGATTGTATAATGATATAGCATTTGCAGTGTGACTGTGTGATTGTGAAAACCTTGTGTCTGATGCTTCTTTTATCTACCTTATGGACAGATGAGTAAAACATATGGATTAAAAATAAATAAATAATAGGGGAAACAAATGTTAAAATAATTTAGTAGATTGAAATGCTAGTGATCAATGAAAAGGAGGGGTAGTGTATGGTATGTATGAATTTTTTTGTTTTCCTTTTGTTTCTTTTTCTGAATTGATGCAAATGTTCTAAGAAATGATCATGATGAATATACAATTATGTGATAAAAAGAATGTTCAAATTCTATGCTAATTGGTTTTATTAATAAAAATTTAAAAATCTAATCAAGCATTGAAGAAATAATTTTTAAAAAGCAAAGTTTTATTTTTTAAAGAAACAAATTTATATTATACAATTACTGAAGCAACATTAAAATGTACTCTTACATTCAACCACCAACAAAAGATAGTATGAGAAAGAACCCACTTTGAATGAAAACTATTACTTATTTAAAACCATTTAAAATTCCAATGAAAAAAATCTTTAAAATCTTTACCAAAAGTGGGAAAGAAAAAATCAAAATGCTCACCAAGCCCACAATACAGCTTTCATGATACTTAGATAAAATTCTAACCTATTGTATCATAAGCATATAATAAGGCACATAACAAGAAATTAAGTAAATACACAGTAATTTTGAATAAGTATTAGAGATTATAGTGGCACAAAAACCCCTTGAGATTATTTTTTCCTAAAAGAAGACCTTACCAAAAATAACTTTTAAAAAATCTGTCAAACCATATGAGAGACCTGAATGTTTTACATAAGACTGCAAACTTTTTTTTCTGAAAACAACTGTAAAAAGTAGTTTATAAGTTGGATTAATTTTCTTTTAAAATTTTCTAAGATCATATGACATTACTCGATAAACAAGTGTCAGTTTGAAATTTTAAACATGATTTTTTCCTAATAAAATTATCAATTATTCTAATCTTAATAGATCCTGGTTGACTTCCACTTAATTTTCCTAGGGACAGTTGAGATGCTACATTTCTCCAAATAGTCTTAAAAAGTTAAAAATATGCATTAGTCAAAGGAGTGTCTTCCAGTGGGGGGGTGTCAATAAAAGGAAACCCGCAAGATTATATAAATTTTCTTCCATTATAACTCAAAGTATAATAACTACTAATATAGGGCAAATAATTGACACAAATTATAAGTGAATATCATTTCCAATGGAAGTCAAACTTCTGAATCATAAAGTTAAAAACTTGGTCAAAAGTAATTTAAATTACATAAAGTAATTTTAAAAGTATTTTAAAGTACAGAATTTAGAAATGTTGTTAAAGGCTGATTTGGACCCAAAATAAAAGAAAGTCTGCCCTCTTGAAATTCAATTTAATATAGGGAGTTAATTTTTTCTTGACAGTTTTTTCATAGAAACTATGGTGTAAAGAAAATCAAACTTTTGATCACATATTGGCGGGGGGGAAATGGAAAAAGGGAACACCCCTCAATATTTTGAATATACTTAAATATCAAACTCAGCAAGAATTAACAGTTATTTTTGTGTAAGAGGCAGAATTGGTCTTGAGCTGCTTCAGTCTATGTCAGAAGGTTTTACTTCAATTATGGTCCAGTCTTGGGAGAAAATTTCATGGAAAAGTCAGATTGTGGATTTTGAGAAGGAAACTGAGGTGGTGATTTTCTCACCCGATTATGAAGCTCGACGAGGGCCTGGATTGCTTCTTCCATGGATCCCAATGGAATGAACGCCATTTTGCGAGCTTTCTGAAAGAATTTAAAAGCCTTCACTGAACATCCAGTGTCTGTGAAAAGGTTCTTCAGATTATCCACTGTAACAGAAGGGAGGATGTTGGAAAGATGCAGAGTGGCTGATGGTGGAAAGATGTTCTCAAAGTTTTTAGAGCCAGGCTTTTTGAAGCAATGAAAAGCACTATTGCTGAAATCTTTAAGTCAGACCTTGGTCTCGTTGTCCCTCTTGAGGAAACTGAACTGTCCGGTGCTTGGACAGTGTAGCATGAAGCACTTTTCCATAAAGTCTCTGACCACTCAGATGGTTCATTGCTAGTTGAGCTTGATTTGCATCTGCTATTTGAACCAAGGCATTTTCTTTCTTATTAAACATAATTTTCACTCAATGTACATCCCATATACCCCAAATAGGATAAAAAAGCCCACGTGGTGTGATAAGATCAGGATTGAGATTGATGACAAGGAGAACAGAATTTCCTAGCATGCCACTGGCACCAGGAATGGCCATACTTCCAGTGACCCTAAGGAGGTGACTGTGAGAGGACCAAGAACTCCAGGAACAGCTGGGACTGAAAGACCTATAGGTTGGGGAAATTCAATGGCTGAGGCAAATCCAGCAGCCCGTGCATATGGTGAGGAAATTATACCTGGTGTTCCAAAAGCTTCAGCCATAGGGGGTTCAGAGGATGGTTGGCCATCACCAGTAGGAAGGTCTAAAAGAGTGAAGTCTCTGCTTTTGCCATTATTACATTTCACATTAAGGCTGGTGAGCTTGGAGAAGTCAATGCACAGAGTGCAGCATGCATTATAGATATTCTGGCCATCCAGAGCCATTTTAGCATAATGTGCTTTCATTGGGTCAGCATACTGAAGCAAGGTTTGAAACTGATTATTCTTTGTAAAGATGATAATCTTCAAGACCACACCAAATTTAGAAAATATCTGAGGGAGAACTTGCAGAGTAACAGGGTAAAAGAGATTTTCAATAGTTATTCGGAGTACAGGACTTTGCCCAGGCAGAACTGTGCCTTCATTGGCAGGAGTTCAGTAAGGGCCAGGCTTCCTTGGGTTCTGGCTGGATTAGGCAGATTGTCAGTCTTGAATTCTCTATGACTGGAATACTGGATATAAACAGGCTGGCTTCGTAGGTGATGAGTAACAGGAGTGTAATAATTCATCATAGTAACAGCAGCTTCCTCAGAAGCCATTTCTAAGAAAGCCTGGCTTTTTCCCTCCAACAGCAGAAGATTACTTTGCCGAATGGTGGACCTAATGTTATGACTTCTGCTTCGATGGCATCACTTGGAATTTGGCGAAGATGGAGAACCCGAGAAGGCAAACAGGGAGGTCTGTCTCCTTTAAATCTGTTATTGTCATGCCCATTAGCACACACACCTTTGTAGGAGTAGAATTGTTCATGATAAAAGGTCCGTTGATGATTCCGGAAGATGCTCATCAGATTCCCGCCATCCATGGCCCAGACGGAGGAACCCACTGTGGGGGGCTGACCCGCTCACTGTCAGGGAGGCCAAGGTAACAGGGCTGCTCCCGGGACTGGCTAGCAGAGCCTCTCCCGAACCCCTCTGCTAGCCTTTAACAGCTCTTCACTCAGAGTTGCACCCCCTGCGTGAGATCACAGCGTTGATTTGGGGGTAGTTACTGACAGACCAAGTGCAAAAGGAGAACTTCAACACAAATCCAAGCAACTACAAAATCTTAGATGAGTGAGAGAAATAATTTTTCAAAATAACCTTATCAGAGACTTCCAGGACGATGGTGAACCGAGTGGAATGAGTTCATTCCTGCTTGGTGAAACAGGATGGAAGATGGAGAGATAATGGCCCCGGACTGCAGGTCCCGGAGTAGACCCGCCTGTCAGCCGTCCCTGGTGGAGCAGCCCACCTGGGGAAAGAGCCCACCTGCGGAAGCAGGTCCCCCGCTGAGCTCGTGGACCTCGAGTCCCCGGGGCCATGGGGGGCGGGGCAGAGGGAGCAGGAGAATTCAGCATGCCATCTGCTGACCAGACCTGGCTAGGCGTTCAGCTTGTGACTCCTGCGTGGTGGGTGTTAGGTCGGGGGATTAAGGGAGGGCTCTATGGAATCATGAAGTCACTCCGGAAGGGAGGTGAACCATTACAATCAAGGTCTTTGCGCAGCAAACATCTATTCACGGACATCTAACTACCCGCTGCTCAACCCGCTAGCATAATAATCCTTTGTTTAATGTGCGCTCCTTTCATGTCATCACCTAACCCCTGCCCTTAAAAACTGCACTCGCCAAAGCCAGGGTGCAGACTCACCTCAATCTGTCTTGGGTTCGGTGAGCTCTGCCCAGGAGCGCAGCCAATAAGGCATGCCCATTTATAATCATTTCATCTACTTTCCTTTCTCTCAAATACCTCATATCTTAAAACCTTTCATCTTGGTGCCGGAAACCCGGGAAAGGAGCGCGGGTGCTGCCCGCCCTGCCAGGGGCACCCCGGCTTCCTCTCGCTCCTCCTCCACACATCCAGAGACCAGGGATCCTTTGGCCCCAATCGCATCCATCACTGATTGGGTAAGTCCCTCCCCTCCTAGCTCAGCTGCCCAGTCTCGCAGTTCCGAGAAGGAGAGAGGCTGTCCGTACCTTACTCTCCGAAAATCATGAATTCACCTCAGGTTTTCTCCCGAGGGCTGAGGTGAACAGGGACGCCTGCAAGCCTCATACCCTTTTTCCAGGACTCGATAAGTCATGGGGATGCCCCGCTTCCCGTCTCCCTCCCAAACTCGGGTCCAAGACCTGAACAGGACTTTAAACCGGTTCGTAAGAGCTTTAAGGACTCTCTCAGGGCGTTGGGACGCTGACGCCCCTGGGCGAGTCCTTTGTTCTTAGAGCCATTCCTTTCTCCTGCGAGACCTCTCAGCATGGGCAATTAATCTTCTAAAACCCAACCCCTTACGCCTTTAAGTTGCCTACTGGCAAACTTCTTCACACTGAATTTACTTCCAGACATCCGGCCGAAATACCTCTCTTTTGTAAAAAGTCTTGGCCACAATACCAATTGGAAACGGTTCTCAATGGCCTGAAGGGGGGACTTTGGATTTTAAGGTCCTTAATGACCTCCATAATTTCTGCCAAAAGAATGACAAGTGGGCCGAAATTCCTTATGTCCAGGCTTTTCTCCCGTGCTCGCGTCCCTCTCTCCGTACTCCTCGCTCCACAGCTCAGGTTCTCCTAGCCAAAGAAACTCCCAACCCCCCCCCTTCCTCTGATGAGACTTTCTCCTTTTCTGAACCCCCAACTCATCCTTTTTCAAGCGACCACTGTCTCCGCGAGATCCTTCCACACAATTCCCTCCTCCCTCACTCTATCCCTCTCTCTCCCCAGCAGCGCCTCAGACACCACCTTGCCCCTTATCTTCTTCTCCTCCTCCGGCGGCGCCTCAGATGCCATCTTGTCCCTTACCCTCTTCTTCTCCTCCAGTGGCGCCTCAAACGCCATCTTGCCCCTTGCCTTCTTCTTCTGGTCCGGCGGAGTCTCAGCCGCCATTTTGTCCCTTACTTCCTTCTTCTGCCCCAGCCGCACTTCACCCACCATCTTATCCCTCATTTTCCCCGCCTATCTCAACGGAACTCCAGCCACCATCTTACCCATCTCCTTTTCCACCTGCACCCTCGCCGCCATCTTATCTGTCCCCCTCCTGTCTTCCCATCACCCCAGCAGTACTCCTGCCACCATCTTATCCTCCCCTTCCATCTCCATCCAGTCCCCCACTGTCCTCAACAGCCTTGCCCTCCTCACCTATAAGCTCTCATACCCGTTCAAAGAACTCTTTACTGTCCACTACGGGGAGTTGTGGGACCTGAGGGGTTAGTTCGAATACACACCCCTTTCTCCCTAGCTGACCTCTCTAATATTGAGAAACGGCTAAGTTCATTCTCCAGCGACCCAACTGCCCATACTAAGGAATTTCAATCTCTAGCTAATGCCTACGATCTAACCTGGCATGACATTCATATAATCTGTTCTTCTTCCCTAACCCCAGATGAAAGAGACCGTATTTTCAGTGCAGCCAGGGCCCATGCCAACCAGGTCCATATACCGACCACACCATGCCGGTAGGGGCCGAGGCAGTGCCAGACCAAGAGCCAGGGTGGGAATATCAGGTTGACACTCCAGCGGGGAGAAACGGGCGAACTAGGCGGGATAAAATGCTTACATGTCTCATAGTGGGTATGCAGAAAGCTTCACATAAAATAGTAAACTTCCATAAACTAAGGGAAATCACACAAGGTACCTGAGGAAAACCCGGCAGCATTTCTACACCGACTCACAGAAGCCCTCTCTCAATACACCCGCTTAAACCCTGGCTCAGAGGCTGGTAAAACCGTATTAGCCACACATTTTATATCCCAGTCAGCCCCAGACATAAGGCGCAAACTTAGAAAAATTGAGGACAGTCCTCAGTCCCCTATTTGCGACCAGGTAAACCTGGCCTTTAAAGTTTTCAATACACGTGATGAGTTGGAAAGGGCGGAAAAGAGTCCCGAGACCGCTGAAAGGCAAACTTACAAACCGAATCCCTGATTGCGGCCCTGCGGCCTACTGCAATGGAGAAGAAGCCGGCTACGACTAATCCACCACCAGGAAAGTGCTTCAAATGTGGCCTCGACGGACACTGGTCCCGCCAGAGACCCAATCCTTGACCGCCCAAGGGACCATGCCCTCTCTGTAAAAAAAACGGACACTGGAAAAGTGACTGCCCCTTGGCACCTGGCCGTGGGGGGGGCCGTCCTTCCAACCCCTAACCCACCACTGGCAGTCCTGGGCTTGGCCACCAGTGACTGATGATGCCCGGCCTCAGCGATCCGATCATCCTCGCGGAGCCCAGGGTAACAATCAAGGTAGCGGGTAAGTACACATCAATTTTAGTGGACACGGGGGCTACCTTTACTGTCCTCCCCACCTATTCAGGTCAACTCTGTCCTTCCCGGGTCACGGTGATGGGCATAGATGGCCATCCTTCGCTCCCCTTAACCACTAAGCCACTCACGTGTTTAATAGAGGGACATCCTATTACACATTCCTTCTTAGTAATGCCTTTTTGCCCTAGCCCACTACTGGGGTGGGATATTCTCACCAAGTTAGGGGTATCATTACACTAAACAAAAACTCCTCCTGCAAATCTACTACTGCCTCTATATGTAGCCTCTTCCTCCGCCCAGGACCCTATCCTTCCCGCTCACCCCTTACCACCCCACCTAGTCAACCCAAAAGTGTGGGATACCTCCACCCCATCATAGCTTCCCATCATGAACCTGTTCTCATCGGATTAAAAAATACATTCTCATTCCCCTCCCGGCCACAATTCCCCATTTCTGTAACCCATCAAAGGGGACTGCAACTCATCATCAACCGGTTCAAATGGGAGAAACTCCTTATACCTACTAATTCACCATATAATACTCCTGTCTTACCTGTTTAAAAACCTGATGGTTCTTACCGTTTAGTCCAGGACCTCAGACTAATTAATGAAGCTGTTATTCCTATCCACCCGTGGTCCCCAACCCATATACTCTTTTCTCACACATACCTCCTCACACTACTCACTACACAGTCCTGGACCTCAAAGATGCCTTTTTTACTATACCTCTAGACCCTGCCTGTTACAATCTATTCGCTTTTACCTGGAAAGACCCAGACTCTCTAGCTGCCCAGCAACTGACGTGGACAGTACTGCCTCAGGGGTTTCGCAATAGCCCCCACATCTTTGGCCAAGCCTTAGCCAAAGACCTAACACAATGCAACCTAACTCCCAGTGTTGTTCTCCAATATGTAGATAACTTATTAATTTGCAGCCCTTCTAAAAATGCCTCCACAGAAGCCACAGCCACCCTATTAAATTTCTTGGAGGAGAAAGGATACTGGGTTTCACCAACCAAGGCCCAACTTTCCTGTTCCACTGTTATGTATCTGGGCCTCCTCCTTACTCCCACCTCTCGACACCTCACACTTGACAGGCAGCAAGCACTCTGCGAACTCCAGCCTCTGGAAAATGCTGAACAATTTTTACCCTTTCTAGGTTTCCTGGGAATTTTCCAGCACTGGGTCCCTAATTTTTCTGTTCTAGCAAAGCCCCTCTACGATGCAGCCAAAGCAACACCTGCAGGTCTGCTGGACAACCCCTCCACCATATCCAAAGCCTTCTCGGTCTTCCACAGTGCCTTACTTCAGTCACCTCCCCTTGCCCTCCCAAATCCTGACAAACCGTTTATTCCATTTACTGATGAAAAGCGGGGAATGACTGTGGGGGTTCTAACCCAACCTCTGGGGCCAACCTATACTAATCGCTTACCTCTCCGAACAGATGGACCCTACTGCCCGCGGCTGGCTTCCCTGTCTCCGGGCATTAGCTGCAGTGGCCACCCTAACCCGTGAAGCTCTGCAACTCAGCCTGGGTAAACCTCTCCAAGTTCTGTCCCCCCACCATCTGCAAGACCTCTTATCCCATAAGTCTCTGTCTCTGCTCACTCCTTCTCGTGTCCAAGAATTTCATTTACTATTCCTGGAAAACCTAAAGATTGCTCTCTCTACCTCACCTAGTCTCAACCCAGCCACTCTTCTCCCTCCAGAGCCCTTGTCAAACCCCTTCCCCCAACCCACACACCTTTGCACCGAAATCATGGAAGAGCTTGCCTCCCCATGCCAGGGTCTTTCAGACACACCGCTGCCAGAGGCAGATCTTACCCTTTTCATAGAGGGCAGTTCAATCATAGACCAGCAGGGGAGGTGCAGAGCTTCATATGCTATAGTCACTCCCTCTGAAATACTTGAGGTCATATGACTCCCGGAGGGAACCACATTCCCAAAAGCTGAGCTAATTGCTCTAACCAGAGCTTTACACTTAGCTAAACACAAGTCAGCTAATATTTACACAGATTCTAAATATGCTTTTTAATAGCACATTGCCACTCAGCTATCTAGAGGGAGCGAGGATTCCTTACCACAAAGGGCTCACCAGTAATTAATGCTAAGCTAATCCAATGCCTCCTTCAAGCCCTTCTGCTGCCCTCACAAGTGGCCATTATCCACTCCAAGGGGCACCAAACAGATGACTCCAGTGTCACCCACGGAAACAACTGGGCTGATGCAGTCACATGGGAACTAACCAAAGAGCCCTCAACTTCAAACCTACCAGCACCAATTCTTTTCTTTACTCTTCCTTCCCTCCAACCGGACTACTCTTCCAGGGAACGTGCAGACCTCCTCACACAGGAGGTTCTGCAACACCGGAGGGCTGGATCTTCCTCAATAACAAGGTGGCTCTCCCAACTGAGCAGGCTCACAATATTCTTTCTCAGATACACTCATCACTGCATATCAGACCCAGAGCCCTCACACAGTTCCTCCAGCCTTTATTCCACCACCCGTCCTTGACTAACCTCATAACTCGGTTTGTTCCTATTGTCCCACTTGCCAAATGACAAGTCCACAGGGAGGGTTGTGCCCTACTTTCCCAACTCACCAGCTAAGGGGCCACCTTCCCAGACAGGACTGGCAACTCAATTTCACACACATGCCCACCCATAAGAAATGACGGTACCTCCTAACTATGCTTGACACTTTAACAGGCTGGACAGAAGCTTTCCCCACTACATGGGAAACTGCTGACGTGGTAGCTGACATCCTTCTAAAGCAAATCATTCCCCGTTTTGGACTACCTACCTCCATCCAATCCGATAATGGCCAGCTTTTATTTCTCAGGTGGTTCAACAAAACTCATCAGCCTTGGGAATAAAATGGAAACTACATGTTCCTTACCAACCTCAATCTTCTGGTAAGGTAGAATGGGCTAATGGCCTTATCAAAACTCAACTAACCAAATTGGCCATTGAGCTATGGCAATCCTGGGTTGACCTCCTTCCTCTAGCCCTCACCTGACTATGTGCCACTCCACAGGCACCTATTTTTCTAAGTCCTTTCGAGCTTATGTACGGCCGCCCATACCTACTTAATCATCAGTTGCCAGTGCAGCCTCCTCCTTTAAGCTCTTACCTGCCATATCTCTCTTTAATCAGGCAATTACTGCGGGAACGGAAACTGATCCTGCCAATTCCCCCCGCAATCTTCAACCAGGAAATGAGGTACTCCTCAAACAGCTGCAGCCTAGACCACTCCAACCACGGTGGACTGGCCCACACACAGTGGTCCTTACCACTCCTACAGCGATAAAACTATTGGGGAACTCCTCTTGGCACCACTTATCTCGGGTCAAATTATATAAGCAGGATGAGCCCTCCTACACTTGCCAGCCTCTGGGGCCCACTCGGGTCCATATCACTCGTGCTGCTCACCCTCCTAACTCCACTGAAAGCAAATCCTATGTCTGGGAATTCCAAATCAGGGAAACCTTTACCCAAAATGGAAAAGCAACCACTCACATAATTGGCACAGCAAATCGCCTGTTAACAGGTTGTAGCCAACCTATAACCATTCCTATTACTCCAATATCAGTTGAAAAGGTGAACTCCTAAGGCCTTATGCCTGCTTTCCATATGCCCAAACCAAAAGCTATTGTAACCAAAACAACTATAACATCATATGCGGGGGATGCCCCTATTGGTCATGCAGGATACACGATGCTCACAATGAAGCACTTCATAAGGGTACCTGTTACATCAGTTCTGAGCAATTTTACACAAATACTGCAGATCCCTGGGACATGAAATGGGTAGCAGGAGTCCAAGGAAAACTATACTACAGCAGCTGGTCCTGATACCCTATAGGCACCATTGAAATACACCGCGAATATGCCCTCGTTAACACTGCTTTTACCCAGGTGTCTATTGACATTGCACAAGCTGAGCAAAGCCTCTCCAATCACCTTGCCCAAACCTCTGCCACAACAACCTCACATACATGGCTTCAAATCCTCCAACAAACCTTGCAATTCCTCAACCAAATGCAAATACTTCCTGAAATATCCCGCTGTTTCCTGTGTGCGTCATTAAATAGGCCACTCTTGGCAGCCATCCCTGTAAACCTCACCCAAATACACCAACACAGCTCTATTCCTGCCACACCACCTTGAAAAGTATCCCCCTGTGGGAACCTGAGTCTGAAAACCTTCCCTATCCCCTAAAAACCTGCTACCTCACACACATAACTGTAGAACAAGCCAAACTTCAAAACCGATGCTAAACCAATGTCACTATCCACAACACCACCCATGCCCCTGAAGGGCAATATTTCTGATGTAATGAAACTCTTATCAAGTACCTTAACCCCACTGCCTCAGGACCATGCTTCCTAGTAGCTATTGTTCCTCAACTAACCCTCTACGGGGAGTCTGAGCTAGCTTGGTTATCACCCACCTCGTACTCAAAAAGGGCTGCCTTTCTTCCTATCCTAGTAGGCATCAGCCTGACTGCCTTGGTCACAGCCTCAGCCACAGTGGGAGGGGCACTAGGACACAATATTCTAACCTCTCAGAACTTTAAAACTTGACTGCAGGTAGCTCTAGAATCAATAGCCGAATCTCTCTCATCTCTACAACACCAGCTCACTTCACTAGCTCAGGTAACTCTTCAAAATCGACAGGACTTAGACCTGCTGACAGTCAAAAAAGGAGGGACGTGTATATTTCTCCAAGAAGAATGTTGCTATTATATCAATGAATCAGCTCTGGTAGAACAAAACATTCAAACCCTAAACAAGCTAAAGGAAGATTTTTATCACAGGAAACAAGAAACCTCCTCTGCCCTAAACTGGTTCTCCTCTCCACTAGCAGCATGGCTTCTCCCACTGCTAGGTCCAGTTATCTTAATTTGTCTCTTTTTTCTCCTAGCTCCGTGCCTCCTTAACTTCCTCCAGGGTCATATAAGAGAACTATCTCGAGTGGCAATCAACCAAATGCTTCTGCATCACTTCCTGCCAACCTCACCAAACTCCTGCAGCCAGCCTCTCCTCTCTCCCGACCCTAACATTTCAGCCCATGGCCCACGCCATCCCACTGCAGCAGGAAGTAGCTAGAAAGATCTCAACACCCTACTATCAAAAAAAAAAGGCTGGAACGTTAGGTCAGGGGAATAAGGGAGGGCTCTATGGCTGGAATCATGAAGTCACTCCGGAACGGGAGGTGAACCATTACAATCAAGTTCTTTGTGCAGCAAACATCTATTCACAGACATCTAACCACCCGCTGCTCAACCCGCTAGCATAATAATCCTTTGTTTAATGTGCCGCCCCTTTCATGTCATCACCTAACCCCTGCCCTTAAAAACTGCACTTGCCAAAGCCTGGGCGCGGACTCACTTCACTCCCTCTTGGGTTTGGTGAGCTCTGCCCAGGACCGCAGCCAATAAAGCATGCTCATTTACAATCATTTCGTCTAGTTTCCTTTCTCTAAAATACCTCATATCTTAAAACCTTTCAGTGGGCAGCCATTCTGCCACTGGAGTACCCAGGCACCTGACCTACCTTATAATAGACACTTGAGTTGTATCCCCTACATGATTTGGCAGAGAATAACTGAGAAGCCAAACTTAAAAGGAAACATTCAGCAAAAACTAAGGAAAATTTTAGAAGTGTGAAGAAAACCAACTTGCATAATAACCATATGAAGATAATCAAATACCCAGAACACAACAGAAAAATCACAAAGCACATGAAGATCCAACCAGAAATGGCCCAGACAAATGGACAAATCAAAATTCCAGAGAGGACACAGAATATAGAACAACTACTCAAGAATATTTATAAAGAAATAAACGATATCAGGGAGTCATTAGAGGAACATAAAGAAGAATTCATCAGTTTAAATAGAAAAATAGCAGATCTTTTTTTTTACATGGGCAGGCACCAGGAATCAAACCTGGGTCCTCAGCATGGCAGGTAAGCACTCTTACCTGCTGAGCCACCGTAGCCTGCCCGAATAGCAGATCTTACAGAAATGAAAGATACAATAGACCAAACAAAGATTATACTGGAGAAACATGATAGCAGATTCAAAGAAGCAGAAGGAAAAATAAGTGAACTAGAAAATAGAAGAGTAGAACTAGAGCTCACAAAAGAACAAATGGCAAGAAAGATGGGAAAAAATGCAACTGGATCTTAGGGAAATGATGGACAACAAGAGGAGCAAAGAATTATCAGTGTCCCAGAAGGAGAAGAGCAGTGTAAAGAACTGGAAAAGTTAGTCAAGGAAGAAATTACAAGAGAAATCAGTAAATATCTCGAGGCAAATGAAAATGAAAACACAACATATCAAAACTTATGGGATGGGGAGATTTGAGAGAGCAGAGAATGCTGCAGCACCACGAGGCAGAGTTCACGAGCCAGCGACTTATGGAGATAAAGAAGAAAAACGCCTCCTGGGAATCTTCGTGAAGTCAGAAGCCAGGGGAGAAGAAGCTAGCAGATGACACCGTGTTCACCATGTATCCTTCCAGCTGAGAGAGAAACCCTGAACTTCATCAGCCTTCCTGAACCAAGGGAGAAGTAAGGCTTAGTAAGACGCGCGGGTCTTAGTTCCTCCTCCAGAACAGCTACTAGGGGAGTAGAAACGATACAGAACAGCTCCCGGAGCCATGACAGAGATCAAGAAGACAGCGTACCCCATTCTGGAACGGCTGACTGGCTGGGAGAACTCGCTCTGGTGAGATCGCCGAGGGGCGCAGGCTTCCCCGGGCCGGGGCGGCAAGCGGCCGGAGTCCCTCCCTTCCTCCTTCCCGGGCCACCTGGGAGAATGAGACAGGTGATCCCCTCAAGCTGCAGCGGCTGGCACCACCCCCCAAGCGCGGCCCCCCGGACCAACTGGGAGAATTGGATCGGAGATCCCCAGGCCGCGGAGAATGGTGACCGGGGTCCCTTCCAAACACGTGGCTTCCCAGTCCGGCTGGGAACGGTGCACTCTCCCGGGCCGCGGCGGATGGCGCCCTCCCGCCACACTTGGCGCCCCGGGCCGGCTAGGAGATTCAGACGGGCGCTCTCCCGGGCTGCAGCGGCCGGCGACCCTCCCCGCGTTCGGATCCCCGGGCCGGCTGGCACACCTCCAAGCCGCTTCGGCTGGCGAACCTCCCCCACGGCGACAGCTTTCCAAAGTTAAAGGACCCACAGAACCTTTTACTGGTGGGACCCGCAGACAAACGAGTGCCACAAGCGCCACCTACTGGGCAGGATAAGAAAAACAGAACCCAGAGATTTCACAGAAAAATCTTTCAAGCTGTTGGGTGCAACACCCAGGGAAATCTGACTAAATGCCCAGACGCCAGCAAAAGATAATGGATCATGCTCAGAAAATTGAAAATTTGGCCCAGTCAAAGGAACAAACCAATAGTTCAAATGAGATACAGGAGCGGAGACAACTAATGCTGAATTGGAAAACCTCTTAAAAAATGAAATCGATAAACTGAGGGAGGAAATGAAGAAGACATGGGCTGAACAAAAACAAGAAATAGAAAAACTGAAAAAACAAATCACAGAACTTATGGAAGTGAAGGATAAAGTAGAAAAGATGGAAAAAACAATAGATACCTACAATGATAGATTTAAAGAGACAGAAGATAGAATTAGTGATTTGGAGGATGGAACATCTGAATTCCAAAAAGAAACAGAAACTATAGGGAAAAGAATGGAAAAATTTGAACAGAGTATCAGGGAACTCAAGGACAATACAAACCGCACAAATATACGTGTTGTGGGTGTCCCAGAAGGAGAAGAGAAGGGAAACGGAGGAGAAAAATTAATGGAAGAAATTATCACTGAAAATTTCCCAACTCTTATGAAAGACCTAAAATTACGGATCCAAGAAGTGCAGTGCACCCCAAAGAGAATAGACCCAAAGGCGTTCTCCAAGACACTTACCAGTTAGAATGTCAGAGGTCAAAGAGAAAGAGAAGATCTTGAAAGTAGCAAGAGAAAAACAATCCATCACATACAAGGGAAACCCAATAAGACTATGTGTAGATTTCTCAGCAGAAACCATGGCAGCTAGAAGAGAGTGGGATGATATATTTAAATTACTAAAAGAGAAAAACTGCCAACCAAGACTCCTATATCCAGCAAAATTGTCCTTCAAAAATGAGGGAGAAATTAAAACATTCTCAGACAAAAAGTCACTGAGAGAATTTGTGACCAAGAGACCAGCTCTGCAAGAAATACTAAAGGGAGCACTAGAGTCAGATACGAAAAGACAGAAGAGAGAGGTATGGAGAAGAGTGTAGAAAGAAGGAAAATCAGATATGATGTACATAATACAAAAGACAAAATGTAAGAGGAAAATATTATCCAAACAGTAATAACACTAAATGTTAATGGACTGAAATCCCCAATCAAAAGACATAGACTGGCAGAATGGATTAAAAAACAAGATCCTTCTATATGTTGTCTACAGGAAACACATCTTAGACCCAAAGATAAACATAGGTTGAAAGTGAAAGGTTGGGAAAAGATATTTCATGCAAATAACAACCAGAAAAGAGCAGGAGTAGCTATACTAATATCCAACAAATTAGACTTCAAATGTAAAACAGTTAAAAGAGATAAAGAAGGACACTATATACTAATAAAAGGAACAATTAAACAAGAAGACATAACAATCATAAATATTTATGCACCGAACCGGAATGCCCCTAAATACGTGAGGAATACACTGCAAACACTGAAAAGGGAAATAGACTCATATACCATAATAGTTGGAGACTTCAATTCCCCACTCTCATCAATGGACAGAACATCTAGACAGAGGATCAATAAAGAAATAGAGAATCTGAATATTACTATAAATGAGCTAGACTTAACAAACATTTATAAGACATTACATCCCACAACAGCAGGATACACCTTTTTCTCAAGTGCTCATGGATCATTCTCAAAGATAGAGCATATGCTGGGTCACAAAGCAAGTCTTAATAAATTCAAAAAGATTGAAATCATACACAACACTTTCTCGGATCATAAAGGAATGAAGTTGGAAATCAATAATAGGCGGAGTGCCAGAAACTTCACAAATACGTGGAGGCTCAACAACACACTCTTAAATAACGACTGGGTCAAGGAAGAAATTACAAGAGAAATTAGTAAATACCTAGAGGCAAAGGAAAATGAAAACACAACATATCAAAACTTATGGGATGCAGCAAAGGCAGTGCTAAGAGGGAAATTTATTGCCCTAAATGCCTATATCAGAAAAGAAGAAAAGGCAAAAATGCAGGAATTAACTGTCCACTTGGAAGAACTGGAGAAAGAACAGCAAACTAACCCCAAAGCAAGCAAAAGGAAAGAAATAACAAAGATTAGAGCAGAAATAAATGAAATTGAAAACATGAAAACAATAGAGAAAATCAATAAGACCAGAAGTTGGTTCTATGAGAAAATCAATAAAATTGATGGGCCCTTAGCAAGATTGACAAAAAGAAGACTAGAGAGGATGCAAATAAATGAGATCAGAAATGGAAGAGGCGACCTAACTACTGACCTCACAGAAATAAAGGAGGTAATAACAGGATACTATGAACAACTTTACGCTAATAAATACAGCAATTTAGATGAAATGGACGGGTTCCTGGAAAGACATGAACAACCAACTTTGACTCAAGAAGAAATAGATGACGTCAACAAACCAATCACAAGTAAAGAAATTGAATCAGTCATTCAAAAGCTTCCTAAAAAGAAAAGTCTAGGACCAGACGGTTTCACATGTGAATTCTATCAAACATTCCAGAAAGAATCAGTACCAACTCGCCTCAAACTCTTCAAAAAAATCAAAGTGGAGGGAAAACTACCTAATTCATTCTATGAAGCCAACATCACCCTCATACCAAAACCAGGGAAAGATATTACAAAAAAAGAAAACTACAGACCAATCTCTCTAATGAATATAGATGCAAAAATCCTCAATAAAATTCTTGCAAATCGTATCCAACAACACATTAAAAGAATTATACATCACGACCAAGTAGGATTCATCCCAGGTATGCAAGGGTGGTTTAACATAAGAAAATCAATTAATGTAATACACCATATCAACAAATCAAAGCAGAAAAATCACATGATCATCTCAATTGATGCAGAGAAGGCATTTGACAAGATTCAACATCCTTTCCTGTTGAAAACACTTCAAAAGATAGGAATACAAGGGAACTTCCTTAAAATGATAGAGGGAATATATGAAAAACCCACAGCTGATATCATCCTCAATGGGGAAAAACTGAAAACTTTCCCCCTAAGATCAGGAAAAAGACAAGGATGTCCACTATCACCACTGTTATTCAACATTGTGTTGGAAGTTCTAGCCAGAGCAATTAGACAAGAAAAAGAAATACAAGGCATCAGAATTGGAAAGGAAGAAGTAAAACTATCACTGTTTGCAGATGATATGATACTATATGTCAAGAACCCTGAAAAATCCACAGCAAAACTACTAGAACTAATAAACGAATACAGCAAAGTGGCAGGGTACAAGATCAACATTCAAAAATCTGTAGCATTTCTATACACTAGTAATGAACAAGCTGAGGGGGAAATCAAGAAATGAATTCCATTTACAATTGCAACTAAAAGAATAAAATACCTAGGAATAAATTTAACTAAAGAGACAAAAGACCTATACAAAGAAAACTATAAGAAACTGTTAAAAGAAATCAGAGAAGACTTAAATAGATGGAAGGGCATACCGTGCTCATGGATTGGAAGACTAAATAGAGTTAAGATGTCAATCCTACCTAAATTGATTTACAGATTCAATGCAATACCAATCAAAACCCCAACAACTTATTTTTCAGAAATAGAAAAACCAATAAGCAAATTTATCTGGAAGGGCAGGGTGCCCTGAATTGCTAAAAATATCTTGAGGAAAAACAACGAAGTTGGAGGTCTCGTGCCGCCTGACTTTAAGGCATATTATGAAGCCACAGTGGTCAAAACAGCATGGTATTGGCATAAAGATAGATATATCGACCAATGGAATCGAATAGAGTGCTCAGATATAGACCCTCTCATCTATGGACATTTGATCTTTGATAAGGCAGTCAAGCCAACTCACCTGGGACAGAACAGTCTCTTCAATAAATGGTGCCTAGAGAACTGGATATCCATATGCAAAAGAATGAAAGAAGACCCGTATCTCCCACCCTATACAAAAGTTAACTCAAAATGGATCAAAGATCTAAACATTAGGTCTAAGACCATAAAACAGTTAGAGGAAACTGTAGGGAGATATCTTATGAAACTTACAATTGGAGGCAGTTTTATGGACCTTAAACCTAAAACCATAAAGCAAGAGCACTGAAGAAGGAAATAAATAAATGGGAGCTCCTCAAAATTAAACACTTTTGTGCATCAAAGAACTTCATCAAGAAAGTAGAAAGACAGCCTACACAATGGGAGACAATATTTGGAAATGACATATCAGATAAAGGTCTAGTATCCAGAATTTATAAAGAGGTTGTTCAACTCAACAACAAAAAACAGCCAATCCAATTACAAAATGGGAAAAAGATTTGAACAGACACTTTCTCAGAAGAGGAAATACAAATGGCCAAAAGGCACATGAAGAGATGCTCAACGTCCCTGGCCATTAGAGAAATGCAAATCAAAACCACAATGAGATATCATCTCACACCCACCACAATGGCCATTATCAACAAAACAGAAAATGATAAGTGCTGGAGAGGATGTGGAGAAAAAGCACACTTATTCACTGTTGGTGGGAATGTCAAATGGTGCAACCACTGTGGAAGGCAGTTTGGCAGTTCCTCAAAAAGCTGAATATAGAATTGCCATATGATCCAGCAATACCATTGCTAGGTATCTACTCAGAGGACAAAAAGGCAAAGACACAAACGGACATTTGCACACCAATGTTTATAGCAACATTATTTACAATTGCAAAGAGATGGAAACAGCCAAAAATGTCCATCAACAGACGAGTGGCTAACGAAACTGTGGTATATACATACGATGGAATATTATGCAGCTTTAAGACAATAAACTTATGAAGTATGTAACAACATGGATGGACCTTGAGAACATTATGCTGAGTGAGACTAGCCAAAAACTAAAGGACAAATACTGTATGGGCTTACTGATATGAACTGACATTAGTGAATAAACTCAGAATATTTTGTTGGTAACAGAGATCATTAGGATATAGAAATAGGGTAAGATATTGGGTAACTGGAGCTGAAGGGATAAAGACTGTGCAACAGGACTGGATACAAAAACTCAAAAATGGACAGAACAATACTACCTAACTGTAATACAATTATGTTAAAACACTGAATGAAGCTGCATGTGAGAATGATAGAGGGAGGAGCATTGGGGACATAAATGAAATCAGAAAGAAAGATAGATGTTAAAGATTGAGATCGTATAATCTAGGAATACCTAGAGTGTATAATAATAGTGACTAAATTGTCCAAATTTTAAAAATCTCTTTGCATGAGGAAGAACAAAGGAATGTCATTATTGCAGGGTGCTGAAAATAGATGGTAATTAATATTTTAAAATTTCAACTTATGTGTGAGACTAAAGCAAAAAATCTTTGTTACAAAATTTATATTTTGACTAGTGCATTTCCTAATATAACTTATGTAGATAGCTTGATTTAACACCATAAGTACTTGGTATCTCAGGTAGTACATGAGATTTTGTTTGTTTGTCCAGAGTGATGTCCCAATGAATCCCAGAGTGATTTGATCAGTGAGTGGAAAAGTATTTGCAAAGCCCCCTTTGGGATATGGTGAGAATGGGGAGAAATTCAACTTCCCCAAGTTGAATTCTTGATATTCTCACAAGCAGTGTGGACAACCAAAGCTATAGGCTGAGCTCCCAGTCTTGGGGTTTGTTCATATGAAACTTAACACCACAAAGGATAGGTCAAGCCTACTTACAATTTAGACCTAAGAGTCACTCCCAAGAGATCCTCTTTTGTTGCTCAGATGTGGCCTCTCTCTCCAGCCAACACAACAAGCAATCTCACCACCCTCCCCCTCTCTGCATGGGACATGACTCCCAGGGGTGTGGACCTTCCTGGCAACATGGGACAGAAATCCTAGAATGAGCTGAGTCTCAGCATCAAGGGATTGAGAAAAATCCTAGAATGAGCTGAGAGCATCAAGGGATTGAGAAAACCTTCTCGACCAAAAGGGGGAAGAGGGAAATGAGACAAAGTGTCAATGGCTGAGAGATTCCAAACAGAGTCGAGAGGTTGTCCTGGAGGTTATTCTTAAGCATTAAGTAGATATCATCTTGTTATTCAAGATGTAATGGAGAGGCTGGAAAGAACTGCCTGAAAATGTAGAGCTGTGTTCCAGTAGTCATCTTTCTTGAGGATGATTGAATAATGATATAGCTGTCACAATGTGACTGTGTGATTGTGAAAACCTTGTGTCTGATGTTCCTTTTATTTACCTTGTCAAGAAATGAGTAGAACATATGGAATAAAAATAAAGAATAGGGGGAACAAATGTTAAAATAAATTTAGTTTGAAATGCTAGTGATCAATGAAAGTGAGGGGTAAGGGGTATGGTATGTATAATCTTTTTTTTTCTGTTTTCATTTTATTTCTTTTTCTGTTGTCTTTTTTTTTCTTTTTCTGAATTGATGCAAATGTTCTAAGAAATGAGGCATATGCAACTATGTGATGATATTGAGAATTATTGAATATATGTGTAGAACATAAAAAAAGTCCCTTTTATATTTAAAGTTCTTTTTCTGAGACCTGACAATACTGTGCTATCCATTTCTAAATTTTTACATTCAGTCCTGTTGCACAATTGGTATTCCTTCAGCACTGATTGTCCAATCTCTATCTTATTTCTATCACCTGATAACCTGTGTTCTTAACTTCAATTCTTCAAGTTCACTCATTAATGTTTCTTCATATTAGTGACACCGTACAGTATTTGTCCTTTTATTTATGGCTAATTTCACTCAGCATAATGTCCTCAAGGTCCACCCACATTGTTACATGCTTCATGACTTTATTCTGTCTTATAGCTGCATAATATCCCATCATATGTATATACCACAGCTTGTTTAGCCACTCATCTGTTGATGGACATTTGGGCTGTTTCCATCTCTCGGCAATTTTAAATCATCCTGCTATAAATATTGGTATGTAAATGCTCATTTGTGTCCTTGCCCTCACATCCTCTGAATAGATATCTGTTCTAGTTTGCTAGCTGCCAGAATGCAACACACCAGAGACGGGTTGGCTTTTAATAAAAGGGGATTTATTTTGTTGGTTCTTCAGAGGAAAAGCAGCTAACTTTCCACTGAGGTTCTTTCTTTTTGGGCAGGCACCGGGAATCGAACCCGGGTCCTCTGGCATGGCAGGCAAGTGTCCTTGTCTGCTGAGCTACCGAGGCCCAAGGTTCTTTCTTTCATGGAAGGCACAAGATGGTCTCTGCTGGTCTTCTCTCCAGGCCGCTGGGTTCCAATAACTTTCCCTGGGGTGACTTCTTTGTGCATCTCCAAAGGCCTGGGCTGAGCTGCTAGTGCTGAGATGAGGAATGCCGAGCTGCTTAGCTGTGCTACATTCCGATCTCTCATTTAAGTACCAGCCAATTAAGTCAAACGTCACTCATTGCAGCAGACACGCCTCCTAGCTGACTGACGATGTAATTAGCAACAGATGAGGTTCATGTACCATTGGCTTATGTCCACAGCAACAAGACTAGGTATGCTCACCTGGCCAAGTTGACAACTGAATCTAACTATCACATGTCCACCCCTTGTCAACTTGGCAACTTCTATCATCACCTTAAACAGGTGCAAAAAATTCTCTTCTTGCTGTGGACCTGTGAATCTCAAAACAAGTTGTCTAGTGCCAAGATGCAAAGGAGGATACTCACAGGTTACAGATTTTCATTTCCATAGGGAGAAATTGGAAGAAACACAGATGTAAAACCTGCAGGGCAAGCACCATGGGATTTCAAAGTCTGAAAGTCATTCATCCTTCGGCTTAGAAAGTGGCAGTCCCACGCTTTCCGAGGGCCTATGCAGTGGCCCGCCTCTTTCCAAATCAACCTTGGGGAACATCGAGGAGACCACCTCTAGGCTCTACTCTCTCCAGGCATCAGGGCCACCCCTGAGCTCTCTGCCATTTCTGGGGCACACACTCAACCCCTCCACATGGTGGCAGCCAGGCTCTCTCAGTCCCCCAAGGAGCGTGCTCTACCTTCTCCAAGGCCTGAGGCTACACAACTCTTCCACTGCAACAAGATGAGAGGCTCATCCTCACCCTTCAGGGTAAACTAACCCTCTCCATGTATACAGGTGGGTTCACTCTCCTGTTCGAGGTTTCTTGGCTTCAGACCCGAGCATCCATGGTTCTCACTCTGCAAACTCCAATCTCTTCCTTTTGTGTCCTCCTTTGTCAAGATTGGCAGTGGTTCCATTTACACCAACAGTCTCTTCAAACACTCCAGGACTTCGTCATCAATCTCTTCACAGTTCCTCCAAAGTCTTCCCCTTAGCCATCCAAAACACCGTTCCAACAGGTCTGGTATTTGCAAACCGCAGCAGCACCCCACTCTCGGTACCAAATCTGTTCTAGTTTGCTAGCTGCCAGAATGCAACACACCAGAGACGGATTGGCTTTTAATAAAAGGGGATTTATTTTGTTGGTTCTTCAGAGGAAAGGCAGCTAACTTTCCACTGAGGTTCTTTCTTATGTGGAAGGCACAAGATGGTCTCTGCTGGTTTTCTCTCAATGCCGAGCTGCTTAGCTGTGCTACGTTGCGATCTCTCATTTAAGCACCAGCCAATTAAGTCAAATGTCACTCATTGCAGCAGACACACCTCCTAGCTGACTGAAGATGTAATTAGCAACAGATGAGGTTCACGTACCATTGGCTTATGTCCACAGCAACAAGACTAGGTATGCTCACCTGGCCAAGTTGACAAATGAATCTAACTATCACAATATCTAACAATGGTATTGTTGGACCATATGGCAATTCTATACTTATCTTCCTGAAGAAGGGCTAAACTCTTTTCCATGCTGGTTGTAGCATTTTACATTCCCACCAACAGTGGGTAAATGTGCCTCTTTCTCCACATCCTCTCCAGCACTGGTCAATTTTTTTTTTTTTAATGGGCAGGCACTGTGTCAAACCCAAGTCTCCAGCATGGCAGGCAATAACTGCCACTGAGCCACTGTGGCCCACCCTGCTTTTTTTTTAATTTGTATTCACCATTCTAGTGGGTGTCAGATGATATCTCATTGTGGTTTTGATTTGCATTTCCCTAATACCCAGGGAAGTTGAGCATCTTTTCTTGTGCCTTTTAGCCATTTGTATTTCCTTTTTTGAGAAGTGTCTGTTCATATTTTTTGCCCATTTTTTAATTGGGCTGTCTTTCTGTTGTTGAGTTGAATGATCTCTATATATTCTGGATACTAAACCCTTATTTGATATGTGGTTTCCAAATATTATCTCCCATTGCATAGGTTGCCTTTTTACTTTCTTGACAAAGTTCTTTGATGCACAAAAGTGTTTAATTTTGAGGAGTTTCCAGTTTCTATTTTTTTCTTCAATGCTCATGCTCTGGGTGTAAGATCTAGGAAACTGCCTCCTATTACAAGTTTTGTAAGATATTTCCCTGCATTTTCTTCTAAAAGTTTTATGGTCTAAGTTCTAATGTTTAGGTCTTTGGTTCATTTTGAGTTAATTTTTGTATAAAGAGTGAGATATGGATCCTCTTTCATTCTTTTGCATATAGATATCCAGTTTTCCAAGCACCATTTATTGAAGAGACTGCTCTGTCCCAGGTAATTGGTTTGACTGCCTTATCAAAGTTCAGTTGTCCAGGGTGGTCCATGGTGGCTCAGCAAGCAGAGTTCTCGCCTGCCATGCTGGAGATCCAAGTTTGAGTCTCAGTGCCTGTCCACACAAAAAAAAAAGAAAAAAGAAAAATGAGAAGATCAATTGTCCATAGAGAGAGGGTCTATATCTGAATACTCTATTCTATTCCATTGATCAGTATATCTGTCTTTAAGTCAGTACCATGCTGTTTTGACCACTGTAGCTTCATAATATGCCTTAGAGTCAGCTAGTGTGAGACCTCTGACTTCATTTTCCTTTCTCAAGATATTTTTAGCTATTCAGGGCACTCTGCCCGTCCAAATAAATTTGGTTATTGGCTTTCCTATTTCTGTAAAGTAAATTTTGGGGATTTTAGTTGGTATTGCATTGAATCTATAAATAAATTTATGTAGAACTGATATATTAACTATACATAGTCTTCCAATCCATGATCATGGTATGCCCTTCCATTTATTTAGATCTTCTGTGATTTCTTTCAGCAATTTCTTATAGTTTTCTTTGTATAGGTCTTTTGTATCCTTAGTTAAATTTATTCCTAAAGATTTGATTCTTTTGGTTGGTGTTGTTAATAGAATTTTCTTCTTGATTTCCTCCTCAGATTGTATATTGCTAGCGTATAGAAATATTACTGATTTGGGGGTGTTGATCTTGTATCCTGCCAGTTTTCTGTACTCATTCATTAGCTTGAGTAGTTTTGCTGTGGATCTTTCAGGATTTTCTACTTATGGTATTATATCATCTGAAAACAATGAGAGTTTTACTTCTTCTTTTCCTATTTAAATAGGACGACTTGTATTTCTTTTTCTTGTCTAATTGCTCTGGCTAGAACTTCCAGCACAATGTTAAATAACAGTGGTGACAATAGACATCCTTTTCTTGTTCCTGATCTTAGGGGGGAAGCTTTCAGACTTTCCCCATTGAGGGTGATGTTAGCTGTGGGTTTTTCAAATATTCCCTTTATCATGTTGAAGAAATTCCCTTCATTTCCTATCTTTTGAAGTGTTTTCATCAGGAAAAGATGTTGAATTTTATCAAATGCCTTTTCTGCATCAATTTTGATGATCGTGGTTTTTCTGCCTTGATTTGAAAATATGGTGTATTAATTGATTTTCTTATGTTGAACCATCCTTGCATACCTGGAATAAATCCCACTTGGTCATCATGTGTAATTCTTTTAATGTGCTGCTGGATTTGATTTGCAAGAATTTTGTTGAGGATTTTTGCATTCATTAGAGAGATTGGTTTGTAATTTTCTTTTCTTGTAGTATCTTTGTCTGACTTTGGTATGAGAATGATGCTGGCATCATAGAATGAGCTAAGTAGCTTTCCCACCTCTTCAATTTTTAAAACAATTTGAGCAGGATTGGTACTAATTCTTTCTTGAATGCTTGGTAGAATTCACATGTGAAGCCGACTGTTCCTGGACTTTTCTTTTTGGGGATCTTCTTGATGACTGATTCAGTGTCTTTACTGTGATTGGTTTGTTGAGATTGCCTATTTCTTTTTGAGTCCATGTTGGTTGTTTATGCCTTTCTAGGAAGTTGTCCATTTCATGTACATTGTCTAGTTTATTAGCATATAGTTGCTCATAGTATCCTCTCATTACTTCTTTATTTCTGCAGGGTCAGTGGTTATATCTCCTCTTCCTTTTCTGATTTTATTGGTTTGAAGCCTCTCTCTTTTTTTTTTTCTTTTTTGTCAACCTAGCTAAGGGTCCATCCATTTTATTGATTTTCTCAAAGAACCAACTTCTGGTATTGATGATTTTCTCAATTGTTTTCATGTTCTCAACTTCATTTATTTCTTCTCTAGTCTTTGTTATTTCATTCCTTTTGCTTGCTTTGGGTTAGTTTGCTGTTCTTTCTCTAGGTTTTCCAAATGAACAGTTAATTACTCTATTTTTGCTCTTTCTTGTTTTTTAATACAGCCATTTAAGGCAATAAATTTTCCTCTTAACACTGCCTTCACTGCATCCCATAAATTTTGATATGTCGTGTTTTCATTTTCATTTGCCTTGAGATATTTACTGATTTCTCTTGTAATTTCTTCCTTGATCCTCTGGTTGTTTAAGAGCGTGTTGTTTAGCTTCCACCTATTTGTGAATTTTCTGGCCCTCTGCCTGTTTTTTATTTCCAACTTCATTTCATTATGACCCAAGGAAATGTTTTGTATTATTTCAATCTTTTTGAATTTATTATGGTTTGCTTTGTGACCCAGTATATAATCTATCCTTGAGAATGATCCATGAGCACTTAAGAAAAATGTGTATCCTGCTGTTGTGGGGTGTAATGTTATGTAAATATCTGTTAAGTTTAATTCATTTATTGTATCATTCAAACTATCTGGTTCTTTATTGATCCTCTGTCTAGACATTCTATCCACTGATAAGAACAGGGAATTAAAGTCTACAACTGCTATGGTAAATGTGAATATTTCTCCCTTCAGTGTTGTCAGTGTTTGTCTCATGTATTTTCGGGCACTCTGGTCCCATGCATAAATATTTATGATTGTTATGTCTTCTTCTTGAATTGTTCCTTGTATTAATACATAGTGTGCTTCTTTGTCTTTTTCACTTGTTCTACATTTGAAGTCTAATTTGTTGGATATTAGTATAGCTAATATCTGATTGTTGTTTGCATGAAATATCTTTTCCCAACCTTTCATTTTCAACCTATATTCGTCCTTGGGTCTAAAATGCATCTCCTGTAGACAGCAAATAGATGAGTCTGGCGTTTAATCCATTCTGCTAGTCTATGTCTTTTGATTGGTGAGTTTAATCCATTAACATTTAGTGTTATGACCATAAAGGCAGTACTTTCTTCTAAACATTTTGCCTTTTGGATTTTATATGTCATATCTAATTTTTTTCTTTTTACATTTTATGATATTCTTCATTCCTACTCTTTTCTCTAGATCTCTCTCTCCTGCCTTATCCTATCTCCCTGTAGTGCTCCTTTTAGTATATCTTGCAGAGCCAGTCTCTCTCTCCTTTTTTAATGTATTTATTTATTAATTAAAAAATTTAACAACAAACGAACAAAACGATTAACATATGATCATTCCGTTCTACATATATAATCAGTAATTCACAATATCATCACTTAGTTGAATATTCATAATTTCTTAGAACATTTGCATCAATTCAGAAAAAGAAATAAAAAGACAACAGAAAATGAAATAAAATGAAAACAGAAAAAAAAGATTATACATACCATACCCTTTACCCCTTGCTTTCATTGATCACTAGCATTTCAAACTAAATTTATTTTAACATTTGTTCCCCTTATTATTTATTTTTATTCCATATGTTCTACTCGTTTCTTGACAAGGTGGTAAAGGGAGCATCAGACATAAGGTTTTCACAATCACACAATCACATTGTGAAAGCTATATCATTATTCAACCATCATCAAGAAACATGGCTACTGGAACACAGCTCTACATTTTCAGGCAGTTCCCTCCAGCCTCTCCATTGCATCTTGAATAACAAAGTGATATCTACTTAATGTGTAAGAATAACCTCCAGAATAACCTCTCGACTCTGTTTGGAATCTCTCAGCCATTGACACTTTGTCTCATTTCCCTCTTCCCCCTTTTGGTTGAGAAGGTTTTCTCAATCCCTTGATGCTGAGTCTCAGCTCATTCCAGGATCTCTGTCCCACATTGTCAGAAAGGTCCATACCCCTGGGAGTCATGTCCCACGCAGAGAGGGGGATGGTGATGAGACTGCTCATCGTGTTGGCTGGAGAGAGAGGCCCCATCTGAGCAACAAAAGAGGCTCTCTTGGGGGTGACTCTTAGGCCTAAATTTTAAGTAGACTTGACCTATCCTTTGTGGTGTTAAGTTTCACATAAACAAACCCCAAGACTGGGGGCTCAGCCTATAGCTTTGGTTGTCCACACTGCTTGTAAGAATATCAAGAATTCAACTTGGGGAAGTTGAATTTCTCTCCGTAGAACAGTCTATTTTGTTTGATTCTTAGTATAGCCACTCCAGCTTTGTTATGGTTGCTGATTGTATGCTATATCTTTTCTCATTCTTTTACTTCAACCTATCTGTATCTTTGACTTTAAAGTATGTTTCCTATAGCCATTGTATAGTTGGATCTTGGTTTTTATACAATTTGACAACTTCTGCCTTTCAGCTGTACTGTTTAATCTATTCATATGTAATGTTACTGAAATAGTTGGATTTACTTGTGCCTTTTTATTTTTTGTTTTCTGTACCTTAGGTCTTTTTTTATTCCTCTGTTCTTCCTGTATGGCTTTCTTTTGAATTGAGTGAACATTTTCTAGTATAACATTTTAATTCCTCTAATGATTTGTTTCACTGCATTTTGTGTTATTTAATCATCAGTTGCACTATTAATTACTGCATATATCTTATCAGAATCTACTTCTGATATACTAACTAAATAATTAAGTTTTTTGTTTTAAGCTGCTAAGTTTTTTTATTAATAAACCTTTAGAGTGGTTTTAGCTTTACAGAAAAATTATACAGGAGTACAGAGTTACATGTATCTCCACATAAATATAGTTCTCCCTATTATTAACATTTTGCATTAGTGTGGTACATTTGTTACAATTGATGAACCAATATTGATATATTGATACATTGATATTAAAGTCCATCATTTATATTAAGGTTCATTCTTTGTGTTGTACAGTTCTATAGGTTTTGAGAAATGCATAATATCATGAATCCACATCACTTCTGTATCATAAAGAACAGTTGTACCGACCTAAAAATACCCTGTGCCCCATCTCATCATCCCTTTCTCCCCTCCTGCCCCCCACTTTAATTTGTGGCAACCAATGATCTATTGTCCCCATAGTTTTGCCCTTTCCAAACTCTTATAGTTGGAACATAATTATGTATGCTTTTTTCGCTTATCAATATACATTTACATTTCCTCCATGTTTTTTTTCCCTGACTTTACAGCTCATTCTAAAAAATAATTTTAACTTTTTTTTTTTTTTACATGGGCAGGCACTGGGAATCGAACCTGGGTCCTCTGGCATGGCAGGCAAGCATCCTTGCCTGCTGAGCCACTGTGGCCCGCCCAATTTTAACATTTTTATTGTAAAATATAACATATATACAAAACAAAGAAAGAAAAAGATACGATTTTCAAAGCACATTTTAACAAGTAGTTACAGGACAAATCCCAGAGTTTGTCATAGGCTACCATTCCACCATCTCAGATTTTCCCTCCTAGCTGATCCAAAACACTGGAGGCTAGAAGGAATATTAATATACTATTCTGTAGTCATACTTGTTTGTTAAATCCTATTTTCTCTCTTATACCTCCTCCTTCTCTTTTGATCCTACTTATTTTGACTTTTTCATGTTGAGAAGGACGGTCAACACTAAAGGACAGGGGGATGTATTTAACTGATAATCTTGGAGAGGGTGGTGCCTCTGGGTTTCAGGATTTAACTGACCTAGGAACCTTCCAGGAAGTATAGGTTCCAGGAAAGCAATCTTAGTGCATGAAATGAAATAATTAACTAATTAAGTAAGTTTTATACTAACAATTCCAATGAGATATAGAATTGTTACTCCTATTTAGCTCTATTTCTCCATTTTGTGCTATTATTGCTATACATATAACATCTAAAATGTTACAAACCCATTAACACATTGTTATAATTATTACTTTATATAATTTTAAGTCTTTTTAAGAAGCTGAGAGAAGAAAGGGGAGCAAGTATATACTTATAGGGCTTGTTGTACTAACCTTAGTTACCTTATTTTTGGTTCTCTTCCTTTGTTCCTTTGGATTCAGGTTACCATCTAGTATCAATTCCTTACTTTGATACAGCTTTGCTTCCATCCACCTCCTTGCAGCAAATATATCTCTATATATTTTAGGCACAATAATATAATTCTATACATATCATTTTATACAATTGTTTCAAAAGTCAGTTTGGAAAAGAAATATGTATTTATATTGTCTTTTATAATTACATAGTAAGCTTTACCAGTGCTCTTTATTTTTCCATGTAAATTTTAATTCCTCTCTGGGGGTTCACTTGCTTTCAGCCTGAAAAAACTTCCTTTTAAGATGGGTCTGCTAGCAACAAGTTTTCTCAGTGTTGGTTTATCTGGGAATGTCTTTATTTCACCTTCATTTTTGAAAGTTTTGCTGGATGGAGGGTTCTTGGATGACAGTTTTTGTTTTGTTTTGCTTTTTTCTTTCAGCACTTGAATAGCTCATTCCACTGCCTTTTAACCTCCGTTGTTTAGATGTCAGCTATTAATCTTATTGGAGGTTCTTTGTATGTGAGTTGTTTTCAAGAGTTTCTTTTTGCCGTTGAACATTTTTATTATGGTGTGTGTGAAATGTATCTCCTTGCATCTATCCTACTTGGAATTTGCTTAATTTTTTTGGCTATATAGATTAATGCTTCTAAGCACATTAGGAAAATTTCAGACATCATTTCTTCAATTTTTTTTTTCGGTTCCTTTTTCTCCTCTCCTCGTGGCATCCGCATTACACATTCATTGGAGTGCTTAATGGTGATTCACATTTCTCTGAGGCTTTGTTCATTTTTCTTCTTTTTGCTTTTGGATTTAGTAGTATTACTGGTGAGAAAATAGAATTGATTGTTATTACTTATCTGAAAAATTGTGAACAGAGCTACTGTATAAAGTAATGACTATTGGGTGGGCCACGGTGGCTCAGCAGGCAAGAATGCTTGTCTGCCATGCCAGAGGACCTGGGTTCGTTTCCTGGTGCCTGCCCATGTAAAAAAGAAAAAAAAATTTAAAGTAATGGCTATTTGTCAGTGAAATAGTGAAGTACATTTTTAATGGTGAAATGCAAAGAATTTCCATGATTCAACTTTGTAGTTACCCCTACTTTAGTCACATGAAGGATGCCTCTATGATTCAAGTCAGGGTTTCTACTCTTTCAATAACCATCAGCTTCTCTTGACAATACAAACAAGTGGAAACCCTTATGTTACAATAGCTAGCTTAAATCCAGATGAAAGCAGAAAAACTCAAAATGATTCCATGTCAGTTTGTTCCAGTCACAACTGGAGATCTTCTAGTCAAGTGCTCCTACTTGCAAAGAGCCGAGGTTTGCCTCACTTACCTGAATCCATTGTTAAGGGAGGGGGAGCTTCTCGGCAAGAAAAGATGCCAGGAACCAAGACCACATAAGTAACCAGTGCCTCTCATTCCTGCACAGTTCTTCATGGAGTCTCTGCATCTCCTTGCATCTCCTCTGGAGGACTGGTTACCTCTGCCTACTCATTTCCTGCTTCTTTATTATTTTGGATTGACACATTCCTAAGTTCACATCATGGCATCTTTTCAGCTTCAGCTACCATTTATTATATAATATAAATATAAATAGCTCAATGCCTTAAGCTATTAAACTTTATTTTTAATCCTTCAGAGAGGGGATCTGACCCAGCTTGAGTCTTTGGACTAGGTCACTGACATATGCAATAAAAATAAACAAGTACAGAGCAAAGCATGGTGACTGTTCTAGTCACTACTATGTACTCGGACATAATTGTCTCATTTATTCCTTTAGTAATTAACTCTACAACCTAAGTAGTATTATGCCCATAACATAACATTTCAGAGATTATGTTTTAGCTGGGATTTAAAGCTAGATCTTCCCTCTTCGCTGGCTTCTGGCTTTTAGCCGGATTTGTGGGAAAAAGTATCGATGCAGGAGACCGGCAGGCCTCTGGTGGAACTGGGCGGCAACCTCACAGAAAAGATCATTCTTAGAAGCTTAAGCTTCACACAAGGACAGAGAAGAGGCCAAGAAACCAGGTGACAGCTACTGACATGAGAGCCCACGTCATCTGAAAGCAGGCCGCACAGCGTCCAGAGGACCCTTCTGCTCCTCGTCCAGGCTGCTGCACTTCACATTTGGGAAGTGGCCCGGACGGGGCAACCACGGCGCTGGACTTTCTTGTGTTGAAAGGTAAGGTAAGAGGCTGTTTCTCCGAAGTGGGCTCCCGCTGAAAGGCAGCCCGACCACGGGGCGGGTAGAGGAGAGTATTTCTTGACACTAGGGGCTGGGAAACTGAACTGGCAAAGCCGAGAGAAGCCCACGCATGCTCTGAGGGTACACCTCTGGGTGCGCTGTCGCCCACCAATCGGTTCGCGGGTGCAGAGGGAAGTAGACAGGGCCCGACGCCGATTCAGGGGAAAGAACTGATTGCTGAAGCTCCAGCGTGGAGTCACCGCCCTGTGCCGGGAGAGCTCAGCGCAGAGGGAATTCCTGTGCAGCTGACAGCTGCCCTCCCGCCCAACCACCAGGTCAGATCATAAACGCTATATAGTTATCCAGTTCTCTTCAAGAAACAAGGCTGGACATCTAGACAAGTTTGAGAGCTGAGAGGCCTTACAGGAGCAAACTTGGAGCCACAGAAGCTGAAAAGCCATTGAAGCCAGAACCTGAAAGCAACGAAACCTGGGAAAGGAGGACAAGCAGACACTGGCCATGTGCCTTCTCATGTGACAGAAATGTCCCAGAAGCTAATGGCCTTTCTTCAGAGAAGGTACTGACCTGTTGATGCCTTAATTTGGACATTTTCACAGCCTTAGAACTAAATTTGTAAACTAATAAATGCCCATTGTTAAAAAGCCAATTCATTTCTGGTATATTGTATTCTGGCACCTTTAGCAAACTGAAACAAGAGGATACTATAAAAAAAATGTAATCCATTAAATTAGATAACCTTGATGAAATGGACTAGAAACATGCCATTTACCTACACTGACTCAAGAAGAGATAGAAGATCTCAACAAACCAATAATGAGTAATCAAAAACCTTCCTATCCAGGCAGCTGGGAGAGGACTCCGGTGGAGTGGGAGATGATGAGTCTGGCCCTGGCATCGTGGGATCAGCAATGCCATCCTGACCAAAAGGGGGGAAAGAAGTTTTACAAATACGGTATCAGTGGCTGAGAGAGTTTAAATAGAATCAAAAGGCAACTCTGGAGGTCACTCTTACACAAGCTTCAGTTAGACATTGCACCCACCATAACTTGCCAACCCCCAACCAAAACCATTCCAGCCAATCCTAAAGAACACCTAGGGCAATATATAAGATTCTACGAAGGTTCCATGCACTAGGGTAACTTTCCAGAAACTACAATCTACAGATGGGTCCCTGGACCAGATAAATCTGAAACCTAGAGGATCCAGCCTCTCCAGAACATCAGCAAGTTCCATCTCCCTACCCCATACTATTGACAGCCCCTTCCAACATGAAAAAGGTAAAATGGCCATAGCCCAAATACCCATAAAGAGTGGAAGAAAGATCAAAGGTGATGATGGAATTATTCATAGAAGGTAGGGTTTAACAAACGAGTATGATTGCTGAATCATTAGATTGATATTCTTTTAGTCTCAGTATCTTAGAGCAGCTAGAGTAAAAACCTGAAATTGTGGAATTGTGACCCATACCAAACTCTGAAATCTGTTCTACAACTTACTGTTGTTCTGTGCTTTGAAATATATTGCTTTTTTGCATGTGTGTTATTTCTCACAAAAAAAGAAGAAAAACTCAATTGTAATGATAAAAAATTATTTAATTCCTTTTACCCTTCAACGTTCTGGAGCAGCTAGAAGGTAAAATCTAAGAGAATTGTATAGTAGCCCATGACAAACTCTGGGATCTGTCCTGTAACTACTTGTTGATGAGTGCTTTGAAAACTATTGCTTTTTTATTTCTTTGCTTTGTGTATATGTTATATTATACAACAAAAAAAAGTTAAGAAAACAAAAACAAAAAACCTCCCTCTCTGGAAAAGCCTTGGACCAGATGACTTCACAGGGAATTTTACCAAACTTTGCAGGGAGAAATTACACCAATCCTGTTTGCAGTCTTCCTAAACACTGAAGAGGAGGGAACACTCACTAATTCATTCTACGAAGTCAGCATTACCCTCATACCAAAGCCAATAAAGTTATCAAAAGAAAAGAAAAATTACAGACCAAAGACCTCTTATTGAATATAGATGTAAAAATCCTCAACAAAATACCAGCAAACCAAGTCCAACAGCACATTAAAATAAGTATATTCCTAATGGACTATTGAATTGCTCCAAGAAGGAATGAAGTCTTGAGGCATGCAAATAGGTGAATGAAACTTGTGGACAGTAAGTTGAGTGAAAGAAGCCAGAAAGGAAAAGACAAATATTATAATGCCTCACTAATATGGACTAACTATGATGTGTAAGCTCAGAGAGGTGATTTCGAGAGCATGGGTTATTTGGTGTAGGCCTATTGTAAAGGTTCCTAGTCTGTAAGCTCTTACAGTTGTCACATCTATTTCAGAATTGAATTATTATCTCTAAATTCTGAGATGCTGAGCTCTTTGTGTATAACCTGGTGATTCCATAGGACTTCGTGTATTTGTGTGACACCTGAGACTCAGAAATAGAGTTCTGCAGCCATAGAAGTCAGCATTGCCCCCATACAGCAACTGTTTAACACTGAAAAAGTGATCAGACTTCAATTAGAAATAAGAATGAAGCTGATCTGAGTAGGGCTAAGGTAAATCAGAGTAAAGGGTAAAGGATGATATTGTCTATATTTTAAAACTTCAACTTTTGTGTGAGAACAAAGAAGGAGGTTTATTTGATGCAAAATTTATATTTTTGGTAGCCTAATTATATTTTCAATTCTATAATTACATGGAACCATAAATAGGAAATAAGATCTTGTATGTTTATGTGATGCCCCAGTACATCCCAGAGTAATCTGGGCAGAAGATTAAAAAGTATTTGGAGTTCCCTTGAAGGACTAGGGGAAGGGTGGAAATATTAAACTTCCCCACTTGGAGAATACCTGATACTCCTGCAATCATTGGGGACTGCCAATTTCATTGAACAGGCCCTCAATCTTGGGGATTGCCCATATTAAAGTTATTCCTTACAGGAGAAGCAAAGCCTGGTTATGATTATGCCTAAGAATCATCCCCAGAAAACCTCTTTTGTTGCTCAGATGAGGCCTCTTTCTCTAAGACAACTCCTCATGATTCCCAGGGATGAGCCTGTGATTGTATACTTTAGATGATTATATCTCAATTAAAAAATAATTTTAAAAAACTTAGGAAAACTGGTAGGAGTTTTTAGATACTCTTATTCTATGATTTGATAATTTAATGTTGACAATACAAATATTTTCCAGGTATGTGTAATGTATAAATTGCCATAAATGTATGTTTCATTTTAAGATTTTGTGATAATTAAAAATGATATGTCTCTATCTCACCCTGGGAGGCAATGAAATCTTAGGAAGGTAAACAGAGAAAGTCAGAAGAAGATAAAAATTGCTGATTTTCACTGAAAGAGGGCATATAGGACATGTGGAGGCTGAGATCTGGGTGTGATTTGTCTCACTGTAGGTACACACAGGGACAACATTTGGACATAATAGATTGTGAGGTAAATTTGCTGATGTGAAATAAGATAACATGAGTAATGATATTTATGATAGTTTTTTTTAATATCGGAGTTGTCTGCATGTGATTTCTCTTGTTTTTGTAACTGTCCTATAAATTTGAAATTATTTCAAAGTAAGTAGTTAAAAAAATAAAGTATTAAAAAATGGCAAAAAACTTGTATATCTTTCTCCAAAGAAGATATACAAATGGCCAATAAACACATGAAAAGATGCCTAACATCATTACCTATTAAGGGAATGCAAATCAAAACCACATTGATATGCCATTTCACACACACTAGAATGGCCACTATTTAAAAAGAAAATCAAGTGTTGGAAAGGTTGTGGAGAAATAGGAATACTCATTCATTGCTGGTGGGAATGTAAAAGAGTGCAGCCACTGTGGGAAACAATTTGGCAGTTCCTCAGAAAGCTAAGTATAAAATTACCATATGACTCAGCATTCCACTTCTAGGTATATACCCAAAAGAACCAAAAGTGGGGACTCAAACAGATATTTGTACACCGATGTTCATAGTGGAACTATTCATAATTGCCAAAAGATGGAAGCAACTCAGGTGTCCATCAACTGATGAATAGATAAACAAAATTTGGTGTATACATGCAAGGAACGTTATTACATATTTGAGACATGCAACAACATGAATGAACCTTAAAGACATCATGTTAAGTGAAATAAGCCAGATACAAAAGAACAAATATTGCATGATCTTACTGATATAAAATAAATAGAATAAGAAAACTCATAGAGTCAGAATCTAGAATATAAGTGAAGGTAAGGAATAGGAAATTAATGCTTAAAATGTGCAGTATTTCTATCTGGGATGATGGAAACGATTTGGTAATGGATGCGTGGAAGAAAACACACGTTGTGAACATACTTAATTCCACCAAATGATTTATTTGAGTGTGATTAACAAAAGAAAAGTATGAAGGAACCCTGTTAGTTTCTAGTGTTTGCTGAAATGACTATTACTCTAGGTGTTCTTTAGGATTGGCTGGAGTGGTTTTGGTTTTGGTTGGGGTTTGGCAGATTATGATAGGCAGCAATGTCTAACTGAAGCTTGCCTAAGAGTGACCTCCAGAGTAGCCTCTCGACTCTATTTGAGTTCTCTCTGCCACTGATACTTTATTAGTTATACTTCTTTTTCCCCTTTTGGTTAGGAAGGAATTGTTGATCTCACAGTGCCAGATCCAGACTCATCCCTGGGAGTCATCTCCCACATTGCCAGGGAGACTTTCACCCCTGTATGTCATGTCCTACGTAGGGGGAAGGCAATGATTTCACCTGCAGAGTTGGGCTTAGAGAGAGTGAGGCCACATCTGAGTAACAAAAGAGGTCCTCCAGAAGTAACTCTTAGGTGTACCTATAGGTAGGCGAAGCTTCGCTGCTACCTATATAAGTTTCACAAGAGTAAGCCTGAAGATCAAGGGTATGGCCTATTGATTTTGGTGTCCCTAAAGTTTGACACAGTACCAGGGGATTTCCTGATGGTAAAATTTAATATTCCCTTATTTTTTCTCCCATCCCTCAAGGTTCTTTGCCAATATATATATATATATATATATATATATATTTTTTTTTTTTTTAATTTTTAACTTTTTGAAAAAATACCAAACCAATGCAAACATTCATAGCTTTTGATCATTCCATTCTACATATATAATCAGTAAATCACAATATCATCACATAGTTGCATATTCATCATCATGATCATTTCTTGGAACATTTGCATCTATTCAGAAAAAGAAATAAAAAGAAAACAAAAAAAAAAAGTCATACATATCATACCCCCCACCCTTTCCCCTCACGGATCACCAGCATTTCACTCTAAATTTATTTTAACATTTGTTCCCCCTATTATTCATCTTTATTCCATATGTTTTACTCATCTGTTGATAAGGTAGATAAAAGGAGCATCAGACACAAGGTTTTCACAATCACTCAATCACCTTGTGAAAACTATATCGTTATACAGTCATCTTCAAGAAACATGGCTACTGGAACACAGCTCCACATTTTCAAGCAGTTCCCTCCAGCCTCTCCACTACATCTTGACTAAGAAGGTGATATCCATTTAATGCATAAGAATAACCTCAGGATAACCTCTCAACTCTGGAATCTCTTAGCCATTGACACTTCATTTTGTCTCATTTCACTCTTCCCCCATTTGGTTGAGAAGATTTTCTCAATCCCCTGATGCTGAGTCTCAGCCCATTGTAGGGTTTTTCTCAATCCCTTGATGCTGAGCCTTAGCTCATTCCAGGATTTCTGTCCCACATTGCCAGGAAGTTCTACACCCCTGGGAGTCATGTCCCACATAGACAGGGGGAAGGTGATGAGTTTGCTTGTTATGTTGGCTGGAGAGAGAGGCCACATCTGAGCAACAAAAGAGGATCTCTTGGGGGTGACTCTTAGGCCTAGTTTTAAGTAGGTTTGACCTATCCTTTGTGGGGTTAAGTTTCATATGAAGAAACCCCAAGATTGGGGGCTCTGGCTGCAATGGTCTTGATTGGAGGTTATGATGGGAAGCAAGGTCTAACTGAAGCTTGCAACCTCCAGAGTATTGCTTGCAAACTCTTGACTCTATTTGAACTTTCCCTGCCACTGATGCTTTGTTAGTTACATTTCTCTGGTAGTACTGATGGTTTCCTTTTGAACCTGCTCATAGTATGCAATAGCCATTTCCCCCCCTGTACCCTAGACTTAAACAGTCTTTGTACAAGAATCATATCTTTGAGGTAATTCTTGTAAGAACTAATTCGTATTTCTAGTGATAATCAGTAGGACACTTAGGTCTATACAACACCTTTCAATCTTGTTCCAATTCAACATGGTGATATTACTTATAGAAACACTAGAGAACAACTTTCATTCCTATCTATTTCCTTACATTGGAGTTCAACCTCATTAGCTAAGGGTTTACCCATCTCTAGCTTCTATGCATGTCTAAGTCCCCTATATTCTGTATTATAAGCCTCTGATTATACCTTTGTGCTGGTCATAAAAGTGGAATCATACAGTATCTATCCTTTCTTGTCTGGCTAATTTCACTCAGCATCATCCATCTTGTCATGTGCTTTAGGACATCATTTCATCTTTACTGCCACATGATATTCTAATATATGTATATGCCACATTTTGTTAATCCACTCATCTGTTGATGGCCACTTGGATTGTTTCCATCTTTTGGTGATTGTGAATAATGCTGCTATGAACATCAGTGTGAAAATGTCTGTTTGTGTCATTGCTTTCAGCTTAGTATATACCCTTTTGGTTTGTGCTATTGCTGGGTCATAGGGCACCTCAATATTTAGTTTCCTAAAGGAACCACCAAATAGTCTTCCATAGGGGTTGCACCATTATACATTCCCACCAGCAGTGCATAAGTGTCCCAGTTTTTCCACATCCTCTCCAACATTTATAGTTTCTTGTTTGTTTTAATAGCAGCTATTCTTACACGTGTGAGGTGGCATCTCATTGTAGTCTTGATCTGCATTTCCCCTGTAACCAATGAAATGAGCCTCTCTTCATGTGCTTTTGAGCCATCTGTATTTGCTCTTCAGAAAAATGCCTATTCATATCTTTAGCCCATTTAACAATTGGGTTGTTTGTTCTTTTGCTGTTGAGTTGTATGATTTCTTTGTATATACAGGAAATCAAACCTCTGTCCAATATGTGATCTCCAAATATTTTCTCCCATTGAGTTAGCTTCCTCTTCACCTTTTTGAGGAAGTCTTTTGAGGTACAGAAGCATTTGACTTTGAGGAGTTCCCATTTATCTATTTTATTGTTGTTGCTTGTGCTTTGAGTGTAAAGTTTAGGAAGCTGCCTCCTATTACTAGGTCTTGAAGATGTTTCCCTACATTTTCTTCTAGAAGCTTTATGGTGTTAATTCTTATATTTAGGTGTTTGATCCATTTTGAGTTAATTTTTGTAAGGGTGAAAGATAGGGGTCTCTTTCATTCTTTTTGGCTATTGATATCCAGTTCTTCCATATCCAGTTATTGAAAAGACTATTTTGCCCCAGTTCAGAGAATTTGGGAGCCTTGTCAAAAATCAGCCGACCATAGATTTGGCGGTCTATTTTTGCAGTCTTGATTCAGTTCCTTTCGTTAGTGCTTCTATCTTAGTGCCAGGACCATGCTGTTATGACCACTGTGACCTTATAATAGGTTTTAAAGTCAGGGAATGTTAATCCTCCCACTTCATTCTTTTTTAGGATGCTTTCAGCTATTCAGGGTCTCTTTCCCTTCCAGATAAATTTGGTAAATAGCTTTTCCAAATCTTCCAAGTGTATTGTTGGATTTTTGATTGGTACTTTGTTGAATCTGTAGATCAATTTGGGGAGAATTGACATCTTAACTATTAGCCTTCCTATCCATGAGCAGGGAATGTCTTTCCACCTATTTAGATCTCCTTTGATTTATTTTAGCAGTGTTATGTAGTTTTCTGTGTACAAATGTTCTAGTTTACTAGCTGCCAGAATGCAATATACCAGAAACAGAAAGGCTTTTTTTTTTCTTTTTTTTTTTTTTACATGGGCAAGCACCGGGAATCGAACCTGGGTCCTTGGGCATGGCAGGCAAGCATTCTTACCTGCTGAGCCACCGTGGCCCACCCAGAAAGGCTTTTAAAAATCAGAATTTAATAAGTTGCTAGTTTACAGTTCTAAGGCTGAGAAAATGTCCCAATTAAAACAAGTCTATAGAAATGCCCATTCAAAGGCATCCAAGGAAAGATACCTTGGTTCAAGAAGGTTGATGAAGTTCAGGGTTTCTCTCTCAAGTGAGAAGGCACATGGTGAACACAGCCAGGGTTTCTTTCTTGGCTGGAAGGGCACATGGTGAACACAGCATCATCTGCTAGCTTTCTCTCCTGGCTTCCTGTTTCATGAAGCTCCCCAGTAAGTGTTTTCCTTCTTCATGTCCAAGGTGCTGGCTGGTGGACTCCCTGCTTTGTGGTGCTGCAGCATTCTCTGCTCTCTCTGAATCTCCCAGCTTTCTCTCTTGTCATTCTTTTTTATAGGATTCCAGTAAACTAATCAAGACCCACCCAAATGGGTGGAGACACGTATCCACCTAATTCAGTTTAACAACCACTCTTGATTGAGTCACATCTCCAGGGGGGTGATCTAATTATAGCCTCAAACATACAGTACTGAATAGGGAATAGGAGAAATGGCTGCCTTTACAAAATGGGACTAGGATTAAAACATGACTTTCCTAGTGTACATATATCCTTTCAAACTGGCACAGCAAGTCCTTTACATCCCTAGCTAAGTTCATTCCTAAGTACTTGATTCTTTTAGTAGCTATTTGAAAGGAATTTTTCCCTTAACTGACTCCTAAGCTAGGTCATTGCTCGTTTAAAGAAATGTTACTGATTTTTGCACATTAATTTTATATCCTGCCACTTTGCTCAATTTTTTTATTAGCTCAATCTACAACTTTGCTGTAGATTTCTTAAGGTCTTCCAAGTATAGTATCATATCATCTGCAAATAATGAGAGTTTTACTTCTTCCTTTCCAGTTTGGATGCCTTTAATTTCTTTGTCCTGCATGATTGCTCTAGCTGGAACTTCTAGTGCAATATTGAATAATAGTGGTGACAGTGGGCATCCTTGTCTTTTTCCTGATCTTAGGGAGAAAGCTTTCAGTCTCTCTCCATTGAGTACAATGCTGGCTATTGGTTTTTCATATATTCCCTTTATTGTATTGAGGTAGTTACCTTTGATTCCTATCTTTTGGAGTGTTTTTATCAGGAAAGGATGCTGAATTTTGTCGAATGCTTTTTCAGCATCAATCGAGATGATCATGTGATTTTTCCCTTTCTGTTTGTTAATATGCTGTATTACATTAATTGATTTTCTTGTGTCGAACCATCCTTGTATTCCTGATATAAACCCCAGTTGGCCATGGTGTATAATTATTTTAAGTGTTGTTGGATTTGATTTACTAATATTTTATTGAGAATTTTTGCATCTATGTTCACTGGGGAGATTGGCCTGTAATTTTCCTTTCTTATAGCATCTTTACCCGGTTTTGGTATTAAAATGATATTAATTTCATAAAATGAGTTAGGTTGAGTTCCTTTTTTTCTCAATTTTTTTGGAAAAGTTTGAGCAGGATTAGTGTTGGTTCTTTTTAGAATGTTTGGTAAAATTCTCCTGTGATGCCATCTGGCCCTGGGCTTTTGTTTGTAGGAGTATTTTTGATGACTGATTGAATCTCTTTACTTGTGATTGGTTTGTTGAGATCTTATATTTCTTCCTGAGTCAGTGTAGCTTGTTTGTGTGTCTCCAAGCATTTGTCCATTTCATCTAAGTTGTCTAGTTTGTTGGCATGTAGTTGTTCATAGTATCCTCTTATGATTTCTTTTATTTCTTCAGGGTTGGTGGTAATGCACCCCTTCTCATTTCTGATTTTATTTGCATCCTCTCTTTTTTTCTTTGTCAGTCTTGCTAGAGGCCCATCAATTTTATTGATTTTCTCAAAGAACCAACTCTTGGTTTTCTTGATTCTTTCTGTTGTTTTTCTTTTGTTGTTGTTGTTCTCCCATTCATTTATCTCTGCTTTAATCTTTGTTATTTCTCTTCTTATATTTGCTCTGGGGTTAATTTGATGTTCTTTCTCAAGTTCCTCCAGGTTTGCTGTTAAGTCCTTGATTTTTGCTCTTTCTTGTTTGTTTCCATAAAGACAATTAGGGCAATAAATTTTCCTCTCAGCACAGCCTTTGCCACATCCATAAGTTCTGATAAGTTGTATTCTCTCATCTCCAGATAGCTACTGATTTCTCTAGCAATTTCTTCTTTGACCCATTGGTTGTTAAAGAGTGTGTTATTTAATCTCCATATACTTGTGAATGTTCTCGTTCTTTGGTGGTTATTGAGATCCAGCTTCATCCCATTGTGATCAGAGAAAGTGCTTTGAATAATTGCAGTGTTTTTAAATTTATAAAGACCTGTTTTGTGCCCCAGCATATGATCTATGAATGTTCCATGAGCTCTAGAGAAGAATGTATATCCTTGTGCTTCGGGGTGCAATGACCTATATATGTTTCTTAGGTTTAATTCATTTATCAAGCTATTTAAGTTCTCTATTTCCTTGTTAATCCTCTGTCTGATTGTTCTATCCATAGAGGAGAGTGGTGCATTGAAGTCTCCTACTATTATTGTTGAAACATTGTCACTCCCTTCAGTTTTGCCAATGTGTGTCTCATGTTCTTTGGACTCCTTGATTGGGAGCATACACACTTATGATTGTTTTATCTTCTTGGTGAATTGACCCTTTAATTAATATATAGTGCCCCTTTTTGTCTCTTATGATGTCTTTACCTTTAAAATCTATTTTGTTCAATAGTAGTATAGCTACTCCTGTTTTCTTTTGGTTACAACTTGCATAGAAAATCTTTTTCCATCCTTTCACTTTCATCTATTTGTATCCTTATGTCTAAGATGAGTCTCTTGTAAGCAGCATATAGCTGGGTTATGTTTCTTAATCCATTTTGACAATCTGCATCTTTTAATTGGTAAATTTAGCCCATTAACATTCAAAGTTATTACTGAAAAGGCATTTCTTGAATCCACCATCTTATCTTTTTAATTTTATTTGTCAAATCTATGTATCTTTTTCCCTCTTTCTCTTTGTATTCTTTAAATTACCCTTAGTAGTACTCTTCAATTCTGTGCCCTTCCAGACCTCTGTCTCCTGTCTTATTTTTTTCAGCCAGCAGAACTCCTTTTAGTATTTCTTGTAGGGCCAGGCTCTTGTTGACAGATTCTTTCAGGACTTGTTCATCTGTGAAAACTTTAATTTCTCCCTCAGTTTTGAAGGACAGTTTGGCTGGGTACAGAATTCTGAACTGGAAGTCTTTCTCTTTCAGGATCTTGAATATATCATACCAATGCCTTCTTGCCTCCATGGTGCTAGTTGAGTAGTCTGAATTCAATCTTATTTGATTTCCCTTGTCTGTAGTAGATTGTTTTTCTCTTGCTGCTTTCAGGATTTTCTGCCTCTCTTCAACATTTGACAGAATGATTAGTATGTGCCTTGAGGAAAGCCTATTTGGATTTATGCTGTTTGGAGTTCTTTGGGCTTCTCTGACTTGTATATTTCTGTCCTTTATGAGGGTTAGGAAGTTTCCCCAATTATATCCTCAACTACTCTTCCTAGCCCTTTACTCCTCTCTTCTCCTTCTGGGACACCAATGATTCTCATATTTGTGCACTCTGGTTTGTCTGTCATTTCCCTGAGATCCCATTCAAATTTTTCCATCTTTTTTGCCATTTGCTATTTTGAGTCTTCAAAGTCAGTTATCTTGCCCTCTATATCACTTATTCTTTTTTCTGTCTCTTCAGTTTTGGTGTTGTGTGCCTCTATTTGGTCAACAGAGTCTTCAATCTCCATGATATCTGCTATTTTTCTATTTATTCTTTCAAAATCCTCTTTATGCTCTTCTAATGTCTTCTTAATCTCCTTTATGTCATTTGCTATCCCACTTATTTTATTAAGTAGAGTTGTATGAACATCTTTGATTAGTTGTTCCAACGTCTGTGTCTCCTCTGATGTTTTAATTTGGTCATTAGGCAGGGCTATATCTGTCTGCATTGTGATATGCTTAGTGATCTTCTGCTGTCTTCATGGCATGTAAATATCTTGATTGATTTACTTTGGGAGTTGATTTCTTTCTAAGGCCTTGTGTTTGTGGAATGGTTGTACAACAGGGAGCAGTGTTCGGGGTAGGACACTCAGTACAGTGATTTGTTTCAGGGCAGGTATAGGCGCAGGTTGGGGATGTTATGCTGATGCTTGTGAACGTGGGTGCCCAGAGGCCAGGGAAGATGTAGCTGTGCAGGTGCATCTGTCTGGCGGGGTGTAACCCTGGTATGCACTGGTCTATGGCACAGGGCCTTTGTTGTATGTGTAGAGCTGTTGCAGCAGGTCGGCGTTATGCCTTGGTGAACTGGGAGCAGATGTGACCCATCTGTGCAGGTCAGTACTTTCTCAGAGCTGGGAAGTGTGGCTGAGGGATATGCGCATGTGCTATTCAAAGATGGCTGTAAAGTGCAATTCCCAGAGCTGAATGATGTGGTTAGGGGTTGTGCACATGTGTGGGCCTCTCGGTGCTGTAAACTGATAGCCGAGCTCAGTGGGGGTGGGGTGAGGCTGTGTGACACTGTGGGCAGGGGGGTAGGGGTATCTTGGGTATGGAGTTAATTTCCACAGAATTTATGCTTTGGGAACAGCCTGCAGGGAACAAGGAGGGGGAGTTTGTTCTCAGGAGGGGTTCAGGAGAGGTGGGTTGGGCTGCACTTGGGATGGGGGTGTGGGGCAGGTACCTAATCTGGGGGCTGGTGGGGTGGGGGTGCCTAGAGCACAGGGAATGGGAGTGGGTGCATGGGTTGTGGGGCGAGTCAGTGGTCACGGGGTTGTGCTGGTGAGGGTAGAGCATCCAAGGAACGTGGCCTGGCTTACTTCCTAGTCCCCGGCTCCCGTCTGTGCACTCCTGCAGGCTCCGCACCTCTGTGCTAGGCTCCAGCTTTCTGCCTTTCAGTTCCTCAACCTCTGCAATTAAGGCTGCCCTATTTGGTGCATAAGGCTCTCCCAGGTCAGCTGTACTCCCAAATCACCGCCTCAGTTGCATTCCCTGTCCCTTCTCTAATTTCTCCATGGAGCAGAGCTAATCTCACAAGCTACTCTATTTGGCCATCTTCCTAGAAGTCCTCCCAGGTCTAGGTTTTAAAAGCAAATCTTAAATTTTTACTCTGACTTTATGCAGAGGGTTTTTAGGCTTTAAAGTCTTTAGGGTAAGCATATTATAACTGGAAGAAAAAAAAAGGGAGAAACTAAAATAAAATTTCCCATGACCTCCTGTTCTCTAGATCAGGAGCTGGCAGCATGAAAGTGACAGACCATCTGACTGGTAGGAATGACAGTGCTTCTGGCCCCTATGAACCCTGGGACTGCAGAAACAGAGACTCCTGTGAGGCCCAGTCCTGAACCAAGTTTGTCTGCCGCTGAAGAAAGGGGTTTAAAGGAAGGTGGTGTGAGATTAGCCAAGTGGGGGCAAAAAGACTAGGGCAGCTCAGCTCTGGTTCCATTGTGGCAGTCAGTATAACAGGTAGTCAGCCTGTTCATTTCCTCAGGTAGAAAAGGTCTACATTCAGTCATCCATTCAACTAGGCACTGTGTATAGGGAATACGATGACAGATATATAAGACATGGACACTATTAAAGCTTTAAGTTCATTGCTTGTTATAAAACAGAACATAGCAATGAATCAGAAGTACCTTATGAGCAGTTTAATAATGGTGAAATAAAGGAGAGATTAAGTAATGGACTTAGTTTATAGAGAAACATTTACATGCATGTGAAATGTGTGTGCCATATGTTCAATAAAAACATTTATTTAGCAATTATTTGTTGAGTGTGCCAGGGACTGTACTGGGCACTAACAATATTGTGGTAAACAATGCAACCACTCACCTGTTGTAATTGTAATTGGAAGAAAAAAAAAAGGGAGAAACTAAAATAAAATTTAGTTTAGAAGAAAAGTTGGACTGTTAGATAATTATAACAAGATGAGTGCTGTGTTAGGGCCAATGCCTCAATGTGACAGCATCCAACAGGGAGCCTATCTAGTTAAGGAGATGTGGAAGGCCACAAAAAAAGTTAATATAAGTGTAAGGAAGTAATGATTAATAACTAGAGGCCTTGTTTATTATCCCTAGAGACATCTGTTTGTGGAAATATCCAAGAAGATGTGATTCATTTAGGGTGTTTCAAAAAGCTCATATAAGGAATGGATTACTTCCAACCACAAGTTTCATGTCATATTCCTTCTTCCATACTTACATCAGAAGAAATGATCCTGTCCATTCTGTAGTACTGGTGGAAATGGACATTACCCCTAAAGGCCACCAGATGTCAAGGTAACCCACTAGCATAGTTCTTCTCCCTCCAAAATACTTTTTGTATACATTTTAAAATGATTTATTATTGAATAAATTGCATTTGCTTTTAAAAGAAATCTCAAATAAATTCACTGGATTCAAATATGTGTTTTATTTGTGTGATTTTCAGAGGTCCTTTATTGAAAAAAAAAGCCTTCATCCTTAGGTTATATGATAGTAATAATATAATAGTAATAATACCACTATGCTTTTTTTTCACTGTAGCTTTTCTAGATTCCTGTTCTGTGTGGAAGAGGCGCAGATTTCAAGAGAAGACTTTATGATATACCAGAAGAACAAGAAAGCTGGGAGGATGTAAGAAAAACATTTAAACTATAACAAAGAAGGAGGAGGAGAATATGACCAGGTATTGCTGATTGTGTCAACCTAAAACAAAAACTTCTGTTTGAATAATTGGTGAATATATATAGCATATGAACCTTGCCAGGTCCGCTAAATACATAATCATCATTATAGAGATGTTTGCTAGAATTTCACTTATAATTATGATATTACTAAATCTGATACTATGTCATTTGTGAGTTTGTCCTTGATCCAAAGTTAAGCGCTCTAATACCTTTCAGGCTCTGTGACATATTTAATAATTAACTGCCATCCTGTCTTCCCATCTTCTTTACCCTTTGCATTTTCCTTCTCCAAGGGGAGATGTTGGCACCTAGCATCTAAGTATTTGGGGCAAAGCAAGGGGTCAGCATGGCTGGTATGAGGGCTTGCCCTAGACCAGGGAAGTTATTGATGATGAGCATATTTCAGAAGGACACAGGAGCAGGGGTTCTAACTGGCATCTCAGAAAATTTGAACATCAAAATAATAAAGATTACAACTCATTGAATAAAATAGAAATCCATGGGTTGTGCTCACGTAAATAAATAAATGATTAGATAAACAATTGGGGAAGAAGGAAAAACTCTTATGGCAGAATGCCAACTGATCAATTTAGAAGGAATGATAAAAGTAGATAATCAGCATTTTGGAAACATCCTAGTGGTGGTTGATAAAACAAGAGTTGTCTAACGTTGCTAAGGCTGCAGGGAAAAGGATTGTTGAGGAACAGGATATGGGCTTAATATCTGAATATCTTTTACAAACTACTAATCAAAGATAGTAACCAGGAAGACACCAACCTTGTCTGGCAGCCAGTAGTGGGGGACACATCAGTGGGCCTCTTGATGTGATGCACCGAGAAAAGCACAGCATCATTTTCTGTAGTTTCTTGGCAAGAATGCATGGCCTGACTCTACATCCATGAGGGACCAAGGTTGACGGTTACCCAACTTTTAAAAATTGTCAAGGACATAAGAAATGGGGAAAGACTGAGGAAGTATTTGAGATTGAAGGAGAGTGGTAAGACACGATAACCAAATATAATCTGTGTTTCTAGATACTATCCTGAACCAGAGAGGAAAGAGGGAAACTGAGTGGTGAATAATTGAGATGATAGCTGAAATTTGAATAGAGTCTGGTTATGTTGTACCAGTGGTGATTTCTTGCTTAGAAGGCTTATATGGTAGCATAGTAGGTTTTGTATGGAGGAGGTACACACTAGAGTATTTAGGAATGATGGGGCATCATGCCCCAAAGGGACATTCTGCTCTCTAACTAGAAAGAGAGAGGGTCATGCAGCAAGTATGGTAAGTATAGTAAAATATTAACAAGTGGGTGAAAAGGGTGTGGGAGTTCTTAATACTGTCCTTGCAAATTTTTTTGTAGATTTACTACTATTTCAAAACAAAGACAAAAAACCAACTCAAGATATCTTCTTGATGAAGTAGAGTAATAGTAACTGTTTGGATTCTGGGGTCAAACACAATTGGACTCAAGTCCCTACTTTACTGCTAGCTAGGTATGTAATACTGGGCAAGTTATTTACCTCCTCTGAGACTCACTTTCCTCATCCTTAAAATGTTCAAAGCAGAATTCACAACATTTGTGTAGGACCTGAGGTAGAAGAAAGCCTGGCATAGTATTGTTACTAGCACCTACTGGGTTGTTACGAGGTTTATATGAGATGGTGTGTGTAAAATATTTAGCATAGAATCTTTTTTAAAAAAATTTTATTAATAAAACCAATCAACATACAATATGAACATTCTTTTTTTTCCATCACATAGTTGTATATTCATCATCATGATCATTTCTTAGAACATTTGCATCAGTTTAGAAAAAGAAATAAAAAGAAAACAGGAAAAAATCCATATATATCATACCCCTCACCCCTCCCTTTCATTGATCACTAACATTTCAGTCTACTAAATTTATTTTAACATTTGTTTCCCCTATTATTTATTTTTAATCCATAAGTTTTACTCATCTGTCCATAAGGTAGATAAAAGGAGCACCAGACACATGGTTTTCACAATCACACAGTCACACTGCAGAACCTGTATCATTATACAATCATCTTCAAGAAACATGGCTACTGGAACACAGCTCTATATTTTCAGGCAGTTCCCTCCAGCCTTTCTGTTACACCTTAACTAAAAAGGTGATATCTATTTAATGCATAAGAATAACCTCCAGGATAACCTCTCAACTCTGGAATCTGTTTGGAATCTCTCAGCCATTGACACTTTATTTTGTCTCATTTCCCTCTTCCCCCTTTCGTCGAGGTTTTCTCAATCCCTTGGTGTTGAGTCCCAGCTTATTCTAGGATTTCTGTCCCACATTGCAAGGAAGGTCCACACCCCTGGGAGTCATGTTCCACATAGACAGGGGGAAGGTGATGAGCTTGCTTGTTGTGTTGGTTGGAGAGAGAGGCCACAACTGAGCAACAAAAGAGGTTTCTTGGGGGTGACTCTTAGACCTAATTTTAAGTAAGCTTAGCTTATCCTTTGTGGGGTTTAGTTTCATATGAACAAATCCTAAGATTGGGGGCTCCATCTATTGCTTTGGTTGTCCCCATTACTTGTGAGAATATCAAGAATTCTCCACTTGGGAGCTGTGTTACAGTAGCCATGTTTCTTGAAGATGATTGTATAATGATATAGCTTTCACAATGTGACTGTGTGACTGTGAAAACCTTGTGTCTGATGCTCCTTTTATTTACCTTATCAACAGATGAGTAAAACATATGGAATGAAGATGAATAATAGGGGGAACAAATGTTAAAATAAATTTAGAGTGAAATGCTGGTGATCGGTGAGGGGAAGGGTGAGGGGTATGGTATGTATGAATTTTTTTCTGTTTTCTTTTTATTCTTTTCTGAATAGATGCAAGTGTTCCAAGAAATGATCATGATGATGAATATGCAACTATGTGACAATATTGTGAATTACTGATTATGTATGTAGAATGGAATGATCAAAAGTTACAAAATTTTTTTTTAATTAATTAAAAAAAAAGAATTCTCCACTTGGGGGAGTTGGATTTTCCCCCTTTCTCACCATTTCCCCAAGAGGACTTTGCAAATACTTTTTTATTCACTGTTCAAATCCTTCTGGGATTTATTGGGGCATCACTCTGGACAAACATACAAAATCTCATGCCCTACTTAAGGTTTCATGTACTTATGGTGCTCAATTAAGCTGTCCACATGAGTTATATTAGGAAATGCACTAGTCAAAATATAAATTTTGTACCAAATAAATATTTTTGCTTTAGTTTCACACATAAGTTAAAGTTTTAAAATATTAATTACCTTCTATTTTCAACACCCTGCATTATTGACATTCCTTTGATCTTCCTCATGCAAAAGAATTTTAAATTTGAACATTTAGTCACTATCATCATACACTCCAGGCATTCCTAGATTATACCATCTCAGTCTTTATCGTATTATTTCTCCTTCTGATTTCATTTGTGCCCCCAGGCCTCCTCTATCATTCTCACATTCAGCTTCATTCAGTGTTCTCACATTATTGTATTACAGTTAGGTAGTATTGTGCTATCCATTTCTGAATTTTTACAATCAGTCCCATTGCACAATCTGTCTCCCTTCAGTTCCAATCACCCAATATTTATCCTATTTCTATCTTCTGATGACCTCTGTTCTCAACTGAAATTATCCAAATTCATACATGAATGTTAGTTCACATCAGTGAGACCATACAGTATTTGTTCTTTTGTTTCTGGCTAATCTCACTCAGCATAATGTCCTTAAGGTCCATCCATGTTGTTACATACTTCATAACTTTATTCTGTCTTACAGTTGCATAATATTCCATCGTATGTATATACCACAGTTTGTTTAGCCACTCGTCTGTTGATGGACATTTTGGCTGTTTCCATCTCTTGGCAATTGTAAATAATGCTGCTATAAACATTGGTGTGCAAATGTCCATTTGTGTCTTTGCCCTCATGTCCTCTGAGTAGACACCTAGCAATGGTATTGCTGGGTCATATGGCAATTCTATATTCAGCTTTTTGAGGAACTGCCAAACTGCCTTCCACAGCGGTTGCACCATTTGACATTCCCACCAACAGTGAATAAGCATGCCTCTTTCTCCAGCACTTGTCGTTTTCTGTTTTATTGGTAATGGCTATTCTGGTGGGTGTGAGATGATATCTCATTGTGGTTTTGATTTTGGCATAGAATCTTAGATATAAATGTTAAATAAATATTGTTAGCTATTATTTTTAATGCAAAAGTAGATGGGATTCCTGTTTCGGAGCTGCAGATGAATCCACCTTGTTGTGATGTTTCCATCACTTTGGGAATGTACTTAATGACACTGAATTGGACACTTTAAAATGGTTAAAATAGTGAATTTATGTTAGGTATATGTTACCACAGTAAGAAATTTTAAAAATCACCTACAATAACATTTAAATAAATCTAAAGAAAGTTAAATAAATCTAAAGGAAGATGTGTACAGACTGTACATTGAGAACTCCTAGAAATTGCTGAGAGAAAATAAGATTTAAGTAAACGAAAATATATGCCAAGTTTATGGATTGGAAGTCTCAGTATTGTTTTCCCCAAATTTACCTATAGAGTCTATGGCATTTTTAATAAAAATCCCAGCAATTTTGAGTGAACAATTCGACAACTTTTAGTATATTTAGAGGGTTGTGCAAAAATCGCCACAATTTTATTGCCCAAAGTGGGCTGCCTGCCTATGAGCAAAGAGGTCAGTATTCTGATGCCAGGATTTTGAGAAAAGAGAGTTTATGGTGGTGAGCAGCTCATCAAGGAGACAGGTAAACCTCAGATTTGTCTCCTGAAGCGGCTTGAGCTATGGAAGCAGTTTTGGCTAGGTAGGTTTTAGGGCGTGGTTTAGGATAAGGTGAGGTGACCTGGGTTAAGGAGCGAGAATGCATAGTTCCAAACCAAACTATTTCATGGGATGCATGTTCAAAAATGGCAGCTTAGCCCACTCGGTGGGTGTGACTTTTATTATTATAATTAGGCAAAGTAACTTTAGATTAGGGCTTCTACTGACTGCATGCCCCAGTGACTAGAATCTGCCCCAACTGGCCTTACCTGGTGCTGCAAAGGAGTAGAAAAGTAACATTTCTTGCAGTGCAGCAAGTTTCTTCTGAATAAACAAGAGAAAATGGGAGCTCAGACAACAGAAACAGAAACTTCTGTAAGGCAAGTAAAGGGAGGGGAGAGTGTTCAGTGGGAAAATGAATGTGGTTTTACAATGTTGAGTCTCTTTTTGTGTGCTTATTGGCAATTTATATATCTTCTTTGGAGAATGTCTATTCGAATCCTTCATTCATTTTTAAATTGGGTTATATGACATTATTGAGTTGTAAGATTTAAGTCCCTTATAGCATATATGCATTTAAATCCCTTACATAATATATGATTTACAAATATTTTCTCCCATTCAGTGGGTTATTATTTCATTTTGAAGTATATCACTTTTTAAATAAAAATATTTAAAATATTTTCCCCACCTTGTTGTTCCAGAAAGCCTATGACATGGACAAGTTAAAGAAACTTCTTTTTTTTTTTTTTTTTTTTAACCTTCTGGGGCTCCTTTCAGTAATACTCCCTTACACCAGATTGCCGCACCCTTCCAGGGTAACACATGTTGTTGACAAGAGCCAAATACCCCAAACCTGGGAAAATGAACTCTGTCACAGCGGGGGTTCCTGACCTCACAGAGTATGTGTTCCGTACCACAGTAGAAGCAGATGGTGATTTGCCAAAACTTCCAACAAACACACCCCACATTTACTGTTCAGAGGGACAAGCATCCCTGGCTAGAAGCTTTAGTTCATCAATTCCTCCAATGTTCATGAAGACTTAAATTATGACTACCTCAAAGAGTGGGTCTCTCAGTTTGATAAACTTAAAGATCTTTATGAACCACTCTGAAATGGGAAGTTCTGTCCTTAGTACATATGTGATGTGACATTTTTGAATAGGGGGAAAAAACACCTAAGGATTTCTGAAACTGTACAATGTTGCTCTTGTATTAGATGGTAGTAGAATCATGAGTGCTTCTCCCTTAGTTAAAAAAAAAACAAACATTTTTATACATGTAAATATTTAAGGATCAAAATGTAAAGTTAATCTGTACTGATTTCTTAAACTTTAATAGCATGTTTATTATAGTTTTTTGAACGTATTTATTTCATGTGGACCAAATACAAGAACAAAGTTAATAGCTATGAATTTTGTGTACTCTGATATTTTTATACTTTTTGTGATTTCTCTTGCTTGTTACCAGTAGGCAGATTTTTTTTTAAGCTTCTTGTATTTAAGAATCATCTTGCTGTAATGTTACATTAGTAATTAAGAAAAATGACTGTTACTGGTTAGCTGTTGAACTATGATATGGAGACTCCCCTAGTTGGGGAGAATGTTTTGAATTGTTCCTGTTTTTATTCCCATTTTGTGATTAAACCTCTGTCTGAAGATTTGGGGAGGAAGACCTTAACAATTCTCATGTGCTGTTTTTCTAGTCTGCCAGTCCTTTCTCCCTCACAGGCTCTGGTAAACACAGTTTGGAAATCATGGATTAGACCAATAAAATCGTGGTAGTGTTGTGGTAGGTTAAATTATGTACCCCAATTTAGACCTGTTCTTAATCGTAATCTGCATCCCTGTGGGTCTGAACCCAGTGTTGACAGGATCTCTTGAAGACACTATTTAAGTTAAGATGTGCCCCAACTTGAAGAATATGGGTCTTAATCTGGATTACTAGAGGCCTTTATATGCAGAAGTAAATCAGACATAGAGAAGAGTCATAGGAAGAAGCCATATGAGAAGGACAGGACATCACCATGTGACAGGAAAGCCAAGGCACCCCAAGGATTGCAGCACGCCAGCAGGAGAAAGCTACCAGCCCCAAGAGAAAGCACAGTCTAGCCATCATACCTCGATTTAGACTTCTGGCCTCTAAATCTGTAAGACAAATTTCCATTGCTTAAGCCAACCCTTTGTGTGGTATTTGTCATAGCAACTTTGGGAAACTAAGACAAGTATCTTAATAAAATGTCAATAAGGAGATTCAATAGTTATTTGTGGAACAGTTACCAGTTTGGACTGGAAAGTGAAGAGGAGAAAAGATGATTCCATGTTTCTGACTCCAGTGGCAGGATAGACGGTAGGGCCACCCATCACTATAGGAAATAGCGAAGGGACAGGTTTGAAACTCATTCTGGAAATGTTGAGTATGCATTACTTCTGAAATGTTGAAATGGAAATGTCCAGGGGACATTGAGGGGTCTGAAGAACAGGTATGCACAAGGAAGAGAGTTCAGCAATGGGGGTTGTGGCCCAGGGATGGTTTTTACATTGAGAAGAGGTCTAAGAACAGACCTCTTGCAACACCAGAAAGAAGAATGGGATTGTGCAGGATGAGAAGCTAATTATTGCCATTGAAGCATTATATTTACTCTCACTTACGAAGATGCTATCTCCATTTATTTTTCCTAATACTATTTCCAAGGCCTATCTCTTCTTTCTGGTAATGACCCATAAGCGACCTTATATACCTATACAATGTTGGAAGTAACCTGGGTACTGTGGAAAGATAACCAGAGGCCCTTACACAGGCACTTACTGGCTAGGAAACCTTGGGCAAATTATTATTCTGGAACCCTTAGTTTCCTCGTTGGTTAAAATTTGAATAGCAGGGGTACTTGTTGAAGAAAATTAGAATAATGTTTATGAAAATGATTTGCTAATCGAAAAACATTATATGATATTAGCTAACATTTATCAGTGTTACTAGGTGTCAGGCCCTGTTTTATTGGAATTATCTCATTTACCAAAATTATCCGAAGCTCTGACTCTTAATTTTTAATCAACACTAAGATTAGGGAGTATTATCCTTGTTTTACAAATGTGGAAACTAAGATTCAGAGATGTTAAATAAGCCATTCAAAGTGTTGGAAGTGGTGGACTTACAGCTTGCAATCTTAATCAGTTCACGATCTAGGAATATATTTTTTGGCAGCTCTAAACGTTTGTTAACAATGTAAGCACACTACAGGACGGAAATAAATGGAAAGAGGGCTCACTACTACCTCTAGCGGAGATATGAGAGGATTAATTAGGCGCTGAACATTGAGCCAGTCCTGCGAAGTAGCTGATGGACTGGGTTTCATTGTAGCCTGACATGGGCTATTTGGGCTCCTATAGAGGGTCGACGAGGGGCGGGGCTGGGGGTAGACGGAAGGACTCTGGCCCGAGTCACCAGTGGGGAGCATTGCAGAGAGGACCTAGGTTGGTGGAAATCTCGTAATTAAACTGGGGAAATTAAAAGCACCGAGGACAAATTTTGCCTCCACTTGTCATGTTCAAAGTATTTCACGAAGATATTTTTTTCTTAATTTTTTAATTAATTTAAAAAAGATAACAAACAAAAACATTCTTAACATATGATCATTCCGTTCTGCACATATAATCAGGAATTCACAATATCACATAGTTGCATATTCATCATCATGGTCATTTCTTAGAACATTTGCATCAATTCAGTAAAAGAAATAAAAAAACAACAGAAAAAAAGTCATACGTACCATACCTCTTACCCCTCCTGTGTTAGTTAGATTCAGTTGTCAACTTGGCCAGGTGAGCATACCTAATCTTGTTGCTGCGGACATAAGCCAACGGTATGTGAACCTCATCTGTTGCCAATTACATCGGCAGTCGGCTAGGAGGCGTGTCTGCTGCAATGAGTGATGTTTGACTTAATTGGCTGGTGCTTAAATGAAAGAACGCAATGTAGCACAGCCAAGCAGCTCGGCATTCCTCATCTCAGCACTTGCAGCTCAGCCCAGGCCTTTGGAGATGCAGAAAGAAGTCACCCTGGGGAAAGTTGTTGGAACCCAGGGGCCTGGAGAGAAGACCAGCAGAGACCATCCTGTGCCTTCCACGTAAGAAAGAGCCTCAGTGGAAAGTTAGCTGCCTTTCCTCTGAAGAACTAACAAAATAAATCCCCTTTTATTAGAAGCCAATCCGTCTCTGGTGTGTTGCATTCCGGCAGCTAGCAAACTAGAACAGTCAGGAATTCACAGTATCATCACATAGTTGCATATTCATCATCATGGTCATTTCTTAGAACATTTGCATCAATTCAGTAAAAGAAATAAAAAGACAACAGAAAAAAAGTCATACGTACCATACCTCTTACCCCTCCCAAAGATACTGAGACTCGCTGCGATCTTAGATGAGACTTTCATTTTTTCCCCCGAGCCGTTTCCCGAGGCAACCCGGGGGAGGCATGGTCTGAGAGTGGACCCGCCTCCTTCCATCCAACTCGAGCAACGATTGGTTTGGAGACGCGGCCGTGAAGGGAGGTGGACCCCGGATCCCCAGCTCTGGTGAGGCCGGGACGCCATCTTGGGCTGTGTGAGTTACAAGACTTTCCGCGTGTGGTCTCCGGGGTACTTACAGCGACCTCTCTCCGGAGAGTTCTGCAGGTTACAGGCCCCGGGCCCGCTTCCGATTGTCAGGTTGGAGCCGGGAAGCGTCTCTGCGGGTAGTGGCGGCGGGGGCAGGATGAGCGCGGAAGCGGCGGACCGGGAGGCGGCCACCTCCAGCCGGCCCTGCACCCCGCCGCAGACCTGCTGGTTCGAGTTCCTGCTGGAGGAGTCGCTGTTGGAGAAACACTTGCGCAAGCCCTGCCCGGGTAAGCGCGGCGCCTGCAACCCCGGGGGAACGGGGCACGACCCCCAGCACTGCTCGCCGGTTCCCTCGACCGCGCCTTCCCGGCCACAGACCTGGGAGGAGCCCAGGGAGCCCAGCTCTGGCCATCCCCCTTCGCTCTTTTGTTAAACCACCCAGGTCAGGGGCACCGCTGTGGAGGGTTAAAAAAAGCTCCAAACAAAGGCCTTTCCATCTCCATCTTCACTCCGCGGCTATCTTGTTGGTCCTTTGGGATTTTAGCACCCGCGAAGTGCTTCGTGGTTAGCTTGGTTCAGGAAGCTGGCTGGAGCCAACGTTCTGCCCTCCGGGCTGTTGGAGAGAAGGGGAGAATCCGTTGTTCCAGTGCTGACCCTAACGCTAAGTAGTTTCGTTACCTTAGGTTCTTGTTAAACTATTTTGTTCCTCGGTAAGGGGATTTTACTGACTCTTAAATATATGTGAACTTAAGAGAGACAATCTAAAAAACAAGAAGTGCAATGCAGTTATATAATGATCATAATTAATATGCCTTTTAAATTGGCGTTATTGGGAAATGAGGAAAACTCCAGGCAATTCTGGAGAGAGGTGCTGGCATGATAAGTGCCTTTTGCTGATATGTTTAAATCCAAATATGGTTTATTGAGTCTAACTAGTATGTGAGAAATTAGTGTACTTAACTTTGTGTTCTTTACTAGAACTTGGGCAGTTTTACCGCCTATATCCTTGTAACAACATTTATTGAGTGATGTTTGGATGCCAGGTAATGTCTGTGCTTATTCTTCATGTTTATCGCCCCATTTAATTCAGTCTTCACAATAATCCTGCCAGGTAGGTGGTAGTATATCTTCTGTTTCACATTGGAGGAAACAGGTGCAGAGAGGTTAACTTAATGAAGGTCCCACTTTTAAGTGTCAAAGCAATACTTCTAAAGTCTGCATCTCATTCTTCTTGTTGGCGTTGGTTATTTGCCTGTACTGGAAATTTGTAACCATTAGGTGGCTCATTTGAGTAAATGTCCTTCCCTGTAAAAAGCTTTCTTCTATACTTAAATTACTCCTTTCTTCTCATACTCTTCCTAATCTTCTCCATTCATCCGTGAGCCGTATGCATTATAAATCCTTTCCTCGGTTATTATAACTCCACATCGGTTTCAATTCTTTTTGTAGTCAAAAACCACAATGAGTCTCTTTGCATCTTCATAATTAAAATTTAATTTTAAGAATTTGTTTTCTTTGAAATCCTAGATCCTGCACCAGTTCAACTTATAGTTCAGTTTTTGGAACAGGCTTCCAAACCTTCAGTTAATGAACAAAACCAAGTTCAACCTCCACCTGATAACAAGAGAAATCGTATTTTAAAACTACTTGCTCTTAAAGTTGCTGCACATTTGAAGTGGGACTTAGACATATTAGAGAAAAGGTATACAAAATTTAAATGAAATGTCATTTGAAGTGCTATTTGTGTATCTTGCTTTTTTCCCATGTATGCTTTTATTATATCAACCATTGAAATGAAAATTGTTTTCCTGTGTATTCGTAATAAAATATGCAAGTATCTTCCAAAAGGCATAAGAAAGCATTTGAACTTTAGATGAATTTAAATGGCTCCACGACAAAACATGATTAAAAAGTAGTAATGTTAATATATATAGTGTTCATCAAATTTTAAACTCTTTGCTTCTGTTAAAGCATAAACTTGATGTTATCAGGAATGAGGCAGTTACATTTTTTTTTTTTACTATGGTAGCTAGGAAAATTCACACCTAAACTTTTAAAATATTTTAGTTTACTTTTGCATATCTAAAGAAATTGAATAAAAATTAATGAGTATTGCATAATATTATGGATGATTTGCTATTGAATAATTCAATTAATTTTACTGATCTCAAACCAATCACTGTCTCCCAAACTATTAAAATATCTTTATTAGCATCAGTGTTTTTGTTTACGAATACTTTAAGTTTTGGTTAGAAAATGATTTGTTTTCATCCCTTTACCCTACATTGATAAAAAAGTACCTACTTATTATGGAAAATTTGAAAGAATATGGATAATAGGAATTAATAGAGGATGTGAGAAAAGTATTTTTAACATTTTTGTGTGTGTTATTGGTATTTTTCTCCCTATAATTTTAAAGTTGTGATCATACCCTAAATACTGGTTTGATTTCCATTTTTTCACTTATTGTGAACATTTCATCATTTTATTTTTTGCAGATCTTCCCCCTCTGTGGTATTTATTAACTGTTCTTCCATTAACAATCATTTAGTTTGTTTCCACTTTTCACTGTGATAAATCACAAGGTTTTAAATATCTTTGCCCATAAACTTTTTGCTGGGTCATATGGCATAAACATTTTTAAGGCACATTATGCATATTGTCAGATTGCATTCCAGAAGAATTGTGCTAGTTTAAACCCCTCCCCCCCTTTTAACCACATATTCTCTAGCATTAAGTATTAGGATTGAGAAAGAAAAAAAAATTCTTTAAAATATACTCTGTAGGCAGAACCTATAGACTAAGAGATTTAAGAAACATCAACAGATAGCAATGTGTACAAAAAATTTGATATATATGAAAATTGAACATTGATTGGGTAATTCAGTGATAATCAGGTATGCCATTTGTTAGATGTGAAACTAATACCCTGCTCAAGGGTTAATTTTTTTGAGACATATTCTGGAAGAAATGATTTAATATTGAGGCTTTGTTTCAAAATAATGCAGGAATGAGGAAAGTGAGTAAGAGTGTAATTGAAACAAGATTGACCATCAGTTGATAATTGTTGAAGATGGATAATGGATACCTGGGGGTTTATTATATTATTGTCTACTTTTGTATATATTTAACTTTTTTTCATAATAAATTGTTTTAAAAATCTTTTCAAGTTTGATAGGTAAATATGTTTTCATCTACATTATTGAGACTTAGATTAATAAATTGGCCCAAAAGATTTTGTCCTTTAACAGTGCATTTTCAGTGAAGATATTGAATTGTGTATTATGTGCTTCTTATACAGCTAATATGTAGACATGTATTGCTTCTTTCTTTTCTCCCCCCTTATAAGTTTGTCTGTTCCAGTATTGAATATGCTACTAAATGAACTGCTCTGTATCAGTAAAGTTCCTCCTGGGACAAAGCATGTAGACATGGATCTGGCCACTTTACCTCCAACCACTGCCATGGCTATACTTCTCTACAATAGATGGTAAATTTTTTCATAAATCCGGATGTGTTGGGTAATGTCTACCTAATTGCGTTTCATTTTTAGGGGTGTGCTTAAGGGGCCCCTTCCCTTCCAGAGATCTCTCGGTGGATCTTGGGAATTGTGAATCTGATGGTAGAGAAATTTTCTGTGACTGCAGAAATGAATAATATTTTGATAAAAAGGTGGATGATTTACAGTGTTTATTATATATAAAATAAAACTAGACATAATTTATAATATTCTAAGAAGCACTTGAAAAGACAATTGAAGTGATATTATAATTATTAAATTTGCTTTTTCCTGTTTTTTTTCCCCCCTCAGGGCAATTAGGACAATTGTCCAAAGTAGTTTTCCTGTCAAACAGGTGAAACCTGGACCCCCTCAGTTAAGTGTGTAAGTTGGCAGATACCCTACTTGACACTTTTTTTCAGTAGAACTTTAAAAATCTTTGCATAATAATCCCTGGTAGAGAAGAAGTAGAGCAGAAATTGGAGGACAGAAGCCCTGCATGAAAGGTTTGTTTAAAGGAGTAAGAAGAGTCTGAGTAACAGTTAGAGGAGTCCCAGAATCAGATAGTACTCTAGGAATCTAGAAAAGAGAGCTCGGAAGATGAAAGGGAGTGATTTTTGAATTTTGCCTTTCATTTTGTTAAGTATTTATGGACCTACTTGAAAGTATTAAGATTTTTTTTCATTAAACTAAATTACCTTGAAGATATACTTGTTCTGTATATGGGGAAGAAGTTATTTTAATATATGTAAATATTATTTTAGATTTTAATCTAGGACAGTATTTGACAAGAAAATGAAGGGCTTCTTGGGGGGAAATTCTGTAGAAGTCAGAAATCAGAATTTAGATTCTTGGACTAATAGTCACCTTTAAAAAAGATTTTTTAATTTTATCTGCAGTCAAAAAAATTTTTATGTTCTGTGTTTAAAAATTTTTATTTTGAAAACATGGACACATTTCCCATGTTGTCCTCTTTCAAATATACAATTCACTGGTGTTAATTATATTCAGAATGTTTTGCCACTATTACCCCCATTCATAATATATCTGCAGTTTCAAGCTGAGTTCTGAAATTCCATGTAGCAGCTTACCCAAATTGTGGCGCTACAGAGCATAGTTTCTAACTTGATATAAATGAGCTTTTATTGTCAGTAAGTTTTAAGTATTAAATTGAAGTTTATTTATGCAAATAAAAGTAAATAAAAGAGCATCATAATAACGGGGAGTTTTATATTTTTAAGCATGAAAAGAATTAGCATTAAAGTACTTTTACTTGGGGGTGTGAGGGTAGTTCAGTGGTAGAATTTTCACCTGCCATGTGGGAAATCTGGGTTCGATTCCTGGCCCATGCACTTCCCAAACAAGCAAAGAAACCAACAAACAATAACAACAAAATTCAACAAATGGTGCTGCAGTAATGGGATACTCACATGGAAAATGAATGAAATGTGACCCTGCCACATGGCATATAAAAAAAACTTAAATAGAATTAAAAATACCTCACTTTCAAGAACGATTTTCTGAATTTTCTTGGAGTAACATCAGCTATTCTTTGCAATCGTTTCTCTTTTAGCATGAATCAGATGCAACAAGAGAAAGAGCTAACAGAAAATATTTTAAAAGTGGTGAGTATCAATATTAGTTATATTTTTAACATTATGAAGCACATTTAGAGCATGTTGAGATGCAGCTTCTAATCTTAGGTATATGAGAATTGTCAAATTCTAGAAGCAATGGCATTTTAGGTTTTTACTGTTAAAATATGGCGAGCTTTTAAGTAATAGGATTTTAAATTGTACAGGTTTTCAGCTTTCATGGTAAAATGCTTTTTGCTTTTTTTGTTGAATACATCACAATACTCTTAACAGGTAATAGAAATTGATATCTTTAATTTTGAATTTTCTATAAATTCTGCAGTAAATATGTATTCCTTATATTTTAAATAACTTTTATTATCAGAAAACTATTTTTTAATGAAGTTATTTTTAAACTTGTTCTATTTAGTGTAAAAGTAGAAATAGATTTTTGTAATTTAGAAAAAATGATTTCTGCAATTCTTTGACACCTACAATGTATCTAAGATACTATTTAAGGTTTAGGGCTGGTGGGGGGAGAGAGAAGATAAGAAACAGTCTTCAGTTATGTAAAACAAATATACTGTAGTATTTTGGAAGTGGAAGCAAAAAGCTTGCATTTTTTTTTTGTTATTTACTGTATAGTAGAATAGTACATTGAAGCATTACACTTTTCTTGAATAAATCAAATGGAATAGTCTCTAAAGCATTTTTCTTCATTTGTAAACTTTTCTATAGGAAAAAAATACCAATCTTTTTTCTATTTGTATTTTCTAATTTCACAACAGTAGCTTACCATGATTTTTTTTTTTACATTTAGGATAATTTTAGTTCAAAAGATTTAATTGTGCTCTTGCTGTTGTAAAAACATTCTTAATAGCTGAGTACACTCAGCTACTAAGAATCTTGCAAACAGTTTTTGGTTGATATAGTCAGATACTACTATCTTTGTATTTCAATAATTTATTGAATTTTTGTAGCTAAAAGAACAGGCTGCTGATTCTATTTTGGTATTGGAGGCAGCCCTTAAATTAAACAAGGATCTTTATGTCCACACGATGAGAACTCTCGATTTATTGGCGATGGAACCAGGCATGGTAAATGGAGAAACTGAAAGTTCTACTGCTGGATTGGAAATCAAAACTGAGGAAATGCAGTGCCAGGTATTTATTTTAGGATTTAATTAATGGATGGCAATTTTTTTGAAAATCTTATATGAGATCATCTTACTCTTCTAATTAGAATTTTTTCTTTTATCTCTTTGGTGTTGATGTAAGATGATATTAAAACTTTGTTTGCATTATATTTAGTTTGTTAATTTTGTAAAGCTTTACTTGAAATTTTTCTAAAAGAAGAAGAAGGAAAATTTTATTTCATCTATTTTCTCTGGAGTAGTTTCCTACTTGTATTTAAGAGACTGAATTTAAATTCTGAGAATGCAGTGAATGTATAACTGATTGACAATTCATTCATATAATTAGAAATCTTGTCTAATTATGTATATATCACCTAAGGGAGGAAAATATATGTGTATATATGTTGTGTTAAGACTTGGAAAAATCTAGGCCCCTAGGGAAAAGTGTCTTGTTTTTTTCATAGATCTTACTTTCTGTCATTCTGGGCCTCAGTTCCTTAGACAACTTTCAGTTGATGTTTATTGTCATATATTATTTTATATGCTCATGTCTTCTTTTTCTCTGATAATTATAAATTATTTGAGTCCTCTTTTTAAAAAAATATTTTTATTACGAAATCTTCACACACATACCGTCCATGCATGGTATACAATCGATGGCTCACATAGTTGGGTATTCATCACCAAGATAATTTTTAGTACATTTGTATCACCCCAGAAAAAGAAATTAAAAAAACCAAAGTCTCATACATCCAATACCCCTCACCCCTCTCTCTCATTGACCCCTAGTGTTTCAGTCTGCCCTGTTTTTTACCGCTGCTTGCAATGTCTAGAGCTGGTGCCAGCAGTGATATAAGCTGTGAAATCTAATGTTCCATTTGACTGCAGCAGTATCTTTACTAGACTAGTTTTGGTTCTTGTCCTGACGGCTTGCCTCCCTTGCCCCTTTTGTTTTCCAAGCTTGATTCTTTGGCCTTCCTGATAATTCTGTAGCCTACTTTAAATCTTATCAATAAATATATTTTATGATTATGTGAGTTAGATTTGGCTTCTATTACTTGCATCTAAGAACTTTGGTTATTTCACTGCTCATTGAAATTTTTTTTTCCATATGTGTATATATATGTATGTACACACATATATACACACCTGTGTTTTGCTGAGATAGAGCTGAGTTCTTTTAAAGTTTATTCACACACCATACCATCAGTCCTAACTGTATGACAAGTGACTCCTGTTATAATCACATAGTTATGCATTCACTGCCACAACTTCTGTGAGAGCATTAAAGAAAAAAAGTTCATACTCTTCCTTTATATCTCCCTGTTATTGACATTTAGCTTTGGTAAAATGTCTTTGTTACAATTAATGATAGGGTGCTTATTACTGTTAACTATACACCTTAGTTTGCATTAATTGTATTTTTTCCATATACTGTCCCATTTTTAACACCTTGTAATAGTGATATACAATTGTTCTAGTTCGTGTAAAAACCTTGTTGTATTTGTCCGATTAAGTGCCATCATTGTCTACTCTAGGTTTCACTAAGGTATACAGTCCCAGTTTGTATCCTCTGGCTTTCCTTCTGATGACATACATGCCTTTAACTTTCCTCCTTCGGCTATACTAACACTCAGATTTGTTCATTATACTTAAAATATTCTGCTACCATCACAGTACTGTGCTATCCATTTCTGAACCTTTACAATCAACCTTATTAAACATTCTGTACTCCTTAAGCATCAGTTGCCCAATCTCTACCCTCTGTCTCCTGATAATCTGTGTTCTCAAGTTTAACTCTCAGAATTTGATCATTATAGTTAGTTCATATTAGTGAGACTGCACAGTATTCGTCATTTCATTTCTGGCTTATTTTGTTCAATATGATGTCCTCAAAGTTCATCCATGTTATTGCATGAATTATGACATCATTCTGTCTTATAGCTGTATAATATTCCATCGTATGTGTGTACCACAATTTGTTTATTCACTTTGTCAGCTGATGGATATTTGGGCTGTTTACATCTGTTGACATTCATGAATAATGCCAGTGTGAACATTGCTGTGCAAATATCTGTTCCTATCCCTGCTTTCAGTTCTTCCTAGTATATACCTAGTAATGGGATTGCCGGATCATATGGCAAGTCTGTACTTAGCTTCCTGAGGAACTGCCAAACTGCCTTTCACAGCAGCTGCACCATTTTATAGTCCTACCATCAGTGAATAAGTGTACCTGTTCTCTACATCCCCTCCAGCACTTGCAGTTTTCTGTTTGTTTGTTTTTGATAATGGCCATTCTAGTAGGTATGAGATGTATCTTACTGTGGTTTTTATTAGCATTTCCCTAATAGCTAGTGAACTTGAGCATCTTCATACACTTTCCTCTTTGGAAAAGTGTCTCCATGTCTTTTGCCAATTTTTTAATTGAATTGTCTTTTAGTTATTGAGTTGTACGGGCTCTTTATATATTCTGGATATTAAACCCTAATTGGATATGTGGTTTCCAAATATTTTCTCCCATTGAGTAAGCTGCCGTTTTAGTTTTCTTGACAAAGTCCTTTGACGCACAAAGGTATAAATTTTTGAGGTGATCCCAGTTACCTATTTCTTCATTCATTGCTTGCACTTAGGGTATAACATCTATGAAACCACCTCCTACCACAAGATTTGATTTAAAATTTTTTGAGTTCTGTTAGTGCTTAATAAGCGCATGAAAAATTACTAAGTAAATTGGTATTTGTTATCGTTTCAGGTGTGTTATGATTTGGGTGCAGTATATTTCCAGCAAGGCTCTACAAATTTAGCTGTGTATGAAAATGCTAGAGAAAAGTTTTTTAGAACCAAAGAACTAATTGCTGAGGTAAATAAAGGCATAACACGCTTATAATGCTCAGTTCCTTAAAACTTTTACTTTTTCTCTAATGATAAAAAAAATGTTCAATGTAATAAATTTGGGAAGTTAATAAAGTATTAAAAGCTGATTGAAAAAACAAACTACATTGCTATTACCTGGAAGTAGTAACCTCTTGGTATTTTAGCTTATTTTCCTCCCATTTTTTTCTTTCTGTATTTATCATATAGTTAAGCTTATACTGTGTATACTATTTTGCTTTTTGCTATATCTTTGAATAAACATTTAAAATATATCCCATTAGATAGAATCTGTTCAATTTCCTAATATTTAGACATTTAGGTTGTTTCAGTTTTGTTTTTTTTTTTAATTAAGAGAAGTTGGGAATTTATAAAACAATCAAGCATAAAATACAGGCTTCCCAAATACCACCCTATTATTTACACCTTGCATTGATGTGGAAAATTTGTCACAATTTATAAAAGCACATTTTGATAATTGTACTGTCAACTGTGATCTGTGGTTTAACTTAGGGTTCATTCTTCATTTGCCCCAACTATAAACAAATGCGGTTTGTTTCAAGTTTTTATTATATATTATAATATTCAGGCAAAAAATATATAGTATTCACGTGCATATTATAATGATACAGTATTTGTATCTCTGAGCACAATTTTTGTCTGGAATTTAGATACTTTGCAAGCTAGATTCCTACAGGTAGAATTACCATGTGAGTGGATATTAATTTTTTAAAGGCTGTAATACAGAAACCAAGTTGCTTTACAGGTACATTTCTTTCAGAGTGCTTCAGTCAGCAATGAGTGTAAAAAAAAAAACAAATAAATATAAACTTTGCTAATTTGATGGATGAAAAAATAATATATTTTTAAAAATTTGTATTTCTGGTAAGGGTAAGCTTTTTCATTTATTTATTATTTGCATTTTTCCTTTTATGATTCAGACAACTGAATTTTAAGGTACATAACTTAGTTTTTATATGCCCTAATTCCTAGAAAAATTCCCATTTCAATCTCTCCTTTTCTCACTAGAGAACTTAATTCAATTCCCTGGAGATTTATACTTTAAATCTAGATTAGACTCATTGGGAACCCCCATTTTTCTTTGCCTGGGGAACTCACTGTATTTCTAATTTTATCGCATTTCAGGTATAGTAATTTTAAACTTTCATTATTTTTTCAAATCTCTTTGCTAGAAGCATTTCTGTCCTTTCCAGTTGAGTGAAGATTATGTATTATCTTTGCTATGTTTCTTCCCTTGCCCCCTTAAATCTCTGCTTGTGGTTATATGTATTTTTAAAAATTTCATGGTTTTTTAAAAGTGTTCACTTTCTAAAAATTATTGTATTAATTTTCATATCTACTTGTCTACCTTTTATATATTGGCCTGAAATCTAAACCAGGGATTGGCGAACTCTTTCTGTAAAAGATTGGATAGTTAATATTTTAGGCTTTGTGGGCCACATATGGTCTCTGTCACATGTACTATTTTTTTCTTTTACAACCTTTCAGAAATGAAAGAAAATTGTTTTTAGCTTAAGACCAGTACAAAAACAGGCCACAGGTTAGATTTGTTCTATAGTCAGTAGTTTGCTGGCCTCTGCTCTAAACCTTTAACATTTTCATTTTTTATGATTCCTCCAGCCCTGACTTTTTCATTAGTATTACCTTGTACTGTTAAAATACACTAAGTGGATGCTAGACTATTGTTTATGTTACATTAATGGATAATGATGTATACCCTCTTACTTTACAGATAGGTTCATTATCTCTTCATTGTACCATAGATGAGAAGCGGTTAGCTGGCTATTGTCAAGCATGTGATGTTCTTGTACCTTCTGATAGTACATCTCAACAATTGACTCCATACAGTCAAGTGCATATTTATTTGAGATCTGGCAACTATCAGGTAAGATGTATATTGGGGAATGCAGTGATGTTGTTGAAAAATTCTGAAAGCCAGACAGGACTGAATTCAAATCATGGTGCCATGACTTAAGTGATTTGGTGCAAGTCGCTTAAACTGTCAGACTGGCCTGTAAAATAGCAGTAATAACTACCCAATTTCATAAGATTCTTATGAGAGTTAAGTAAAAAATTGTAATTTTTTAAGCTCTAAGGCAAAGCACCATGCAGGTATTAGTTCATTACTACTGTCTTTTCTTAAAAGAAAGTATAATTTGCCCATTTAAAATAAACTCTAAAAAACTGTAAATAGAACTTTTTTTTTAGCTTTTTAAATTTTTTTAACTTCTTTTATTGTATAGTATACATATAAACAAAGCAAAGAAATAAAAAAGCAATAATTTTCAAAGTACTCCTCAACAAGTAGTTACAGGACAGATCCCAGAGTTTGTCATGGGCTACCAACGATCCTCATATTTTTCCTTCTAGCTGCTCCAGAATATAGGAGCTCAGCGGGCTTAAATATCTTTTTTTTATTATTATTAATTTTTTAATTAAAAAACATATATAACGAACAAACGCAACATTCTTAACTTTTGATCATTCTGTTCTACATATATAATCAGCAGTTCACAATATTACGTAGTTGCATATTTATCATCATGATCATTTCTTAGAACATTTGCATCAATTCAGAAAAAGAAATAGAAAGACGACAGAAAAAAATTCATACATACCATACCCCTTATCCCCCTCCCTTTCATTGATCACTAGCATTTCAATCTAAATTTATTTTGACCGTAAATAGAACTTTTAACTTTGAAAATCACAAATAACTTTTAGTTTTAGAGAGACTGAAGTCTTGTATGTTTTGAATGTATATTTTCGAATGTACGGCTGTTTTGGCCACCGTATATAATAAAACCAAAGGGCAAAGTGAGCATAGCTGTTTTGGGAGGTCTGGATGGTCTTCTACAGAGTCCATCTTGCCATTGAGCCTGGTTGTCATCTCAGTTTTATTCACTGAAGGGTTTAAATTAAATCCGTTAACCATTTTCCTCCCTTTGGATGTATAACTGGTTTTATAATGAAAATCTTGGGGAGTTAAGAATTTGCACTTTTAAGAGTTTAATCAGTAAGCCTTCATTCTAGAGAATAAACAGTACTTTCATTGTTATTTAATTCCAAACAGGGATCTTGAAATGACAAAACTAAACCATACTTCAGTTTTGTGTCTCCAAATGGGCTTCACTCTTCTTATCTGGAGTTTTTTTTTTCCCACAAAAGATAGTTGAAAGGAGGGGATAGCACTCCTTTCCTCTGCTACTTCACAATCCCCTCCCCTCCTTTTTTTTTGGCTTAAGCACTGGGAATTTATTGGCTCACGGATTTGAGGTTAGGAGAAGATCAAACCCAAGGTTTCAACAGGGTGAGGCTTTCTCCCTGAATACGGTGGTGATCTGTACTTAGCTTTTCTGTCACATGGCAGTGCACATGGTGATGTCCTCTTCTTGCTCCTCCAGGTTCAGTTAACCTCCAGCTTCTGGCTATTTCTTGTGGCTTCTCCTGTGTCTAATTTCTTTTGCTTATAAGGACTTCAGCCACATTGGATTGAGGCCCACCAATCCAGTTTGGACACGCTTTAATAACACCTTCAGAGGTCCTCTTTACAAATGTGTTCACAGTCGCAGGGCCACAGGTTGGGATCTGAACATCCCTTTTGTGGGGGACATGAATCAATCCCCAGCACCCCGCCTCTGAACCCCCAAAAGACATGTTCTTCCCACATGCAAAAACACTCATTCCATTGCAGCCTCCTTTTTTTACACTCTGCTTTGCCTTTGGGAAGAAAATTAAAATTTCTTGAAGTTGGATTAGAGATACAGATGAATTTATTAGAGACTAGCGACCTATAATATGGCTTATGGTGTGTTGGGAGCTGCTATGGTAAGGTAGAGATTCTTTAAGAAGCTCACTGGAGCAGTAAGACCTGTGTAAATGAGACCTTACAATGTAGGTAGGCATGTTTTACTGTGAATGTAATATATTAAATGACAAAATGTGTAAATCAGAAAATAGTGCAGTGGGTGGCTGGGAAGGGCAAAATAGCAATTTAATTGCAACTCTGATATTTATTAATTTAGTTACAGATACAGGAATATGTATCTTAGAAAGCATATTTAGCCTTTTCTTTGAATACCATTCTCTTTATATGAACTGTATAAAGTCTTTATTAGGTCCTGTCAACCAGTAGTAGAGCAGCTGTTACAAATGTGTCTCTTTCACATTTGGGAAATTGCTTTCCCCTCTGTAGCCCCACATTGCTCCTGAGGTGAATTCACCACTGCTTTATGGTTGTGAAAACAATTTTATGAATACTTTTCTGGTAGCAGCTGATTAACTGCTTTCAGAAATTACCTTCCCCTTTTCCCCACACTATTATCCCTTCTCTCTCCTATTTTGTTCCTTCAGAAAGAACTGAGAAAAAGTCTGTGTATTATATATTTGTATGTAACAGTGTGGATAATTCACTAAATAAGTTATTTTAAACTATTTAAATTCATTAGATTCATTTGTTAGCATGATTTTTTTCAGTTGAATTATTTTAAAGTAATTGCTTTAATTTTTTTTAATTTAATGTTTTTTCTTGTTTGTGCTTTATTCTTTTTTATTCTTTTTATTTTTTTTATTAGAGATGCTGTGAGTTTTACAGGGCAATCATACATAAAATGAAGATTCCTAATCACCATCCCACCACGAACACCTTGCATTGGTGTGGAACATCTGCTACAATTGATGAAAGATTATTAATATAGTACAATAAAAATATTGTCCATAGGTGTAGGTATTCCCATTTAGTAGAACTGTTTTTTACCATGATTTTTCAAGATGAATTATTTGAAATTAATTGCTTTTGTATTTTAAAGAGCTTGCTACAAGAACCTATGTTTAAGGTGAATGAGAAGAATATTTTAAACTTCTCTCTGATAATACAGCTGAATTGCCTCTTCTTGATTGATTTTCCCCTCATCTCTCATTTTGCATCCATGATCTTCAGTTAAAAAAAAAAAACACTAAACTATTTTTACCCTTAACCTAGTTAAAAAATTTTAGAAAAGAAAAGTTTTCCAGCAAGATATTTCTATGATTTTTTCAACGTGTATTTTTTTCATTGTAGAACGTTTTTAAATAAACTTTGTCATGATTTTTTAAAATGGATGCAATTTTATGTATGTGTTCTAGGAGGTAGTAAAGGTTTTCATTGAAGATAACTTAGCCTTCAGTTTACCTGTCCAGTTCCGGCAATCAGTACTAAGAGAACTCTTTCAGAAGGCTCAACTGGGGTAAGTAAGTAAATTGAAAAATTGCCTTTTGAGTTTTGAATAAAAGAGTAAGTGCAGTTCTGCATTATCAGAAGTGCAGACTACCTCCAGACTACCTACCAGTTTGACAGTACTTTCACTTTTGTTAATAAGGGAAGCCACAGGTTCCTCTCTAATGGTCATATGATCGATTTTAAAGGTTCTTGAAAAAAAATTATGAATAGCAAAATATCGTTCTATTGAATCTGTAATCAAATGGTCCTATAGTCAATTCGAAACCTTTCTATTCTGATTTTTTTTTCTGTTTTTCTCCCTTGACTTAAAATGTGGTATATTCTAATATACTCGGATATCCTAAAATCTTGCCTCTCAAGAATAAATGGCTCTTACTTGTGAATTTAGTTTTGTAATATACACCTTTCTTTTATGGTAAAAATAATATTAGTGGATCTACTTTTGTATTCTACAGAAATGAAGCTCTAGATGAAATCTGTTTTAAAATCTGTGCCTGTAACACAGTCCGAGATATATTGGAAGGTAGAACAATTAGTGTTCAATTTAACCAGCTATTTCTTAGACCTAATAAAGAGAAAATAGACTTTCTTCTTGAGGTAAGACATTTTTCCCCCTTTTGATTTATGATTTTACTTTATGCTTACTAGTGATTTCTTAATTGCCAAATCTAGAACCCACTTTTCAGTCTTCATCTGACTTGCCTCATTGTGGCTGAAATTTGACATTATTGATATACTGTGCTCTTTGTCATTATCTTCTAGTTAGCTTTTTTTCTAGTTCTTCTCCATGTTTCTTCTCTGTGTTTCTTCTCTGTCTTTCATTGGATTCTCCATAAACCTTTATTAAATTCTCTTCTGATCTGCCTTTAGTATTTTGGTTTACATGTTTTGTCCTTGGCTCACACGTATCCGTTTTATTATCATCCAGAACTTCCTTAATCACCAGTTCACTGAAAACTTACAAACCATACGTCTAGCCTTTCATATGTCCTCCAGAATCTATTCCTACTGAATCTACCTTTCTTTAACATTCTTTAAATTGTGAAATGTAATAGTCATTGAGAGAAATACTTAAAACCCTTATATCACTACATAATTATAAAATATAGCATTGTCATTACCCTAGAAGCTGCTTTTTACACTCTTTATCAAACCTGCTTCTCATTGTATGTCCCCCTAAAGAGTCTTTCTTTACTCTGCTTGTTTTAGACTTCAAGTACAATATTCTTTGTCTTCTTTTGCTCAACATTATATTTTTGAGATTTATTCAGGTTCTTATATAAACAGTTTTTTTTTCTTTTTCATTTCTATAAGATGTTATAACCTTATATGACCATGCCACAATTTATTTATCCATTCTTTTGACTTTGGACATTTGGGTTGTTCATAGGTTTTGGAATTATGCTGTTGGAACATTTGTATATGTGTCATAGTGCACATGTGTATGTACAGGTTTACCTATGGTATATACCTAAGGAAAGTGTATTTGCAACATTGCTAGATGATATCAGAGTGGTTGTACCAATTTGTATTCCCACCAACATGCATGAGAGTTCTCATAGGTCGATATCCTTACCAACACTTGGTATTGTCAGATTTGTTTGTTAGGTATTTGCGTAATGATATCTTAATGAAATTTTAATTTGCATTTTCCTTATTACTAACAAATTTAACAATTGTTCATTTGTTTTTCACTCAAGGATTTTTGTCTTTTGAGGTACCTGTTCCAAGTGTTATACCTCATTTTTCTATAGTTGTCTTTTTTTTTGGTAGGAGTTCTTTATTAGCTTTAAACATCACAGGTATCTTCTGTGATTTTTACTTCTTGTTTTACTTTATATCATTTTAGAGGTTCTTAATATAATCAAATCTTTTAGTCTTTTACTTTATGAATCATGATTTCTCTCTTGTTTTTGATGAGGTTTTCCAAGTCTGTTCGTATATTCTGAATTAATTGTTTCAGCTCCTGTATCTCATTTGAATTGTTGGTTTGTTCCTTTGACTGGGCCATATCTTCAATTTTTCTAGTGTGATTGGTTGTTTTTTGCTGGTGTCTAGGTATTTAATTACCTTAATTGGTTTATTCTGGAGATTGCTTTCATTTCTTTTACCTAGGATTTTCTTGCTGAATGAATTTGTTGTCTGTCTGTTCTTTGACATTCAGTTCAGCTTTTTCTGGACCTTTAGCTTAAGTTTTGTTTAACAGAGGAGAATTTTTCAGTTCTTGTTTGTTGCCCTTCTTGTATGGTGCCTTTCCCCCCCCCCCCCACCCTTAGGAGGGTCTACATAGGTATTATAGACCCCAGCCAGGTTTTCCCAGACCAAACTGGCCTCCTATCAGGGAGAAGGAGTCACCTGTGTTGGTTTTCCCCGAGGGTGAGACCCAGCAGGTTGAAAGACTTTCCTGTGAAGTCTCTGGACTCTTTTTCTTATCCTGCCCAGTATGTGGCACTTGTCTGCCTGCAGGTCCCACCAGCATAAGATGATGTGGTACCTTTAACTTTGGCAGACTCTCCTTGCTGGGGGCATGGTGGAAACAGAGGAGAGGTTGTAGGCTGGTTTTAATGACTTCAAATTATCATGCTCTGGTGTGTGAATTCCTTGAGGAAGGGGTTTCACCTGAGTTGGGCTTCACCCCTCCCCTGGCAAGGCACAGGCTTGAGACAAGCCCTGAAATGAGCTTGTTTCTCCCTGTGCCTGGGGCAGTTGCAGCCTGAGAAGTCCTGCCGCTGAATCCAGAGGCAGTCAAGCCTTTGTAGAAACACAGCCACAAAAACCTCTGTTTCTTTTCTTATTTTCTTTTTCCGTTAGCCAAATGAGCAACCTCGGCTTTGACCAGGTTCACCTGAGCTGGGGGCCTATTTTTAGTAGTCAGAATTTGTTAATTAATGACACAATTGGTGTTTGGTTGGGCTCAGCCCCTGCTGCTGGTAAAGTCTCTTTCCTTTCCCTCTGGGAAGCCGCCTGTGGGGGAGGGGCGCTGGCTGCTGCGCCTTGGGGAACTCCTGGTTCTGGGGGGGCTCGCAGCTGGTCCAGCTGGTCCAGACTGGGGTATGCTGTGTGTCTGGTCACTAACGTGGCTCCAGCTGTTCTGTACTGTTTTTGGTTATTTAGTAGTTGTATCTGGAGGATGAACTAAAACACGCACATTGCTAACCCACCATCTTGGCCCCGCTCACCTTGTTGAACTCTCTGTCTTGTTTAAGAAAATTTCCCTTCTTCTGAGGCCATGAAGTTAATCTTCTGTTTTCTCTACTAAAAGCATAACAACTTAGCCTTCCCTTTACATTTAGGTATTTAGTCTACCTACAGTTGATTTTTATGTGTAGTAGGAATCTCATATATATATTTTTCCATATAATTATCCTCTTGTTCAGCAACATTTATTGCAAAGTTCATCTTTTTTCTACCGTTTGGCAGCGCCATCATCTCTATTATATGCAAAGTTTCCATACGTGTGTGTGGGCCTGTTTCTGGGCTCTCATTCTGTTGCCCCTCTCTATTTATCTAACCATACATCAGTAGCCCTGTGTTTCTATATCACGAGCAAGTCCTCCTGCTTCACTTTTCGTGGATGTCTTGGTTATTCTTTTCCTTTGTTTTCCATGTAAATATTAGACTGGCATTATTATCAAGTTTCACAAATAAGCCTTTTGGAATTACATTAAATTTGAAAACTAATTTGAGAAAAATTTTTAAAGATTTTTTTTTCCTATGTACTTAAGTAGTATTTGCATTGGTATAGAGATATGATTGAACTTTGTATAATAATTTTGTATCCAGTAAGTTTGCTACAGTTAAAATTCTTGTAATTTATTTGTAAATTATTTTGTTTTTCTAATTACACAGTTTGCATCTATGAATTTTGAATTTTTTTTCCTTTTCTAACCATTAACTTTTTATTTCATTTAACTTGTTCTTGTTGGGTTGATTATTCAGTACAGTGTTCAGTAGAAGTGACAGTGGGCATAATAGTCTCATTCCATATCTCACAGGGAAAGCTTGCACTGTTTCACCATTAAGAATGATGTTTATTGTAGGTTTTTTTGGTCGAATTTCCTTATCAGAATGGAAGTTCCCTTCTATCCTTAATTTGTTAAAAGCTGTTTTGTTTTTGAATCAGGAATGAGTTTTAGATTTTATTAAGTGCTTTTTCTGGGTCTGTTGATAATCACATAATTTTTCTTCTCTGATCAAGTAAACTGGTGATGTACATTAATTGATTTTCATTTGTTAAACTATCTTTATAAGGCTGAAATTGACCCAGTGAGGTATGATCTTTTTTAATATTGCTGGATTTGGCTTGCTAATATTTTATGATTTTTTTTTACATTGATGTGTGAGATGCATATGTGTATTATTTTTTTCTTGTCCTTTTTTTGATTTTCATGTCAAAGGCATGCTTGCCTCATAAATACATTTGGGCTTATTTCTTTTATCTTACCTGGAAAGTTTGTGTAAAAGTGGCTTCATTGCTTCTCTCAGTGTTGGGTAGAATTTACCGAACAGAGATTCCTTTGTGTGTGTTAAGATTTTTGGCATTGATTGAATTTTGTCTGTGATTATAGGGCTATTTTCTTTCTTCTCTAATTAGTTGTGAGAAGTTATTTTCTAGGAATTTGTCTACTTCATCCACATTTAAATATTTATTAGTATTACAGTTTTTCATTATTTTATCTTTTTTTTTTTTAATGTTTTTATTTTTAAACCCAGAATTTCTCAGTTTATTTGATCCTACTTTGGAAATCTAGTTTTTACTTTATTTTATTTCATCATCACAATCAACAATTTTTTTTCTTTTTTGTGGAAAATAGCATATATACAAAAAAGCAATGAATTTCAAAACACAGCACAACAATTAGTTGTAGAACAAATTTCAGAATTTGGTATGGGTTACAATTCCACCGTTTTAGGTTTTTACTTCTTGCTGCTCCAAGACACTGGAGACTTAAAGAAATATCAGTATAATGATTTGATTCAGCAATTATACTCATATGTTAAACCCTACCTTCTCTGTATAACCCCATCATCCTCTTTGATCTTTCTCCCAGTCTTTAGGGTTATTTGGGCTATGCCCATTCTAACTTTTTCATGTTGGAAGGAGCTGTCAATATAGAGGAATGGAGCTAGTTGATGTTCTTTAAAGGCTGGCACTTCTGGATTTCAGAACTTACTTGGTCTAGTAATGCATCTGGAGGTTGTAGATTTCTGGAAAGTAATCATAGTGCGTGGGACCTTTATAGAATCTTGTGTAAAGCCCTAAGTGTTCTTTTTAGAGTTGGCAGGGATGAATTTGGTTGGGGTTTGGCAAATTATGATAGGTAGCAATGTCTAGCTGAAGTGCCTCCAGAGTAGCCTCTTGACTCTATTTAAACTTTCTGAGCCATTGATACCTTATTTGTTACACTTCTTTTCCCCCTTTTGGTTAGGATGGAATTATTGATTCCAGGTGCCAGGACCAGGCTCATTGCTAGAAGTCTTATCCTGCATTGCCAGGAAACTTTCGCACCTGGCTGTGAAAACTTTCACACCTACATAAGGGGAAGGGTAATGGTTTCACTTGCAGAGTTGAGCTTAGAGAGAGGCCACATCTGAGCAATAAAAAAGGTCCTCTGAAAGTAACTCTTAAGCATAACTATAGGTAGGCCTAGCTTCTCCACTACCTGAATAAGCTTCACAAGAGCAATCCACAAAATCAAGGCTTGGCCTATTGACTTGGGCGTCCCTAAGGTTTGAGACAGTAGCAGCAATTTCCTCGGTGATAAAGTTTAGTAGTTCCATATTTTTCTCCCATCCTTTAAAGGACTTTGCCAGTACTTTTTGATTATCTGGATAACATACTCTGGGCTGTATCTGGGTATTACATTAAGCTATATAGGGTTACAGGCCCTCATTCCCATTCTAGGCTCCCTGTATTTGGGTTGTTTAAATAATCTCTCCAGACAGGTTGAGTTGGACTATGTGCCTGCAGAATATTTTATGTAATTTTCAGGGACCTTATGATCTTGCTTCTCATTTAAGCCAGCTTGTTTCTTTGTGACCTCTTTTTTGGAGGGGAGGTGAGATTTATTTTCCTGCACCAGGAATGATCAAAGAATATATTCCTCTATGCCACCTTCTTTGCAAAGCTATCCCAGCTCCCTAATTTCACTTTTTTCTTATAGCTGTTTGAGCTTACTTTGTAGCATATGTATTGTGATTATTTTTTCCCCACTGTCTCACTCTTTAACCCCAGATGATTGGTTCATTAAGAGCAGAGCCCTGACTTTTCTGTATACCTGAACTCTATTACCCAACACAGGGTAGAGACTCAGTGATGTTCTGGATCAGTGTTTAAATGAGAGGATATTTTGCTAGTTGGTTGGTTTTATCATTAGAATGCTTTCCTTTGTAAATAATTTAAAACTTGAAAACTTGATTTCATTACGTATTTCTATTTGTTTTTGCTTAACGTACTGATATTTCATTTTTTGTTTACTTGTCAGAATTTAATACAAATTCCTTAAGTTGTTCAATAACACATGTACAGTATGTCTTTATATGTGAATAAACAATCCGTTATGAAAGGAAATTTGGGTATTACTTGCTATAATCAGATATATATGGCAGCAAACTTAGGAGAAATTTATATATACAGTGGACCAAGATTATCAGAATGTAAGTACTTCATATTCAAGATGCTCAGGTGTGATTTAAATTGTGGATAAACCTGTTAACCTCAGAAAGTGGTTCCATATTACTTTTTAAACTCTGTTTTACTTTTTTTATGACAGCTTCATTGAGATATAATTCATATACCATTTTTTTTTTTACCTAAGTTTATAATTAATAGTTTTTGGTATATTCAAAGAATTGTGCAGCTGTCATCACAGATAAGTTTAGAATATTTTCATCACCCCCCAAAAGAAGCCTCATACCCAGTAGCATTCAGCCCCCAGCACCCCCAATCCTAGGCAATTACTAATCTGCTTTCTGTTACTATATTTGCCTATTCTGGACATTTCATATAAAGGGGGTTGTTCAAAATGTGGTCCTTTGTGACTTGACTGCTTTCACTCAACATAATGTTTTCAAGGTTTGTCCTGTCTTAATATTTATCAGTACTTCATTCTTTTTTTTGTGGCTGAATACTATTCCATTGTATCGATATACCATAGTTTATGTATCTGTTCATCAGTAAAGAGACATTTGGGTTTTTTCCTTTTTTTTTATTGCTTTTTATGAATAGTGATAGGGCAGTTATTCTGTAATTTGTGTGTATTCAGTGTATTTACTGATAACTTCTTGAAGTTAGAGACTTTTGTGCTAATTATTTTATTTTGGCTCCTTGTAAATAAGATATGAGGAGGAATTCTAATCTAAATGAATAAATTCAAAATAATATGAGAATATTATTTATAGATAGCTAATATTCCTATAACTAGTTTTGTTCTTCATTTTGAGTATTTAAAGCCTTGGTTTTTTCCTTAGCCATTGGTTCTGCATTCATTTTTCATTAGCTAGTATCAATAATTTTTTAAGGCCATCTAGATGAATTTTCTTTCACTTTTCTGACAGGAGTTACTGATTACTGTAGTTCATCACTTCATATAATTTAGCAAAACCTTAATACATTCTGGAAGAGCTCTATAGTGTGCTAAATGGATTATTCTTTACTACATATAAATACCTGCAGTTATTGAAAGTTCACATTCTGCTAACTTCCACTATAAGGGATTCATATTCTTTGGTCTTTTCACTTCTCCTTTTAAGTTACGTAACTAAAGCTGTGATTCTCTCTGTTGAGAAAGGAAAATTTGGTAGTTTTTAATTCTGAATTTTTCAAACTGTAATTTATATTTTTAAGGTGCCAATATTCAAATAAAAATTACTCAAATTTATAGGTATGTTCAAGATCAATTAATTTAGAAAAAGCTTCAGAGTCTTTGAAAGGAAACATGGCTGCTTTTCTAAAGTAAGTGTCTTTCCTGTTTTTTTCAACTTTGAACTTAGTGTTCTGTGAAAAGTATCCTTTATTATTAGTCTTTATGTCTTTGTCCTGCATATATTATAGCCAGGCATTTTAGCTGGAATCTGAGGACCAGATAAAGTTGAGTTCAGATCTGTATAGCAGTATGTAACTTTAGGATCATATAAGATACTTTTCTGTATTGTGGCATTCATATCAGAATTTTAAATAAGCACTGAAAGGAACATTTTTAATGTATTTCAGAGTATTATATAATTTATGAAATGGTAGATATTTTTAGTGAGTTGCAAATAAAAATTAGTTAATATGGTTGTTTTTCCCAAACTAAATTAAGCATGTTTTTGTTTTATAATATTTCCTGTTGATCTAGGAATGTTTGTCTGGGTTTGGAAGATCTGCAGTATGTTTTTATGATTTCTTCACATGAGCTTTTCATTACGTTGTTGAAAGATGAAGAACGAAAGCTACTTGTTGATCAGATGAGGAAGAGATCCCCTAGAGTAAATCTGTGCATTAAACCTGTAACTTCATTTTATGATATACCAGGTTAGCTCTCTAGTCTGCTAGCTAAAATATTGGCACATTTTGCTCCTCTATTCAAGTTAACAGGAAATATATTTAAAGATACTCTCTTATTCTAGTTCATACATTATCAGTAATTTATAGAAACTTACCTGTCTTCATGTTTGTGTATCAGTAGTTAAGTTCTGGGATTCTGCTGAGTCTGTGTCTAATGGAGATTTATGTGTAGATGCATAAAAAGCTTTAGAATTAAAATGGAGGTGTGAGGGTGATAAAGGATGTTGGGAACTGAAAAAATGTTGGAAGTACAGCGACTTTTATATGTTTGACTTTTGTTTAATACATGCTTTCATACTGACCATATTGAAACCCTGAAATCAAATACAGATCTCCATGCGTTTTAACATATATTACCATGATCTGATCTGGTGGCTATACATTTAGCTTTGACAGTGTTGCCATTTTTGCCTTATCTGTTTGATGCTATTGTTCCGTTTTTGCCCTTATTTTATAAATTTAAGTGGAAATTTAGTGCTGAATAAGAAACATATGCTTCAAAACTTAATATAGAAGAGACGGAGAATTTAACTGGTTTCACAAAAGCAAATCTTTAGCTGTTTTGATTCTCACAAGATTTAAACTGATTTACTCTGTCCAGTTGTAAAGGAAAAGAATGATACAAAAGGCTGGGAATGCATTATTGAAGATTTTCTGAAAGCTGATCTATAAGTAGGGATTTTAGTATCATTTGTTTCTCTGAAAGAGGAATGCTTCCTCCTCCACCCTCAAAAAATATACATATTTAATGTTTAGTACACAAAATTAACATTTTATACATGCTTTTTTTGTTAATGTGTTATATTTAAAAGTCAGAGGGTAGCTGTTTTAATCCTTTCCATATATTCCACATAATTCTTTCCATAAACCAAATATTGACTCTTAACTTTGCTTATATTTTTACTGTCTTTTTTTAATACATTTATTTCTTTAGGAAATGCATGCTAATACAAAATTTTTTAGAGTGTTATGAGGATAAAGTTAATACATAATTTACATTATGTTTAGTAAATTAGTTCCTAAAATAAGAGCTGCATTTAAATTATAGATGATATACTTACAAACATACACATTTCTCTTGCTAGATTGTCATTTTCAGATAGATTTATATATGCCCCTTAATTAAATTATTATTGAAGTAGAAATCTGTTTCCTTTCTTAGCATCAGCAAGTGTCAACATTGGCCAGTTGGAACACCAGCTTATATTGTCAGTGGATCCCTGGAGGATTCGACAGATTTTAATTGAGTTACATGGTATGACTTCAGAGCGCCAATTTTGGACAGTGTCTAATAAGGTAAGAAACGCTCTGTTAAGAACAGGTAAGATTAATTCACCTTGTGTCAGTTTAGTTGAACACTGTAAGTATATGGGATCTTGAATAAAGCATGAGATTTTGTTGTTTGTCCAGATTGTGTGACGCCCTGAAATGTCCCAGGGTAATTGGACGGTGATTAAAGAAGTATTTGCCAAGTCCCCTTGTGGGTTGGAGAGAAATGAGGAAATATTCAGCTTCCCCATTTGGAGAATTTCTGATATTCTTGCAAGCAATGTGGACAACCAAATCAGTATACCGAGTCCTAGATCTTGGGGTTAGCCTCTGTGAAACTTATTCCTGCAAAGGAGAAGCTAAGCCTACTTATAATTTTGCCTAAGAGTCAACTCCAGAGAATCTCTTGTTGCTCAGATGTGTCCTCTCTCTCTCAGCCAACTCGGCAGGTGAACTCACTGCCCCTACGTGTTACATGACTCCCAGGGGTGTAAATCTCCCTGGCAGTGTGAGACAGAACCCTTGGGATGAGCTAGGATCTGACATCATGGGTTTGAGAAAGCCTTCTTGAACAAAAGGGGGAAGAGAGATTTGAGGCAAAATAAAATTTCAGTGGCTGAGACATTTCAAGCAGAGTTGAGAAGCTATCCTGGAGATTATTTTTATGCATTATATAGATTCTCTTTTTTAGTTTATGATGTATTGAAATGGCTAGGGGGAAACACCTGAAACTGTTGAGCTGTGTTCCAGTAGCCTTGATTCTTGAAGACAATTGTATAACGATATAACTTTTATACTGTGACTGTGTGATTTTGAAAACCTTGTCTCTGAAGGTCCTTTTATCCAGGGTATGGGCAGATGAGTAAAAAAATATGGATAGAAAGTAAATAAATAATAGAGGGGATAATGGGTAAAATAAATTGGGTAGATGGAAGTACTAATTAGTGGTCAGTGAGAGGGAGGGAGGGATAGGAGTATGAAATTTATAAGTTTTTTTCTTTTTATTTCGTTTTCTGGAGAGATGTAAATGTTCTAAAAAGTGATCATGGTGATGAATACACAACTATGTGATGATATTGTGAGCCATTGATTGTACACCATATATGGACATTATGTGTGTGAAGATTTGCCAATAAAAATATTTAAAAGGAAAAAAAGAATGTCATAAAAATGGAATCAGTATAGCATGTAACTTTTTGGACTGGCTTCTTTCACTCAGCATAATTCCTTTGAGATTTCTCAAGTTATTTTGTGTTACAAAAGTTCCTTTATATTGCTGAATAATATTCCATAGTACAGATGTTATCACAGTTTACTCACCTGTTGAAGGACATTTGGGTTGTTTCCCGTTCTGAATTTTTACAAATAAGCTGTGTTTTTTTCAGGAAAAAAGATCGAACAACCAAACGTATTCCAATAATGGAATTTTCTTAATTTAATAATAACCATCTATAATTTAAGGCACTACAAGGAAAAATAAATGCCAAATTATGTACCTCTGTTCCCTCTATTCTTTCAGTGATTAATTACTAGAAGTAAGAAATGACATTTGTTATACTATTAAACTTCTGTGTAGCAGCATTTTTCTGTTCTCATTTACAATTGCAAACAATTTGAGGTTTGTAAATGATAACTAGAAAAATCGATGAAACAAGTCTGAGCAGTGATTTTATTTTTAAAAGAATATGTGGTCCTAGATGATATAATTCAGAATCTTCTGGCTGCAGAACTGCTCCTTGTCATAGAAAACAAGAGACCCCCTTTCTAATTGCTGTTTAGGGACACTAGCAAACTTCTTGAGTGTTGCAAAACGGGGTATCAAATAAAACCATTTTTATGATGAACTAAAAAAAAAAAGAACAGGTAAGAAAGTTATGCTTGTTTACTTCTGTTAATACAAGAGCTATTCCTTGACCTTTTTGAGAATAAGGACTCCTTTAAAAAAATTTTTTTTTTATTGATACATGTTTTATCTTCACATACCATGTAATCATCCAAAGTGTACAGGGGTTCACAATATCATCATTTAGCTGTGCATTTATTATCTCAATTGACTTTTATTTCATTTTTTTGTGAAAAATAACATAGATAAAAGAGAAACAAATTTCAAAGCATGTCACAACAATTAGATGTAAAGCCAATTTCAGAGTTTGGTATGGGTTGCAATTCCACAATTTTAAGTTTTTACTTCTAGCTGCTCAAAAATACTGGAGGCTCATCTTGCATAGAGGTTCACTCTGCAAAAATTCCTCTCCCCAGAAAAACAGAGCCACAAACAACCTGGGGAATGAGGCCTCTACTTCCCCCAGCAAAGGTTAATGCCAAAAGAATGCTGGATCAGCATTCTTCCTCCATCCTTTTGAAAAACAAAGGGAGGAGATGTTGGGGACAATTAAGGTAGCATGTATAAAATCCACCCTCAGCGATGCCCGAAACATGCAACATGGCTGCCAGGGCTGAAACAAAGAACAGCCTAAACTATAATCAGCCTTCTTCACGGAAGTAATAGTAGTTCGCGCCAAAAGTTCTAACCGTACATCTGCCCTCTGCCCTAGCAACAGCAGCCGCCAATCCCAGATCACCACCGTCCCTACTAGCCACTCCCTCTCCTTCTAGAGTATATATACCCAGCCTCCTCAATAAACTTTTGCAGCTTGATCAGAAAAAAAAAAAAAATACTGGAGGCTAAAAGAAATATCAATATAGTGATTCAGCAATCATACTCATTTGTTAAACCCTACCTTCTCTGTATCTTTTTCCCACTCTTCAGTGGTATTAGGGGTATGCAGATTCTAGCTTTTTCATGTCGGAAGGGGCTGTTGCTAATATGGGATGGGGGATAGAACTAATTGATGTTCTGGAGAGGCTGATCCATCTGCATTTCAGAATTTATCTGATCCAAAGACCCATCTAGAGGTTGTAGTTTCAGGAAAGTTACCCTAGTGCATGGGACATTTGTAGAATCTTATACAGTGCCCTAGGTATTCTTTAGGATTGGCAGGAATGGTTTTGTGTTTGGCAAGCTATGATAGGTAGCAGTGTGTAACTGAAGCTTGTGTAAGAGTGACCTCCAGAGTGGCCTTATTGAACTCTCAGCCATTGGTACCTTATATATTACACTTCTTTTTCCCGGTTTAGTCAAGATGGCATTGCTGATTCCATGGCACCAGGGCCATATCATCCCTGGGAGTCATCTCCCATGCTGCCAGGGAGATTTTCACCCCTTGATGTCATGTCCCATGTAGGGGGAAAGGCAATGATTTCACTTGCAGAGTTGGGTTTAGAGAGAGTGAGGCCACATCTGAGCAACAAAAGAGGTCCTTCAGAAGTAACTCTTAGGCATGCCTATAGATAGGCTAAGCTTCTCTACTATATACCTAAGCTTCACAAGAACAAGCCCCAATATCAAGGACTTGGCCTATTGATTTGGGTGTCCCTAATGTTTAACACAGTATCAGGTGCTTCCCTGGTGATAAAGTTTAAGAGTTCCATGTTTTTCTCCCATCCCTCCAGGGCCTTTGCCAGTACTTTTTTTTGTTAATAGTGTGAATATTTATTTCTTTGCTTTGTAATTAGTATCTGTGTATTTATACATAAGTCAAGTATCTTGGTTTTCCTCTTTATTTTCTTTTTTCTAAAATTTACTTTTTCATCACATAGTTGTATATTCATCATCATGATCCTTTCGTAGAACATTTGCATCAATTCAGAAAAAGAAATAAAAAGAAAACAGAAAAAAATTCATACATACCATACCCCTTATCCCTCCCTTTCATTGATCACTAGCATTTCAGTCTACTAAATTTATTTTAACATTTGTTTCCCCTCTTATTTATTTTTAATTCATATGTTTTACTTGTCTGTCCGTAAGTTAAATAAAAGAAGCATCAGACACAAGGATTTCACAGTCACACTGTCGCATTGCAAAAGCTGTATCATTATGCAGTTATCTTCAAGAAACATGGCTACTGGAACACAGCTCTACATTTTCAGGCAGTTCCCTCCAGCCTCTCCATTACACCTTAACTAAAAAGGTGATACCTATTTAATGTGTAAGAATAACCTCCAGGATAACTTCACGACTCTGTTTGGAATCTCTCAGCCATTGTGACTTTATTTTGTCTCATTTCTCTCTTCCCCCTTTCGGTTGAGAAGGTTTTCTTAATCCCTTGATGCTGAGTCCCAGCTCATTCTAGGATTTCTGCCCCATGTTGTCAGGAAGGTCCACACCCCTGGGAGTCATGTCCCACGTAAACAAGGGGCAGCCTTTTTTAGGCCTTCTATTATGCAGGTTAAAAAAGTGGGCCATATGGGTAAGGTCAGGAGATTTAGGTTGGTAATTCCAAGATGGAGTAGTTGCTGGTCTGATAGATGAGGTCATAGGAGTGAGTGAAGTGTTGGAGCTCTTTTATGTATGTGGCAGGGTTTTCCAAGATCGTCCCTAGTTGGTTTCCTATTTGACTTAAATAAGGTAGTGAAAAAGGCACATATACTTTATTCTTTCATCCCCCACTACATCCCAGAGGGGTAAGAGGGGGAGCTGGTATCTATGCACAGTTAAGAAGTGGGGGATTAGGATCTGCTTTTGTGTCAACAGAGGGGAGGGTGGCGACAATAAAGGGGGAGGCTGCAGTTCTCGTGAGCGGGTATGAGTAGGGGAGAAAGGTGGGGCAGAAAGTGAAGTTGAGGATGGGGTGGAGGAAGTGGGGTGGGGAGAGTCTGGAGACAACAGCAGAGATATGTAGGGAGGAGGTGTAGGAGAAGCAAAATCCGATGGATCAAAGTCAAAATTTTTGGAGAATTTAGGGGAGGGAAGAGTGGAAGAGGAAGGTTTATGAGAGAGTTTTGTAAGGTTTATGTAAGGGATGAGTCTCTTAGTCTCAGAAAACTTGAAAATTGAAAATGCCATTTCCTGCCTGTTGACTTTCGTTATTCAATTTGTACTGTGGCCACGCAGAAGTTGAATAAAAAAAGAGCATTTTGAGTCTGATGTCTCCCTCTGGGTACAGAGTTTTAAGGTTATGGAGGAGACAACTTAAAGTATGGGTTTTTTTGTTTTTTTTGAGGGGATGGCAAAATTGAGTTCCCCATTTTAAGTGGTATGAGTGAGACTAAGGAATCTTAAGGTGGGGGAGATTGTAAGTGAGACAGGCATCCCTAAATTAGTCAGGAATCTCCCAGGAAATATAAGATTGTACTTGAAACCAGACATTTCAAGAGCCAAGGGGAAAGGGTCTTTTCCACAATGGGCATCCTGTCCACCATGATCCTCGGGAATGGTGAGGACCCAGACAATGGAGAAAGGAGTAAAAGAGAGAGAGAGAGCGAGAAAGAGCAGGATCCTCTGGTGGAAGAATTCTTAACTCGCCTGGCTGTGATTTGTGTCTCAGTATAGATGTGTTCCACAGTGGCAGGGTGGAGCTGTGGGGGTGGGGGGAGGGCAGTTGGGTACAGGCTACAAGGTTGTGGTAGGTTGAGCGGGAAATATGGAGAGAAAGAGAGGTAGACATGAGTGAAGAGAAAAGAAGGCCTGATCATATGGAACTTCACTCCATTTTCTAGTCTGACAAATGAAATTGTCAAGATCACAGTATTTTATAATCAAAGGTCCCAGTTCTCTGGCCACTGTGAAAATAACTCACAATCTAGTTTATATTATGGCCAGATAATATTAGAGTATGAGATGCTTAGATTGAATTTGATCTTGGTAGCCTGAGTTTTGTACTGTTTAAGTAGGCTCCCTAGGGGGGTGGCTACTGAGGAAAGGGAGTGCCCTGTGCTCATGTCACCAGTGTAAGGGAAGAAAAAGGTTTCCTTAGAATTTGGGGTTCCCCAACTTAAAAGGAACCAGACAAAGGCCTCTTCTAGAGCTGGGCTCCCCAAGCTCGTAAGAAACTGGACAGATCAGAGTGGTCTCTTAGAGAGAAGCTGGCATCCCGGGTTCAATCTAGAGAGTAGGCACACCCTCATCTGGAGGGATTGCTGGGGCTGCGTTAGAGCCCTGTACTAGGGCTTTAGAGAACAGACGAGAGCCTGAAGAGCCAGATAGAGGGCTGGATGGCAACAGGGGTAGTTGGGGTAGACTTTTGATTTTGGTTCCAGCAGTTTGGCAGGCTGGGGTGGGTGAAGTTCCAGTTTCCTCTCCGGGCAGCTTGGCCATTGTCAGAGGTGGAGTTTTGAGGGTGACGGACTGCCGGGAGAGACTCAAATGGGGGCTGCACCCAGGGCCCACTGACCAGGATCTGGGAGTAAGCCTGGGATGAACTTCTGCTGCCTACTGCTTCCAGGTTGCAGGGCTTGGGGCTGGGGGGTCACCTCGCTCTGAGTCCTGGGTTTCGGCACCAGATGAAAGGCAAACTCACCAAAGTTGAGGCACAGTTTTTTTTCAGAAACAGAGCTACCCGGGCAGGGTTTCAAGAGAGAAACAGCAGCTGTCCCAGTCTTATTTTTGAAAGACAGTTTTACCAGATACAGAATTCTTGCTTAGCAATTTTTTGCTTTCAGCACTTTAAATATTATCCCCCTTCCTTCTTTCGTCCATTGTTTCTAATGAAAAAGTTAGCACTTAATGTTGAAGCTCCCTTATATGTGAAACATTGCTTCTCTGTTGCTGCTTCCACAGTTTTCTCTGTATCTTTGCCATTCAGCTGATTTGGTCTATTTGGGTTTATACTTTGGGAGTTTTTTGAGCATCTTCAATGTATATATTCATATCTTTTGTTATATTTGGGACATTTTCAGCTATTGTTTCTTTGAATATTTTCTCTGCTTCTTTCTTCTCCTTCTGGGACTCCCACAATGTGTATATTAGTATCTCTCATGATGACTCCAGTTTCCTCTCTCTTTTTTTTTTTTTTTTTAAATTTAGATAAGTTTTGGGTTTAACAGAACAATCATGCATAAAGTACAGGAATCCCATATAACATTCTGTTATTAGCACCTTGTATTGGTGTGGTACGGTTTTAAAATTGATGAAGCAGGTTTATAATTCTGCTGGTATCTAATACATTTTTCTTTCTTTTGTTTAGACTGTCTTATCTTCAAATTCATTGATTCCTCTGTCAGCTCCAGTCCATTGTTGAACTGCTATGGAGTTTTTAAATTTGTTTCCATGTTTTTTAGCTCTGTTTGGTTTCTTTTAATAATTTCCATTTCTCTTTTGATACTCTGTTTTCATCTATTATTTTCCTGATTTTCTTTAGTTCTTTGTCCCTGTTTTCCTTTAGCTCTTTGAGCATATTTAGAACCATTTTTTTAAAAGTCTTTAGAGTATTCAAGGTCTGATCCACCTCAGTGATGGTTTGTAACGTTTTAATGTTCTTCTTTTCCTGGGCCTTCACTTCCTATTTTTCTTTATGTTTTGCAACCTTTTGTTGGAACTTGGACATTTTGATATTTTAGGATGTTATTACTGAAATTAGACTCTGAAGCATCTTTTCCTTAAGCTTGCATCCAGCTAGTATTGTGACAGAGCTCTGTTTGAATGCCAGGAATTTACGGGAAATTTAAAAAAGGAAGAAAAGAAAACACCTTTCTCATTCTTCGCAGGTTGATCTGTATAGAGGTTTTCCTTTAGAGCTTATCTGTGTAGAGTTTAGAATATGGCTCCTTTCTGTGTATGCGTTTTGTCTTGAGAGTGACGTTTGGCTCTAGACCCCTTTACCTGGACAAAAATGTCCCATCGTCCCTAAGAAACAGTTTCCTCATGGTTCTGAGTACTGCACTGTATGTTTTTCATTCAGCAGTCCCTTGCCCCAGGCAGCATGACTTGACTGCTCTCTCATAGCATTCTGTAGGAGAGCTCATTGTGCTACCTTTTACATGTAGGATGTGTTCTGGGAAAAGAGTCTCTTAGGCCACCACCAGACTGATTGGGCCAGACCTGTAGTTCCCAATATGTGCACAGGGTTAGTCTCTTCTCTCTAGAACCAGGGCCAAAGAACTGCCCTGGTAGCATGAGCTATCTCCCTGCAAAGCTGATGGGGATAGGGCAGGGGCCAGAGAGGACACCAGGAGATTTCTACCACTTTTAAGTGGTCTTTTTCTTTATTCAGCATTTGCCCTGTTGCTAAAAACCTTGAGCTTTTTCTGGAACTTTGAGAAAGATGTTTCTGCCAGTTCTTACTAGTTGCTTAAAGCATCCTTGGGGAAATGGAACCCTGAAGCTTCTCACTCTGCCTTCTTGATTCAGTTATTTCCCATAACTGTAGGAAATTTGGTAGACTATTGATGAAAGTAGAATAAATAGGAATCCTTTGATCATATTTGATTATTTAAAGTAAAGCCAGTAGTTTTACCACTTCTTTTGGTCCCTGGCCAGTAATGGAAGGTTTTCAGAAAGAAATCATCCAACAGGTATACATGATTAGAAATGGGGAAGAAAGCATATTTTAGAATTTATTTTAGAAGCTAGATACGTTCTTTGACATATTGATGTTCCAGCATATTAGAGCACTGATCTAATATAACTTGCCTACCCCACATACTGATCCTGATTCCACTTCTCTGGAGTTTAAAAGACAAAAATAAATGGGCATCTGTTTTAGTTTGCTAATATTGCCTGAAGGCTAATATACCAGAAATGAGTTGTATTTTATAGAGAGAATTTATTGCTAAAAGTTTACAGTTCTAAGACCTTAAAAATGTCTAAAATAAGGTACTCAGAGAAAGATACTTTGACTTAAGAAAGGCTGATGGCAAAGGCTGATGTTTGTGTTGCCCTGAGCATTTTCCAAAATGATTCCCTCTTAAAGGACTCCAGTAAGTGCATTAACACCCACATTGAGTTTCCCAATAGAAACTACTTAATCAAAAGGTCCCACCCCCCCAGTTGGGTAGGTCACATCTCCATGGAAATAACTTAATCAAAAGGTCCCACCCTAAAGAGTAATATGAGACAAAGGGTCAATGGCTGAGAGATTCCAGAGTGGGAGGTTATCTTGGAGGTTATTCTTACGCATTAAGTAGTTATCACCTTGTTTAAGATGTAGTGGAGGGGCTGGAGGGAATTGCCTGAAAATGTGCTGTGTTCCAGTAGCCATGTTTCTTGATGATGATTGAACAATGATATAGCTTTCACAATGAGACTCTGTGAGTGTGAAAACCTTATGTCCAATGTTCCTTTTAGCTACTATATCAACAGAAGAGTAGAACATATGGAATAAAAATAAATAATAGGGGGAACAAATGTTAAAATAAATTCAGTTTGAAATAGTGGTAAATGAAAGTGAGGTGTAAGGGGTATGGTATATATAGTTTTTTTTTCCTCTATTATCATTTTATTTCTTTTTCTGTTGTCTTTTTATTTCATTTTCTAAATCGATGCAAATGTACTAAGAAATGATGAATATGCAACTATGTGATGATATTAAGAATTACTGATTGTATATGTGTAGAATGGAATGATATCTAAATGTTTTGTTTGTTAATTTTTTTTAATTAATAAAAAAAATTTAAAAAAAAAAAAACGTCCCACCCTAAATAATAGGTCTGCCCCCACAATACTGTATTAGGGAAAAGAACATAACTTTTCTGGGGCGTCAGAACAGTACAACAAAGGTTTTTTAGTTCCTTTTTGAATAAGTTCCAATCCATTTAATTATTTATAATTAATTCGTTATAGTAAATAAGCTTTTTTGATTAACATTTCATTATGGCTGCCATTTTCCTCTTTTACAAAATGATTTATTAATGATTGGCTATTTTTTGTTTTAATGTGATTTAAGATTTTTTGAAGCTTCTCATAGATTTGCTCTCTCAGTTTATTTGTATTTTTATATTTTTATTTCTTCTAGTGGGAAATACCTACAGTTTATAGTACTGTTATCCTGGGAATTAAAGACAATTTAACAAGAGATTTGGTTTACATTCTCATGGCAAAAGGTTTACACTGCAGTACTGTTAAGGTGAGTAAAAGTGGACATCAATTTCTGGCTAAGAATATGCTTCAATAATTTTAGCACGAGGTTGTAATCAGAACCAGTTATCTTTTCCTGATTTTAAAGTCTCAATCATAGGCCTAAAAAGATATTATTAAAGGGGTTTTGATTTGTTCTCCTTCCCATACCCTCAGAGCTATACCAGGGTAGTCTTGAACATCTGGATGCTGCTCTGTGCCTTTTTAAAAATTTAGAGAACATGGAAAGATATATTTGCATACTTTAGGATTCAGTTTGTAAAGATTATGTACCAAGACTAAAAAGCAAAACAAAACCTTAAAATTACTTTTGTGTTCTGTATTTTACATAAATACTTTGCAATTTTTTTGAAAGTTGAGACACTAGTAAAATGTTAAATAATACAAGGGCACAAAAGTACATAATTAATAATAAATTAAGTTCTATAAGAAGATTAAAGTTGACATTTGGAGATGGAACTCGAGTTAAAGTTGAGGCTGAAATAAGAGGTAGGTAAAAAAGGTGAAAGGCACTGAAGGCAAAGGAGTATTGAAGGAAGCAAAGTTCAAAGACAAGAAATAAAATGATATCTGGGTAGACTTGAAGTAATAACTGTTGTTAGAGTGTCAGTTGTTATGTGAGATAGGGCACGTGATGAGGCTAGTTGGGGAGGCAAGATCCAGACCGAGAGGACTAATATGAGCTTTGTTAAGGAGTCTGGTCTTTCTAAACCAAAAGTTTTATAGATGAATTACTCAGATGAAGTCTAGTATGTGAACATGGTAGTTTTAAGGGTTGCAGCTCCCAGCTCCTCAACTTTGCTTTGTACTCTTTCCTGTAATTGATCTGCCTGAAAATACTCCTGCATTCACATATCATGTTGGTTCTCCATTCTCACCCCTCTTTCACAATTGTTCTTTTCCTTCTTGCTTTAAACAAGAGGGGTAGGAGGCATACTATCTTCTTACTGTAGTTTTGAAAGTTTTGAAACTAGGTGGTGGATGTTCGCCAGTTTTCTTCTTCAGATTTGTTTTGGGTATTCTAGAGCCTTTGCTTTTACATATGAAATTTGAAATTAGTTTATCAAAGACTCCAAATAAAGCCCACTGGGATTTTCATTTAGATTACAGTGAATTTGTAAATCAGTTTTGTCAAAGGCTACAAAAGAAGCCCACTGGAATTTTCATTCAGATTACAATGAATTTGTAAATCAATGTGGGGAGAATCGAAAACAGTGTTGAATTATTAAATCTAGGACCAGAGTATATCTCATTTCTGTCTTTAATATATCTCATCAATGTTTTATAATTTTCACCATACAAATCTTACACATATTTCGTTAAGTTTATCCCTAACTGCGTGTATGTTTTAAAAAATAGGAACAAAGTATAATTCATTATTCAAAAAAGTCAGTATTTATGGTACACCAGAAATCATATCCTTTTCAACTACTTAAACTTATGAGAAAAAATGTATACTTCTCAGCTTGAAAATCTATGTGGGGAGAAATCTGTTCTAATAAGGAAAGGATATAGTCCTTTGATGTACAGAAGGTTTTAATTTTGATCAGGTTCCGTTTATCTATTTTTTTTCTTTTGTTGCTTGTGCTTTGGGTGTAAAGTTTAAGAAACCATGGCCTAACATAAGATCCAGAGATGGGATGCTTCCCTACATTTTATTCTAGTAGTTTTATAGTCCTAGTTCTTGTAGTTAGGTCTTTGATCCATTTTTTATATATAGTATGAGATAGGGTTCCTCTTTCATTCTTTTGCACATGGATATCCCGTTCTCCCATAACCATTTGTTGAAACCATTCTTCTCAGTTGAGTGGACTTGGCAGCCTTATCAAATATCAAATGTATCATAGATATGAGGGTCTATTTCTGAACTCTGAATTTTATTCCATTGATCTGTATATCTATCCTTGTGCTGGTACCATACTGTTTGACCACTGTAGCTTTGTAATTTTGAAAGTTTGGAAGTGTGAGTCCTCTAACTTTGTTCTTTTTCAGGATATTTTTGGTCCTTTGGGTCCCCTTTCCCTTCCATATAAATTGAATGATTGACTTTTCCATTTCTGCAAAGTATGCTGTTGGAATTTTATTTGAGATTGCCTTGAATCTCGAAATATTTTGGGTAGAATTGACGTCTTCACAATATTTAATATTCCAATCCATGAACATGGAATGTCCTTCCATTTATTCAGTGCTTCTTTGATTTCTCATAGCAGAGTTTTGTAGTTTTCTGTGCATAAGTTTTTTACATCTTGGTTAAGTTTTTCAAATTTAAAAAATTTTAAAAATTAGTTTTTTACAACTGCAACACAACACCTCTCTATTTAAACTGGTCATATTTCACGTGCTTGGTGGCCACTTTGTAGGTAGTGGCTAAGCCCTAGGCAGTTGCAGCTAGAGCAAGTAGTCCAGGAGTGCCCAGTGCGTAGGTGGTAGCTGATCATGGGCAGTTTCTGCAGGTAGTGGGAGGCTGGGCTGAGTCTTTGAAGTGTGGGAAAGGCAGGTTGGAAGAGGCACCCACTGTAGCATCACCCAGCCTGCCTCCTGGTGATGATAAAACAGAAGTGGTGGGCACCAAGTGAAATGGCTCTTCTAGATTATGTCTGTGGGTACCAGCTCCAGAGCCTTGCTGCCCAGAAATCCCTCTACCAAAGCATGTATGGCAGTGGCTTCCTCTCAGAGGTAGCTGCCGTGAATGGGGGACTGCTGCCCATGCCTTAGTGGCTCTCATGGTCTTGCTGCCTGGCCGTGGCACTGGCCATCAGCTGCAGCCTCTTCTGCAATACGTGTGGAGTGGTTGCCAGCTTCTTGTTTTCTGGCTGGCCTGAGCAAAGCAGGTAGCCAAGCTGTCACCCAAAAAGGTGTATAACTCCTCATAGATGGTCAAACTGGGATCACCAAAGAGGTTGGATTGTCCTGCCTTACACCCTGTGTCAGCAGCGGGAGACCAGACCCAAAACCTGGCTCTTTTTTTGGTGGTGACTCCTGCAGTAGGAGTCTATCCCAGTGCAGATAGTCAGGACAGTGGTGCTTTCTGCCCCCCTGGGCCAATGCTGTTTGGCTGTTCATCTTCAGCAATTGTTCTGCAGTCACTTGGGAAAACAGAGAAACTATAATTGTCAAGAACTAGGTGGAACCTGGGCCCTTAGGGTATTCCAGAGTAAGCCAGTTGAACTCATGCAGGGAAGGAGTGCTGAAATGGCCTGGCATTCACCAGAGTAGCTCCATAGACTTGATGTCCATTTGCTTTAACTCAAATATTAGATCCCAAATAATCATATAGCTTGGCCTTCAGATTTGTCCAGTAAGTAGATAGATGCGGATATAGGACTTGTTCTGCAGCCTGGAAGGGAGAGAGTTAATGCAATAAGCACCTTTTTTGTTGCTTATGGCCTCTTCAGGTAACCTTTTCCGGGAAAGATCTACTTTTTCTCTCTAAGCCTGGATAGGGCCTACTCCTCCCAGATTCCCTGATTCCATCTTCCATGCCAGCTTGGCATATTCACCCAGTCTTTATTTAGAACCTACTGTATACTCAAATCTTTGCTAAGCACTGGGAATAAAAATAAGGCACTGAGAGACAAACAACATAAAATGACCTTATTATTGATGTATGTACTAAGGACTAGAAAGGCATAAGAAATTCCCATTGATAATAACACAGCAGTTTGCAGTTTGCAAAGTGCTACTCTTAGTAATCAGATATGATCTGGGACTTGGCTCAACTCATTGCACAAAAACAAACAGATCAAAGACCTGGACCGTGATCATATTAATTTTAAATCGTGTGATGAATTTTGGGAAAAGTACTCATGACTTCTTAGAGGAGCTGACATTTGTGATGGTAAAGAATTCTTCGGTCACTCATCCACAGTCCCTGTGGATTTGAAAATATTGACTTAAAAAGAAATAGGAAAGCTTAAATAATTTGATAACTAATAAAGATATTGAAACAATAGTTAAAAACCTAACCACAAAGCACCACACTAAAATTACTTTACAAAAGAAGGTCTACAGACATTCAAGGAAAAGAACATTTTAATCTTACACAAACAAATATAAAAAGGAAATTCTTCTGTTTGGGGTGATGGAAAAATGTTAGTAGTAGATAGTGGTAATGATACCACTTTATGAATGTAATTAATGCCACTAAATTGAATACTTTAAAGTGGTTAAAATGGGAAAGGTCAAGATAAATATATGTTGCTACACAATAAAAATGAAGGGGGAAAAACCATTTGTGACAGGGGGCATGTTATCAGCAGCTTTTCTCCTACCTTGAAAATAACATTTTTTGGGCCCCTGTTTTGCAATTTCATATACATTATCTTACAGTGTATATGAAATTATATGTATGCTGTCTTCACAACAAAATTGAAAGACGTTTTAAAATTGAGAAATCAGAGACTCAAAGATACTGAATTATCCAAGATCATGCAGCTTGTAAGTTATACAAGTATTAGAAGGAATAGAGAGATGAAAACATATTTGAGAAATCTTTAGGAGGTAAAATCTAAAATTGATTGGTAATTCATTTGACATGGGAAACGAGAGGAAAGAATCAAAGATGATGCTTAGGTGTCTGGTTTGGGAGACAGGACAGAGAGCAGTGCTAGCAAGTGTGTATGTGCATGAAAACATTTTTGAAGAGTAGGTTCTGAGTTCATTTTTATAAATTTTAATTTGAGCCTGCTATTGGAAGCATGAGCTTGCAGCTTGGGGAGTGGTTTGGGCTGGTGAGGTGGGTTTGGGAGTCATGAAAGATCACTCAAAGAGAACATGCAGAGCATAGAATCTTAGGGCATGCAACATTGGGTCCAAGAAAGAGTGTATTATAGGTGTGAAGACCAGACAGATACGAAGTTAACAATAGCCAAGGCATTAGAGAATGTCAAGGAAAAGGGAGTGCACAGCACTGGGATGTAGCACCAAGTCTGGTAGGGTAACTCAAAATACACAGTAAATTACACAGAATGTATTCATTTGGTTAACGGTACTGTTTCTTTGAAGTGAGGTATGAAGTGACACTGTATGGGAGAGTGAGGTCTGTGAAGAAAGAATGAGGAAAGACTATCCTTGGAAAAGATTAGAATGAGATGGGTAGGAAGGGGCTTCCATAGTAGCTGGTGTGACTAGATTTATTAGCCATTTATATATGTTAATAGAGTTGTGTGCAAATATTTTACAATAGGAAACACTCTAAAGGGTCCAAAGCCTAAATCTATATATCCTAGGTATGAAAGGGGGGCTTTCTATATAACTATCTGGGTTATATAGAAATCTTTGTTATGTTATAACTTATTTAAAACTTGTTTAGTAATATGATTTGTGTTTTATATTGTTTGTTTATTAGGTGTTTTTAAAAACTACAAAAGAATTAAATATTCATTGGAGGAAATCCACAATACAGAGATGATAAAGAAAAAGGATCTAGCTTCATCCTCTAGAGGCAATTAATGTTAACTGTTCAAATGAATCCTTCTAGTCCTTGCTCTGTATTCCTACTGACAACATTTTTTTTTTATTCTAGAGTAGAGGTGATCCAGGGTTTTATGTTGTTTCTTTTTATAGGATTTTGTCCATGCTAAACAGCTGTTTGCTGCTTGTTTGGAGTTGGTAACAGAGTTCTCACCAAAACTTCGTCAGGTCATGCTGAATGAAATGCTGCTTTTGGATATTCATACACATGAAGCTGGAACTGGGCAATCTGGAGAGAGACCGCCTTCTGATCTTATTAGTAGAGTTCGAGGATATCTGGAAATGAGACTTCCCGGTAAGGCTGCTCATAAAGCCAAATTCTATTTAAATAACTGTGGTGGAAAAATTAAAAAAAAAAAACATACAAGAAGCATTTACCTACTTGATTTCTTTACCATTTGTTAAAAAATTATTTCTTAGAATGGAATTTGGGTGTTGATTTTGAGCCCATTGGGAAAAATGTAGGAAACTATATTGCAGTTTTAAGATACTGTTAAAAGCATCAACATGTTGTATGCAGTTTAAAGGTTTGTTTTTCTCATTATCATCTTCACAAAGGCCAAATTTCCAGTGGGGCTGGAAACCACTTGTGGTTACTCTTTTAGAACAGACCTGAGTGTCTAATTCTAACTGAACATATCTTAGTATAATAAGGGACTTCTTATTTAAATTATCATCTATATTATATAAAATCCTTTCTTAAGTGCAGGCCATGGTGGCTCAGCAGGCAGAGTTCTCGCCTTCCATGCCAGAGACCCAGTTTTGGTTCCTGGTACCTGCCCATGTGAAAAAAGAAAGAAAGAAAATCCTTTCTTAAAAGAATTTCTTAATTTTACATATTTTAATAATGGAATATTTAGAACAACTAAATCATAAAGGCCCCATTTAATGGTGTAAACAGTAAAATTGAATAATTCCACAAAAAAAGGAAAGACTCTGGGCCTTCTGAGGTCTTGTGAATTAATTTGTTAATGCATTCTGGTTTTTAGAAGGGGCATCAGTCATAAAATTTTATCTTCTTAGCATTATATAGGGAGTATAGCTGTGAGCTTTAATGCATCAGTACTCTTCAGTACCATAATGTCTTTATAGGATTTGTTTTAATAATATGCTCGCACTAAATATTGATGGACACATGCTACTGTGTACATGTCGAATACTTTTTTTAAAGGTGGAAGGTTGTTTTTCCATTCATAGTTTTTCTAAAATTAAAAACAAAAAAATAAAAACCCTAACACGTACTGAGTGCTAACTACATGTTGGGCATTTGTCGCAAGTACCTTGGGTATATAATTTATTTAGTCCTCACAGCCACTCTGTGAATTAGCTGCTATTTAATTAAGTTTAAGGAATTTGCTCAAAGTCATGCAAAAAGAAAAATAACTGCAATTTGAATCTGTCAGTCCAAGTTTTAAACCCACTGAAATGAATGGAATGCCTTTAATTATACTTTATTTGTACTATCTTTTTGGCCTTTTAACAGTTTGAAATTCACATCACAGTTTTCCTATTTTGTAATTGTTATAGGGCTCATAGCTTTGTATATCATTTGTGTAAATTTCTAGCTTATTGAATAGTCAGCAGCTTGTGCCATAGCTTATATTATAAATGGTATTTAAAATGAGAAGGAGAGGATGTATTTCACATAGGAGAAATAAGAGAAAGATTTTTTTTCTACAGGAAGTTTTTTGTCTTTGATTTTGGCTAACACTCAATCATAGACTCCGTAACTAAGTTTAGCATAGACTTCTGGCTATTTGATACTCTTATAGCTTTGTACTACAGTGTACTATGTGAGTCAGAGTTGTTAGGCATGGTTTCTCCATGGGTCAGGGTTCAGGGTGGTGGTGGTGGTGGTTATAAAAAAGGTGTTATCTGCTACCTCCCATCACCTCCCCCCTTTTTAAGGAAAAAAAGTTGTTCCCTACCAATAGTAGGCCTATTTTGAATGTGTTAGTGGCATGTATAGAAAATGGAAAAAAACTCTCTTTTACATTGAGTTGACCTGGCTTTATTATCAGGAAAAGGAAATAATCTTAACTGACAGTAGTTCCAACCTTTCAATTATAGTAGAAATTAGAGCTACAGAGTAATTATTCTAAAACCAGAAATATCTTTTGGAGAGAGATGGCCAACTTAATTTCTTTGTAGCCAATAACCCTACATATAATTTATTTTATCTCATGGCAAGTATACCAGAAAATTGTAGAGTTTGTAGCCAGGTGTCCTATAGATGCTTTGCTCTAATTACTTTATGCCATACTTGGATACACCTGATTTTTTAATATTTATAAGCTAAAATTATATATGTTCTGCTTCATAGTACATAGCTGTGATGCCTTAACTGTTTTTCTGTTTATTAGAAAAGATCCAAAGTGACCTTTGCCCCTTGGTATTCCCTTAGCCATAATTCCTCATTTCCCTTTTAGATGGTTTTCTATTGAGACACATCCTTGTTTTGTTCTTAAATTTCAGCAAGCGAATATTAGGCTTTCTCTAGCTGCCTGTTAAAGTGTATTACTCTACTTATTGATAATAAATGTTTGTACATGCTTAAAGAGAAGTTTGATTTCCACATCACTGTCTCTTAGGTATCTTTAACAAGTTCAAGTAAAAGAAACTATTTATGGAGGATTTTTTAAAGCATATTGAGTCTTTATATTCCTTTGGATTAAGCAAATACCTCAAAGACCAGAATCACTTGACCATATATCCTATTGCATGTACTCCTTATATTTTCTTTCACTGAACTATATTTTCACACAGTAACACTGGCCTTTATTTAGAGAACTTATACCAAACATCGTTGTTTTATTGTGTGAATACTGACAGTGCTCACAAATTAAATGGTTTCTTCTCTACAGGAACTCACAGAAAAACATTTCTCTCAAGTATTAGTATTAGAAACATTTATACTTCTCCTAAGCAACTTGTTTCTTGTTCCTATGCGCATTAAGAATCTTGTAACTGTGATTGTCTCTGTCTTTGTGCTGATTGTTAGAAGTCTTAAAGTAGTGATTCTTGGTGGGGGTTGAGTTCATATCAGAATCACCTGTAGGGCTTTCAGAACAGGTGCAGCCTGTCTGTACCCCCATCCCTGGATTCAGATCCTCCTTTAAGAATCACTGCTGTATTCTGGGGAAGCTGTAATTTTTAAGAAAGCAATGATTTTTCCAAAGATTGAAGCAGAAACAGAATGGCTTTAATTTTTGCCAGTTGGCCATTATGGGCTTATTGTTTAAATCTTACAAAGGAAATAATCCCATTTCACCCATTAATGCTTTTGTCCTTAGAGAAGCAGGGAGGACTCTCAGAGTACTGATGACTTCAGTGTGCTTCCCTAATTTAAAGCCATGTTGAGGGGCTCTATCACTAATTCCTGAGTCAAACTGAATTAACCCCAAGTTGGAGCACTGGAAATTATTTACAGGCATTATTGTTATCATTACTTGGATACTATCAAAGTTTTGTCTTTTGATAAAAATTATCTACCTGCAAAAAGTGCCTTGACAAAGACAGTTCTTGTTTGACTAATCATTTTGTTTCTTTAAGTAATGAATGTATGCAAGCTGAATTCTTGATGAGCCAACATTGCACTGTAGATACATACCTATGCTTATGCTTTATTAGAACAGAAGGTGCCATGTGTAGAAATGTTGCTTTGAAGCAATATTTACAAAACATGCAAACTTCTGTATCTGTATTTGGAAAAAGGACAAGAGGTTTTTGTTGCTGTTTCAGTTGGGAAAAAAAAAACAAAGAATCACTGCTATATTAAGCCAGTATTATAGAAGGGGAGTGTACAGTGAATAAAACGAGGGCTCAAAGACATATGCTTTGTGGCCTCATTTTGGCAGAATTGATAGAACTCAATAGCATGCAAGCATTTTGGGTACTAATTTCACTTCTGTCTTCATTCCTCTTTCAGAAAATTGAGCAAGGAGAATGTATTTTTATTTTGCTTTGCTGTGTTCCTACACATCTTTTTTTGATTACTATGAGATACAGATAAATAGCCATAGGCACAGTCATTTTAGAATGACTGAAAAATACAGATTAAAAAAAAAAGGATCATTTTAAGTCTTAATATTGTTAGTTAGGGTTCATCATGGTTTCTTCTTTTCCTAAAGTTCATTAAAACTGGAATATTATATATTTTGAATAATAAAAATTAAAAACACACTTAGTATTAATTATTTTTAAGGAAATAATGTTTAGAACAACTCTGGGTAATTTTTTTTATTACTTTTTGTAGTAATGCCTGTAGTAAATCATTCATTCAGGCATGAATGAATGATTTACTAATGAATATTATTACATTAATCACTTTTTGTAGTAAATCATTCATTTATGCCTGAATGAATGATTTACTAATGAATATTTATTACATTTATTCAGAAAAAATTATAAAAATGCAAATATTAACTCAGATTTACAATTTAATTATATAGTTTACCAATTTTTGTGCACTAAATGTGTTGAAAGTTTATAACATATGACTTTGTGTTTGTTTCATTTGTGTGATTATTCTCTGCTAATTTTAATTGTAAACTTCTAGAGGATGGGGACCAACTCTTAGGCTTGTACACTGCCCAGTGGAGTACTGGGTACCTAGGGGTTTCTTAGTGTTTAATTTTGTTAATTGTTAGTAGGTAGTATGGCAATCTATTGTTGGGCAACCTTAGACTTTCTAGAGAAAAGTATATGATGTTAGTGCTTTTCTATTTTTTTCATCTATAGCTATTGTTAATATATTCAACTGAAATTTTAGTATATATTTACCCTATTCTCATTTTAATATTGTGGTAGTAGTTCCACCTCCTTTCTTCTTTGCTTTTTAGATATTCCCCTTCGTCAGGTTATAGCTGAGGAGTGTGTTGCTTTTATGTTAAACTGGACAGAAAATGAATACCTTACACTGCAAGTTCCCACATTTCTACTTCAGAGTAACCCATATGTAAAGGTAATTAATGTTTGATCTAAATAAAAGGATTATTAGAATAGTATTGATATGTCTGCTTTATATTTGTATTACTTTGAGAATTTGCATAATTTCTAGGATACAATGTAAGAGTGGACGATTATTTGTTGGTTTGTAGTTTTTGATGATTCAGGCACTTGACTTTGCTCTCCCTAATTTTTTTTTTTAATACCCTAAAGCTCTAATAAAAATGCAGGTAAAAATGTAGTCAGCAGATAGCATGTTGGTGTAATCTCAAGCTAGTCTAGAGATTCAAACTCTATAGTTTTAAACTATGGAATGAATACAGGGATGTAGATGTGTATAAACTGGTGGAAACCATCAGGGTTACACTTCTACCCCGCTTTTCTTTTTCTTTTCTTTTTTTTTTTTTTAACTTTTTTTATTGTATGATATATATTCAAAGCAAAGAAAGAAAAAAAAGCGATTGTTTTCAAAGTACTCTTCAACAAGTGGATATAGGACAGGTTCCAGAGTTTGTCATGGGCTACCATACCATCCTCTCAGATTTTTCCTTCTAGCTGCTCCAGAACATTGGAGGCTAGAAGGAATGTGTAATTTTTTTATCATCACTTTAAAAAAAAATTTTTTTTCTACCTGCTTTTCTATTGACACCTTTCCCTTAGCATCTATTTGCTTCTCTATGTATGATATTCTTTCTTCTTATTAGTATCATGTTTGTCATTAGATTACACCTGTGTGAGATAATATGTTCAGTAAATTGATACTAAGTTGTTTATATTTAGAGTCAACCCTGTTTTCTATTAAAATAATGAGCTATCTTTTCCATTTTGTTTTCTGGCATCTCTCCTTTTTATCCAGTTTATTTTTGCAAAGAGCGTTTTTAGGCTGTTGAGCACAGTTAAAGTTGGTAGATGCCTTCTTTCGTCCATTTTTTTTTTTTTTTTATTAATTAAAAAAAGAATTAACAAAACAATTAGAAATCATTCCAATCTACATGTACAATCAGTAATTCTTAATAACATCACATAGTTGCATATTCATCATTTCTTAGTACATTTGCATCGATTTAGAAAAAGAAATAAAAAGACAACAGAATAAGAATTAAAACAATAATAGAAAGAAAAAAAAACAAAAAAAACAAAAACAAAAAACCTATACCTCACATGCAGCTTCATTCAGTGTTTTAACATAATTGCATTACAATTGGGTAGTATCGTGCTGTCCATTTCTGAGTTTTTATATCCAGTCCCGTTGTACAGTCTGTATCCCTTCATCTCCAATTATCCCTTCTCTTTTTTTTTTTTTTTTTAATTAACGGAAAAAAAGAAATTAACCCAACATTTAGAGATCATACCATTCTACACATGCAATCATTAATTCTTTTTTTTTTATTAATTAAAAAAAGAATTAACAAAACAATTAGAAATCATTCCAATCTACATGTACAATCAGTAATTCTTAATAACATCACATAGTTGCATATTCATCATTTCTTAGTACATTTGCATCGATTTAGAAAAAGAAATAAAAAGACAACAGAATAAGAATTAAAACAATAATAGAAAGAAAAAAAACCAAAAAAAAAAAACAAAAAACCTATACCTCACATGCAGCTTCATTCAGTGTTTTAACATAATTGCATTACAATTGGGTAGTATTGTGCTGTCCATTTCTGAGTTTTTATATCCAGTCCAGCCCGTTGTACAGTCTGTATCCCTTCATCTCCAATTATCCCTTCTCTTTTTTTTTTTTTTTTTAATTAACGGAAAAAAAGAAATTAACCCAACATTTAGAGATCATACCATTCTACACATGCAATCATTAATTCTTAACATCATCACATAGATGCATGATCATCATTTCTTAGTACATTTGCATTGGTTTAGAAGAACTAGCAACATAACCGAAAAAGATATAGAATGTTAATATAGAGAAAAAAATAAAAGTAATAATAGTAAAATCAAAACAAAACAAAACAAAACAAAACAAAAACCTATAGCTCAGATGCAGCTTCATTCAGTGTTTTAACATGATTACTTTACAATTAGGTATTATTGTGCTGTCCGTTTTTGAGTTTTTGTATCTAGTCCTGTTGCACAGTCTGTATCCCTTCAGCTTCAATTACCCATTGTCTTACCCTGTTTCTAACTCCTGCTGGACTCTGTTACCAATGACATATTTCAAGTTTATTCTCGAATGTCCGTTCACATCAGTGGGACCATACAGTATTTGTCCTTTAGTTTTTGGCTGGATTCACTCAGCATAATATTCTCTAGGTCCATCCATGTTATTACATGGTTCATAAGTTTATCTTGTCTTAAAGCTGCATAATATTCCATCGTATGTATATACCACAGTTTGTTTAGCCACTCTTCTGTTGATGGAGATTTTGGCTGTTTCCATCTCTTTGCAATTGTAAATAATGCTGCTATAAACATTGGTGTGCAAATGTCCGTTTGTGTCTTTGCCCTTAAGTCCTTAGAATAGATACCTAGCAATGGTATTGCTGGGTCGTATGGCAATTCTATATTCAGCTTTTTGAGGAACCGCCAAACTGCCTTCCACAGTGGTTGCACCCTTTGACATTCCCACCAACAGTGGATAAGTGTGCCTCTTTCTCCGCATCCTCTCCAGCACTTGTCATTTTCTGTTTTGTTGATAATGGCCATTCTGGTGGGTGTGAGATGATATCTCATTGTGGTTTTGATTTGCATTTCTCTAATGGCCAGGGACATTGAGCATCTCTTCATGTGCCTCTTGGCCATCCATATTTCCTCTTCTGAGAGGTGTCTGTTCAAGTCTTTTTCCCATTTTGTAATTGGGTTGGCTGTCTTTTTGTTGTTGAGATGAACAATCTCTTTATAAATTCTGGATACTAGACCTTTATCTGATATATCATTTCCAAATATTGTCTCCCATTGTGAAGGCTGTCTTTCTACTTTCTTGATGAAGTTCTTTGATGCACAAAAGTGTTTAATTTTGAGGAGTTCCCATTTATTTATTTCCTTCTTCAGTGCTCTTGCTTTAGGTTTAAGGTCCATAAAACCGCCTCCAGTTGTAAGATCCATAAGATATCTCCCAACATTTTCCTCTAACTGTTTTATGGTCTTAGACCTAATGTTTAGATCTTTGATCCATTTTGAGTTAACTTTTGTATAGGGTGTGAGAGATGGGTCTTCTTTCATTCTTTTGCATATGGATATCCAGTTCTCTAGGCACCATTTATTGAAGAGACTGCTCTGTCCCAGGTGAGTTGGCTTGACTGCCTTATCAAAGATCAAATGTCCATAGATGAGAGGGTCTATATCTGAGCACTCTATTCGATTCCATTGGTCGATATATCTATCTTTATGCCAATACCATGCTGTTTTGACCACTGTGGCTTCATAATATGCCTTAAAGTCAGGCAGCGCGAGACCTCCAGCTTCGTTTTTTTTCCTCAAGATGGTTTTAGCAATTCGGGGCACCCTGCCCTTCCAGATAAATTTGCTTATTGGTTTTTCTATTTCTGAAAAATAAGCTGTTGGGATTTTGATTGGTATTGCATTGAATCTGTAAATCAATTTAGGTAGGATTGACATCTTAACTATATTTAGTCTTCCAATCCATGAACACGGTATGCCCTTCCATCTATTTAGGTCTTCTGTGATTTCTTTTAGCAGTTTTTTGTAGTTTTCTTTATATAGGTTTTTTGTCTCTTTAGTTAAATTTATTCCTAGGTATTTTATTCTTTTAGTTGCAATTGTAAATGGGATTCATTTCTTGATTTCCCCCTCAGCTTGTTCATTACTAGTGTATAGAAATGCTACAGATTTTTGAATGTTGATCTTGTAACCTGCTACTTTGCTGTACTCATTTATTAGCTCTAGTAGTTTTGTTGTGGATTTTTCCGGGTTTTCGACGTATAGTATCATATCGTCTGCAAACAGTGATAGTTTTACTTCTTCCTTTCCAATTTTGATGCCTTGTATTTCTTTTTCTTGTCTAATTGCTCTGGCTAGAACCTCCAACACAATGTTGAATAATAGTGGTGATAGTGGACATCCTTGTCTTGTTCCTGATCTTAGGGGGAAAGTTTTCAATTTTTCCCCATTGAGGATGATATTAGCTGTGGGTTTTTCATATATTCCCTCTATCATTTTAAGGAAGTTCCCTTGTATTCCTATCTTTTGAAGTGTTTTCAACAGGAAAGGATGTTGAATCTTGTCGAATGCCTTCTCTGCATCAATTGAGATGATGATGTGATTTTTCTGCTTTGATTTGTTGATATGGTGTATTACATTAATTGATTTTCTTATGTTGAACCATCCTTGCATACCTGGGATGAATCCTACTTGGTCATGATGTATAATTCTTTTAATGTGTTGTTGGATACGATTTGCTAGAATTTTATTGAGGATTTTTGCATCTGTATTCATTAGAGAGATTGGTCTGTAGTTTTCTTTTTTTGTAATATCTTTGCCTGGTTTTGGTATGAGGGTGATGTTGGCTTCATAGAATGAATTAGGTAGTTTTCCCTCCACTTCGATTTTTTTGAAGAGTTTGAAGAGAATTGGTACTAATTCTTTCTGGAACGTTTGGTAGAATTCACATGTGAAGCCATCTGGTCCTGGACTTTTCTTTTTAGGAAGCTTTTGAATGACTAATTCAATTTCTTTACTTGTGATTGGTTTGTTGAGGTCATCTATGTCTTCTTGAGTCAAAGTTGGTTGTTCATGTCTTTCCAGGAACCCGTCCATTTCCTCTAAATTGTTGTATTTATTAGCGTAAAGTTGTTCATAGCATCCTGTTATTACCTCCTTTATTTCTGTGAGGTCAGTAGTTATGTCTCCTCTTCCATTTCTGATCTTATTTATTTGCATCCTCTCTCTTCTTCTTTTTGTCAATCTTGCTAAGGGCCCATCAATCTTATTGATTTTCTCATAGAACCAACTTCTGGCCTTATTGATTTTCTCTATTGTTTTCATGTTTTCAATTTCATTTATTTCTGCTCTAGTCTTTGTTATTTCTTTCCTTTTGCTTGCTTTGGGGTTAGCTTGCTGTTCTTTCTCCAGTTCTTCCAAATGGATAGTTAATTCCTGCATTTTTGCCTTTTCTTCTTTTCTGATATAGGCATTTAGAGCAATAAATTTCCCTCTTAGCACTGCCTTTGCTGCGTCCCATAAGTTTTGATATGTTGTGTTTTCATTTTCATTCGCCTCGAGGTATTTGCTAATTTCTCCTTTGACCCAGTCGTTGTTTAGGAGTGTGTTGTTGAGCCTCCACGTATTTGTGAATTTTCTGGCACTCTGCCTATTATTGATTTCCAACATCATTCCTTTATGGTCCGAGAAAGTGTTGTGTAAGATTTCAATCTTTTTAAATTTGTTAAGACTTGCTTTGTGACCCAGCATATGGTCTATCTTTGAGAATGATCCATGAGCACTTGAGAAAAAGGTGTATCCTGCTGTTGTGGGATGTAATGTCCTATAAATGTCTATTAAGTCTAGTTCATTTATAGTAATATTCAGATTCTCTATTTCTTTGTTGATCCTCTGTCTAGATGTTCTGTCCCTTGATGAGAGTGGTGAGTTGAAGTCTCCAACTATTATGGTATATGAGTCTATTTCCCTTTTCAGTGTTTGCAGTATATTCCTCACGTATTTTGGGGCATTCTGATTCGGTGCGTAAATATTTATGATTGTTATGTCTTCTTGTTTAATTGTTCCTTTTATTAGTATATAGTGTCCTTCTTTGTCTCTTTTAACTGTTTTACACATGAAGTCTAATTTGTTGGATATTAGTATAGCCACTCCTGCTCTTTTCTGGTTGTTATTTGCATGAAATATCTTTTCCCAACCTTTCACTTTCAACTTATGTTTATCTTTGGGTCTAAGATGTGTTTCCTGTAGACAGCATATAGAAGGATCCTGTTTTTTAATCCATTCTGCCAATCTATGTCTTTTGATTGGGGAATTCAGTCCATTGACATTTAGTGTTATTACTGTTTGGATAATATTTTCCTCCAACATTTTGCCTTTTGTATTATATATATCATATCTGATTTTCCTTCTTTCTACACTCTTTTCCATATCTCTCTCTTCTGTCTTTTTGTATCTGACTCTAGTGCTCCCTTTAGTATTTCTTGCAGAGCTGGTCTCTTGGTCACAAATTCTTTCAGTGACTTTTTGTCTGAGAATGTTTTAATTTCTCCCTCCCTCATTTTTGAAGGATAATTTTGCTGGATATAGGAGTCTTGGTTGGCAGTTTTTCTCTTTTAGTATTTTAAATATATCATCCCACTGTCTTCTAGCTTCCATGGTTTCTGCTGAGAAATCTACACAAAGTCTTATTGGGTTTCCCTTGTATGTAATGGATTGTTTTTCTCTTGCTGCTTTCAAGATCCTCTCTTTCTCTTTGACCTCTGACATTCTAACTAGTAAGTGTCTTGGAGAACGCCTATTTGGGTCTAATCTCTTTGGGGTGCGCTGCACTTCTTGGATCTGTAATTTTAGGTCTTTCATAAGAGTTGGGAAATTTTCAGTGATAATTTCTTCCATTAGTTTTTCTCCTCCTTTTCCCTTCTCTTCTCCTTCTGGGATACCCACAACACGTATATTTGTGCGGTTCATATTGTCCTTGAGTTCCCTGATACCCTGTTCAAATTTTTCCATTCTTTTCCCTATAGTTTCTGTTTCTTTTTGGAATTCAGATGTTCCATCCTCCAAATCACTAATTCTATCTTCTGTCTCTTTAAATCTATCATTGTAGCTATCCATTATTTTTTCTATGTTTGCTACTTTATCCTTCACTTCCATAAGTTCTGCGATTTGTTTTTTCAGTTTTTCTATTTCTTCTTTATGTTCAGCCCATGTCCTCTTCATGTCCTCCCTCAATTTATCGATTTCATTTTTGAAGAGGTTTTCCATTTCTGTTCGTATATTCAGCATTAGTTGTCTCAGCTCTTGTGTCTCATTTGAGCTATTGGTTTGTTCCTTTGACTGAGCCATATTCTCAATCTTTTAAGCGTGGACAGTTATCTTCTGCTGCTGGCGTCTGGGCATTTATTCAGATTTCTCTTGGTGTTGGACCCAGCAAGGTTGTAATATTTTTCTGTGAAATCTCTGGGTTCTGTTTTTCTTATCCTGCCCAGTAGGTGGCGCTCGTGGCATACGTTTGTCTGCGGGTCCCACCAGTAAAAGGTGCTGTGGGACCTTTAACTTTGGAAAACTCTCGCCGTCCTGGGGGTTCGCTAGCCGAAGCGGCTTGAGCTGGCCCGGGGTCCGAACGCAGGGAGGGTGTCCGAACGCAGGGAGGGTTGCTGGTCGCCGCAGCCAGGGAAAGAGCCCGTCCGAATTTCCTAGTCGGCCCTGGGCAACAAGCGTGGCGGGAGGGCGCCAGCGGCAGCGGCCCGCCCGAGAGAGTGCACGTTCCCCGGGAGTCACGGGGTCACCCGTTCTCCGCGGCCTGGGGGTTTCCGATCCAATTCTCTCAGTTGGTCCGGGGGCTGCGCGTGGTGTGGGCGCCAGTCGCCTTGGTTTCAGGGGACCGCCTCTCCAATTCTCCCAGCCGGCCCGGGAAGGGGGAAGGGAGTAACTCCGGCCGCTTGCCACCCCGCCCGGTAAGGCCCGCGCGCCTCGGCGATCTCACCCGAGCTGCTTCTCTCAGCCAGCCAGCCGTTCCAGGATGGGGTACGCTGTCTTTTTTATCTCTGTTGTGGCTTTGGGCGCTTTCTGTATCGTTTCTACTCCCCTAGTAGGTGTCCTGGAGAAGAAACTAAGATCCGCGCGTCTTACTAAGCCGCCATCTTCCAGGAAGTCAGCCGCCATCTTCCAGGAAGTCCTTCTTTCGTCCATTTTAAGCTTTGTTTTTTTTAATTATATCTGTCCTCTGTAGCTGAAAATATTTCTCAGTGAAGAAAACATCAAAAATAAAGTGAGACTGGGTTTTTTTCCTAATATTGTATCTTTTGTGTATTATGTATACCCTGAGTAAGCAATGGGCTTTGCTTCCTTTTTGGTCCTGTAATTAAAGCAAAACAAAATATTTAACAATTTTAAAAAACATTTTTATGAACCTTTTAAAGAAAAATATATTTGGTAGTTCAAATTTCCTGATTCTTCTCTTAATTGCTCATATTACCTTTTGTTATTCTTATCTGTCTCCATCTCATCTTCAGCACATAGTCCTTTAAATCTGTAGTTGTTTGGGAACTTGCAAGATTGTTATTTGTTTTTTCCTTATTTCGTGTGTCTCCTTTTAAAAACTGAACTCATTTCATTTTACCCCTTTGAAGATTTATTGATTTTTTTAGCTTTCTTTTCATTTTCTTCTCTTTTACAACTATTTTAAAAAGCCATATTCTCATACTCGAGTTGCCCCTTTCTCTGGTATTTCAGATATGTGAACTTATCTGTCATTTTAGTGAACTTTCTGGCATATGAGTCCTAATACTTAGGGTTCTCGTCTGTCTGATTATGTCCAATAGTAATAAACTCACAGGTGAGAGAACCATTATGTTCTAAAGGTATCATTGTTTCCACTTAAGATTTTAGCTTGTTGCCCAGTGTTAAGAGAGTATAGGTGTTCCGCTCTTTGCTTCTGTGCACCAGGAGAGATTTTGCCCATGTTTATGTAATGAATGTTAGAGGGTCTGTATTGTATAAGGGCACAGGAAGTTGGGTATAGGTTGCTAACCTTGGGCTAGATTATCTGAGTCCTGCAATCCCCCTGATCTGGTCCAAAAGGAAGAAAGATGCGTGGTGACCTTGCTTTCATTTCATGTGGTGGTTAGGGTTTTTATGTGCCTTCTGCCATAATTGACCTCTTGCTCCCTTGTTAATATCAAATAAAAGAAATTAGAGAAAGAAACCTAGAGTAAGGGATTGTGTTTTGAAAAGAATATAATTTAGAGTAGTTTCCAAACGCAGATTTGGAATGGAATGTATATACATATGTGTAGGAAATTATCTGGAGATATGTGAACAGTCATCTGTGGGTAGCTGAATATTAGGTGATTTTAATCAGTGTTATTTTCTGTTCTCTTACATATTTTCTAAAACATGCACAAAATTCTCTCCCTTGGGGTCAGAATGGGAGAAGTAGTAATATGGAAAGGGCACAGAATTTATAAGCACTTGGATTGTAAAAGTTTAGCTAGTAGGAGGAGGAGGAGTGATGATTGTAGTTAACAGTATAGGATAAAGACCAAAGGATTGTTGTTGTATTTTTTAAACTTTTTATTTTTTAATAAAAAGGACAGTTTCAAACCCTATACAGAAAACTCCAGCATACCCATACATCCCACACCCCACCATATACCCAGATCCATCAATTTAACTTTTTGCCACATTTTCCATATTAGTCTATTCTTCTATCTGTCTGTGCTGTTATCAGTCCATTTTCTGAATACTTGACTGTTGGTTGTATACGTATATTCCTTAAATTCTTAATACTGCCATTTCCTGAGAACAAGGATATTTACTTTTGTAATAATCTTGAGTACAGCTATCAAATTCAAGCAGTTTAATCTTGATATAAAGCTTACAGTCTGTATTTCAGTTTTTTTCATATTTTCTAATAATATCCCTTTGAGCTTTTTCTCTCTTGCTAGATCCCATCTAAAATTATATATTGTCAGTTGTCATTGTCTCTTTGTTTTCTTTTTTTAATTGTGGGAACATATATACAACATAAACTTTCCCATCTCAACCACTCCCAAGCATACCATTCAATAGGATTAATCACCCTCACAATATTGCAATACCCTCACCTTCTTCAATTACTGCGCTTTTCCCAAGCTCCCCAAGTAGAAGCTGCTTTGATTTGCTAAAGCTGCTGAAATGTAATATACCAGAAATGGAATGACTTTTATAAAGGCAGTTTATCAAGTTATGAATTTACAGTTCTAAGGCCAGAAAAATGTTCAAACTAAGGCATCCAGGAAATGATACCTTGACTCAAGAAAGGCTGATGGGTCCAGAACACCTCTGTCAGCTGGGAAGGCATGTGGCTGGCGTCTGCTGGGTGTTTGGCTTCTGGTTTCAAACAGCTTTCCTGGGGGCACTTATTTTCTGCATCTCCAAATGTCTGAGTCATGTGTTAGCTGTCAGCTCTGAGGTTTCTCCAAAATTTTTCGTTTTTTTAAAGGACTCCAATAAACTAATCAAGACTCACCTTGAATAGGTGGAGTCTCATCTCCATCTAATCAAAAGATTACACCCACCAAAGTTAGATGTGTCACATCTCATGGAAGCAATCCACTCAAAGTTTCCACCCTACGATATTGAATCAGGATTCAAAGAAACTTGGCTACCCCCACAAGATTGGGTCAGGGAAAAGGACCTGGCTTTTCTCAGGTACATAACAGCTTTAAACTGGCACAGAAACCTTACACCCATTTTGCATTAACTTCCCGTTCCTCATACCTACCATCTCTGGCAACCTGTACACTAATGTTTGTGTCTGTGAGCTTGCATAGTCTGATACTTTCTTTGTAGTTACCATGAGGCTTGAACTTAACATCCTAAATCTTTAACAGTCTTGTTTGCTTTGATATACCACTTCATTTCAATAATACACACAAATTATATTCTTTTACCCTTCTGTTCTCCCACTCCTTTATGTAGTTCTTGTGACAAATTACATGTTTATACATTTTGAGTCCCAAACCCCTGATTTCTCATTACATTTTATGCATTTGCCTTTTGGATTATATAGGAAGTAAAAAGTGGAGTTACAAACCAAAATTACATTAGTACCTTTATAATATTCCCATGTTGTTACCCTTACTTGAGATCTTTATTTATTTCTTCATGTAGTTTAGATCTGCTGCTGTCTAGTGTCGTTCCTTTCAACCTGCAAAACTCTCTTTATCATTTCTTGTGGGTCTGATCTAGTGATGATGAATTCCATAACCTTTTGTTTATCTGGGAATGTCTTGATCTCTTCCTTGTTTTCTAAAGACACTTTTGCCGGATATATGAGCCTTTTTGGGTTTATCCTGTTTGGATTTTGTTGAATGTTTTGGATGTGCATATTTATGAGTTCTGTTAAATTTGTAAAGTTTTCAGACTTTTGTTCTTTGACTATTCTCTTTACCCCCTTATGTCTTCTCCTTCTGGGACCCCCACAATACAAATATTGGTACACTTGTGGTGCTCACCATGTTTCTCATCTGTTTGCTTTTCTTCATTCTTCGGTTTGTTCCTCAGGTTGTATGATTTCAATTGTCTTATTCTCAGGTTCACTGAATCTATCTTCTGCCAGCTCCATTTTGCTGCTGAGCCCTTCCAGGGAATTTTTAATACGTACAGCTATGTCTGGTTCTTTTTCATAATTTTCATCTCTTTATTGGTATTCTTTCTGTCCTCATCCATCATTTTCCTAATTTCCTTTAGTTCTTTGTTCATGTTTTCCTTTAGCTCTGAGTATATTTATGACTATTTATTTAAAGCCTTTGATATGTCTTAGGTCTGGTCCTCCTCATTGATAGTTTCTAATGCTTAATCTTTGCCTGGGCTATTGCTTCTTGTTTCTTTGTGTATTTTGTAATTTTTAGTTGAAACCTGGGCATTTTGATATGTATTTTTTTATTAATTAAAAAAAAGAAATTAACACATTTAGAAATCATTCCATTCTACATATGCAATCAGTAATTCTTAATATCATCACATAGATGTATGATCATCATTTCTTAGTACATTTGCATCGATTTAGGAAAAGAACTAGCCAAACAACAGAAAAAGATATAGAATGTTAATATAGAGAAAAAAATAAAAATAATAATAAAAAATAAAAAATATATATATAAAAAAGGAAAAAGAAAAAAAACAAAAGACACAAACAAACAAACAAAAAACTATAGCTCAGATGCAGCTTCATTCAGTGTTTTAACATAATTACATTACAATTAGGTATTATTGTGCTGTCCATTTTTGAGTTTTTGTATCTAGTCCTGTTGCACAGTCTGTATCCCTTCAGCTCCAATTACCCATTATCTTACCCTGTTTCTAACTCCTGCTGGTCTCTGTTACCAATGACATATTCCAAGTTTATTCTCGAATGTCGGTTCACATCAGTGGAACCATACAGTATTTGTCCTTTAGTTTTGGCTAGACTCAGCATAATGTTCTCTAGGTCTATCCATGCATGTTATTCATTTTGATATTTTAATGTGTTATCACTGAAATTTAGACTCTGTGGCATCTGTTCCTTAAGCTTGTTCCAGCTAGTATTATAGCAGTTTTCCTTGAATATGAGGAGCTAACAACAAAAAATAATAATAAAAAAAAATAAAGAGGACAGCTTTCCTAGTCTTTGCGGCTTGACATGTGCAAGTGTTCTTCTTCAGGGCTTATCCATACAATGGGTTGAATGAGAATAGCTTCAGGCCAGAGTCTAGGGACTTTCCCATCCTTTTTGCACATTCCTCTTGTCTTATTCATTCACCTGTGACTCCAGGAATGTCCTTTCTTCCTTGTGAAATAGTTTCCTTATGATCTTAGATACTGCACTGTATATCACACAGCCAGCAATCCCATGTCCCAGGCAACACAACTTGACTGCTCTCCATTGTGTTAACTGCCTTTTACTCACAGGGTAAATTCTGGGAAGGCGAATCTCTTAGGCCACCACCAGACAGATGGGCCAGATATGCAAGCTCCGTGTATGTGCACGAGGGAACCAGGACCGGGGTTCTGCACTGGGAGCTCAGGCCAGCTCTGCCCTGAATTAGTGAGGGGTAGGGAAGGGGTCAGCCAAGGCACCAGGAGAGCCTACCACTTTTATGTGGCATTTTCCTTTAATTATTATGTATTATTTATTCACATACCATGTAATCATCCAAAGTATACAGTCAATAGTTCACAGTATCATCATATAGCTGTGCATTTATCATCATAATCGTCTTTTCTTTCTTTTTTGTGAAAAATAACATATATACAAAAAAAGCAATGAATTTCAAAGCATATTGCAACAAATAGTTGTAGAACAGATTTCAGAGTTTGGTATGGGTTACAATTCCTCGATTTTAGGTTTTTATTTCTAGCTGCTTTAAGATACTGGAGACTAAAAGAAATATCAGTATAATGATTCAGCAGTCATACTCATTTGTTAAATCCTACCTTCTCTATATAACTCCACCATCACCTTTCACCTTTCTCCCACCCTTTAAGGATATTTGGTCTATGGCCATTCTTAGTTTTTAATGTTGGAAGGGGCTGTCAATAATATGGGATATGGGGATGGAACTAGATGATGTTCTGGAGAGGCTGGCCCCTCTGCATTTCAGGACTTATGTGGTCTAGGGACCCATCTGGAGGTTGTAGGTTTCTGGAAAGTTAACCTAGTGCATGGAACCTTTGTAGAATCTTATATAATACTTGAGGTGTTCTTTAGGATTGGCAGGAATGGTTTTGGTTGGTGTTTGGCAAGCTATGACAGGTAGCCTAACTGGAGCTTATGTAAGAATGACCTGTAGTATAGCCTCTCAACTCTATTTGAACTCTCTCAGCCACTGATACCTTATTTGTTATACTTCTCCTCCTCCTTCTGGCCAGGATGGCATTTTTGATCCCATGGTGCCAGGGCCAGGGAGACTTTCACCCTTGGATATCATGTCCCACATGGGGGAAAGGGCAGTGATTTCAGTTGTGGAGTTGGGCTTAGAGAGAGAAGAAGGCCACATCTGAGCAACAAAAGAGGTCCTCTGGAAATAGCTGTCAGGCATACCTGTAGGTAGGTTTAGTTTCTCTGCTACACACATAAGCTTCACAAGAGCAAGCCTCAATATCAAGGACTCGGCCTATTGATTTGGGTGCCCCTAATGTTTGACACAGAGTCGGATTTCCCCAGTGGTAAAGTTTAGTAGTTCCACATTTTTCTTCCAACCCTCAAGGGACTTTGTAAGTGCCCTTTTTTGATTCTGTGCTTATTCTGTTACTGCAGTCCTTTAACTGTTTTCTGAATCCTTGAGAAAAATGTTTCTGCCAGTTCTTGGTGGTTCTTCAAAGCTTGGGAGGGGGGCCAGGAATGAGGGGGAGAGGGAAGTTTTAATATGGTCTGTGAGACCTTTTAAGATGCAGCTCCTTCTCCAGTTGCATCTCCCCATTCCTTGTCTTGCCAACTTTGTGCTGGTAGTACTAGAGTTCTTACAGGTCTGTGAACACGTCATATGTTCTCATGCTTTTGAGTTGTATTTTTTTTAAGCTTTTTAAATTGTATAGCATAACATATATACAAAGCAAAGAAATAAAAAAGCAATAGTTTTCAAAGCACTCTTAAACAAGTGGTTACAGAATAGATCCCAGAGTTTGTCAGGGGCTACCATACGATCCTCTCATATTTTTCCTTCTAGCTGCTCCAGAATATAGGAGGCTAGTGGGCTTAAATACTTTTTTTTATCATCGCAGTCGACTTTTTTCTTTCCATCTTTTTTTATCAATAATAACATCTATACAAAAAAGCTATAAATTTCCAAGCACAGCACCACAATTAATTGTAGAACATATTTCAGACTTTGACATGGATTATAATTTCACAATTTTAGGTTTTTATTTCTAGCTGCTCTAAAATACTGGAGACTCAGATATTAATTTAATGATTCAGCATTCATATTCATTTGTTAAGTTCTGTCTTCTCTGTATAATTCCATCATCATCTTTGATCTTTCCATTCCTCTCATTGGGGTTGTTTGGGCTATGGCAGCTCTAAATTTTTTATATTGGAAGGGTCTGTCACTAATATGGGGTAAGGAGATGGAACTATCTGATGTTCTGGAGAGGCTGGGCTAGATTTCAGGACTTATTTAAGCCAGGGACCCATCTGGAGGTTGTAGGTTTCTGCAAAGTTACTCTAGTGCCTGGAACCCTTATTGCCCTAGGTGTTCTTTAGGATTGCCTGGAATGGTCCTGATTGGGGATTGGCAGGTTATGATAGGTAGTGAGGTCTACCCGGAGCTTGCATAAGAGCAGCCTCCAGAGTAGCCTCTTGACTCTATTTGAACTCTTTCTACCACCGATACTTTAACACTTCTTTTCCTCCATTTGGTCAGGCTGGAATTGTGATCCCACAGTGCCAGTTCTGGATTCATCCCTGGGAGTCCTCTCCCATGTCACCTGGAAGACTTTCACCCCTGAATGTCATGCCCTATGTAGGGGGGAGCTTCTGAGTTTTTACACATGCTGTTTGTTAACTTAGCTGGGATGCCCTTCCTGCTCTGGCTTATCTTTGAAGTTTCCTTGATGCTTTTCTTTATTACTTTCTCTGCAAATTGGTAAATCACATTTTTCTTCTTGGTATCTTTAATTAAAACTGTGAACTTCTTGAGGACAGTTAATTTTTATATTCTTAGAGCTTTACCTGTTACCCAGTGCCTGACATTTAGGAGGTACTCAGGAATGTTTGTGGAAGGTATGACACTTGTACAAAGAGTTAATAATAGAAGGTTATATGGGGAAAACTATTTGTTGCATGCTGTGATATATATTTAACAGGAATAACTCTCTAGTACCACAGTAATACTAGGGTTAAATAATTGGGGATGGGAGGGTGTTAGAGTTAAGGGCCAAAATTACTTGTTAAAATGTACTTTGAAATTTATCACTTTTTTGCGTCTCTGTTATATTTCACAATAACAAATATTTTTTTTTAAAGAATGTTTGTGAAATTGAATTGATTTGAGGTTTCAGACCTCTGAGAATTTTTTCTTTGGGTTCATTCCTAATCATTTAGTGAACTTCACTAAACATGTGATCTCTTAGAACAGGAAATAGATTTGAGTTAATGGGCTGCATTGTATTTGTGATCTCAGTTGTCAGATCCTAGTTATCAATGAGTATGTACAAGTGGACAAGAAAGATCAAATGTCTTACTAGAATGTGAACTCTTGATTTCAGTTTGCTAAAGATGCTGAAATGCAGTATACCAGAAACAGACTGACTTTTTAACACTGGGGATTTATTGGCTTACAAGTTACAATACTAAGGCTGTGAAATGTCCAAATTAAGGCATCAGCAGAAAAATGCCTTTTCTGAAGAAAGGCTGCAGGCATTTGAGACACCCCTGTTACATGGGAAGACATATAGCTGGCATCTGCTGGTCCTTCTCTCCTGGCTTCAGTGGCTCTTTCAACGTCTCTAGTCCTTGCTTATTTCTCTCAGCCTTTTCTGTCTTTTGTCCTCTCGTAACGAACCCCAGTAAAAGATTAAGACTCACCTTGAATGGGAGTGGGTCACATCTCAATTGAAATAACCTGACGAGAAGGTCCCATCCATAGTGGGTCTGCACCTACAGGAATGGATTAAAAGAACATGGCCTATTTTGGGGTCCATAACAACTTCAAATTAGCATACCATAGCATAGGTAGGCTTTTCACATCATTTTCACTAATTTTATAAAGCACTAGTATTCTTGTTAATTTTCTCAGGTATGATCATGGAATTGTGGTTATGTTGGAAAAATTCCTTGTTCTTAGAAGATGCATGTTGAAATTGTTAAGAGTGAAATGTCATGTCTGCAACTTACTTTATTTGTTGTTTTTTGTTATGATTTTTGTTGTTTTTTTGCAACCTACTTTAATATGACTTAACCAAGCAACATCTATAGATAAATTTATAAAGCAAATATGGTAGAATATTTACACTTGTAAAGTATACAGCTATTTATTGGATTGTTTGAGTTTTTCTAAATTTTAAAATTTTCGTAATAAAAAAAATTGGAGCTCAGGAGCACCAATTTACATCTTTGTTGTAATCTAAAAGAGCCCATCTTCAGCAATGGTGGCTTTGTTATGAAAATTTTCTAGGGTCCAGTTTTTGTTTAGTAATGGACTTGAAATTATCCTTGCCACTTCACCTAAAAGAGCTATGATGTATAAAGTTTAATAAGAACAAATGACATAGGAGACCTACTCTTTGAAATTGTAAGGGAAAGAAATGCCTGTTTTTTTTAACCTCTACATTTTTCTCTGCAGAAATAAATAGTGCTGGTTCCTTGCACTCTTTATTTCTGGGTCTCTCCAAAACCTTAGGTCTTTAAAGCTGCCTTTATTCAGAACTATCATTTTCAGTAATCTGTTCTTTAGGATAGTCTTTATTACCATGTCCTTCCTTAATCCTAACTCTTCATAGCAGCAGTAGCTCCATCCCTCTTTACTACCATTTTTCTTAGAGAAAAGTTTATCTAAATCTTGTTTCTTAATTCTGCCAACTTCTCTTTCCTTACTTTTTCATCAAAAAAAATTTTTCTGGAAAAAATTAGAGGCACTGTGTGTGTGTATGAGAGAAATTTAAGCGCTAGATTTTACCACACCTCTAGGCTTTTACTGTAATATAGTTAACACTGTGGTGTATGCCTTCTGTTGTCACATGTTTGCACACCCTAGTTTTTTCTTTTTCTTTTTTTCTTTCTTTTTTTCGGGGGGATGCTTGGTCTGGGAATCGAAGTCATATCACCTGCATGAAAGGCAAGCATTCTACCACTGAACCACCCGTGCACCAGTTTTTTTCTTTTATAATGTAATTTTATTGAGATATATATACACACACCATGTACTTTTTTTTTTGGTGCATGGGTGGGAAATCGAACCCAGTCCCCCACATGGAAGGTGAGCATTCTACCACCGAACAACCTGTGCACCCCCACTTTTTTTTTATATTTAGTAAAAGTGGAATCATGCAATGATTAATTGGCAATTTACTTCTTTTTTTTCCAAACACTTAATCATTATTAGACGCAGTGGTCTTTGTTCTTATTAGACTATAAATGTGTAGTAACAGATGTAACAGTAATGTCTGGTTACATTATAGAACCAGAGGATTGTTTTCTCCAAACAGATTCAGATTTCTCAATAGCCAATGAGCCCTATATTCCACGGTGGCTATATAGAATATATAGCATAAAATAAATGTTTGGTATGTTTAGGTAATTATCCATCTTTCTTCAAGTGCCCTTTTAATGATACAACTATCATGTATGACATTACAAATTTTTTTGTGTGTATTTTCTGTTTGTTTTTCATGTTATAGCTTGGACAACTTTTAGCAGCTACATGCAGAGAACTTCCAGGCCCTAAAGAAAGTAGACGGACTGCTAAAGACCTTTGGGAAGTTGTTGTTCAGATCTGTAGTGTATCCAGTCAGCACAAACGTGGAAATGATGGCAGAGTTAGTTTAATAAAACAGAGGGAATCTACATTAGGTATAATGTATCGGTATGTTTCTATCCATTATATTGTTTGAGTTCTTTTTAATAATGTACTATTTCAAGAACATTTACCTTTATCTTTGTGTATTTTAAAGATGTACAACCTTAAGCATTTTGTGGTACTTTCCTCTTAGAGACCTGTCTTCCATGGCCACCCATGGAAATACCTTTTGTTTCTTTGCTATTTTAAAAGAATGTCTGTTAATCATTCAATATAATCAACTTGAATTCAAAATCAAAGTGTCTAAAGTTGGATAGCATGGAAGACCTCACATGTTATTAAAATATGGAAGAAATGTTATATGTTATCATGGCAATAGAATATTATGCTCCCTTTCACACATGTAAAATTAGTGGGTTAGTAATGAACCTTCACCTATAATTTACTTTCTTGTTTTTTAATCTATTTATCTATCTATTCATTCATATCAACTCCTTGTAATACTATCATACATTTGTTCTAGTTCATGAAAGAACTTTTTAATATTTGTACAGTTAATCATGGACATTGTCTGCAAGACTCACTGTATTATACATTCCCATATTTTAGCCTCCACCTTTTCTTATGGTGACATAAGAGTCTAAACTTCCCATTTCCACCACATTCACCCTCCATTCAACACTGTTATTTATTCATAGAATATGTTTATCATCACCTCTGTCTGTTTCAAACTATTAAGTTTAATCTAATTAAAAATTCTGCACCTGTTAAGCAACTATAACCATTTTATAGTCTCATTTCTTGATTTTATTTGTTATGTGTGAATATAAAATTTTTTTTGTTTTTGTAGGAGTGAGCTGCTTTCTTTCATCAAAAAGTTACGGGTAGGTTTTATTAAAATTGATCTAATTACCATTGCCAATTTTTAAGCAGCATGACTAAAATTACTGAGTGCTTCAAATGCTGATTAAATTATTAAAGCGATCTGTTCATATCCTTATCTTTAGTACTCATTTTTGGGAGTGGGGTAATCTTCATGAAGTTTAGTTTGCATTTATTTTATGTGTTTCAGTGAATAGAGAAGATATTTATTAAATTGTAAAGAGGTCTCCATAAAAGGGTTAATGTATTAATTGTGACTTAATTGCTTGATGAAATAAGTGTCTTATTTATACCTAGATTCCATTGTTTAAAACTTATTTTAAGGAATAAAATCTCATGTTTTGGAGATAATTAGAAATATTGGTTGAAAAGAGATCCATTTATTCAATTTCAAAAGTCCTTTGAGGAGTTGAGCCCAGAGTTGGCACAGTAGGCCAATATCTAAATATGGTAATTTTTGCGTAAATTGTATACTGTGATTTTTGTGTGAAATTAAAAATGAAGTTGCTGTTTAATGTGTTCTAAAATAAATCAATGCTAAATTTCTCATTTGGAAAAGAAAATACTTGATATTTCTGAAATGATAGGAGAAATACTAAAACATATAGTATTTAAGGTTTCTATGTTTTCTTTCTCACAGGAACCATTGGTTTTGACTATTATCTTATCCCTCTTTGTGAAACTTCACAATGTTCGGGTGAGTATTTCGTGATTTCATTTTTAAAACTTCTTTGAAAGAAATTTCTTTTTAAAGTGTTCTTTTTTTTTCCTTTTTTAGGAAGACATTGTGAATGATATTACAGCTGAACATATTTCCATTTGGCCATCTTCCATTCCCAAGTAAGAAATATTATATAGCTTATTTTTTATTAAATTATTTATGTATATTTAGAAACCATCCTGCCTAGTGTAGATAATCCTGAATAATTGGATTAAAAGGCTATGAATCTTTTTGGATTCTAAAGCCACTTTAGCGTTTCTCTATTATCGTCATTATCTTCCTAACAATCATAGGTAAAGGCGGAACTCTCTAAGAATTAAGATATATTAGCTCCTCAATCTCAGTGTGATCCTGATTACTTGACAGTAGAAAGAACTGGAAAATTGAACCTCATGAAATAATTATTTTTCTATCAGGTTTCCAGCATCTTATTCCTTTGTAAGATTCCATTTGAAAATGATTTGTTTTTTCATAACTCCCTGTAGCTTTCTTCTAGTACTGTGATCATCAGAAATTACCACCACCTATTTTACCCACTCCCATAGGTAGACTTTTATTTTCCTCTTTCCAATATAGCAACCTCTCACACAGGAGAGTCCATTTGTTTCTTCACAAAAGTTACTTTTCCTTCCTCCCTCTACTTCTGATCTCTTTTTACTTTGTACCTGAATGACAGGTTGAGCCAGGCCTTATTTCATTGCATTTTGAGGCATCTGTGAAGAAGAAGAGTTTAGTAGGTAAATAAGCAGGCAATAGAATGACAACAAGTGATTTGATTTTATTTCAATCTTAGAGTTTGAAAGCAATTCTGGAAAAGAATTTTGAGGGTTAGAAGTGGCTAGATGACTCTGTTTCTCTTCTTCCTGAGGCTTATGTCTCTGAAGATCACCATGTTTTATCAAGCAAATGTTCACATCCCCAGCATTCCAACTGCAGATTTTGTCATAATGTATTTCTTTTTTATGTGCAATTTAGTATATTAGATAGCAATATCTATACCTCAGGTAGAGATCATTTTGCCTTTTTAATTGATCCTCTTTGTCTTTTCTTCTTTAGCCTAAGTTTAGACTCTAAACATTATTTTAAATGTGTATTTATAAATCAATAAAAGAATGATTTAGCATAGAGGCTCTGGAGCCAGGCTGTTAGGGTTTGAATCCCAGCTTCTCCACTTTATCAGGTATATGACCTTGGTTAAGTTATTTTTTGTCAGTTTCTTCATCTGTAAATGGGTATAATAGTAACTGCCTCAGAATTATAAGGATTAAATAAATTAATGCATTTTCTAAGCTAGGTGTTTAGAATAAAATCTAGAACATTAGTAGACTTAACTACTATCTTCATAATAAAAATACTTAAATGTAAATTGACCCAGAGAAAAGAAAATGTGACTTAATGTTTCACCCGAAAGAATATTTCTCTTGAGCAGGAGTCCTTGTTGACTCCAGTAATAGTGTGAAAATGGCATTATTAAGTATTACTTTAAAACAATGTTTGATGTGTAGGTAGATTTCTTAGACTTGTTACCATTTTGTAAATTTTTGTAATACAGTCATAAATTAGTTTATTTATTTGTAAATACAAAATTGGAATTTGCTAATACCACTATTCCCTTCTCTCTGTACCTGGCACAGTGATGAGTCATGATAAATTCTAAACCCTGAGGGCAACAGAAGCAGTTTGTCCCAATTCATCTTAAAATGTAGAGCCATAATTTGAACCATATGTGTCTGAATCCAGAGCCTTGATCTTTACTACAGTGCTTCTCTACCTCTCAGAGGTAGAAACTAGCAGCTGTGTTTCTTGGGTACTGGCCTGACTTTTATCATCACAGTTCTGTGTTCTAATTTTCTATCCCTAGACTTGCCACTTTAACCAGGCTCAGATCAGCTACCGATTTCTTGACTGTTTATTGCTGCCTGAATACACTGAAGTGGTATACTTGCCACATCTAGCCCCTGGCCCCACAAGGTCATGGAGATATTTGATCCAAGGGAGTTACTCTTGCAAAAAAGTTCACATAATGAATCGAAGGCCACATAGCAGTATCGTTAGTGTTTGGGCTTTTTTGTGTGTGACTTTTTCTGGATGATAAAACTTAAAAATCATTTGAGGGAATTTTATGAGTCTTTCTACTCTTTCGTTGCCTGTAAATTGTGTTAAAAAAGAAGAGAAAAGGTTTTATCCTACTACTTTTATGTTTTATACAGTTGTAAAAGATTTAAGAATACTTTTTTGGTATGACCTAGTGTGCCTTCTGTGGCATTTTGAAAAAAAAAAAACAGCAGACAAAAACCAGATTATTTTCAACCCCTTTATCCAAAGCTAGCTTTTCACACTTTCTTGGGTTTCATTGTTTTGATAGTTTTTGTATATTTACTGCCAGTAATATTTACCATTTTATATATATGGTCACCTAAATTTTGGCTCTTTTTGTTTTTTAATAATGCTTGGTATGGAATTTGAAACTGACTTTAAAAATAGAGATTAATGTTAACTATCTTTCCCTTAGCCTCCAGTCAGTGGACTTTGAAGCTGTGGCAATCACAGTGAAAGAGTTAGTTCGGTATACACTCAGTATAAATCCAAACAACCATTCCTGGTTAATTATTCAGGCAGACATTTATTTTGGTAAGTGTGATGTTTGGTTGCTTAGTGATGTTTTATTTTCGTGGTACTTTTAAAAGTGAAAATAAATATATTTTATATCTTATTACAATACTTTATTAAACTTCATAGTCTTGTTTGAGATTATCTAGCTCTTCTTCCTAGGTAAAATTAAGAATTAAAACTATAATTTCCTTACATTTTTTATTGTGTTTATGTATACATTTTATCTTTGCAAAACCTTTGGTTGAAATGTCTTTAAATTTGTATTGACTACTGTTTTGCTTTCTTTAAAATAGTGGATGTTTGTTCATCTAATAAGTTGGTAAAGCATTCTTAAGGAATAGGGTAAAGTTTTTTTGTGTTTTTTTGGGGGGGTGAAATTGCTATTTAAGGGTTTTCAGATATCTCCAGGCACTTTTGATAATTATTTGTATTCTTTAAGATAATTAGATTCCTGATTTCCCCCCACCCCATTATATATGAATAGGATTTTCCAACTTGAAATAAAATCTCTAGTATTTTTATTTCTGTACAGATCAAAAACATTTTCTGACTGGTATAATTTCAAAATGAGGATTTTAGGAGTTGATTTTTTTAAAGGGAAATTTCAAAATATACAAGTAGAGAGATAATATAATAAACCTCATGTACCTAACACCCAGCTTTAAAAGTTATTAACTCATGGCAAGTCTTGTTTTGTCTGTGCCTTCAGGTATATCATCACATCATCTCCTCCCCCACTGAATTATTTTGAAGCAAAGAAGAGCTGATTTTATTGTTCATTTTCACCCCAACCCCCAAAAGAATTTATCGACAAGATCTTAATATATTTATGCTCAGAATAGATATGCTGATTCCGTACTACTTTGAAAAATTAGGGTATATTTCTAGTTATATCATTTGAGAAATAAATACTATTTTCTGTATTAGTAGGTTTGACAAGAAATCTGAGCTAAATTTCTGGCAGACCCATTTTAGAAAGCAAAGAGTCTATTATATTACCTCTTTCAAGTGGTTAAGAAGCCAGTGTTTTTGTTTTTGTTTTGTTTTTCAATTTTGCCTTAGATAGGTATAAAGTTTTATCTCTGTAGTTGAAATCTGCTTTTGTCAACTCATAAAGTTATATCTTACTCTCCACCAAAAAGGCCCTGTCTTTTTTTTCCAAAACTTTTATCTAATGATAGGTAATTATTTATCTCTGATTTCTGCTTCAGCAACAAATCAGTATTCGGCAGCTCTTCACTATTACCTCCAGGCAGGAGCTGTGTGCTCTGATTTCTTTAATAAGGCTGTGCCCCCCGATGTTTATACAGACCAGGTAAATTAATATTGTGGGCTTTCTTTTCCTTTACCTACCTTCTTTTGAGGCTCCTTTTCTTCTCACTGCACTTCTCTGGGTATACTTATTCATTTTCTGAGTGTGTAATGATGTTTTAGTTTGCTAATGCTGCTGGAATGCCTTGTACCAGAAATAGGTTGGCTTTTATAAAGGGGATTTACCAAGTTACAAGTTTATAGTTCTAAGGCCATAAAAATGTTCAAACTAAGGCATCCAGGGAAAGCTATTTTGACTCAAGAAAGTCTGCTGGCATCCAGAACACCTCTGTCAAACATGGCTGGTGCCTGCTGGTCCTTTAGCTTTGGGTTTCACATTGCTTCCCTGGGGGCATTTTCTTTCTGCATCTCCAAATGTCTCTGTGTTGGTTCTAAGCTTTTTCCAAAATGATTCCCTCTTAATGGACTCTAGTAAATGGATTAAGACCCATCTTGAAGGGGTGGAGACACATATCCGTGGAAATCACCTAATCAGAAAGTCCCACCCACAACTGGTTAGGTCACATCTTTCTTCATGGGAGCAACTTAATCAGAAAGAACCCACCCAAATAGTAGATTTGTCCTCACAAGGGACATAACAGTTTCAAACAAGCACAGATGGTAACTCCCAAATTGATTACTCTAGGCTAGATAGCTCTTCATATTTCTAACTCCAACTTCCCATAGACCATTACTGCTTTGATTTCCCAAGGACACCTCAGGCCCAACCTGTCCAAAATCTATTACTTACTTTATGAGGTAGGCTCCTCTCCTGACACACTCACCTGCCTTTCCAAAAAACAAACCTCAAATACCATACACTTTATTCTTCTTTGTTGAACCATTTGAGTTGACTAAGCTAAAATCCTGAGCATTATTCTTAGCTTTTTTTTTCCTTATTTTACTGCAACCAACAGTTGCAGTAAGAACCTTATTTTACTCGTCTGTCCATAAGGTAGATAAAAGAAGCAACATCCAATTGGTTATTGAGTCATTGATTCTACCTCTTAAATCTCAGAATTTGATCAGTCTTTTTTTAATATATTTTTATTGATAAATCTTCAGACATACAATACATACATGGTATACAATCAGTGGCTCACAGTATCATCATGTAGTTAATGTATACATCACCATCATCATTTTTTAGAACATTTGCATCACTCCAGAAAAAAAATAAAAAGAAAAAACTCATACATACCATGCCCCTTACCCCTCCCTCTTATTGACCACTAGTATTTCCATCTACCCAATTTATTTTACCCTTTGTCCCCCCTATTATTTATTTTTTTATCCAAAATTTTTTTACTCATCTGTCCATATCCTGGATAAAAGGAGCTTCAGACACAAGGTTTTCACAGTCCCTCAGTCACACTGTAAACGTTTTATCTTTATACAATCATCTTTAGGAATCAAGGCTACTGGAATACAGCTCAGCAGTTTCAGGTACTTCCCTCCAGCCACTCCAATGTGCCATAAGCTAAAAAGGGATATCTATGTAATGCATAAGAATAATCTCCAAGGTAACCTCTTGACTCTGTTTGAAATCTCTCAGCCACTGAAACTTTATTTTGTCTCATTTTTCTTTTCCCCCTTTTGGTCAAGAAGTCTTCCTCAGGGCGGGCCGCGGTGGCTCAGCGGGCAAGCGTGCTTGCCTGCCATGCCGGAGGACCCCGGTTCGATTCCCGGCCCCAGCCCATGTAAAAAACAAACAAACAAACAAAATATAATAAAACAAGAAAATGTTTAAAGATGTTTCCCTTCCTTCCTTCCATCCTTCCTTCCTTCTCTGTCTTTCCTTCCCTTCCTCCCTCTCTCTTTAAAAAAAAAAAAAAAAAAAAAAAAGAAGAAGTCTTCCTCAGTCCCTTGATGCTGGGTCCTGGCTCTTCCTGGGATTTCTGTTCCATTTTGCCAGGGAGATTTGCACCCCTGGGAGTCATATCCCACATGGGGGGAAAGACAGTGAATTCACCTGCTGAGTTCGCTTAGAAAGAGAGGCCACATCTAGCAACAAAAGATGTTCTCTGGAGGTGACTCTTAGGCCTAATTTTATTTATTTATTTATTTTAAAAATTTATGATACATAACCACATATAGACATAAACATTCTTCATATGATCATTCTGTTCTTGTTATATAATCACTCACAGTATCATCACATAGTTATATATTCATCATCATGATCATTTCTTAGAACATTTGCATCCATTCAGAAAAAGAAATAAAAAGAAAACAGAAAAAAATTCATACATACCATACCACTACCACTTACCCATCCCTTTCATTGATCACTAGCATTTCAATCTACTAAATTTATTTTAACATTTGTTCCCCCTATTATTTATTTTTAATCCATATGTTTTACTCTGTCCATAAGGTAGATAAAAGAAGCATCAGACACAAGGTTTTCACAATCACACAGTCGCATTGCAAAAGCTCTATCATTATACAGTCATCTTCAAGAAACATGGCCACTGGAGCATAGCTCTACATTTTCTGTTCCCTCCAGTCTCTTCCATTACACCTTAACTAAAATGGTGATATCTATTTAATGCATAAGAATAACCAACCTCCAGGATAACCTCTCTACTCTGGAATCTCTCAGCCATTGATACTTTATTTTGTCTCATTTTGCTCTTCTCCCTTTTGGTTGAGAAGATTTTCTTAATCCCTTGATGCTGAGTTCCAGCTCATTCTAGGATTTCTGCCCCACGTTGCCAGGAAGGTCCATACCCCTGGGAGTCATGTCCCACGTAGAATGGGGAAGGGCGGTGAGTTTGCTTGTGTGTTGGCTGCGAGAGAGGCCACATCTGAGCAACAGAAGAGGTTCTTTTGGGGGTGACTCTTAGGCCTAATTTTAAGTAGGCTTAGCCTATCCTTTGCGGGATAAAGTTTCATATGAACAAACCCCAATATTGGGGGCTCAGTCTTAGGCCTAATTTTAAGTAGGCTTAGTCTATCCTTTGAAGGAATAAGTTTCATAGGGTCAACACCCAAGATTGAGAGCTCAGCCTATTGATTTGGTTGTCTCCACTGCTTGTGTGAATATCATAAGTTCTCCAAATGGGGAATTTGAATATTTCCTCCTTTCTCCCCAGTCCCCCCAAGGGAACTTTGCAAATACTTACTTATTCACTGCCCAAACCAATCTGGGATATATCGGGATATCACACTAGCCTAGACAGACATGGAATTCAAGATTCCATGTACTTAAGTGTTCAGCTAAACTGTTAGTCTTTTTCAGTATGCATTGCCATATCCTCTGGTTCAGGCCACCAATATGATAATTTAACAAATTGCATATTCAGTATTTAAAATAAATGGCTTTTGAAATAAGGTTTTAAAAATTTTAACTAGCTTTTGAAAGTAATCAGGATCTTGTTTCTGTAGGTAATAAAACGGATGATAAAATGTTGTTCTTTGCTGAATTGCCACACACAGGTTAGTTTATGATGTTAGTTCCTTTTCATGTATTTTAGAGTTTTATATATATAGCACTAGAGTGTTTTTTTCCAAATCAGAATTACTTAAATTTTGGTGTTGAAGGGTTTGGCATATTCTTTATGTTTTTAAATATTTATAGAAATTTTACTAAAATGAAAGTATTTATGAATTACAAAATAGTGATTTTTGAACTTCCCATTTAGAAAGAAGTATTTTTCTTACATTTAAGAATATATACTTCAGTCATTAGAGAAATGCAAATCAAAACCACGAGATACCACTTCACAACCCTGTGATGGCTGTAATCAAAGATAGACAGTAACAAGTGTTGGTGAGGACGTGGAAAAATTGTAATCCTCATACATTGCTGGTTGGAATGTAAAATGGTGTAGCCAATTTGAAAAACAGGCAGTTCCTCAAAAAAATAGAATTACCATGTGAAACAGTAATACCACTCCTAAGTATACAATAACCAAGAGAAACGAAAACATACGTCTGTGTAAAAATTTATACATGAATGTTCATAGCAGCATTATTCATGATAGCCAAAGTATATAAACCCAAATGTTTATTTATCTAACATTTATAAATTAAATGTATATACATATAGTAGATATTACTCAGCAATAAAAAGGAATGAAGTACTGATAAATGTTACAACATGGATGAACCTTGACTATATTATGCCAAGTGAAAGAAGACAGACACAAGGGCATCTATTATATGATTTCATTTATATGAATTATACAGAATAGACATCTATAGAGGCAGAAAGATTAATGGTTGCAGACGCAGAGGATTGATGGAGAATGGGGAATGACTGCTGAATGGTGGGGATTTACTTTTGGAATGATGAAAATGTTCTGGGTCTCTTTAGAGAGGTTATCATTGCACAAGGTTGTGGATATGCTAAAAAGTACTGAATGGTATACTCTCTAAAAGGGTGAATTTTATCATGTGAATTATTTCAATAAAAAGTATTTGTTTAAAAGATGTTAACAATACTAAAGAGAAAAAAAAGATATAGCATTATGATTGCTTTCCCTGCTTGATGTAGATCTGATCTGTTTGGTTTTAAGCAGCATTGTTAGCTTAAATTTTGCCAGAATGAGCTTCTGTACCTCCCACCTACGAAAGGTTTAATTGCATGATCTGTATGTTATTTATGTCACTTAGTTTGATAGTTTTCCATTCCCTTCATTTCAGTTTTATGAACTGGCTTTTTTTGCTGGCTTTTTATTCAAGTATGCAGAGACACTTGTGTAAATGTCTTTGAAATTAAAATTGTATAGAATCCATAGTATGAGCCTGACACACTCAGTGTAGTCTGTCAGGCTTCTTAAATTACTAAAGAAGGTATTCTTGATATAATAATAGGAGATTACATATCCAAAACCAGGAGAATCATTGACTCTAGTTACTTAAAACCATTTTTCTGTTTGTTTATGTAGGTGGCAATTTTATGTCAGTTCCTCAGAGAAATTGACTACAAAACAGCCTTTAAATCACTGCAGGAACAAAATAGGTATGAATGTTTTTATTTATTTTGGTATGAATGGTTTTAAAATAAAATGGAGTTGAAATTTTTCTGCATAGGAAAAAAATAACTGAATTTTATTTTTCAGTCATGATGCTATGGACTCCTACTATGACTACATATGGGATGTTACCATTTTAGAGTACTTGACTTGTATCCTTTCATCAAAAATATGATGTTATAAAGATCCTCCTGGCACTACCCTTTGATAGTTACACCCTCTCCATTCCTCCCATCCCTAATCCCTGGCAACCAGTAATCTGTTCTCTATCTCTGTAATTTTGTCATTTAAATAATGTTATATAAATGGGTTCGTAACAGTATGTGATCTTTTGATGTTGACAGTTTTAATTTAACATGGTGTCTTTGAGATCCATCCAAGTTGTGTGTATTAATACAATAGTTCATTGCTTTTTTCTTTTTTTTTTTTTCTGCAGTAGTAGTGGTATGACTGTAGCAGTTTGTTCAACCATTCACCTATTGCAGATCATTTTGGTTGTTTCGAGTTTGGAACTACTACAAATAAAGCTGTGTGTATTTGTAAAAAAAAAAAAGTTCCATTAGAATAGTTAATTTCTGAAATTAAAGAAGTATGTGATACTGTGTATTTTTCAAATAAAAAATATAAATTGAGATTGATGATATTTAATAGTATCAGATTCATTATTCTTAACTGATTTGTGTAGATCTTCATCATAAAAGAGGAGAAACAGATAAAAGACAAATCGCAGTAAGTGTTCCTTCAGGGATTACTTGACTTCTTGAATGTTAAACAGCTATTAAGGTTTAAACCAACAAAAAAGATTTTTTATGCCTAGTTACTGTGTGTTCTGGTTTGCTAGCTGCCAGAATGGATATTCCAGAAACAGAACAGCTTTTAAAAAGGGAAATTTATTAAGTTGCAAATTTACAGCTCTAAAACCATGAAAATGTCTCAGTTAAAGCAAGGATGTAGAAATGTCCAATCTGTGGCATCCAAGGAAAGATGCTCTGGTTCAAAGCTGATGACATTCACTGAAAGGCACATGGTTAACATGGTGACATCTGCTAGCTTTCTCTCTAGGCTTCTGGTTTTATGAAACTCCCCTGGGGATGTTTTCCTTCTTCATCTCCAAAGGTCTCTTGACTGTGTGGGCTCTTGTGGTTCTTGTGGCTCTGTGGTTCTCTTCAAAATGCTTCCTCTTTTAAAGGATTCCAGTAAACTAATCAATACTCACCTGGAATGCATGGAGTCACATCTCCCTCTAATCAAATGCTAATACCCACAATTGGGTGCATCACATCCCTATGGCGATAAATCTAATCAAGTTTCCAACCTACAGTGCTGAATAGGGATTAAATGAAAGGACTGCCTCCATATGATGGATCAAGATTAAAACATGGCTTTTCCAGGGTACATAACTTTTCAAAGTGGCATACTACCAGTATTTGGTTCTTAGTGTGTACCTCTTAAAAGATCCTTTTTGAAAATAGGAGTGTTAAATCATTTCATTTTTGTATCTCAAACCTTCAAATGTTTTTCCATCATACAAAATCAGAGCCCTTAAAACGATTTAGCCTCCAGATACTTATCAGATCACCTTTATAATGTTTGCTGAGAACATTTAGACCTTAGGGCCTTTTAAATTTTCTTTGCCAGAAACATTCTTTACCCTCAGGTCTCTCCTTAAGTGTCACCTTCTTCGTAATCATCCTTTCCTGACCATCTTATAACAAGTGACTCCCTCCCTTTCCATTCTAATACTATTTCTATTTCCCTTTTTAATTTTTCTCCATAGTACTTAGCAACATCTGGTATACTATATGCTTATTTATTTTCTGCTTCGTCACAAGGATAAGGACTTGGTTTTGTTACTGCTGGTAACTGGAATGGTGCCTGGCACATGGTGGGTGCCCAGTAGTTACTTCTTGACTGGCTGAATTATTTTTTACTTAAATTGGACTTTTAGGCCAAAACATACATTTTAATTAAGTCCCTTCTCCTTTGGAACTGACATCTACCTCCTTACTAGCTCATCCTACTTCTTGATTACTCCTCTGTGTACATTGAAAGACTTCTGATCAACTTATTTAACACCCCTAACCTTATAAGTCCTTGCTGGCTGCACTTCCATCTGTTGCCATCTTTACTCTCCTTTAACCACCCACTCCTAAAGCCGTGCTGTAATGTCAACCCAAATTGTTCTGCATAAGATTTTATACTGCATCTCACTATCTGCCAATAACCTATCCCTTTCTGATTTCCTGGCTCCCGTGTTCCTCTGGATCAGTGAGATGCTCGGGTGTGTGCCAGTTTTTTTTCCCATCCTATTTGCCCTTTTCCAACTTGTCTTCCTTCCCTGCTTACCCCAAGTATAGCAAATACCAGTCTATTATACTCTCACAGACTCTGAGAGTCAGTAGGTCTGCAGTGCAGCCCTGGAATCCAATTTTTAAGTTTCTCATATGGTTATGAGATGAACGATTTGGAAACCATTGTGGCTGACTTTCAGAACTACTCTTTAATTGACATCCTCAGCATCTTTGCTTTTCTGTTACCCCACCTGGAAAAATCTCAATACTGAATCAGTTCAATAATTTATGCTTTTTTTTTTCCAGGACCACTAAGTCCTGTTGGAGAAAGTCCTATAACCAAACTACTAACCAGTCTTACCCATAGCTTGTCCTTATCTATTTTAATTGTTTTCCCTGGCACTACTCGGTAGTCTGTATTCTTTTCAGGGATATTTTAGACTGTCCTTCCTGTTAAGTCTCCTATCCACTTTCAGTCCTTTCCAGTTTGAATAACTTTCTTGCCTTTATATGGTTAGGACATAGCAGAAAAAAGAGTGACTAGCTCATATCTTCATGGAAGTGGCCTTGGAAATGCCCACTTCACATTCCCATGTCAAATTCCTGCTTCTCACCTTTAAAATAACCTGTAACTATACTATTGTTAGTCCACTCTTCCAATCATTAGAAATGTACCATTCTGTAATGAAGGACAGTCTTTGTACTTTTGATTCTGTTTCCTCAAGGACCTTTTTAATTAGTTCTCTCCTCTCCTCTCCTATGTTGTTAAAACTTCTTCCATAGCCTGTAAACTATTTCACCCTTAATAAAACTTTTCTTGACTGTGCCTCCACCTCCAGGTACCTCCTGTCCCTTCTCTGCCTAGACTTTTGAAATTCAGCCCAGTGTCATTTGGCTTTTGCCATTACTGCTCTTTACTTTCTCAAGGGTCATCAAATGCCAAAGCCAGTGGATACTTTTTAATACTTATCCTACTGTTTACATTTCCTTTTGGCTTCTTTGATCTTTTTTGCAGGCCTTTTCTCTGTTCTTTACTTTTTCTTGGGTATGTTCTTCTGCTCACTTCTTAAATTTAGTATTCCTAAGAATTTAATCCTTGGTTTATTTTCTTATCACCCTGCGTTCTCTGGTTAATCTCATACACCTAAGATTTTGACTACTATCCACATGGCATATGGAATGTAGTATTTATATCAAATATCTGGTTTCTACTGCAACTTTTCTTATAACTTTTATAGCCAACGTTCTTTGGGATCTTTGTTTGACATGATTCTTTAGTTACACCCTACTACCAGCTTTGTCACAGGCATCTTATTGAATGGCATTATCCAGCAATTCTTCCTATTCCCTAATTGATCATCTCTGAATATTCTTGTCTCTCTTTAAGCCATATATCAAATTAGTCTTTGTTTAAAGAATTTATAACACATTTTTTAAAGTTATCTAAAGGTGGATTCCAGGTCCCTAAAGTATACCCACATTAAACACTCCATAGCAGAATACAACTAAGGATTTTTAGTAGGTTATTTCTTTGCTAATTATGAAAGACATTGTGCCACTATATGCTGTTACAGTATGGAGTGAGTAGGCCTTTCTCAAAAAAGTACAGCTCTGAAACATGAATTCTTTTTCAATCTTTTTTTTGTTTTTTTTTTTTAAAGTGCAGGGATTTTAAAGACCAGGAATTGAACCCCAGTTTCCCGCCTGGCAGGCGAGAATTCTACCATTGAGCTACTCTTGCACTGCCCTTTCAATCTATTTTGAGTTGTAACATTTGCTTCTGGTTTATTATAATTGTAAAAATGTGTCGTGTTAAATTACCATGTAGAACTCAGTTGATTAAACTTATTTATGTAATAAATTGTCACTGAATATAATTCTTTAAACTATACTTTAACAGTCTCTTCCTTAAGAGTGGCTCTAGTCAGGGCCACAGTGGCTCAGTAGGCAAGAATGCTTGCCTGCCATGCCAGAGGACCTGGGTTCAATTCCTGGTGCCTGCCCATGTAAAACAAAAAAAAAGTGGCTCTAGTCAGTCTTTATGCTAATTAATTTTTTTCACAACTCTTGGGCTTTACAGTTAGAGGTTCAATTAGTCCTTTAACTGATATGTTAGCCTGTAGATAATTTTGTATTGTTTACTAGCAAGGCTATTTTGACCTGACCTCTAATAACATCACTTTTTTTGTTTTGATAGATCAAAGCCATAGGCCAAACAGAATTGAATGCAAGCAATCCAGAAGAAGTTTTACAACTGGCAGCGCAGAGAAGGAAAAAAAAGTTTCTCCAAGCAATGGCAAAACTTTACTTTTAAGCAGTTAGTTAAAATTTTTTTGTTTTATTTTTTAAACAATGGGCTAAAAATAAACAATATTAAAAGATTAAGTTTATATAATACATTATGTACACATTTAGTGGTTTTTTTCCAGACAAATTACTGAAACAAATATTAGTTTAGGAAAAAAAATATATACAGAAGACTTCATACTGTAACAATAGCTTAAATTTATAATTTCTTCAAAGGAAGAAGAGATTCACATGTCAGGTAACAGTATACTAGCAATCTAGGAAATTTGTTTTCTAACTATATCCACTTTTTAGACTGAAATAAAAAAACAAAGATGTTTATGTAGAAGTAGCTAATCTATTTACAGCTATTTTTTGTTTATTTTGTTTTTGAAAGTAATAAATAGATTTCTAGGAGTCAGTATAACATTTAATACTCTAATGCCTTAGGAAAATAGAAGTTTAAGACAAATGTTAAGCTTTATTGCTTTGACACTGTCCTTATTTCATAATGTAGGATTCTAAAATGGGCAACAGTTTGGGAAACATAAATAAAGTCTTAGTCTCACTAAATTAAAAAAAAAAATCTTTAGGGCTATCCTAAGAGTAATAAAGTGACTTTTTCATATAAATAGTTTTAAAGGTACTTAAGTTTTTCACCCAAATTGTGATATACAAAAAGGTTATTATAAAGTAACCTATATATCAAATAGAGCCCCAAGGAGGAGCCAAAGCATTTATCTTTTTAATAATTTCTTTGGTACTCCCACTGTCTAGAGCACAGTTTAAACACCATATTCATCTAAGCCTTTCTTGGTTGTTAAAAATACATTTATGACAAGGCAAATAAACTAGTTAAAAAACAGATTAAACTTTACCATTTGTAAAAATTCAAGTTTTTAACAGCTTGCTATAGCAGCTGTAGATAAATTAGTCACCTTATTACATAACTAAACCTTTGTAAACAAGTTTAAATTTTATTTTCAGTAACCAAATTGCACTAATCAAGAGTGCATGAATTTTGAGAATCTAAAAGCTAGATTCAAAGTATTAAATTACTTAATGTACCTTTTAAGGTAGCACATTTATGTAGTCCAAAACACCAATAATAAAATTCCTAGTTTATCAAGATAAACATAGTAACACTGGATCTTAAAAAAAACAAGAACAAAAACGTTGCTATGGTGTAAGGTCATGGCTGGCTTCTATCCAGTCACCTTGGGAATGAAGTCATCTCTGTAAACAAGTTTTGCTGTTTCTTTAACAGCTAACAGGGGTTAACTTATCCACGCCAGTTTTAAGTGGCTTTTAAATCAAAGAATGGGAGCGTAACCTCTGGATTAACTAGGACAATCACAGCAAAATTCTGGTGTTAAAATTTTAGTAGTTGAGTTGTATGAAATTCTGCCTCATACTTGGGTCAATTTCAATTTGTATGCTTAGTCACCTCTTTAGTGTTTTCCTGTTGGTTTTTCGGTGCTCTTCGGTGGTGTCATAATACCTCCATTGCACACTGGTGACACCTGTCCTTTTCTGAAGGTGTTTACATAATTGACTTCATCCTACACATGTGAAGTAACCATGAAGATAGTAACAGTTAAAATGATAATAGTAAAACAAGTCAAACCTTCTAGGTACTTATTTGATATTATTTATGCCTAATATAATGGTCCCTTAATATCTTTGCAACTGTGAATAGTCATATTCCAAAGATTCAACAGTTTCAACTGCCTATAACTAGGTATTTATATAAACTCTATAATTGAGATTGTATTGGCATTGGTTTGAGACACTTCACAAATCTTGCTTTGACTTCAAAGTTATTCATTTTTCTGCATTTTGAAATCAGTGTGCCCATTATAACTTTGTTCCCTTAGCATCTAATACAATAGCCTGAAGTATTCTTTCATTAACTACCAGTTTCAGCAGCTTACTAGATACTAAGACCAAAAAACATACCAGCATAGCCAGATAATTAGTATGTGTCTGGATATTGTGTCTGTCTTCCATAGGAATCTTCTTAAAAGCCTTCAGTTTCACTGGACTAATACCTTTCACTACATTGACAAAAGGCACCATCCAGTCTACACATTCTGAAATGTTATCCCATTCCAAACCTAGATAGAAAAATGTAAATGTTACATCAGATGTTATCTAAAATATGTCTAATGCACTTATTCTTGCTTCCAAATTTTAAAATAGTCATTTGAAAATAACTTTAAAAAGAATCCCAAATCATATTATAGCAGGTCAAAATATTATCACTCTGAAACTATAACTTGACTATTTTGATAGGAAAAGAATTTCAAAGCTTTTAACCACTATCATCTACAGAGTAAAACCGAGCTATAATGACGTCAATCCACTTCACACAGATTCCAGTTGACCTTATTCTTTTTTGTGAATATACACTGAGGATTACAAAGTACTAACAGAAAAGATGATCACTAAATTGCTACTTTTTTTACACTGAAGTTTTAATTTCATGTGTAGCAGGATGCTAAAGTCTATGGATTAATAGCCCCTTTAAAAATAATGCACATACAGCGTGGGTGACAGTGGCTCAGCAGGTAGAGTTCTCACCTGCTGTGCCCAAGACTGGGTTCGATTTCAGGTGCCTGCCCATGCAAAAAAAAAAAAAAAAAAGTAATGAACATATAGAGTTTTACCTGAGGCTTTCTTAACCACTTCAAGAGAGGTAAAATGGCACAAGGCAGCAGCTGCCAGTATTCTGTACTGGAACTCTAGTGAATTGATGGCTAGAATACACAAATCTAAAAGCTAACAAAGGAAGAAACAAAATTACAAGTAATATAGAAAGAGAAGGATGAGTACTGCACATTATTACTAAATAATCACCTAACATTTTAGAGTGCTTATCATGTGGACCATATGCCAGGAATTGCTAAAACAACAGAAATTCAAAGATAATTAAGCTACCACCCTGAAGGAACTCTATTCTTGAGATTGTAGGTCAAAAGTGAATAGACAAGTAAAGAATGTTTCAGTGTACCTGTAGCAAGGGCACGTAATCCAATTTGGGGATGACAGTGAAGGTTTCTGATGTCTTGAATGAATCTTTTTTTGTGTGTGTGTGTGTGAAAATAAAGCAATAAATTTTGAAGTATATCACAACAACTGGTGGTAGAACAGATTTCAGAGTTTGGTGTGAGTTTACAATTCCACAATTTTAGGTTTTTATTTCTAGTTGCTCTAAGGTTCTGGACACTAAAAGAAATATCAGTATACTGATTCAGCACTCATACTCATTTGTTAAATCCGACCTTCTCTGTATAATTCCACCATCACCTTTGACCTTTCTCTCACTCTTTAGGGGTATTTGGGCTATGGCCATTGTAACTTAAAAAGACAAGGTAGGGAGGAAGGTTGGAAAATAGGAAATATTTTAAGTAAAGGAAATAGCATTTGCAAAGATAAATGAGAAGGCATTGCTTTTTCTTGGAATTCTAGTTCAGAACACCTTATGAAATAAAAGCAAAAAGTGCCTTTCTTTCCATCATTCCTTATCAAAGAAACAAAAGGGGGAGCAAGACCTAGTCTAGACTACATCATAAATGGCCTTTAATAATACATGAAGAAATTGAAACTTTATTCAGTAGCTGATTAGTCAAGAATCCAGGCAGTTAAGAGAGTTCAGCAAGTAGCAGTGGGCTAGGTTTCAGAGACATGGGATAATGGGAAGTATTATTACCAGAGGAGTAAAACTTAAATTACATTTGCCTGCATTGGTCCAGAAGATAATAAAAATAGGAACAGAAGATTTGGAAGTGAAATATCCCTATCCTAGAAACTATTTCCACATTGTTTATTAGCTTATTATATCAGAAGGGTATAACTGCTTATGATAATATGAGATCCTGAGAATTCTGACTGAAGAAAGTATAAGGCTTTATTAGAAATTTCTGCAAAATGAACCATTCTCTAATATGTTTATTGGTTACCCAATGTTAGTGTTCATAGTATACTTACTAGATTTAAAATACTAATTAAATTTCAACCTAGTACCTAAGACTTCTTAAATTCCTTATGTAAGATTTCCACAGCCTATATAGAATATAGATTTTCTTTACTTTTATGTATGGCAATCTTAAAATACTACTTAGAAGTAGGCAAGAAAGAATGGGAGCCTCCTCAAATTAGTCACTGTTAAATGTTTGTATTCTGGCCTAGAAAAGTTTAACTTGAATTTAAGTTAAAAAAAAAACCCTATAAGCAAGTGTTGTGATTTAAATTCTAATATGTAATTTAAATAGGTACTCTTAACATAGAGTAAGATAACCATACAGAATAATTTTGTATCATTGTAAAGCCTAAAAACACATGATTGACAAATACCCTTCCCCATTTTATATCAAGAACAGATATTTCACTCTCTAGTTTGGACTCATAAAAAATGAAAAGTACTACTAAAAGTCCTAAAAAGACTATGTTTTTTAATTAAGCAACATAAATATTGGGAACAGAACTTTATGCATCAGAAGTTTTGTTCCAGTGGGTGGGCAATGGTGGTGTAATGGAGGGTTCTCGCCTGCCATGCCAAAGACCTGGGTTCAGTTCCAGTGCCTACCCATGTCAAAAAAAAAAGTATTCATTTTGGGTGGGCAGTGGTGGTGCAGTGGCAGAGTTCTCGCCTGCCATGCCAGAGATGGGTTCGATTCCCAGTGTCTGCCCATGGCAAAAAAAAAATTTTTTTAAGTTTTGTTCCAGTCAATTAAAGAGTGAATTTAATTTAATATGCTTTGCTATTTTGTTATGTAGCCTTTTTAATACTATATATACACTAAACAAAACTGTAATTTACAATAACATTAGTATATATTCAATTAAAATGCAAATACCTGAGCTATTTGAATGAACTTTTCCTGAGAATACTGAGGTAGAAGAACTTTAGGAGCATCTTTAAGAGCATCAACTTGGAGAAAGAGATTTAGCCAGGAGATGACTGTTACAGGACAAAGTTCCCATTTTAAAGCCTGTTAATGAAATTAAAAATACCTGTAAACAAAGGTAGGTGCATATACCACCTTATATTACTTTCTTAAACCATTTAAGAAATGTATTCTAATTTAAGCTTAACACTTGTTGTATTTCTATTCTTCTGACCCTTTTTCTATTGAAAATATTTATAAATAACATAAAGATGCTTATGTTTTACAATGTCAGTTATTGATATAGATGCTTTTAGCTTTCCCTAATCATCTTTTTTATTTATAAAATTCATTGAGTCTGTTAATTCCTAGTTTGCCAATTCTTGCAGCCCTTGGTCTCTCAATCTATACACTACTTCATTGAAACTGGGAAGCAGTCATTGAATAAAACTAAAAGATACATTCGGGTCCTCTAAGAACTGCCTCTTGACTTTCAGTGATCTCTGCTGGCTTCTGGTTAAAATGTAAAAGTTAAAAAAAATAGTATAAATCCTAATTTATAATATCTTTCCCTCCATCAAGTATTGGAACCTCACAATAAGTCTAATTAGGAGGAAACAGAGTCTTATTGCCTGTAGAACTGCCCATAAATTTCCATCTTCTTTTTATATTTTCCTTATAGTAGTCAGCTGTCCTTCAAATCAGAATCTGAGTTAGCTTGTGTCTACATAATTATTTTATTAGGATTATGTCAGCATGCCAGTAAAATCCCATTTTAAGAGAGCTGGCAATCATAATGCTTACATTAAACTGTAGATATTTTGTAAAAGAAAGTAACATTAATTGTGTTTCCTTGTATGCCCTATGTATAAACCCACACTGTCCAAACTTAATTACATACCTTCAAGTAGCTAACCTTTATCTTGAATTTCTATTTCAAGGTCTGATTAAGTACCTTTATGCTTCCCTCTACCTTTCTATTAAGAGCCCTTCTTCTACATATAGAAAGAATAAAGGAAGTGAAAATAATTCTAATTCTGCATCTGCTGGAAGGGGAAAAAAAACAGACCTAAGATTTGAGAATTATTCATGGAATTCAGTCACAAATATGTTCTGCTAACTACCCATATGTACCAAAAGTGGTCGTCTTTAATCACTTAAATTATTAAAGTAATACATCCTCAATGTAAGAAACTTGAAAGATATAGAAATGTAGAGTTTAAAGGATAAAAATTGCCCATAAATCCCCTCTCAGCCATAACTTCTGTCAAAATTTTGGTCCATTAATCACTTAGAACTGGATAATGCTGAAATCTCAGTTTTGATTATGAGTGGTCTTTGAGGTTCAGTACTAGCCATACATTATTTAGTGCAACTAAATATGATAAAAACATAGTTATTACCTTTAATATAATGAGTTCCATCCTTAAGATATCTTCTTCACTGCAAGCACCATCAGTGACATAAGCAAACTCTTGGAGTTTAGGAGCATAGATTTCCTTTAAAATGGAAATTTTTATTAAGTCCACTTGAGGTTGAAATTAAAACAGAATTATATACTAACCATATACACTCTTTTTTTAAGTGTAATTTCATGAAGTGCTTATAAATATTAGTAAAAAACTGTCTAATTCTGTATTCCAAACAAGCTTATACTTAAAGGCATTTTTCATATCTACATATCTAAAAAAAATTGTGGGACGAAGGTATCTATGGATAAATTCTGAGAACTTACCTCAAGTTTGGAAGCAATGAATAATGAGGTAATTCCAATGAGTTGAAGCATATTTTTATTTATGTCCTTTTGTGTCAACATAAATCTATCAAAAAAGTCTTGCGCAAGATAAAATGTCTCCCTATGAAGTGTATATACTTCACATACCTAGAGAAGAATCCAAATATTTAAGTATTATCTTCTGAATTTTTCCAAATTTGAAAGTCCTCTCAGCATCCAGACTTAAGGATAATTTTTAAGCCAAACTTTGTTTTTTAGGATATCAAAGCTAAGATTGGAAAAATGTACACTAGCACACAAAAAGATTATATAAATCTGTTGCCATCATCATTTACTAATTTTATAGCTTTTTTCACATAGAACTTAATGTATTTATTCCTAGATACAATACACATTTTGCTGATTATGAATGAAAACCCCTTTCTACTTTCTAATTGGTTATTGCTGATATGAGCATATTTTCATGTTCAGTTAATATGCTTATTATTTCAAAAAGTTCCAGCTGAATTCTTGTTCTAAGTAGAAGTTTATCTACAAGATAACAACTGTTCCTTTTAGTGTTTTTACTTCATTTGCTTTTCATGTTTTTTACCATATTGGCTAAGAGCTATAAAAGAATACTAAATGAACAACACTGGTGATTGCATCTATTAAGATTTTATTTTTTTTCTTCTTAAGAGTATTAATAGATTTTCAAATATTGAACCATCTTTGCATTCCTGGACAAAAGAAATATACTAAGATCTAGTAGAGTTAAACTCTTCTGGGTTTGGCTAATTATATTCTATAGGTTTTGCCTATAGATTGTATACTATAGTACAATCCCTATATATTGTATACTAAAGGGAAAAAAATGAACAAATTGGATAGACAAATACTGGATAAAAATGTAATATATAAAAGAGGAAAAACTAAAATAACTAATTGAGCTACTTCCATAGTCAGGAGACACTCAGAAAAAGTCAAAACTACCTTCTTGTACCCACATGAAGGGTACATGAAATCTAATCTTCCTTTCTAATTAGAATAAGGAGCAAGTTGACCTGACTAAAAAAGTCAACATTTTGTAGACAAAAACGATTCTGATAGCATCTGAGATATACTCTGCCATGTGCTTACTCCAGCAAAAAACCTAGTTTTTCTCCTTTAGGATATATAATCTTTATCTGCCATAAAGATGGAGAGACTATACAGCAGATATCCAAGGATTGGAGGAAAATCAGTTTGTCATCAATGTAAATAATTATTTCATCAGTAATCTTAGAGACTCTTTCTGAATCATCCAGAAGGGAATGCACCTGATCAAGAGAGAACTGTGGCACAGATTTATAGGGATTGCAGGATCACTTTATTATTCCTTTAAATTATTTGGTATAGTTTATTTTTGAAAAGAATAGAAATATGCAATTAATGGGAAGCTACATGGAGCCTAGAGAGCTTAGGGACTTCAGATATTCAAAGCCTCCTTATGGTTTAGGACACAGAAATCAAGATTCCAAACTATAATTTGATTTTGATGATGCAGAAAAGGATTTCTGAGAGCCTCAAAGCCTAGTCCTGGTTTTTCATTTTGCTTAGCTGAATTAAAAATCCAGTCAACCAAACACTGTGTACATCTTGCATATAATATCTTTAGCACCTAAAACAGTGCCTAGTACATAGCAGTTCCCACAGACAAAAGGGATTCTGAACTGGGATTAAGTTGTATGGGATGAAGTGGCATGTCCTTATGATTTTATTCTTTTAAAATGGACATCATTTTCTGCTCTGGTACCACCAACTACTTAAAAAAAACTAAAAGATGGTGGCTGACAATAGATAATACACCCTGAGAACATAATGGAAAGCACATTTACATCTAAATATTTTTCCATCATACAGAGACAAAGGAAATTTATACTGCTGGAGCATACCTCTAAAAGCCAGTCTAGGAGTATTGACCTCATCTGTGGTTCCAAGTCAGAATGCAGAACTTCAAAATGCTTGTCATGAACATATCTGGTCTCTTTTTTTAACATGTTTAGCCAAACATCCTTTGAACATCCCCAGCTATTGGAAGGAGGAAAAAAGACACACAATTTAAATTATATGATCTATATAATATACTAGCTATCTGCTTAACATAGAATAAACGCAGCTTTCAGACTGAAATCTAACTTTTGACTTGAACTTGGAAGAAGAAGCTAAGCTCTTAAGGTAAATAGGAAAACATTACCTTAATTTTTAGAAATCACTTTAGCACTGAAAAAGTAAAAGCCTGAAATAATACAGAAAGAACTTGGACATGATAATCTAACTGGATGGGTTTCAAGAGTGCTTTATAGTCCCCACTTATAATTTATAAAGGAGGTTTTTGTTTAAGGAAATAACCATGTTTGCTAAAGAACAACCCTAAAAAGTTAAATATTTAAAGCATATGATCACTGTAAAGACAAGCCTTAATCATCTGCAAAGAGATCACCTATACTTGAATCACCTACAGTAGGGGTAGATAAGGTGGGACAGAGTGCAGGAGCTGAGTTTAAATGTGTTTATTTTTAATAAGCTGTACATCTCTAAGCTTAATAAGAAATAGGGCTGATATATCAAATGAAATGTACATGTTAAAATGTGTCTTAAAGAATTTAAATTTTAACTCCATTAAAAAGGTGATTCAGTTCTGCTGCCAAGCCTTTTAGTATTCAGCAAACAGATAAAAATAATTTTATAGAATCAGTATTATATACCTGTATCATTTGCAAATGAAACTGCTCTAAGGTAAAATGATGTTATGTTAAATGTTAACAAAGCAATTTTTTTACGAGTTTGTCTATTTTATAATGAAGGCAAAAGACAATTCAAAACAGTGCCATATGTTTTCAGTACAATTTTAGGCTTTGGTATAAAATTACTGACATGTTTCTTACCTTAAATCAGGCAAAGGTGAAGGATTAATAAAAAGATTTTTAAATCTGTAATTTGTAAATCTGGAGAAGTCACTTGTTACTGTTTCTTTGTGGGGTGTTTCAATGATAGTGCAAGGACTGATCCCCCCAGATAATACAGGTGGCCAACAATTCTGTCATTAAAAACAAACAAACAAAACTTTTGTGCAATGGCAAGCTAGCATTAGTCCTGGATCTTTCATAAATGAAAGCTAAAATTTCTAAACAGTCTAGCTTTGTCTAAACGCATTGTTGACTAACATAGCTGACAATCTAGCTAATTTAAATTGACATTCATAATGACAAATAAGCCAAACAGCTCGTATTAATCTTCATAAAGAGTAACAGGTAAGATGTTTTAAATAACAGAATACAAGTCTGGTAATACAAGACATTAGGTATCTGAGAAGGAAAAGGAAGGAATAGCAACCAATTTGCACCTGTTGTTTAAAATACTAATCAAGTTCAAGACCATAAAGCTGCAGTTCTCCTTCTGTATCTAATAGTAGTGGCACAGGCACCCCGTTGTGTAAAATGCTTTTTGTTGTTTTAAGCTTGATCAGATACTCAGCAATACTTGAAGGCAAAATCTTAAAAATGGAATCAATTACTTAAAGAACCCTTTCTCCAATCAATGCTAGTTTCAAAGGGAAGAACCAGCTCTAAAGGGTTTTCTGTACAGCACAGTAGGAAGAATAGGTAGCAAAGCATTGTAGGAAGAATAGGTAGCAAAGCATTGGGTGCTAGGCTGTCAGTGATCACATCCTTTATGCCCAAGAAGCAGCTATTAGGACCCTCCAGTGTAGTCAGAAAGGGAACAAAGAACAGTATATTGGACAGATTAGGCGGGCACCAGGCGGCTCCAAGAGGGAAGGATTTATAAAGAGGAACCAGCTGCTTCAAAGCAAACTTACTACTCTGCAGCTTTAGTAGGACCCAGGCATGTACAAGCCACCAAAAGATAAGCGTCTTCCTGCTGACCTCTGGGGCATTAAAATTAAAAGTAAAAAGCAAAATAGTAGCAAGCAAATCTATTCTTAATCATACTATTCTGCATTCCTTTTACCCTAACCCACCCAGCCCAGTTCTGCATTACCCTAATCTCATACTGATGTTTCTTGGTGACCTCCTCCTTTCTTTTTTTGACATCCTGGAAAACAGAAGAGACCCCTGGTAAACTTAAGGTCCTAGCAAAGAAATTACTCTCTCACGCTCATTCTCTCCTCAAACTCACCTGGGCTGTTTTTCTCTTCTTGGCTTGGATTATCTGGGCTTCTTGGGGGGAATCCGTCTGGCAGGACTGAGACTGTTGCTTAGCTTGTAAACGGCTACTGTGGTGAAATTTTCAAAAGGAAGTTTAATAAGTCAGACGTTTCAAACGCAGCAGTTAACTTTAAAACATGTCTTCAAGACAAATGTTACCTGCGTCTTGACATTCTCTTCAGGTGTGTGAAACTGCTGGAAGGGAGGAGGAAAAACCAGTCAATTATTTTATCTTCATTCAAGTCTTAATTAGACGCTGGTTCTCGGTTTACAGCAAGTGGCTCAGAAGATAAAAGGCCATTTTACCACACTGTTTTCTGCATTATGTTAGTTGTCGCATGGTTATCAATTTTGGATACATGTTTGTATTTCCTCAAATAAATGCAGCCAGGACGCAGGTGTCTTCAAAAATTCACAAAACAGCCCCTGCACTCCCAAAGCTCAGGGAGATAGATCTCCCCCAAACGGGTCTTTTCTGGGTCCTCCACCCTCTCCCCATACACGCAGAGGGGGCTTGGGCAGCGTCTGCACCACCCGCCTTCATGCAGGACGAGCCGGAGAGAGGGGGTTGTGGTGGCAAAATGCTGTGGAGAAGCCGGTTCCGCGCCAATTTGGAGAGCGGCAGTGGCGGGGAAGCAGGGGGCGGAGGAAACTGAGAAGTGTGGCACGTCCTCCAGTCCCGTTTCCCTCCTTCCCAGTACCAACAGCCCTGCCCGTTGCTTGAGGGGGTCTGGGACCCCGACTCCAGATGGGGGGCAGAATTGTAGGAAAGGGGGTCAAAAGAAGGGGAAAACGGGACAGTCACGGAACTTCTTTCCGGGTAAAAGGGAACCCAAACCCCCAACCTCCCCCGCGGGATAGCTCCCCAAATGGAAGTGGGATGGAAAGCCTCCCAAGAATCGGGGGTTTTCCAGGGCCTCTTACTTTGGGCGGGCCTCTTACTTTGGGCGGCCCTCCATCCTCCGCCACTTTCCCGGTCTCCTGCCAAGGGACCTGACAAGAGACGGAAAGCGGGGACCCATTCCCCCCTAGCCGCCTAGCAACCCAGCCCTCTACTTTTCCTCTCAGACTCCCGCCCACGGGATGGATCGGCCCAGTGGGGCTCTCTTCCCTCCCGTATCTCCCCCAAGCCCAGCACCTCCTCACCGCCGGACCCGCTACCGCTCGGCTCTCAGCTGGCGCCGGCGCCAACCCAATATATAGGCCAGGCCAGGCCCGCCCCGCACGCATGCGCCTCAGACTGACATCTCCGGACAGCGCCCTCCCCTCCCCCGCCAGCCCGCGCGCCCGCCTGTCCCGCAGGCCAGAGCGCGGCGCCCTGCCCGCAGTTAGCGCACGCCAACAGAAGAGGCCGCAGGGCCTGTCGCCCACACCCTCATTTCGCGCCCACCTGCGCTTCACTTCAACTGCGGACTCGGTCCGGCAGTAGGAAGGAGTCTGTACAGTCTCTTCCGCGGCCCGGCTACCCGCGGCTCAGCCTTCGCATCTCCCGCCACTCTCTCCTGCCCCCTCCCACCCTCAGCTCTCTGCTCCACATTGTGTCCGACCGAGGCCTGGCCCGAGCGTACGGCCAGGTGGACGCGACTCAGGACAGTAGAGAGTCGCCAGGAAGTGGCCATTCTGTGGCGCACCCAGACTATCCCGCCAAGGCCTCAGGGATCCCAGCTCTTTCCTGAGAGATGCCGGGACCAGGAGGACCCGCCCACTCCGGGAGGAGCGAAACTTTGGCTGACGACCTAGCCAATGGAAGGCGAGGAGTACAGCACAACGTGGAGCGGCTGCAGAATGTAAACAGTGCTCCCGCGCGCGACCAGCGCTGTCCCTCCGGCCACTCGGTGTCGGCGATGGCGTCCCAATACGGGTACGCTCAGAGAAGGCTACTAGCACTCTGCCCCAGCCCCCCGACCGAGGTAGGTATCGACCCTATTTCCCGCACCACCATCCCACCGCCACCCCACCGCCACCCCGGGTCCCCGCTAGCATTGTTACGCTCTCCCTGGGGGATTAACCTCCTACCCCGCAGTCCTGCCTCGAGGCTTTGCACGCTGCAGTCCCTGCGCAGGAAAAGCTCGTGCTCTGGGCCGGCGCCTTCGCTTCGCAACCTGCAATGCCCGGGCCTTCAAGGATAAAACACCTCTCAGAGCGGGGCCTGAGGTGTTAATTGTCCCCTACCCGCAAGATCAGCAGCCCTGCTGGAGCCGAGGTGGGAGAACGGTCGCCACCACGTGCGAGTCCCGGCCCGCCTGTCCCCAGCGCTGCGCCCCGCCCCGCCGCCGCTGGCGCGCCTTGCAGAGCCCGCGCGAGAGACCTGCGCGGGAGGAAGCCTCCCGCCTCCAGCTAGCAGCTGAGGAGGCGGGTCCGACGGATTTTCTTACCCTTTCCGGGGTATTTAAATTTAGGGGCACGCGTTATTGCCTCTATTAACGTCCCTATCTCAGCTGGCCCCAGGACAGGTTTTGCAGCGGGAATATCGAGACTGGGAACAGCTACAGGAACAAAGATCCCCGGAGTGGAGGAGAAGTGCGGGGGCTTCTTTGAACCCGCGGCGCGCGGGCTGGCGAGTGCTTGTTTCGCTGCCCTGGCCCAGAGTTAGCCGCTGGGGATTGAGCCACCATGTTGGCCCTGGGGTCGCCCCAGGGCCCAGGCAGGGAGCCTTCCCGAGATGCACCGGGAGGCAGCGGCTGTGGAGGCGGCCGGGGTCCCAGCCCGCGCCTTTTGTGCTGCACCGCCTGGGCAGGCCAGGGAGTCTAGGAGCTACCAGTCCCCTCGCAGTGCTGTCAGGCCTGCTGAGTCCTTTTTTCATGCTTTCTCTCGATTTTTACAAATCTTGTGGCATCGGCAAAGTAATTTCTGGCCCATACTTAGGCGTGAGGAAATGATAAGAGCCTTGCCCAAGCTAACACCGAATAAGAAGAGGCCCAGTACTTTGTTATTTCCAAGAAACTTTATACCATTTATAATGCTTATAATGTTTCTCACTTTTGCAGTTAAACGCTGTGACTTGAAAGCTTAGCGATCTAACAGAAAAGGGAGGTCTAACAAGCCTGTGTTGGCAAAGCATAAACAAAGTTAGTGACCTAAATGAGTGAATTTGATAATCAAAATATACTTAATATCAGGAATGTCTTGTAACATTTGTAGAATTAATCTTTGGTTGTTTTTATGCCCAGCACTGGGCTAACTAGTAAGTCGGTTGCAAACAAGACACTGTAATTAAAACTTACATTGGTCATCCCCTTTACTAGTAAGTGAACAAGGTGTGGTCTTAGTAAAGGAGATACTAGAAACAATCCCAAGAGGGCTTAGTGTGGAAATGCATATATTACAAGGGCCTGGTCAGTGGTCATAGTAGGATTGTGAAAAGAATATAGGTTTTGTTCTCGGTTAAACCTACCTTTCATCCTGCTCTACTGCAAGTTATTGAATCCCTCAGTGCATGAGCTTCTCCTAGAAATTATGTAACATACTCATCTCAAGGGCTGTTTTGAAGATTAAAGATATTTTAATCTTCACTCATTTCAAGGGCTGTTTTGAAGATTAAATTTGAAAGGCATGTAGAGACCCTCTCTGGTATATGTACTTGTCATAGAGCAGATGGTCAGTTTAAGTACTAGCTCTTCTCTCTCTTGCCCCCCCCCCCCCATTACTAGTTTATACCCATAGAAGTTGAGTTTCAGGTTGAATAAATGGAAGCCTAAATTTTAAAATTGCTGTTTCCCAGAATTTTGTTCATTTAGTCACTTTGTTGAGTATTTACTCTAGGTATCAGCTTTCTATATGACCTCTTTGTACGTGTTTGTATTTAGTTCCCTCTTACCTCATCCAACCCAGTTTTAAAATTCACCTACTTTGAAATGTGTGATATTCCTTTATACTTGTAGTGATTTTAGGCATTTGGGTATTTTCTTAAGTTTATTTTCCATAATACGTGCAAAGTTAAAACTTGATAAGTTAAATGTTGACCTTTATGATGCTTTTCTTTGCTGATTGTTTTGATTACTGCCACATTCATTTTCAATGGGGGAAAAAAAAAGGAAGATTCTTGAAGACAGTGGTTTAAAAAAAATAATAATTAGGCCCAGCCTACCTGCTTCTTGCTTCTGTGCCTTTTCTTTGCTATACTTACTCTGTGAAGCCTTCTGACCCCTTACTCTGTGTTCTACAGTTGTGCTTACCTTATGGGACAATAATTAACCTATTAAAATGTCTTTTATCTCTGACTAGGCCTTGGACTCTGTTATGTTCATCTTTATATAGCCAGTACGCAGCAGTTTTAGAAGTGTACAAAGTAGGACCTCTGTAAATGCTGAAGTGAATTACGTATGATATCCCATTACAGAACTTTAAATCTCTGTGTTACAGTGGTGGATGATAGATGGATAGTAGAATTATTCCCAGTTAATACAGGGTTTTATTATTATTATTAGACTATTTTTTAGAACCACTTTGAATTTATGGAATAATTGAGCAGGTAGAAGAAAGATCCCATATGCTTCCATTCCTCACTCCTTTTCACAGTTTCCCCTATTACTATTTTACATTAGTATGATATATTTGTTATAATATGGTACATTTTTTATTTTTTAAGATCTGAAGTTCACAGTTTATTAATAACAAAGAAAAACAAACTTAACTCAAGAATGAATAATCCCTCCCAAGCAATCCTGGGAGCAAGTAAATGACTTTGTAAACTAGAGAACCCAACCTCCAGCAGTGGGGGCCATGACACTTAATTCCAAAAAGGGCCAAAGCCATGGTTTACAGGTGGAATCTTCTAGAACTGTGGATCTAAAAGTGTGACATTCACCATAATCATCACCTGGGAACTTAGAAATGCACATTCTTAGGCCCCACCCAACACTTACTGAATCAGAAAATCTGGGTAGGAACCAGCAGTCTCTGCTTTTTTAAAAAAAATTTATTCATATACCGTACAATCAACCAGTAATTACAATCAGTGGTTCACAGTATTGTCATATAGCTATGCATTCATCACCACAGTAGATTTTTTCATTACTCCAAAAATAAAATATAAAAATAAAAGTAAAAAAGAACACCTAAAACATCCCAGATTCCCCCATTCCCCCATTATTTATTTATTTATTTATTCTTTTTTTTAACTTACTTATCTTTCCATACTCTTGATAAAGAGTGTTAGCCACAAAGTTTTCACAATCACACAGTAACACCTTAAAAGCTCTATAGTTATTCAATCATCTTTAAGAATCAAGGCTATTGGATTACAGTATAACAGCTTCAGATATTTCCCTCTACTTACTCCAATACACCAAAACCTGAAAAGAGATATCTACATAATGCATAAAAATCACCTCCAGAATGACCTCTTGACTCTGTTTGAAATCTCTCAACCACTGAAACTTTTGTTGTTTCATTTCTCTTCCCCTTTTTGGTCAAGAAGTCTTTGTCAATCCTACGATGCCAGAGCCAGGGTCATCTCCAGGAGTCATGTTGTCAAGGAGATTTACACCCCAGGGAGTCATGTCCCATGTTTGGGGGAGGGCAGTGAATTCACCTGCCAGGTTGGCTTGGAGAGAGAGGGACTACAATATCCAAC